>NW_026694610.1:4792500-5412500 GCF_021218885.2 Marmota monax
GATAAGCACCTGAAGTCTTTGAGGGTATCACTCAGCCTGCCACAAACCCGAAAGGCCTATATTTTTTTTAAGTGTGTTCTTTACAAAAGATGTTTTTACAGGCTATATCTATCGTAAGTTGTTTACATTTAGTAGTAAATTTGAGGGAAAAGGACCAAGTGACCTCTTAATCTCATTAGTCTAACATCTGGAAACATTACTAGACTTCTTTCCTATATTTAATAACTAAGGCAGGAATTTAAGATATCACAATTGAATGAACTTTTCAAGTTTCAGGCTGTCCTAGGTTTTGTCTCAACTCTGTGGTCAACATACTGTGTATTTTTGACCAGCTGAGATGTTTCATTTTGGCTTGGTTCATCTAAGTAGATGCTGATATTTCCTAGAAACATTTTAGGGTCAGGAAACTTATTTTTTTCCCTTCATTTTATAAGTTCCTGTATAAACTGAGAATTGCTATAAACACAAGAGATCATTTTTTTGGATATGCTTTCCTCTGATAGTTCTCACTGTATTACCTAATCAAGAGTCCCCTGAAGTGACTCTAGGCTTCAGGGAAAATAATGTCCTGTAAATTGAAAAAATGGTATGAGGATGTACACTTTAAAATATAACTTCTAAGAGTTCAAATGAAGTGAAGTTCATGTAAACTGTTCGTTTTAAATTTTAGTTAACTGTTTAGAGAAGAAATCTGAGACTCATGATATGAAGGCTATGAGCTGATTTTTGAGACTTTTTTCACTGAAGTAAAAGTTTTTCCTCAGGTGAATACTTGAAGACAGTGCAGTTATTATTATACATCACTATGCAAACACATTTTCAGTGATTGACTTCAGATTCAGCTTCTGAATAATTGAGCTCTTATTACTTTATAGTCATCCCTAATATTTGCCCACAACTGGTATCACCAAACCTGCTTATCTACTTCACTTGGCATCCTTTACTCAGAGTGATTTAGGGTTATTATGACAATATAATGAGAATAGGTCTATGGGCATCAAAGTTGAAGAATCAAACAGAACAATGCACATTTGTATGCATAGGTTTGGGTGTACGTTTGATAAAATTAAATAAATCACATATCTTATTATCATACTTTATATACTGCAAATGAAAGGACAGAATCTTTTGTCTTTGGTATACTTTGCCTATCTTCAGCCAAGACAAATAGTTTTCTGCATATTCATCATTTATTGGGACTTGTAAAGGGTTTCATTAAAGAAAAAGAAACAGACTGATTTAACACGGACTAACGTAGGTAGAAGCAGACAAAATTTATATAATATGTCATGGAGCAATAAGTGTCTGGAGAAAAATCAGATCAGAAAGAAATAGCATTGGGGTGGAAAAACTATTTGGATCAGCCGGTCAGGAAAGACTTACATGATAAAGTGAAGTTTGAGCAGAGATTTGAAGAAGTAAGGAAACTAGCTCTGTGAATATGCATGAAAGTGGCCCTGATGGGAGAAGAGAATTCCCCAGTGGAAACAGCAGTTTCAAAGAAGCATGCTTGGCTGACATCATAAACTGTTGAGAGAAAATGTCACCTCTCAAGAGGACACTCAGGACAAATTAAGAACTAAGTACAAATATACAAAGGAGGAAACAAACTGTTTTATCCTGGAGCAAAATATCCTCTATTGATAAAAGCAAAACAAACCCATTCTTATTTTCCCTTTGTGTCTTCTGCTCTCCATTCTTTCCTGAGAGTTTGTACTTATATGCTCATCCTTTTAGTTTTTCTGGTCTCAAACTATTTTAATAGAATACATCTAATCATGTCATTCTTGATACATGCTGGTGCACTTAAAATGAGCCATTCTGATTTAGTCATTGTGTGACTCAGCTTCTACTAGGGCATTAGAGTCAAAGCACACTGTTAAGGGAGAGGTAGGCTTAGGTAGAAAAGGCAAAGGTATTTTTTGAGCAGTACATTTCATCTGAGGTATCTTTGCTGAATTATCTGTGTTTCTATCTCAATCTTTATTTTTTCCATTCACTTCTAAATAATTGCTTTCTGTTAGGACTAGAGGGCTTCTTTGAAGGATGTTTTCTCCAATGTTCTTAAATAGCAAAATGAAGACTCTTGTATAGCCACAAGGAAGAACTTTCTCAAAATGAGGTCTGAATTTTGTAAAAGAAGAGTTGGGACATAGTTATAGAAATTAGAATTTGAAGGAACAGCAGAACTTCCTTTGAGTTCAGTATCCTCATTTTTCTCTTGGTGACATGTAGGCCCTGAAAGGCTAGGTAGAATGAGTATGATACACATGCTGAGTGTTTTTTGTGTGGCAGGCATTGTGTTGTACATGTCCATGTATATCATTGCACTGTATCAGCTCTGAGGTCTTTTGAAGTATTGTCAGGGATTTGTGTTAACTCTTTTATGTTTGCCCTCAAGGTCTTCTTTCCACATTGAGGTCCCCTTGCTATGATTACAGCATTAGCTTTAACTCTCTGTGATCAGGTGACCTCTTCCTATCCTTCATCAGGCTTCGGGCTGGGAACAGGAAGCCTGGAGGAAGACAGTCATAGCTTCCTGTTTGGGGAGTTCTAGAATACTCCACCATTATTTATCAGTGTCCCTCACCCTGCCAGCATCTTTGCTAACAGCAACTTTAATAAATTATTCTCGTTTACCTTATTTGGGGATTTTATTTCATTCATGCTGAGACTATAATGGATTAAAATTTACTTTCTCAATTTCATAGGGAAAAAGCTGATATTCAAAATTCTTGATTTGGAGCTGGGGATATATATAGCTCAGTGCTTGCTTATCATGTACAAGACCCTGGGTTCAATCCCCAGCACAAAACAAAACAAAAACAAAACCAAACAACAACAACAAAACAAAACGACAACAACAACAAAAAAAACAACTTGATTTTATTCAAAGTTATCCAACTAACTTGTCGGAGTCAGGACTTAAAACCAGTTCTATCTGACTCTGAAGACTTACTTGGTTATTTACACGTGGATATAGCTAGTGGTGTAATGGAGGAACTGCAGCTTGAACTCAAGTTTGGAATCCTTTCTGATTCTTTACACCAGATTCTATTAAAGATATTGTGCGCACTCAGAGAGAGAAAAAGAGAGAGAGAGAGAAAGAGAGTGAGACACCGAGTCTGTCATTGTTAGGTATGCTTTGTTTTGTTTTTGTTGTTGTTGCTTTTGAAAGAAAAAATCACAAATTTTTCTTACCATTGAGTTCATTTATTTCAGTTACGTCACATTAGGAATATTGTTTTGAATGAAAGTAGCTTAAAGACTTAAAATGATAAGAAACTATTATATTTTAAAATTAATTGTAATTGGGAATAAGGTACTTAAAAAGGCAAGGGTGGTATTTGTTTTAATAGGGCTTTATATTTAGAAAGGAGAGACAAATATCAGTTGAATAGTCATTCAAATAAGTGTAAAATTGTAACTGTTTAATAAATGCTATGTAAGAGTGGTATCAGACTGGGAGAATTTAGCTAATAGAGATTTAGCTTGGTCACCTCTGCACCTTGGTTATCAGATTCCAGCTGTGAGGGTCAAAAGTAAGAGAGGGTAAGGCCTTTATCTCTCTATATCCTTCTTTTTCATGCCTGCAGTTGGACAGGGCTATGGAAGATTAGGATACTTCCTTTTAGAAAGTGGTGCTTCAACTCAGATTTGAAGGATGAGTAGACACTGAGTGTATGCTCTTCCCAAATGGAAGCTAAAATAAAGGAAGCAAAACTGCTTATTTCCCAACATTAAGAAAAATTTTTCTTAGTGACCTAGCTTACATCATTGTTTTTCTTTCTTTTTAAAAATATTTTCTTTTAGTTGTAGTTGGACACGATACCTTTATTTTATTTTTATATGTTGCTGAGGATCAAACCCAGTGCCCCCACGTGCTAGGTGAGCGCTCTACCGCTGAGCCACAACCCCAGCCCACATCATTGTTTTCCTTTAGTTCACCTTGGTTCCAACTGAGATTGCTTGAGATGGTTTCTAGCTCTGCCATGAATTAGGTGAAGCTGAGAATCCCCACTATCTTGGATTCAGAGAGGCTGTGGGAGAGATCAGAGAATACAGGCATGCCATGGACTCTGATTGGCAATAGGAACTTTAGAGATAATCTCATCCAACCTCTGCATTTAATACGAACAAAAACCAGGGCATTGGCACTGTACTCTGAGAAACCAGTGTGGTGTCAACTGAACACTGGAAGAGCCACCTGCCTTCTCTCAGCTTCTCATGCTTTTAGACTGGAGAGGAACTGTGTCTGGGAGGACAATGGAAATTTAATTCTACTGCCTTTTATTGGGATATGAAGATTTTCTGGTTAGATTCTTTGTTTCTATGCATTGTCCTGGTTTTGGTTAGGGACTGTACAGTTAATCTAGTTCAGTGAATATACTCTTCATAGCATTCTTCACTATAGCGTATACTTTACATTGCTACATATTAACACTTCCTTGAACCTTAAAAATTCTTAAATAGTATATGCTTATATAATTATATATAATTACAAATTGTTTCATAATAAAACATGGCAATGTTTTACAGCTCCTTTTATGGGACTGAGTTTCCTGATGTCAACACAAAAGCAGTGAAAGAAAAGTAATCTTATCACAGCCTGATAAGAATGGACCAGCATCCTCCTCTATAACTCAGATGTGGGATGCTAGACAAATAGATGGTTCACAAAGGAAATTTTTTTCTCTCAGAAAACATCGGAAAAGTTTGTAACAAAAACTGAGAGCCATATACAGTCCAGTCAAACATCATTGCCTTCTGGAAGAAGTTTGTCTGATCAGTATCAGGAGTTAATGGTGATGAACAAAAATTGATTCAATAAAAGGAAGAATGGGATAGAACATTCAGATAGTAACGATAGGTGTTTCTTTTCTTTCCTTTTCGTTTTAGCAGTGTTGGGAACCCAAACCATGAGCCTTACACATGTTAGGCAAATTCTCTACTATTGAGTCACATCTCTAGCCCAGCTTCCTATCATATATCTGAGACATTTTTTTTCTGTTCTTTAAGCATAATTCCATATTTTCAGTTTTAGTTCATATCTGGATAGCATGGCATCTGTATGTTTGGTAAGAGAAGTTTCCTCTGATGTTTGCCAGAATATCTCAGCTTATCTTTAGCTTTGGCAAAGGTTATTTGACACTTTATCATGGATAAGTTCCTTTCCCCAATAAACATAATAGAGTGTGTCTTTTGCCTATGGGATTACTTAAAATGTATTTGGAGTTAAAATATATTTTATGTATATATTATTTATATATACAGCAAACAGAGTGAGCATCTGTAATCCAAAACTTTGAAATCCAAATTACACACCTGACCTCATGTAATGGGTTGCAATCAAAATTCACAAAGTTATTAAAATTATTGTATAAAATCATCTTCAAGTCATGTGTATTAAGTTATAAATCAACCATAAATGAATTTCATAATTAGACTTGGGTCTCATTCCCAACATGAATCATTATGTATAAGCAAATATTTCAAAATACAAAACACTTCTTGTGGGGCTGGAGATGTGGCTCAGTGGTAGAGCACTTGCCTAGCATGTGTGAGGCACTGAGTTTGATCGTCAGCACCCAATAAAAAGGAATAAACAAAGGTATTGTGTCCATCTACAACTCAAATAAAAAAAAATCACTTCTTGTACCAAGCATTTCACATAAGGGATACTCTCTCCCTCTCCTTATATGTACAGATATCCATGTATAGATGTGTGTGTGTGTGTGTGTGTGTGTATATATATACACACACACACACACACATTATATTTCCCTTGTATTTCATAACTGTATCATAGTTTTTGAACATAGGGAGCTAAGATTCCAAATGAAAAAGTGAAGGGAACCATAACCTGGAAGGTTTTTAAATATATTTCTTTGCAATTGGGGGAAAAAGTCTGAAAAGAACTGTAAAAATGATAAGTGAACTCAGTCTGTCTTTTATAGCTCTTGTTTTTTTTTCCTTGACCTTGAGCCAGTTTGCATTCTCTTATATACAACTCCTTCCAGTAGACTGGCTTTAGACTGTTTGCAGCCAGGCCTTGGCCCCTGAAGAGATATTAGAGGAAGAGTTTAATGGTTAGTGAGTTATGCTGGGAGCTGAGGTTGCTGAAGCAGAACAGGACACAATTGTCCAGACTAGTTGCTCAGGGAATGAGGTTGTCTGGATGGTGTAAGTTTAACTTAATAGCTTTGGCAATGACCAAAGGCAGTGGTTAAAGAATGACTTAGAGAGGGACAGAGTAAAGGGATTACTACTCTTGGAGTTCAGTTGTAGTTCATTTGCTTATAATTTCCGTCTAATCATCAACTAACTTGGGATCCCATTGTAGTTCTGGAGCTTATACAAAAAGGTACCATAGGAAGGCAAAACTGCCTGTGAAGAGTTAAATGTCCCTGAGCAGCAGTGCTAGTGTGCTGTGAATATAATATACAGCAGACTATCTATTCTTAGATATTTTACTGATATATTTTCATTCCCTTATGCCTTTCTTTTCCATAAGGAAAACTCCATTTGCTACAAATAAACCCTTAATATCTAGGGAAGAATTTTGACTGTAAAACTGTATGACTTTTCTTCACTAAGAATATCTATATTTTAAGACACACTCCAAACTTTATAACAAAATACTTTGAAATAGCCAGGCCTTTAAAGAAATCTATGTGAAGATAATGAGAACCAGGTCATGAGCCTAAAAAGAATTTCATGTGTTCTACCTAGCTCATCTTTCCTTTTCGTAGTGGTGTGATGGAAGTTCAGTAAGGTGTTTATATGACTGGGAGGGCATAAGCAGGAGATCCAGTATATATAAGGAGAATCAATCTTCTATCTAGTGGTAATACTGCTATGGGAGGAGTTCCTAGATTTTCTTTAAAAAATCTACTTATTTAGTAAAAACATTGGTTACTGTAAAAGTTAGTTATATTGATCCGAAGAAAGGTCCGTTCATAGCCATGGACCTTAGTTAAGAACCAGATAAATTAAAGGACCTGTTACTGGGGGAAGTGTTTGAATTTATTAAGAAAATTCATCATATCAATAAGGGGAAACTTGGAAAAGCATGCATGCATAGGCTCAGTAGCATTATCTAGAGTTATAGGGAATTTGTCATAAAGTTGAGAATAGAATTTGGGGCAAAATTCAGAACAAGCTTTAGAACAGAGTAAAAGCTCCATATTTTAGTGATTTCTATTTTGAGTGATTTCAGAATTAATTTTCAAAGATGTGCCAATGGTGACATTCCAGGGACTGTATTATAATTGTGTGCTAGAGAACAACAATTTGAATTTCTAAATATTTGTACCTAAATAATTTCAAATTTGTTTAAAAGGAAAGAGCACTGAAGTCTGGTTGCATTCATTTAGGTCAGGCAAGTTTATTCCTTCATCCATTTATTGTACAGCATTTGTTGAGAGCAGACTATGTGCTAGGCTTGTAATAGGCACATTTTGATGAGTTGCAGGAATGCTACACTCCTCAGAAAATGGTAAGAATTTTGACATTTATGAAATAAATCTTCCTGGAAGAGAACTTCTGGGCTTTGGTAATAATGCCATGTCATTGAAGGCAAGAACAAGCTCAAATGGAGAAATTCAGGCTCATCTAGAGACTTTGACAGATGTTCCATGGATCTTTGAGGATGTTTCTCCAATTTTCTTATTTAAAATGCCCTTTTTGAGTTTTAGCTCCTGCTTTACTTTATTTGACAGGAAAGTTCTTTAATTTCTGTGTACAGACATTCATACTTTGCCCAGAAAAAAAGTGAGCTGTTCATGTTTCACTAGTAAAAATTTTGTCTTGACCTTCCACTTTTAATTCCTCAATATCTACATCTACATTTATTACAGGTCTCTATTTCCATGTGGTCCTATTTACTTATCTTGCATCTGATTTGTCTCCTTCCCCAGTATGTCCAGTGTTTGGTCAAATTTGGCTATGATTTTAAATACAGATGGAAACTATTTGAGTTTTTAAATATCCAGGCCTTTGATGTGGTTTCTAATGTGCCTTTTCCAAGTTTCTAGTAATAACTTCCTCTGATCTTTCTGGTGGCAGTCAGAAGCTATGTGTGTGATTGAATTGCTATCTATAAAAGTGTTTATTGAATTTTCACTGGGAAAGATGGCTATTCTTGGTGAGCAAAGAAATTGTAATGTAATTGATTTGATTTAATATTTTAATCCTCTTAATCAGTCATTGTCTCTTTTTACATTTTTAGGGATTAGGATAGGAGGTTGGTATAAATATTAGATGTTTGTTTTCTACTATCCACTTACTCTAAGATTTTTTATTAGAATTATGGGACTTTAGTGGCAGTTTAGAATAGTAATGTATCTTTTACTAGGTATGTATATGTCTTTATTTTCATGCCAGATAGACAGTAGTGGCTTTCTTATGGCTGACTTCTAGGAGTGTTAGCCTCCATTCTTCTTGGACAATAGTTTCTCTAACTGAAAAAGTCTTCTGAAAGTAAATTTAATTGTTTACTAAATGTTCATTTTAGAACGAAAGAATTTTTAGAGTTGGAAGAAATCTTAGAAATATTTATCTATCTCCTAGTGGGTGAAGAAATGCATTAAAATTGAACAGTTCTATTGAAAGCAAACATCCTAGCTCACGGAAAATATCCCATTTGTAAAAGTTCTAATTGTAACAGTGAGCAGAAAAATACCTCCTCTAGTTTCCATTAATTTATTCTAGATGGTCTTCTGTAACCAAATTGAATGTGTCTTTCTTTTGCATTTACAGATAGTTATTAGGTTCATAAAGGCTGCTTTCTCACAGAGAAATATTCAGGATCAATTCATATGACATGGTTCTGCATCTATTATTTTTCATTTTTTATTTTAATTCTCAAAAAAATTTTGAGGACCATTATGTGCTCAGCCTTGTACTACCCACTGAGTTTACAAAAGTGGGTAAGAAAGAATTAGACACTAAAGTCAAAAACTTCAGATTATAATGGGAAAGATAAATAAGCCCAAAATAAAAGTTCAGCATGATTAGTATTAAATAAAAGTTTATACTAGATGCCATAGGGTACATAGTAGAGGCAACAAAGACATTTTGTTTTCTTAAAGTGTTACCCAAGTTGAGACCTGAAGGAAAAAATATATTTAGATTGAACAACAGTAAAGGCACAGAAATATGAAGCATTGTGACACATTCAGGTGAAATATGACAGGAGTGAAAGTAGTGCAAGGTATGATGATGGATATGGTAAACTATGCACTGAATCCTTAGATGGTAATATTAACTATGACTTAATGTAAAGGCTTGTATTTATGTCTAAAATATCAATTGCAAATGTGAGGAGTAGAAGAGATTTTGTTTAATATGATTCCCATGAAAGAGGAATATTGGTTAGTTAGTTGCAAACTTATTTTCAATAGAACTACTAAAGCCCTGAGAAGAGAAAGAAGACTCTAGATTTCAACAGTCTTGTCAACACAGGTTTTCAACACAAATGGAAACTATTGAGGTTTTAAATATGCAAGAATCATAAAGAGTCCTGTGTACCTGAGGAAGTTTGAACTGTATGCTGAATACTAGGAGCAGTCATTGAAATATTCTAAGTAGGGCAGCAACTTGATAACATTTGCATTTTAGTAAGATTATCTTGGCAGCAGGTAAAGGGAGAGCATTAAAGCAAAACACACCTGGAATTCAGAACACCAAGTCGGCTACTGAAATAATTCAGGAAAAACCGTTGGGGGGATAGACTTGATAAGGTGGTGGGCAAGGAAGAGAAAGAGAAAGAGAAAGAGAAATCTCCTCTATCTGTGGACAACAGATAGAGGAGATTCATAGAACCTGGGGAGGTGTGTGTGTGTGTGTGTGCGCGCGCGCGCGCACGTGTGCATGTGTGTTTAAGCTGTTGCCTGGGGCCATCACTTGAGATCTGATAAAGTGGTATGGGTTGCAGCCTGGATAATAGAATTTAGTTCCAAGAGATTATAATTATACAGAAGAGTTTGAGAACACTAATCTGTATATTTCAGTAACTGAATAGGTAATTGTTTTCAACATCATATTTATGTGACACCAAGAAGTGGACAAAATTTTATAGATGCATTCTGGTCAAGTAGGAAAATCACTTTCTTGGAGCAGGTCACTATTATTCTTCATTAATTAAGCCTAAGATAGAATTTACTTCTCATTCATATCACATTATTTTATACAGTAAGTTTCTAATTTATGAATTAGGCCTTTTTTCTCAGGAACCATGTTAAACTAGATCTTTTCTAGTCCCCACATTTGTAATTGATACTTTAGACTTTAATTCAGGTGTTTATATTCACCATATTTAATATTATCTTCTTAGATTCAGCTCATAGTTTATCATATTTTGATTCTTTATTCAAAGCCTTATAATTTCATGAATCATAGATTTAGACATTGCTTTCTATGTCTTTAATCAGGTTATTCAAAAAAGTTATTAAGTATGATAAGAACAATAATTTATTGAGTTTCAACAGAATATAGTGGAGATAGCTGTTACAAAGGCATACTTTTCCAGCTTTGAAACTTGTAAGCATTTGGAGCTCAGATGAAATATTTTAGTAAAAGATCCTGGGAGGTCTAGATAGGTGAATTAATTCTCTTCTGTGAGTGATGTAAAATTCCCATGAAGTGGTTTTCTCTGTAGAAAAATCTGATGCCTTTCCCACCACCTAATGACCACTAAGAATATTGTCAGAATTCCTAACTTTTGAGTTACAAAAATTCTCAAAGAAGCTTCCTGATAAAAGTTCAGTAGAAATAGTCCATTGTAAAGTATTCGGTTAGTCAGTCTTTTACGAGATGTAATTTATAATAGACCAAGGAAAAGGACCACTGATTTTCCTATTGTAGTAGAAAAAATGCTATTTAAGCCTCTGGATGAGTTGAATAATACTGTTTTGTTTTAAGGATTTTGACTTCAACCTCAAGGGTCTGAAGATGTCGGAAGTCCAAATATCACCAAACAATAAAGCACTTGTTAGACCGACTAAGAGACATGAATGCCATTTTCTGAAAACTGTTGGCAAGCTACAGATAAACTGTGGTACTTGCTAATACACTTTCACTGCATTTCATTCTGGAGAACTCTAGTAGGCAGAGGCCTTTGACACAAGAGATTTTATTATAGACTTTCCTACAAAAGTGAATATTTTCTGAGTTATGGACTTGAGCAAAAGAGGGTTTGTTGTGTAGAACCAAAAGACCTTTTTAACCACAGCAAGATGAATAGGAGTTTTACTGTGAGTAAAGAAGGCCCATGGGAATTTTAAAGACTTCCTTTGGAAAACAATTATTATGGAATTATAAAACAGTTACCTTCAACCATCAAAGGTAAAATTTTTATTAGGACTGATCCTAATAAAACATTTTTAAGAAGATGAAGTGTGTCTCTTCTGGACCTGCTGTCCCTGTTCCATTCTGTGGCTCTCTACCTTCTGGTATCTTTACTCCAGATGACTCATGCCCTTAACTGTGCCCCTGAACAGTGTGAACTGTGTCCAGGGCTGCCCTTTCACCCCAACACCATGACCATTAATATGTCAAACCTAAATTTTTGACTGGTATATCTCAGTCTGTCTTTTCTCAAATAGCTTGCTTTAAATCTTATTCTCTCAGCATCCTCATAGGAAATTGTTTCATTAATTTTCTCTAAATAATTCCCTTTGAGAGCACATCTTTAATATTTTACTTCATCCTGAGAGGCAGTTCATAAAACAGAATATGTAAATGTCTAATAAATATAGTTGGCATTTATACCCAAAGGTTCTACAAACTCAAATTCAACCAAACAAGGGTCAAAATAGCTGTACTGAGCAGCTACAGTCATTATCCCAATATAGTAAAACAGCTATTTACATAGCATTCATATTGTATTACATTGTATAAGTAATAAAGGGATGGGGATAAAGGTCAGTGGTAATGTACCTTCTTAGCATGTAGGAGACCCTGGGTTTGATCCCCAGTATTATATACACTCTAAGTCAGGCAGGCAGGCAGGCCAGCCAGCTAAACTAACTAGGATGATGTGCCTAGGTTATATTCAAATGCTATAGCTTTTTATGTAAGGAATTATATAATTACAAATTATGTAAGGGATTATAAATTTTGTTGGGGGTCCTTGAACCAACTCCACCCCATGTAGTTTCTAGGACATGTCACTAGGAGGTCAGGAGTATGGGATGGTGGATGACGATAACATAATACAACCCACCTACTTTTACCTTTTGACCTTGATTAGTCTTCCCCAAGCTCAATCTCCTCCTTGCAAAAGGCTTTGCTGCCATTCTGAACATTTCAGGCATGTTTCCCTTCAGTTCTTAAACTTGTTATTTTCGATTATGTTGAGAGTGAAGCCTTCCCTGACTATTCTATTTAAAGTTTCACCCTCTCTTCCAAAATACTCCCTAGTTTTCCTTCCTGCTCTACTTTTCTTGACATGGTATTAATTGTCTCTACCACCACAAAACTTAAACTCTATCAGGATAAAGGTATTTATCTAATTTGATCATTTCTCTTATTCTTTATCTAGAACAGTACTTGGAAACTAATATTCCTGTTATGGTTTGGATATGAGATGTCCCTAAAAAACTCATGTGCAATAATGCAGGAATGCTTAGAGCTGACTATATTAAAAAAAATACAACCTAATCAGTGGATTAATCTATTTGAATAATTAAATAATTTGAAAAGTCTACTCTGCTGGGTGATAACTATAGGCAATAGGGTATGGTTTGAGGAAGTAGGTCACTGGAGGTATGCCTTTGCAGTGTATATTTTATCACTGGTATCTTGATCTCCCCAGCTGCTTCCTGGCTTCCAGGAGCTGAGTGGTTTTCCTCCACCATGCCCTTCTGCTGCCATTTTCTGACTGATCTTGGGCTCAGATGAATGGAGTTGATAGACCATGGACTGAACCTCTGAAACTGTGAGTCCAAAATCAACTTGTCCTCTGCTAATTTGTTTTTGTCAGGAATTTTGGTCACAGCAATGCAGAACTGATTAATGTACTACTTTGAATATTTACTGAATTCTTAAATAAACCCTTTAAAAAGAATCTAGAAATATTTACTCATACTAAAAATGTGTACACTTTTACTTAGCAATCATACTTGTAGATTACATTGGGCTGTATGCATTTTTGCTACTAGACTTATTGAGAAGTGACATTTTTGTCCATCTTCTTGAATCTAGGTAGGCTTGTGACTGATTGATCAATAAAATATGGTTGGAAAGACACTTCTTGTTTCCAAGACCAGGCCTTAAAAGACTGGTAGTTCCCATTTTCTGTCTTTTGAACATTTGCTTGTAGGACCAGCTGCCACATTGTAAAGAAAACCAAGTAGTTTATGGATAGACCTAGGTAGGAAGGAATTGAAATTCTTGGTTAACAGCCCTCTCTGAACCCCCAATCAACACCCAGTGACAAATTGCCAGCTATGTGGGTTGTCCTGAAAGTGAAAGCTTCGGCCCACTACCCCAGATGAAGCTGTATAAATTGTTCTGCTATCTCTGCCGAAATTTTAAATTCATGAGCTTTTGGGAGGTTATTTGTTACTGAACATTTGGTTACCAGGACCATCACTTTTTATGAAACTTATAAAAAGAAGAACACCAGAACACAAGAACAGATGTATATGGGATGCTGATAGCAATGTTCTTTATGATTAAAAAAAAAAGTGAGGAAGAAAGAAAATAAGCTAGGAATAACTTGAATGTTTATTATGCACATTATGGTTAAAAATATTGCATAGCTCTCTTGTGGACTTATTTGTCTATTAAAAATGAGTTAAAATGGAGGAACAGGAGAACTGGAGGAAGGATACACTTCCTAGTAGTTCCTCAGCTCAAGATTTAAAAAGTGGGAAGACTGCTCCTCAGCAAGGTGGGTGATTAAGGGTATTCACCAAAATTCAACACTAGACCGCAAAATAATCATTGAGACACAGAAAATAAGAAACTTTGAATATAATTTAAGAGATAATACATTAGAGATGCATCAACTTGGCTATCGGTTCACTGTGGAGGGGAAGGGAGGCAAAGGCAGAAAGAGAGGAAAATGCAGCAAATAAAATTGGCTTGGGGGAACACAAGACTGACCTTAACTAACCCAGAAATAGTGGAGGAAGTTGTTGAGTGAAAAGCAATTAAAGTCAAATCAACATAGGAGCCAAGCATCCAGCTGGAATCAGCATCATGATGGCAGGAACCACTTTTGAGTGACCTTGAGGTAGCAAGCACAGGCTGGATATTGAGAACTCATAAATAAGTTGCCAGCATGACCCAGTAGTTACCTATTGTGGGGTCCAGAGTATATCTGGGCAAATGCCATTAAAACATGTGCAGAGAGGATGGTGCCTATAGTGAAATAGGCTGGGGACCTAGGAGAGAGAGCTCCCTTTGGTGCTGGCATCCCATATGAGTATCAGGGGAAATGCCAGTAACATATCATACAGGCATGTATGTACTCCAGGTCTTATTATGGGTAATTTACAGCCATGGAGATGAAATATGTGAAGTCTGTCAAGGTTTAGACTCCCCACCCCAAAGAGAAATTTCAGGAGGCCCCTGAGACCCAGACATCCAGCAGAAATCAGCATCTCCCCAGAAATACCAGGGTGTGAACTAAATCTAAGTACAACCACAGGTTAGTCAAGACCAAACTCCAACTACTAAAACTTTCAATGTAGAACTCTTTTCCAGCTCTACTAAGGGAATATACCAGTTCCCAGTCTATCCCATCCTTTACTGGAAGATGGGAAGCTGGACTCTACCACAACTAGCTTTGGCTCTTGGCTAGCAACTTGGGGAGAAACATAAAGAAATGAGACTTAAAAACCCCAGACCTTGTCCCACTGGTTACAGAACCCCCCAAAATAAGTAATAAAGAATAGGACATCTGCATAATTGTTATGGGTTTAGATATGTGGTGTCCCCCAAATGCTCATGTGTGAGATAATGCAAGAAGGTTAACAGGTGATTGGGTTATATCATTGAATTAATCCCCTGGTAGGGATTAACTGAGTGGTAACAATAAACAGGTAAACTGTGACAGGAGGAGGTAGGCATGCCTTGGGATTTATATTTTACCTAGGTGAGGAGAGCTCTCTCGGCTTCCTTCTGTCATGTTCCCAGATGCTTTCCTTTGCCACACACTCCTCACCTCAGGCCTCGAGGGATGGAGTCGGCCATCCATGGACTGAGAAAAAAAAACTCACAGTAACAAAATTAGAGGTAACAAAGAAGATATCATCACAGACCCTTCTGAAATCCAGAGGATTATCAGAAATTATTTTGAAAATTTATAGTACAATAAACTGGAAACTATAGGATACATTGACAAATTTTAGATATATATGACCTGCCCAAATTGAACCTAAACAGAATAATATCAAAACTGAAATTGAAACAGCAATTAATGGCTTTCCAACAACAACAACAAAAGGATCAGAGAGATTTTCAGCTGAGTTCTACCAGACATTTAAGCAAGAATCAAAAGCTGTTTTTATAAAATTATTCCTTAAAATAGAAAGGGAGGGAACACTCCCCAATATATTTAAGGAAAGAAAACTGGAGATCAATATATCTGATGAACATGGATGCAAAAATCCTTAATAAAATATTAGCAAATTACATTCAAAGACTCATCAAGAAGATAGTAAACCATGGTCAAGTGGATTTCATCCCATGAATGCAAGATTGGTTTAACAAAGGCAAATCAATAAATGTAATTCACCACAAAAATAAAATTAAGGACAATAATCACATGATCTCATTAGATGAAGAAAAAGCTTTTGATAATATTTAGCAACCATTCATGATAAAAACGTTCAAAAATGGGTATAGAAGAAACCTACCTCAACATTATAAATGCTATCTATGACAAACCCAAAGCCAACATCATACTGAATGGAGAAAAACTGAAAGAATTTCCTTTAAAAACAGAACAAGACAAGGATGTCCACTTGCACCACTCCTATTCAATACAGTCCTTGAAACTCTAGCTAGAACAGTTAGGCAAGAGAAGGAAATTAAAAGGATACAAATAGGAAAGGAAGAAGTCAAATTATCTCTATTTTCTGATGACATGATCCTATGTCTAGAAGACCCAAGAGAATCTCCACAAAAGATTTCTGAAACTGCTAAATAAATTCAGCAAAGTAGTAGGAAACAAGCTCAACACTCACAAATCAATAGCTTTTCTAATGCCAATAATTAATCTGCTGAGAAAGAAATCAGGAAAACTATCCCATTCACAATAGCATTAAACAAAAGAAAATACCTGGAAATTAATCTAACCAAGGTGCTGAAAGACACCCACATGAAAATTATGGCATACTGAAGAATGAAATTGAAAAAGACATTAGAAGATGAAAACCTCCCAAGTTCTTAGATAAGCAGAAGTAATATTGTCAAATATTATAGCTATATGGTATATATAGTAATGGCTATACTGTCAAAAGTGTTGTATAGATTCAATGCAGTCTCCATCAAAATATCAATGAAATTCTCACAGAATTAAGAAAAAATAGTCCTAAAATTTATTTGATAGAATAAGAGATCCAGAATAACCAAAGCAATCTTGAGTAAAAAGAGTGATGCTGGAAAAATGAAAATAAACCCCTATCCCTCATCAAGCACAAAACTCAACTCAAAGTATATCAAGGACCTAGGAATTAGAACAGAGACCCTGCACCTAATAGAGGAAAAAGTAGGCCCAAATAGTCATCATGTCATATTAGGCCCCAATTTCCTTAACAAGACTCATACAGTGCAAGAAATAAAATCAATAATTAATAAATGGGATGAATTCAAACTAAAAAGCTTTTTTCTCAGCAAAATAAATAATCAAAGAGGTTAAAAGAGCCTACATTTTGAGAGCAAGTTTTTTGCCACACACACATCAGATAGAACACTAACCTCCAGGATATATAAAGAACTCAAAAAACTTAACACCAAAAAAAAAAAAATCAATCAATAAATGTACTAAGGAGCTGAACAGACAGTTCTCGGAATAAGATATACAACTGATCTACAAATATATGAAAAAATGTTCAACATCTCTAGTAATTAGAGAAATGCAAATCACTCTAAGATTACATCTCACACCAGTCAGAATGGCAGTTATCAAGAATACAAGCAATAATAAGTGTTGGCAAGGATGTGGAGAAAAAGGTACACTTATACATTGCTGGTGACACTGCAAATTGGTGCAACCACTATGGAAAGCAGTATAGAGATTCCTTAGAAAACTTGTAATGGAACCACCATTTGACAAAGCTATTCCACCCCTTGGTCTATACCCAAAGAACTTCAAATCAGCATACTGTAGTGACACAGCCACATCAATGTTCATAGCAGCTCAGTTCACAATTGGTAAATCTGTGGAACCAACCTAGATACCTTTCAACAGATGAATGGATAAAGAAACTGTGGTACATATACACAATGGAATATTACTCAGCATTAAAAGAGAATAAAATTATGTTTGCAGGTAAATGGATGGAGTTGGAGAATATCATGCTAAGCAAAGTAAGTCAATCCTAAAAAACCAAAGGCCAAATGTTCTCTCTGATAAGTGGATGCTGATCCACAATAGGGGGGACATGGGAAAAATGGAGGAACTTTGATGGTGCAAAGGGGAGGGAGAGGTGGGTAGTGGTCATGGAGGTGGGAAAGATGGTGGAATGAGATGGACATCATTACCCTTGGCACATGTATGACTGCACATATGGTGCAACACTACATCGAATACAACCAGAGAAAAGAAAAGTTGTGCTGCAATTGTGTATAATGAATCAAAATGCATTCCGTGTCATATATGCCTAATTAAAATAAACTAAAAAAAAGAGTGCTGGAGTCATCGCAAAATCTGATCTCATATCATACTGAAGAGCTATAGTAACAAAACCATCATAGTATTGGAATCAAAATACACATGAAGATGAATAGAAGAGAAGAATCAGAGTCAAACCCACATAGTTAGTTATCTGATACCTGACAAAGATGCCACAAAACATACATTAGAGAAAAGATAGCCTTCTTAACAAATGGTGCTGGGAAAACTAAATAGTCATACGTAGAAAAATAAAATAGATCTCTTTTACCTTGCATAAAAACCAAATCAAAGTTTATGAAGACTCAGAAATTAGATCAGAAACTTTGCAACTGCTAGAAGAAACCAGAGTCAACACTCCAACATATTGACATAGGCCCCCAACTTCCTTAATGAGACGTCAAAAAATGTAAGAAATAAAACCAAGAACCAGCTTACATTAAACTGATTAAAGGCTTCAAATTAGAAAGCTTCTACATAGGGGCTGGAGATGTAGCTCAGTGGTAAAGTGCTTGACTAGCATGTGTGAGGCACTGGGTTTGATCCTCAGCACCACATAAAAATAAATAAATAAAATAAAGATCCATTGACACTACACACACACACACACACACACACACACACACACATATATATATATATATATATAAAGCCTTTGTATAGCAAAAGAAACAATAATGAAGAAAGAATCTACAGAATGGAAGAAAAATATTTTCCAGCTACTTCTCTGACAGGAGATTAACACCCAGAATATATAAAGAACTCAAAAAGCTTTACACCACAAAACAAACCAAAAAATCCATTCAGTAAAGGGCAAAAGAACTAAACAGACATTTCTCAAATGAGAAAACTCAAATGGTCAACACATTCATGAGAAAATATTCAGCATTCATAGCAATCTGGAAAATGCAAATCAAAGCTACACAGAGTTTATCTCACTCTAGTCAGAATGGCAGTTATCAAGAATATAAATAATACTAAATGCTGGTGAGGATGTAGGGAAAAAGGTGCACTCATACATTGTTGGTGGAACTGCAACTCTAGAAAGCAGTATGGAGATTCCTCAAAAAAACTAGGAATGGAATCATCATGTTACCCAACTATCTCACTCCTTAGGGATTTTAGTTCTTATCTAAAAGAACTAAAACATACTATAGGGATTCAGTCACATCAATGTTTATAGAAGTTCCACTCACAATAGCCAAGCTATAAAGCCAGCCCAGGTGCAGGTCAATAGATGAATGGATTAAGAAAATTTGGTATTTATTCACAATGGAGTTTTACTTCGCCATAAAGAAGAATAAAATTATGGCATTTACCAGTAAACATATGGATCTGGAGAACATCATGTTAAGTGAAATAAGTCAGACAGAAAATCACAGGTCAGACTCTCATATGTAAAGTAAGAGATAAAATGGGGGTGTCATAAAGACAGAGGGGAAGATCAGTGGAATATAAGGATATTGAGGGAGAGGGAGTAGAATGGAAAAGTGCAGGAAATGCAGACTTAATTTGACAAAATGACACTATATACATGTATAAATAGACCACAGTGAATTCCACCATTTTGGATATCTATAAAGCATCAATTAAAAATACATAAATGAGTGCAAGGTAGAATAGGAAGGGGAATGGGGGGAGAGAAGAAGCGATGGTAAAAGGGGCACTGGGGAATTAAATGTAGTAAATTAATACCATGCGTATGTGATCATGTCAAAATGAACCCAACTATTATGTACAACTACATTGCACCCCCAAAGCAAAAACAAAGTGGCACCAAAAAATTAAAGTGGGCTGGGCTAGTAGCTCAGTGGTAGAGCACTTGTTTAGCACATGTGAGTCAATGGATTTGATTCTCAGCACCACATATAAATAAGTAAAATAAAGGTCCATTGACAGATAAAATAAACTTAAAAAAATTTAAAACTGAGTTTAAAGATGTATGTACCAACATGAAAAGATACAGAGAATATACTGATAACTGAAAAAAATAAGTTAAAGAGAAAAATAATTAGTCTGATTTCATGTTCACAAAAAGAAAGAAGCACTTTAAATATGTAACCTTTACAAATAACTGTGAAGAATTTACATACCAAATTATTAACACTGATTTTGTCAAGAGAATAGTATTGAGGAGGAAAACTTATCTTCCCCCACCTGGGAATACCTCATCATTTGTTGAATTGTTACAACAAACAAACCACCATGAGTTGACCACTCATCTGTTTCCTTATCAGTATGTGGAGATATGACATACAAAAGAACTATTATGTCTTTCACTGCCTACATAAAATGATGACAATATTTGCTTTATTATAGGAGTTTATAAAACTAAGTAATGTCTCACAATGCAGCAGCTAGATGGCACCACCACCTCTAACATTTCTGTTGTAATAATTCAACATTAATTGTAGTGGGCATTGAATGTGCTGTTTCTTTACTTCTTTACAATAGCATTTATATGGCTTGAGATTTATATGAATTTAGCTATGTTGCTTTGAGACACTATGGATCTCTTCACAGAAGATTCATCATAGATAAACACAAAGTCTTTGAGAAAACCAAAAGCTAGCCTTTCGTAGAGGACAGAACCACTGTATTGTAATCATCCTTTAGGTCTTAATTGACCTAATTTCATCAAAGCCTTCTTCTGTACCCCAGAAAATATGCTGACATGCCTAATTATTATCATATAATGTGGTAAAGACATAGTATCCCTAAATAAGCAAAACCTTCTCAACACACCACATCTCTAAATTAGAATCATTTAAGCAATCTTTGAACAAGGCAACTTCTGCATTTTACAACTAGCTACGTGAAATTCTGGGGTTAGATGATTTGTTCATGTTTACTCAAAAAGCAGTGTATAATAGTCTCTAAACTTCCTTCCTTGATTTTCCACTGTACTGTTGCTGTTTGTTTTTGTTTTTTTCTCCAAATTTACATCGTCTTCTTGGGTGTTACAACTAAATGGAATTTTGCAGGGTTGCTTTGCATATACAAAAATCAAAAACAAAAAATGAAAACAAAACAAAAATTACGAGGTTATTTGAACCCTATAAACAGAATGAAATTTTAAACAATTTCTAACTCCCATATCACCATGAGCTCTAGAGCAAGGGTTATTTGGGTAACAGGGAAATCGTGTGTAATCAGAACTTTGTTATTAAAGTTCTCAGTTTCTTACAAACATTTTAAATAGTATTTTGCATGCCTAACAATACTGAAATGAAAAACCATGTGAGTAAAAATTTGGAGTTTTCTAAAACAATGTTATAAGAATCTGGCTCATTTTTGTTATTATTTCTCTGTCAAAGAAGTTAGTTTTTCTTCTTTTAAATTTAGGTCTTAATTATCTAGAAAAAAAGTTTCCCCCAGTATGGGGGGGCGGTGATGGCCAGTGTCTCATGAAGGTGTTCTTCTTCTTGTCCAGGATAATCCAAGCCACCCTAAAACTTACAATCTCAAATAATTAGTAAATAACAAAGCACAAATACTCAGAAATATATTTACAGAAAGTAAAGCCCCTGATAGATCTAGTCCACATGGATTCTGGAACTAGACAAAGATATAATGGCTCCGGTGGTTTATTTAAGGGGGTACATCAAAGGCAGGGATAAGATTTCAAGGGTGGAGTCTTGCTTTGTGACGTCTTACAGCTTTGTGATGTCTTACAGTCAGCAGGTTGATTGACATCTTGACAGGTCATACTCATCTCAGGTGCTATGTGAGCCATAGCAGAGCATAATAGAGATTCACATTGTCCCTGGGCAATTGACCAGAGGAAAAGTCCACTGGTCATTCCCAGACACCAGATGTCTGTATCCATGAGACTTCCATGTGCGGTGACCCACAAGGAACCCATGGATGGCTCCTGACACCCCAGTTTGAAAGATGCTAGCAGAACATACTTAATGAGTGCCTCCTTCTTCATATTTGTTTTTGTTGATATAAGTGAAAAAGTGTTGTTTGTTTGGCCTTTTCCATATCTACATAAAACACTTATGGAAAGAGTGATACACTAATGTATTGCTAATTTCTTTGCTTTTTTTTTCTTTTTTCAAGAGTTTGGTTATTGAATTGTAAATTCCAAGCAGTTTTAGAAATCTACCCAAAGACTGTAGCACTTTTATTGGCCAGCACATTATCCAGTAGCAATAGTTTTTTTCTCTCCATTTTTCAAATCTATCTCTTTCAAAATAAAATTTAAATATTCAGCAGTTTGTATTTTTCCTTTTTTGGTTTTATTTACAAAACTTTAAGTCCTTGTGTATTATGTCATCACTGCAAATTACTTTACCCAGAACTCTGAGATGAAGATGGTAAATAATTTTAGGAAATAATTCTGATAGTAACTTAATATTCTGGGGCTAGTATTTCTCAGTCTGTTTGAATCCTTTAAAGAGAAAAAAATAAATTGAAGAAACTTTACATGGTAATAGTTGTATTTATAGTATATATTGACTGTAAAATATATAATGACAAAAGCAACTATGAATTCAGTGACACTGTGTTCCTAAATTGCTGTTAGTCACAAAAAATACACACATATTTTTTAAATGGGAACACTTTTGTGATAAAAATATATGATTTGTTTAGTTGTCAGTTACTAGATGCATCTAGGAATTTAGACTCAATTTTTCTATAGCTTCCTCAAACTGTATGTTGGACGTGATTGCCCGGGGGTGATAAACATCTCCAGATGAATCAAGTTTTAACAATTCATATATATTTTTTGTAGAGGGAATTGAATGTGTCTTGGTAGAGAAAGAAAAGCCATCTTGGAACTGTATTGCGTTTTCTTTTTCTTTTTAAAAATTAAAATATTTGTTCTTTTTAGGTATACATGATAATAGAGTGTGTTTTGACATATTATACATACATGGATTATAACCTATCCTAATTAGGATCTCATTTGTTGTTATTAATGATGTGGAGTTTCACTGGTCATGTATTCATATCTGAACATAGGAAAGTTATGTCTGATTCTTCCTACTATCTTTCCTAATCTCATCTTCCCTTCCTTCCTTTCATTCCCTTTCCCCTTTTTCTAATTGCCAGGGAGATAGCAAATTGGTTCAACCACCCTGGAAAGCAGTATGGAGATTCCTCAGAAAACTTGGAATGGAACCACCATTTGACCCAGTTATCCTACCCTTCAGCATATACCCAAAGGACTTAAAATCGGCATGCTACAATGACACAGCAACTTCAATGTTTATAGCAGTTCAATTCACAATAGCAAAGCTATGGAACAAGCATAGGTGCCTCAACAAATGACGGATTAAAAAATGTGGTATATATACACAATGGAATATACTCAGCCATAAAGAAAAATGAAATTATGACATTTGCTGGTAAAAGGATGGAACTGGAGAGATCGTGCTAAGTGAAATTAGCCAGTCCCCCAACACAAAAGGCCAAATGTTCTCTCTGATATTTAGATGCTAACATAATAAGGGGTGGGGAGGGAAGAATAGAAGTTCATTGGATTAGCAATTTATATTAAGCAACAGCTGAAATGCACTGGGAATCTAGTATAGTCCAGGCACTATGCAAAATTATGTTACACATATTAACTAATTCTCACAACAGCCCTATGAGCTAGGTACTATCTTTGTCTACATTTTATCAAAGCAGAGAGATAACCCTTGGGGGTTTAAGTCACTTTTTTGAGGTCACACAGCTAATAAGTGGCAGATTAGAGATCTGAGCTTGGTTTGAAGATTTCAGATATTAATGTGAATCACAATAATGTATTTCCCCTCATCAAATTTAAATCTGTTTTTCACTTGCACGATTAATATGATGTATTATACCCACAAACAATAATTCACATTCTCATGCCTATATCAATCACACAATTAGAGCTAAAAAGAGATAGACTACCAATTTAATGCTCCTGGAATCTAAAATGTTTTGTAATACTAATAAACCTGGAAGGGTCCTCAGAGAACATCCCATACTGTGATTCTCAAGTAGAGTGGGGAACCAATTTAGTGGCTTTAAAATTCAAATTCCCAGAATCCATTACAGACCTACTGAATAGAGGTAGAGGAACTAGGTGGACATAGATATGCATAATTTTAAAGATGACCTCAGGTGAGTTTAATGTATATATCTGGTTAAGAACCACTAATTTAATTCCCCTTTTTTATTTTGTATTTGAGGAATTTGGGTTACAGAAGGGAGAACAAGTTACTGCTACACCAGATCTAATGTTAAAGTCCCTATCACTATTAACACAAACATTTTTTTTTCTTTTTTCAGAGACCTGTAGAGAGAAAGGACCTATTAAATAACTTGCAATCTGAATAGGGAGCTAGGACTTAGGCAAAAAATATGAATGACAAATAACTCATACTAGGTTGGGGAATGAGATGAGTGGTGAAAGAAAGGAAAGATAATTAGTGTCAGATTAGAGATCTGAGCTTGGTTTGAAGAATTTCAGATATTAATGTGAATCACAATAATGTATTTCCCCTCATCAAATTGAAGTGGAGAGATACATCTCCAAGGTAAGCTTCAGAATGGAGGTGGGACTTCAAAGAATAGAATTTGGGGAAGCAGGGAGGAATAGGAAATTTCTCAGGAAAAAAAATAATAGTATGAGAAAAATAGAGCTGAGAAGATAAAAAGAAGTTTGAGATCAGTGAACAAACCATCCTAGTTACAGTGGATGGTCTTTAGGTGAGAAGTAGATCAATTAGAGAAATGAATGGGGACTAGGTAGTGGCCTTGTGTGCTAGACTAAGATGTTTGTACCTTTCCTGTAGGAAGTGGAAAGCTGTTGAAAGTTTTCATGAATGCATAATAAATGAAAATATTATATAAATTCCAGTAGCTAAGTTTGAAGGTAGGAAATCAGATTTACCTGATGGCTTTGGGTTCACTGGAGGTAGAAAGGGCTTGAACCAAGAGTTGGAATGGCAGGTATAACTTGCCTGAAATGTAATTACCACTTTACTATTTCCAGACATAGATTATGATAGCAAATAAACAGGGAAAGTCCTAATCAGAATCCTCAAAGCAGTGCTTGGAACTACTTTCTGAGGCAAAACTTCTAATATCTGTTTTTAATAGAGTAGTATTTTTAAATTTCAAAGAGCTTTGAAGAGACAGAATTTATTCTGAGGTTTTATAATTTGCTTGCTACTGTCTTATTGTTACTCTAGTCAAGTAAGCCTAATTATCTTTCTGTGGACCTCAGAATTTTTCACATGGTGAAGTTAATTCTGGCTCAGAGAAGTAAAATAGAAGTCCATAGTAACTTTTCAGGAAATATTTTTTTCCCCACCATTGTGGAAATTTTACAATTAAACTGAAATAACTATAGCTGCAATTGAAGGTAATACTACAGAGAGATCTTATGGACTTGTACCCAGTTTCCTTTGGTGGTAAGGTAAGGTGCTTATCTTCTGCTGTTTGCAAAATTTTTTTCTTTAGTTTTTGAAGTTTGATTAGATGTGTAATGATTTGGGTTTCTTTGGCTTTATCCATTTTGACTATGCCCACCTTCTTGAGTCTGTAGGTTTATGTATTTTATGAACTTGGAAGGTTTTGGGTCATCTATAATTTCTTGGAGTATTTTCCAGGCTCATTCTCTTTCTTTACTCCTTCAGAAACTCCAAAACGTAAACGTTAGATCTTTTGTGATAGTTCCACAGGTCTCTCACACTTTGTTAATTTTTTTTTATTTAGTTTTTCTCCAGTTTCAGATTGGGTGATTACTATTTTTCTGTCTTCTGGTTCACTCATTCTTTTGTCTCTGTTATGCTCTGGAGCCTATCCCTGAGCTTATTTCAGTTACTTTTTTGTTTGTTTGCCTTTTCAGTCTGGAAATTTCTATCTGGTCTTGGTTTATTTATATCTTCAACTTTTTTGCTGAGACTTTTATTTTGTTTCAGGGATCTTAGCTCCTTGAAACATTTTTGATTGTAACTATTTTAAAATCTTTTTAAAATAGGAAGGGGAATTGGATTCTCCTGATGACTTAGATAATTCCAGGTTCTCTATCACCTTCTTATTGGCATCTGTTAACTGTTATTTTTCATTCAATTTTAGATCATTTTCTTTCTTGGCATGATAAATAAGTAACATCTTTAACCAGAACATGTTATGAGACTCCAGATCTTGTTTAGTCTGTTTTGAGATGACTTTTTTCTGACATTAAGAGAATAAGGGTTGCCACTTTTTACTGTCAGATGGGGGTTGAAGTCCATCCAGGTGCCTCTGTCTGGTACCACTGATACCCAAGGCAGGGCACTTCTTGCTACTACTGAGAACGAATGGGAGTTCCAGCTCCCACCTGGTCTCCCCAGATATCTTTCTGCTTGGGAAAGGTAGGAAACTTCCTTAATGCTCTCTGCCTGCCACTACTGACACCACAGGGAGAGGAGGAATGACTTGTTTTTCTTGGAGAACAGCAGAAGTCCTGATTCTCTCCTCGGGCTCTTCTGACTCTGCTCTCATTACTTATGGGTGGGATAGGAGTCTGTGCTTTCTACGTGTTATCCACAAACACCATGGGTATGTGGAGATGTGACTCATTATTGCCCAGTGAGAATGAATACCCGTGATCCTTACTTGACTTCTCTGATACTACTATAGTAGAGGATGTTGGGTGCCTTACTACAGCCTGGGGAGGTGGATGCTCACTTGTTGGTGATGGTTGTGTTGGAGGGTAGCTATGGTGTTTGGCTATAGTATAGTGGTTATTTTCTATATGAGTTCTCTTTTATATAAGGATTCACTGTGGTGTATTAATATATGTACTAACATGAGGCACCTTATACTGTAAATCAGTATATCATATTCTCTTTTTGTGATTTGATTAAAGCAGTATAACTTCTGCTCCCAAATTTTGCTTACTGTCTAGGGTTTTCATAGATAGCATATATGACTCTGGTAAATAATATCTGTCCTAAGTATTTGTAATCTATAAGCTGTGAAGCTGAAAAGACACCAAGAATGGAAAAAGACCAAAAAAAATGATTAGGAAGTACAATACTCAGGGATCTTTCTATGACTTAGGCTGAGCAATGCATACAACCCAGCTCTAAAAAAGTCTATTTGGTTAGCTTAGGTACAAGGAATACAGTTCTTAAAAGTTCTACTACCATTCCAACTAGTCTTTCTTAATTCAGTATTCATACTCTTTTTATTTTTGATATTAAGGATTGAACACCAGAGGCACTTAACCATGGAGCCACATCCCCAGTCTTTTTTAAATTTTTTTTTATTTTTTACTTTAAGATAGGAGCTTGCTAAGTTTCTGAGGCTGGCTTTGAACTTGTGATCCTCCTGCCTTAGCTTCCCAAGTCACTGGGATTATATGCCACCACACCTGGCTCATACTCTTATTTTTTGATGCCCTGTTCTAAGCACACAGTAAATATTTTCTTTCTTTTTAAAAAATATGTATTTATTTATGTATTTTTTTAGTTTTAGGTGGACACATTATTTTGTTTTTATGTGGTGCTGAGGATCAAACCCAGTGCCTCATGCATGCTAGGCGAACACTCTACCACTGAGCCACAACCCCAGTCCCTGAGTAAATATTTTCTAATCTGTGTATTAACAGATAGCAGTTGAAAGAGTTTTATCATCATATTATGGTCACATCCATATGTTTTGGAGACTGAAATTTGGCATTAAATGCAACCATTATTGGTTGGGAAAAAATGTATTGGCAAAGACTTCCGTTTTTCCCCTCTTGAACAAAGATTGAGATAAAACACTAAATTATTCTTAGGAAAGGCTGCTAAAGGGGCTACATATTGCTATGTAACAAACAACCCCAACAGTTAGTAGTTTAAAAACCACAATTATATATGTCAGTCCTCTGCTTGGGGCTTATAAATGATTTTTTGCTGATTTTTCCTGGGATTGCATGATTTACAATCAAATGATGATTTTCCTGGGGTCAGAGGCCCAGGATGTCCTTCTTCATACTTTTGGCAGTTGATGCTGGCAGTCAGTTGGGGAACCTTGGTTCTCTTTCACATGACCTCTCATTCTATGTTTAGCAAGACTGGACTCGTTCACAGCATGGTGTTCTAAGGATTCCAGAAGAGAGAAAGGTGTAAACTTTATGGCTTCTTATGACCCACCCACCCCCAATTTGAAGTTACCTGGTGTTACTCCTACAAATCCCAAGTCCAGGCTGAATTCAAGTGGGTGAGAAATAGACTCTCAATGGGAAGAAATACAGAGTCATAGTGGAAAACAACAGGTGAGATGAGAGAAATAGTTGTCACTTTCTCTGAAAACAGTTGACCTACCACAAGGGACTGAAGTCAAATGCTGATGAGGAAGAATGGTAGGGTGAGCTGCTGACTCAGGGTCTTATGTCCTGGAACAAACGCAAGGTGTGAACAGCAGCCAAAAAAAAGTGTGAAGCAGTTGGCAGGGAGACCTTCTGTGATGAATTTAGACATCTCTAGGAACTGCTCATTTTGACTCAGCTAATGGATAGAACTAGACTTTTTCCCCTAGAGTTTTTCCCTTATTGAAAGTAAATACTGAAATCAACAGGCTTAAGTTCAATCTGGATACATAATCAGCCTGGGACAAAAAAGATTTTCCTATCCTAAGCACCCCATGAACTTAAAAAATTCAAATATGAAATGAATCAGCCTATAAAAAATAGCTATTGTGCAAACATTTTGGCTGCTATAATAATGTTGTAAGCAATACAAAAAATGAAGACTAGAGTTTTGCAAAATAAATGATCTCTTTGGTGCTTTAGCTCAATGGATTAACAACATTAATTTACAAACCAGTTCTAAGGGGGATTTGTGGATATTGCTTGATGAAGGTGATGTTACATCATATAGTAGTTTGCTGGCTCAATTGTCCAGGGGAGACATTTGTGTCAGACATTTACTTCTGGAACATGAGCTGTGGGTAGAGATGTGCCTGTGTTGATGAGACAGAGTGTGTGCTGAATCAGCTATAACCAGGAATGAAATACCAAGATGTATTTCATTCTTTTGATTGAAATATTTATGGAATGTTGGCAATCCACAAGGAAAGACGGATGGGACTAATCACAGGGTGCATACCAACACTCACTGCTTATCTAGTCCATGCTTTATGATGCTGGATCTTGAAGTTTCACCATTTCAGATCTCTTGAGTTCTACCTATATAATCCTACTCACACAGCAGTTAAGAACAACCTAGTATATAAAAGCTATTATAATGTCAGTGATTATTGAGAGATAACATCAAGAGCTACCTCATTATTCAAGATGTATTTCATTCTTTTGATTGAAATATTTATGGAATGTTGGCAATCCACAAGCCATTCTCCTGGAAGTTGGCCAGAGGTGGTACATGAGGCTGGTTTTAGACATGGATGGAACAGCAAGGTCAGCTGGAGGATTTTAAGAGCAGAT
Organism: Marmota monax; assembly: GCF_021218885.2. Lineage (NCBI taxonomy): Eukaryota > Metazoa > Chordata > Mammalia > Rodentia > Sciuridae > Marmota > Marmota monax. The sequence continues at coordinate 4,821,750 of NW_026694610.1, forward strand.
TCACCCCAAAAGAACATTCTTTCTGGCTCATTTCTTCTGTATGAAGTTTTACCACTAAGGAATCCTTTCCCCCTTTTCCCTTCCCCCCTCTTCCTCCTTACTAACATTGTTTTCTCTAAGCTTTCTCTTTTAAAATGTATACATTTCTTGTGTATTACTGTATTGGCTTCCTGATGTAGTGGAAATCATACAGGCCTTGATTTCAGACTCTATATTTTTATTAACTGTTTTATCATGGGCAAGATATATTACACCTGTTAGATTCACTGGGTTTTACAAGGATTCAATGCTATAAAAATTGCACATATACATATACATAATATCTCTCTATAATATAACTCAGAGTATATAACATTCAATAATTGTAGTATACTTGCAGATATTATCAATATTTCTGTAATTTGTAACCTACAAGTATAATCAAAGTGAATGTTAAATTTCAGCTAAAAAGGTAATGAAAACAAAGATGTAATTTTCCCCCACCCAGGTTCACAGAGTTTCCTGAATTCCGTCTATGTATCCCAAGTTTAAAACCTCTGGAAAGAGCAACTAAAGAAAGTAATTTCCAATATTGTTAGTGTTTTAGTTTTTGTGGTACTGAAGATCCAACCCAAAGCCTCACACATGCTAGGTAAAGTACTGTATCACTGGGCTACTTTTTATTTTTTAAAAAATTATTTTTAGTTGTAGATGGGCATAATATCTTTATTTATTTATTTATTTATTTATTTTTATGTGGTGCTGAGGATTGACCTAGTGCCTCACATGTGATCAGTAAGTGCTCTACCACTGAGCTATTACCCCAGCCCTCTTTTGTATTTTTTATTTTGAGAAAAAGTTTTACTGCATTGCCCACACTGGTTTCACACTTGTCTTCCTTCTACCTTAACTTCTTAAGTATCTGGGATTACAAGTGTGCACTGCCACAGCCAGTGTTAATTTGCTTTTATAAGAGAAGCAAGAAACTAAAGTTTATTGAATACTAGGACTCTCTGTCTCTGACTCTGTCTTTAAATGCTGGAACATTTTATTTATTTTCTAATATATTAAAAAACATTTATCTGCTCTCCTACAGAACATGTGGTCATAAATAAAGCTTTTCTTGATTCAAATCATGATTATGAGAATCATTTATTTCAGGGTACTATCCTTGGGGAAGAAATATGATGGTTGATTTCCCGCTGTACTTATTTCTTCCAAAGTATCATATCTCTTTATTTAAAAGTGTCTAGTCTGAGTCTATAATTATGAAAAGAACTGGCTGATAAGTAGTTACATAGTTCACATGTCACCAAGATATATCCATATCTATGTCTATGTCTATATCTATATCTGCTATAGTTATTATAATAATAAATATGTCAAGTGATTTAAAAACAGTTAATTTAACTGTATGCCCCCACTAGGATGTATCCTAAAGCCAAAAATGCACTTTAAATATTTTCCCACTGTTTTTAGTAATCCTAATAACATTAGTACTGTTATTTTTAAGTTTTTTTTTGTTGTAGACATACACAATACCTTCATTTTATTTATTTATTTTTATGTGGTACTGAGGATCAAACCCAGTGCCTCACATGTGCTAGGCAAGCACTCTACCTCTAAGCTACAACCACAGCCACTAGTACTGTTATTTTTTAACCTATTGTATATGCATACGCATATGTGTGTTTAATATACAGTAGGATAACACTAATAAAATATTAAGTAATGTTATTACTACGCATAAGAGAAAGAAAAACATAAAACCAAAGAAGTTAAAGATTGCATTGGAAATAATGATATGTATTCATGATTTTCTCTTAAAATATTAGTGGCAACATGTTTCTTAGTTTATTGGTGAGTAAATGCAGCAAATTAAATGGTGGGGAAAAGAATAGTCTACTCATTGCAACTATTTTGAATAAGAAGATAAGGTACTTTGGTACCTGTGAGTACAGAAACAAATTGATCCTTGTACTTCATCACTGAGGATATTACACTGAAAAAAATGATATTCACAATTATGATTCAAATCAAGAAAAGCTCCAGTTATGATCGTATCTTCTGTTGGAGAGCAGTCAAATGTTATAGTGTCTTACAAAATAAATAAAGCATGTTTTGGCGTTTAAACAAGTTCAGGTATGTCAAAATGTATTTGTATGGTTTTCCTTATTGCTTTATGATACTGAAAAATAAGGAGTGGTTATTTTTGGAAATATTTCCAAATATGAGCTAATGTTTCCTATTGATTTGCACTATGTGACATTTTAAAGCATCTTGGTAGGAAATAACAAGTATATGTTTTGAGTCTGTAATTTTGACAGGAACTGGCTGATAAATAGTTATATGAATCTACGTGTCTCTCAGAATTCAATGCTGCCTGAATAGGTCATTGCAGGATGATCAGTGTTGACTAAATATACAGTTAATCTCCAGATGAATTTGGAGTATGTTCTTTTCCCTGCAGTGTCTTGCACATTGGAGACTACTGTGATCATTTAATTAAATTTTTTTTATTCCAACTCCCTCTCCTTATTTATTTCTTCACTTTTAAAAAAGTAGTAGCACTGCAGCTTGCTTTCATATTTTAAACTTGATATTTATTGAGTCACTATGGTTAGCTCTCAATGGCATAGAATAGGGCTAATTGAACTGATGTGAGGTACTCAGACATTGGTAGCTTTCTTTTGTTTTGGTAGAACATTTAATTTCCTTAATTATACTTTTCTGTTACCTGTTATTCGGTATCAAAAGTAGAAGAATAAACTGAATTGATTTATCACATTATAACGCAAACAAATGATCTTATTTTTCAAAAAAGGAAATACTCTGTTATGTGTAATATTCATTTTTTACTAAATATCTATATTACAGGCATTATTTAAGATACTGTAATTTGCAGGGGTGAATTATACAGAGAGAATGCTCCTCCTCATACTCTTGACCATTCCTCCCATTATTCAATTGACTAAAGTTCCTTATATAGTTGTAAAAACTTTCTCTGTTGTTATCCATGTGTTTTAACAAGTTTTTAAAAATGTATATATACCTGTAGTTGTAAAAACTCTTCTTAGTGTTAGGAGAATCAGATTGCTTCCCTTTTAACCCTAGTCTCATTGAGTGAATAGTCTTTATTTTTTAAAAAATGAGAGTTATGTAAAGAATCATTGATTAAATTGGCACACTGGGTACGAGTAGCAGGGACATTTGGACAGCTAGAAGACAGATTTAGGTGGTAGATTCTAAAGAATCTAGGATAAGGGGGAAAGAGTACTACAGAGAGGAAGATCCATTTGTAACTGCTTTTGCGATTGTTCCATGGACTCATTCTGTAGCCCATCTCAGCACAGTTCTCTTGACATTTAATCCCTTGCTTCACCCTCCCACCCATCTCTCCCCTAGGCCTTCCCTTTTGCTGAGGCTGTTCTTTATTTAGGACATATCAATCAGAATATCTTCACAATTTCCATATATACAAAGTTGCCAGAATGATCTTTTGAAAACATAGACCAAATAATATTTTTTCCCTGCTTAAAACATTTCAATGTCTTCCCAGTATGATTAGAATAAAAGTCAAATTCTATGTCCAGCCAGCAAAGGTCTACTTGATTTGGCTCAGATCTGTTCTATGACTCTGTCTCCCATGGTTCTCCTTCTGCTTTAAACATACAGCCATTCTCTCTATTATTTGGACATCTTGAGTATATTCCTGACTCGTGTATTTTGAACTTTTTGTATTTCCTCTGCCTGTTGACTTTTTCAGTAGACCTTTGTCACCCACTGCTAGCTATCAATCTATAAGTATTTTGGGTTTTTATTATTTTTATTGTTTATCTTATCCCACATGAACATATGTTCTGTCATATCCTGTGCTGTTCACTAAAAATATATTGCATGAATAAATGGAGAAAATTTTCATTTTGTTGAAGTTTACTTTTTTTTTTTTTTTTTTTTTTTGGTGATGCTGGGGATGGAACTGAGGACCTCACTCATGCTAGGCAATTGCTCTATCGCTGAGCTACATTCCTAGCCCTTTTATTTTGAGACAGGGTTTCATCAAGTTATCCAGACTGGCCTCAAACTTGTTATCCTCTTGCCTCAACCTCTGGAGTAGCTGGGATTACAAATCATTTTATTTTAGAGGAACACTTTTTGTAAACAACACCTCATTTTCATTTAGCTTTTTTCTTCATAAAAATCTTAAACTATCCAAACAATATTTAAAAATATACACAAGCTGAAAAGCACAAGTCTTGTTATATTTAAGTCTCTTTAATTTTGAAGAATTTGAGATGGTGAGAGATCATGTAGCTCTCTTTTTCTTACAATCCATATTAATGCTGAAAAGAAGAAAACAAGTTCATGGGATGTGTTTCCTAGGGTTTAATCAGTCGAAGAATATTCTCTGTTGTCGAAGAATAAAATAGACAATATGAATGTCAGATCAGCAGAATTGCTTTCTATTTTATTCTTACTCTACCAATGTCACTCTTACCCTCACATTCTCTCACCAATTTGGAAAATTCTTTAAGGATGAAAGTGGAATCTTGTGTTTATTTTCTAGTAGTGTCTGGCACATTTCTGAAAGCCCAGTAAATAATAATCATTTTTATTAAATAATAGTGATGAAAGTACTTCAGGTTCATATAGATCTTTACAGTCTAGTAAGAAGTAATACAACATCTTTCTTCACAAAGCTCCAGTGAAATAGCAAGGCAAAAAATCACTTCTTCGTTTTTCATACTGAAAGACTGAGATTGTAGAGTTTAACAGAGTTATCTAAGCTCACTCAGCTAGTAGTGGCAGAGTTGGGGTAGCAACTCTTTGGAGAGTTTCTTCTTCCTGGTTAGAGTTCATGTCTCTAAATGATACATTGTTAGTAATGATGATACTGCTTAAAAATTAAAATTAACAAATAAGTTCAGGTATTAGTGAAATAATGTTCAACCTTTGATAATGAAATGAAAATATGAATTCAGTACTGTACTTGAAAGGTAACTCACATGCAATCTTTTAGATTCCAGTCAGGCTCCTGAAGCAATGCTGGCAATTAGGGTGGATGGTGAAAGAATAAATGGTTTCAATGGGCCAGAGCCTTAAAACCTTATTGTCCTTTGCAGGCTTGTTTATAACCTGCTCAACATGCTATCAAATTGCTTCACCATGGAGAAGGCAGCAGTATCAATTGTTCTCTTTTAATGCTTAGAGAATTTTGACAAATGATTTACCTGTTTCCACATTTTTTAATTGACATCCCAAATTTTCTATTGCAAATGATGCACTTATCATTGTGTCATAAATATTGACATTTTAATAAAAGTACTGTATCATTTTAAAATCTACCAATGGCAAATAAATTCAGTTACCCACAAAAATGCAATCAAGTTAAAAACACTTGAACAATCTCTTTATAACACTTGGAAATTTTATGTCTTTTTCTTCTAGAATGTTTCCATTCCATTTTTCTTTTAAAAGCCATAACATAAATAGCTTTATGCTTTTATAGATCACTTGTTATATACCTTTTAAAAAGACATGTATTCATTGTTATAAAATTTTTAAAAAATCCTGAAAGTATTTAAAAACATTTCTTATATTGCATTATCATTATAACAGTGTTAGTTTATGATTGTTCAAAGCAAAGATAGGTTATAAATTTTCATAATTATTACCATAAAAAGAAAAATCATTTCAGATATGTTGTATAAATGAGATAGATGGGAGAGGTCTTTTCCAATTTCATGTGTCCAAGTATATTATTTATTTCTATGATTAAACAATACTTAGTATCAGTTTTATTTCTATTAATTTTTAAGTGCATAAATTCTAATAAATTTTATTCATACAAATAAGTACATGAAATGGAATGGAAGAAGTTTTCTATAGCAGTGTTATACAGTATGATGTTGTCACAGTATTTACTCAATTCTTTGATTTTTTTCTGCAATAAATGCCAAAATTCACATAGTAAACTTTTCTCAAGATTAATTTTAATGATCTATCAGTTGACAATTTATTTTGGCCCTCCAATTTCACTAAAAGCAAAGAATTTTAAACCATCTCATTTACAAAAGGTTTTGTTACCATGCCATTACAGTAATTCATTTTATCAACACTGATGTTTATATTTGAAAATGTTATTTTTGTTTCTGTGCCCCAGAAGTTTTTACATGCATGAGTCATAAACCATGATAAGAATCCAGATGGGTTTAATTGTCTCATCTTTTATAAGGAGCAAGATGGGGATTATAAGAAAACAATACAGACATATTCTCATGAAGATCAGCTTTAGTAAAAAGGCCTTGAAAAATGGCTGGAGTTGTGGCTCAGTGGTACAGCCCTCACCTGGTATGTGTGAGGCACTGGGTTCCATCCTCAGCACCACATAGACAAAACTAAAATAAAAGTACTGTGTTCCCCTACAACTAAAAAGTGTGTGTGTGTGTGTGTGTGTGTGTGTATTTTTTAAAGACCTTGAAATATAATTATCATAGACCAATCGTGGGAGTTGAATGAAATACATGATAAACAGGATCAGGAAAAGGATGATTGCAAACAGCCACCATTCGCGTATTAGTATTAGTTGTCACACTTCAGGGGAAAACTAAAAGGTTGGCCAAATACAATGGCTTTTTATTGTCATCTCAGAAATGTGCTTGGAGAAAATAAGATGTATCTTCAACTTTTATAACTTAGAGATACCTTATAGTTTGAACATAGAAATTTACTATTTCTTGATGGCAATCAGGTTTGAATTCTTTGTAAAGATGAGTAGCATGAGATGGGTTAGTTTATTTCTTGGGAAAATTAGGAGATAGGCAATCTTCATTTAGGGTGATTTCTCACATCTTCCTTTAACATATGTCTGTCTTTCTTGGATTCTTCAATTCTTCAACTTTTGAGCTGCTGCAATGATGTATCCACCACCCATTCTTGTGTTCCCCTGTGGCATTTTAATTTTAAGGAGAATTCCTGAAGAGACACAAAAGAATGCAAGACAGAAAAGAAAAGTGACAAGCAGGGAGAATTGGTAAAAATTACTATTTGGAGTAAAAAATTACAGTCTCAAATATACTGCAGTGATAAAGCTACCTATTACTTTCTTCCATGGTCAGGTCCGTGGGATAAATGAAAGGCAATGTTAGTTCCTGTGTGCTGGGTTAGTGTTTATTCTGTAGGTCAAGTAGTATTTTTGTAAGCCAAATGACCTCCAACTGATTTCCCAGACTGTGTTATTTAGATCAGATTCACGTGATACAAATATTGCATATCTTTTGAAACTGAAGTCCCTGACCAGATATTGAACTTCCAGTAAGTAGAGCCAAAAGATTAATGAATGGATGAAATTTGGGTTTCTGATAGCAATTTGGCTTTTAAACTTGTGAGCAATGATAGAGACAAGCAGGCAAAGGACTGTTTTAATCTAAATCCAAATAAACAAAATGATAGGAGCAGACTGAATATAAATAGATGAAGGTTTTCTTTAGGGCAAAGATAAAGCACATAGCAAAGAAGAATATTTATAATGATTATAGAGTTTAGTTTGGGGTCATTGCTCTTAAGAAGAATAAAGAAAGCCTTGTATTTTCATACATATTGTTTGCTAAATTTTATTTTTAATGGAATCTTGTACATCAGTTTAGAGACAAACATTATCTTGTCTGCTCTTTTTTTTTAATGTAAAGAATGTGGTGTACTGTACACTATCCTATAATTTTTCTTAGTGGGCCAGTTTTATGTTCAAAACTTGACTATTCTTAAGAACTTTCTGGGAAAATGATAAGCTATTGTGTTCAGCATAGCAAACTGCAGTCATCATAAATCTTTGAGTCAATGATAAGAACATTTCTATATGTTTGCTAAATTTTATTTTTAATGGAACATTTCCATATGTTTGCTAAATTTTATTTTTAATGGAATCTTGTACATCAGTTTAGAGACAAACAGTATCTTATCTGCTCTTATTTTAATGTAAAGAATGTGGTGAAATTTTAGCATATTTTATATCCTGCACAATGTATGGGATAACCTAGTTAACTAAGATCTTTAATATATGCTTCAAAATTCTTTTTGATTGGTTTATTACAATTATACATAGTAGTAGGATTCATTAACCATATTTATACATGCACATAACATAATTTGTTTAATCTCATTCCCCAATACCTTCCCTTTCCCTCTCCCCTGCTTCCCCTGCTTGCTCTACTCTACTAGTCTTCTTTTTTTTAAAGAGAGAGAGAGAGAGAGAGAGAGAGAGAGAGAGAATTTTTAATATTTATTTTTTTATTTTTTTTTTTTTTGGCGGACACAACATCTTTGTTTGTATGTGGTGCTGAGGATCGAACCCTGGCTGCACGCATGCCAGGCGAGCGCGCTACCGCTTGAGCCACATCCCCAGCCCCTCTACTAGTCTTCTTTATATTATTATTGTTATTATTTAAATTACTGCATTATAATTACGTATAGAAGTGGAAATCATTGTGATACATTGACATAGCATAATTTGCTAGATTTCATTCCCTAGTACATCCCTGTCATTGTTTGGATATGTGGTGTCCCCAAAACTCATGTGTAAGACAAAGCAAGAATGTTCAGAGTGTAATGATTGGGTTGCAAGAGCCTTAACCTAATCAGTAGATATGGATGAACTGGGCAGTAACTGGAGGCAGACAGGGTGTGACTGGAGGAGGTAGGTTACTAGCAGGGGTGCCTTTGGTGCTTATATTTTGTCTGTGGTGAGTGGAGCTGTCTGTGTCCAGTTGCCATGTCTTCAGCTGCTTTCCTCGGCCCTTCTGCTGTGATGTTCTTCTTCACCTCCGGCCCAAAGCTATAAAGTTGGCTGACCATGAACTGACCCTCTGAAACTATCAGCCAAAGTAAACTTTTCCTCCTCTCCATTGTTCTTGTGAGATCTTTTGGACACAGCAGCACAAAAGCTGACTAAAACATTCCCCATACCCTTCTCTTATCTCTTTCTCTTAATCCTCTTCTGTTGGTCTCCCTTATTTTTTCATGAGATCCCTTTTTAAATTTCTTTTCTCTCTCTCTAGCTTCTACATATGAGAAAAAATATTTGACCCTTATCTTTTTGAGTCTAGCTTATTTCACTTAGCATGATGTTTTCTAGTTTCAACATTTACCATCAAATGCCAAAATTTCATTATTATTTATGACTGAGTAAAACTTTATATATATACACACACACACACATATACACACACATACACACACGCACACACACAAACACACACACCTCATTTTCTTTATGCTTTCACCTGTTGATGACTGTGTCCTTCCGGGCCAAAATGTGAAAATGAAAAACTTTAAGCTCCTGTTTACCAGATTTCAGGTGCCCTTTCCTTATGGGTAATGATTTTGATTTAATAGGCAGCTATATACTTATTTGCTTGGTGATTCAGTCATCTCCTCTCTTTAAGTTCTCTACTTAGACTTTCCCAACTTGTGATTATGAATTTGAATATATTTGACATGGTTAGATATCTAGGGTCTCTCCAATATGACTATGCAATTAATACTGAAATCCTCAACCCTGGGGATCATAGGATATCAGTAAGAGCCTCATGAGGTCGCTTCAAACCAGAGCAGATGACCTGTCCTCTTTTGCATATTTTGGTAGTATATTTGAACTTCCTTAGCTCTTTTTGAAATTTGACACCAACTTGATGCCACCATCACGACAATAAACTAGGTTCACATCTCTGTGTTTGGGGAACAAGTGTGTTCATTGCTGTATTTGAGCATGATCCAAATATGTTTTTTTCTTTTTCCAGGATTGCCTGGAAAGCATTTTAGCAATCTCTTCTGCATATGTTTGAGGAGATCATAACAAGACAGTACAAGTTGTGGTTTTCACAATGAATTTACTGCTTTCTTATTAAATGGTAATAACAAATGGAGTCTCATAGTTTTTATCTGTATAGTTTTTGATACAGCTTTTGATGTTTCCTCTTGTATAGCCTGGTATAAATTTCTTGTATTTAGCAGGCATTTTATCTTTTTCCCCACTGCCCTCCTATTTTTAAAGCACAAGAAGGTTGAATTCATGATGGTGTTTTAAATCATATCAGATATTTAATTGTTAAGTACTTGGTTGCAGGCCACAAAAATGTAATTGTGTCAACTGGCATTCTTTTATTCATTCAGTATATATTTATGAAGACTTCTTTGGGGGCATAGTGTTAGACTAGGTGATGAACTAGATCCTATTATTTCAAATATTTTATCTTGACAAAAGGCAAAATGTTCCAAAGAAAATATGCAAGAAGGCACTTGGGTTTTTTTGAGGTTTATAATTATTTTGGAGAAATGACCAAATTGAAACATATGGAGATTTAATATATCATTAAAAGATCAATTACTAAACAGCAATAAAAAATGATTCTCAGCTGGGTGTGGTGGCACACACTTATAATCCCAGTGTCTGAAGGACCTAAGAATTAGACCAGTGACCTTGCACCTAATAGAAGAAAAAGTAGACCCAAATCTTGATCATGTCAAATTAGGTCCTGACTTCCTTAACCAGACTCCTGAAGTGCAAGAAATAAAATCAAGAATTAATAAATGGGATGGATTCAAGATAAAAAGCAATGAAAACAATCAATAATGTGAGGAGAGTGCTCCCAGAGTAGGAGAACACTGTTACTACATGCACATCAGAGAGAACATTAATCTCCAGGATATATAAAGAACTCAAAAAAACTTAACACCAACACCCCCCCCCCAAAAAAAAAAAACCAATAAATGAGCTAAGGAACTCAATAGACATTTCTCAGAAGAAGATATACAAATATCTTTGATCGACAAATATGTGAAAAATGTTCAATTTCACTATTAATTAGAGAAATGCAAATAAAAACTACTATAAGATTTCATCTCACACCAGTCAGAATGGTAATTATCAAGAATACAAGCAATAATAATAAAAAGGTACACTCATATGTTGCTGTTAATACTGCAAATTGGTGCAACCACTATGGAAAGTAGTATAGAGATTCCTTAGAAAACTTGTAATGGAACCACCATTTGACACAGCTGTTCCACTCCTTGGTCTATACCCAGAGGACTTCAAATCCGCATATTGTAGTGACACAGCCACATCAATGTTCATAGAAGCTCAGTTCACAATATGTAAACTGTGGAACCAACTTAGATATCCTTCAACAGATGAATGGATAAAGAAACTGTGGTACATATACACAATGGAACATTACTCAGCATTAAAAGAAAATAAAATTATGGCATTTGTAGGTAAATGGATGAGTTGGAGAATATAATACTAAGAGAAGTAAACCAATCCCAAAAAACCACAGGCTGGATGTTCTCTTTGATAAATGGATACTGATCCATGGCGGGGGTGGGGGGGTAGGAATGGAGGAACTTTGGGCCAATGGGATGGAGGGAAGGGGAGGGCATATGGGGGCAGGAATAATGGCAGAATGGGATGGATATCATTACCCTAGGTACATGTATTACTGCATATGTGGTGTGACTCTACATCAGGTACAACCAGAGAAATGAAAAGTTGTGCTCCATTTGTGAACAAATGAATCAAAATGCATTCTGCTATCACGTATAACTGATTAGAACAAACAAACAAAAAATTCCTAGAGAGGCTGAGACAGGAGGAGGATTGCAAGTTCAAAGCCAGCCTCAACAACTGTGACGTACTGCTAAGCAACTCACTGAGACCCTGTCTCTAAATAAAATACAAAATAGGGTAGAGGATGTGGTTCAGTGGTTGAGTGCCCCTGAGTATAATCCCAGTATCCTCCCCCCACCAAAAAAATGATTCTTATCACATCTTGTCAAGTCTTTCTCTGAAAGGCCTGGTTTATATTTGTAAATGGAAAACCAATAGTAGTTGGCCTGGTTCACTTCCATAGGAATGGTTTATGATGTGGAATTCAACCCTTGGTTCCTTGGTTTTTCATTTTATTGCCTCATTCTCCTGCTTCTTTAGAATATGACATGGAAGACTGGATTTAAAAAAAGGGATATATTAAAGAAATTGCTGATTTTTATGGTAACATCAGAATTTAATGGATGAGATGACATGAAAGAAAATATTTAAATCATTTAGTAATTTTTACAATCAATTATATACATATATATGAGGTCAGATATATCTTCACTAATTTACTTTATTTAGGATAATATTAAAATATTCTCCCCACACATATTAAATTATGACTTGTAAGTTATTTTCCACAAATATCTTAGATATAAATATATCCTGGATAATGCCCATATGTAGATTATAATAGAGATAGATTCTACATTAGTTCTTCCTCATATTTGTGATTTTAAATTATTCTTTTCATTTCTACTGCCATGAAAACAAGAATGGGTTTAGAATGCTACTTATACTGTGTCAAAGCTGTGCTGGATGGTTTGCATTCACCTCTCCAGATCTGTCTCTTCCCATCCATACCTGCTTCTCCCTGCTCTTGGCTCCGGAAACTTGACAGGTATAGACAAGTCAACAGAGTGATTTTTCTAGATGCTTTTGACAAATGGGAGGTTTGGCTGGATTTTAGTCACTCCACCTAAATTTACCTTGGATGGCTTGACCCTTTTTCACAGGTGACATCTAACATAATGGGGTTCCTCTTGGGTTGTGGTTATCTCAACCTTCCTCCTTGGTGTTTGGGAGTATTAACAGATACTGTGATATTAAGAGCTTCAAATTACCCCCTCCTCTCACATCTTTCCACATCTTTGTTTATAGTCTCTTTGTAAATACATCATCCTCAAATAATCCTGCTCTAAGTATGCCATCCATTTCCTGTAGTTACCTTGATTTATTAAAAAAAAAACAAAACAAAGATACAGAGTTTAGTGTACCATAATGTTGTGAGTGACTAATTTGTTAATAGGCTAAAGAATAAAAAAATCACTGGATATCTTATGAAAAATATTATTAAAGCTCCTAGAACAAACACATTTTCTATTTTCTTTCTGTCCCAGTAAACCTTGCATTTGCTTAATTTTGTACATAGCTCAAAATTTGGGTGAAAGTAAATTTACTGGTGTATAAACTAGTGAACAAAAGCAGTTTAGGCTTGCCCCATGGGTAAGATAGAATCATTATTCCAAAAGCTTTATACCAGTTTCTTCCAACAGGCCCTGAGATGATCCTTTATTATCCATAGAAACCCTGCTGATGGATTTTCTGAGTAATAAATTTTCTGACTGATAATTCTGTCAGTACTGTTTATAGTTAGTTTTTCCTTTGGCAATTGACAAGAATTATTGTTATGACTATTAGTCATTCTGGTACTGTTCTCTTCTATTCAGAAGCAACGTGCCCTATAGCATCCTAAATGTATGAACTCTAAGCCCTCGGTGAACATTTAGAATGATAAGGGGCTAAGGACAAATACTCAGGATTTTTAAAGTAGGAAATAAGAAAAAGATCATTCTGTATCTTTTTAGTTTTTTATTTTAAAATAATTTCAGATTCAGTTGAAGTTACAAAAGTAGTACAGAGTGCTCTTAAACACACTTTGACTAGTGACATATAACAATAATTATACATTTTATTTTAATGACATTTCTTATTGAAAAGATTTATTGATTTATTCCTATTTTCTGAAGCTTGGTTCCTTCATGAGCTAATATTAAAGAAGTTCCATCTTTCTATTTTCATTTTGGGAAACAAATTGAAGATGAATTTTAAGAGAAAACAAAAGGTTTTCAGTTAAAATCAGTAAGATTTTGCTAGAAAGTACTAGCTGGGCAAAGAGTAAAATGCTTCTTTCATGATAGAACTTTTAGTAATAACTACTAAATATTGATTTTTAAAATTCTGTAGCAGAGCAGTTTGGTGTGATTTGTTACATGCTAGAGATATTTTACTAGCAGTGCCAAACAACATTTTTGAGAATACTATGCAGTTTATAGGCAGCCTTAGTATAAATAAATTGAGAAGAATCCAATATTTTTACTTCTTATACCTAGCACTTTTTCCTATTTATAAAGGTATTTCCAATGTCCTGTCTACAAAACAATTAAATTCTGGTAGAGTATGTTAGGATATTTTGTTTCAGGATGATATATTATTTATTTGAATATTTGATATTAGTTTCCATTTCATATAAATTTGTATTCTCACATTTTTAGGACACTCAGGCTTATGGCCCTAAAAGCTCTTTTTAACATCAAATGACCCTTTAAAAGAAGATTTCATGCTACCAAGAGTTCAAAATTCAGAGAAATAATATTTCTGCTAAACTTGTCTTTCTCAGTACCCTATAATGGCTGTTTTCTGATGTCCCATGTGAATTCTTTTTTACATTGTAAGATAATTCACTTTATAACAATGTACTGAATAGCCATGCAATAATGTGGCCCTGGCCAACCAAATCCTGTTCACTTTAACACTGAACTCGGTTTCTACATTGCCTGAACACATGATAGCAAGAAAATAAACTTCTCTTTAACGTTTCTTCAGCTATAAAGAGGTAAGCCATTTGTTTTTAAATAAATTATTGGGTTTTAGCTGCTTTTCACTCAAGAAAAGTCTACTGATTAAGAAACAGACACATCAAACAAATACTGATAATTTATGAACGAGCCATCTACCAATTTTCAGACTTCTACATTATTTTTGAAATATTTTATAGATCTAAAGTTGGAGAGAAAAAAGTACTTTTAGTTATCCAGAAAGATAGTTAATTTCAGCAAATTTCCATTGGTCTTTTAAATTATACATTGTTCTAATTCTAAGCACTGAGTGATAATAGCTCTGAAGTAGACTACACAGCCTTTTACTATACTCAGTAATAAATCAAGGTGTATGTTACATGTCTAATCATCTCCAATTTGTAATTCTTTCTGCTGAAGAGGAAATTTTATAAATTAAATTACAGTGCAAAAAAAAGTTCAGTTTTAGATAATACTTGCTTCATTTAATATGAACTTTAACAATAGAGGTTACCAAGAGGCTAGCCACTGAGAGTATATTCTTAAGGCACTCTCATAAGGAACAAGACTTTATTCTTTCTCATCAGCATCTTCTTCATCATTCCTCTAACAGTATTTGACTTGCTGAGACTGATATTGCTTATCTTGCAAATACAGAAGTTGTTTTTAAGCAGTAAGATAAATCTCTTAGGTACCTGTGATCACTTTTTTTATGAGTTTACAATGACCCCCACATTTTTGTATTCTCTCAGGCTGTAGTCTAAATAACAATATTACTAATAACCTGAGGAGAGATGTGCAGAAAAGTCATTTATTCTCTTTTATGGTCACGAGGATTATTCCTATCTTGTGTGTGTAACAAAGAATAAATTTTTCACCACAACAGAGAAAAATTTCACTACTGTATTCAAAGATAATAAGACACAGTTCCTAAACCATTAGAGTTCATAGTCCAATGAGTGAGAAGTACACAGAGAATTACAATGTAATGTGGTAAATGGTATAATAAGGGTATATACCAGGCATGGAGCACATAGAAACAGATCTTTTTCTAAGGGTGAGGTTAGGGTCAGGGAATACTACCATGGATAGGTAGCCTGAGCAGTGAGTTCTGGAAAGGCTAGTGAGGGGGTAAGTAAGCAAAGAGAAGAAAAGGCAAATGGAGGAATTAGAGGGTACTGTAAGCAGAGGCACAGTAGATTCAAAATGGTTAAATAGTAGAGTTGAGACACATTTATGAGCAACAATGTGTAGGAACTCTGCAGTTCTCACCCCGTTTTAATTCTATATGCAAGGCCAATGTTAGCTCTATTTAATAAGTGAGAAAAGTAAGGCCATAAATAATGAGTGAAATTATGTAAAATCCTATTACATATAAATAGTTCAGCTAGGATTTCACCCCAGATATGGTGACTCCAAATTTTGCCCTTTCCATATGCCCTTTTGACCAGGCCCTACTATAGTGAACCGTGAATAGGACTAGCTCTTATAATAAAGTGTACATTTTTCTTTCTGAGTTTTATACATTTTTAGAAGTACTTTTGTTACTTTGTATCGTAAAGTGCTCAGCACAATGTCAGACTTACAGTAGGTGGCCAGTCATTGTTCTGAGTTGAATTTATGTCTGTATCCTAAAATTTTCCTTGAATGAATGGAAGTCTTGGCCAGGAGTTTCCATGTTTTACTCTTCTCATTTAGTTGTTTCAGTCTGTTCTTATCTTTACAGATGTTGATGTGCATTAGAACTTCACTTGCAGATTCTAAACTCATAACTTCAGCTCTCCTCCCTTCTCTCAGACTCTTTTACACAAAATGGAAAGGTTCTTTTTAAATATATTTGTGTAGAACCTATGCCTTATATATATTTTTTATTTTTTCCTTCTCCAAATAAAGTCTTGAAAAAGAAGATTATATCTTTGTTTTTATAATTGGCTTTTGTTTTCAGTTTCCTTTCTTAAACATAAGTCACAGACATTCAGGGCTTCCTGTGGCAACTTTGGAGTTACTGTATACTATTTTTCACACTTACTCTTGGCTAGGGAGATGATGACATTTTTGTTTTTGTTTTTACTTTTACCTCTATTTGAAATTGATGAAAAAAAGAAACTATTGTTTGTCTGGAAAGGAAATTAGAGATTATTTGATGCTGACCTGATGTTAACTAAGGACAGGGCTGAATTTAAGCAACAGAACTGATTTATTCTGCCTACACTTTCCAGCTTTCAAATTGTTTTGACATTTACAGGAATTGCATGAGGCCAATTTTGTGTCAGAAAATCTTAATTTAAAAATTGTATGGAGATAGATCTATGGAAATAATTATATGGCTTTAACCATTCACCTTCCACATAGTAATGTGTGAGAGAGGTCCTAAAGAACAAGCCACATCAATCATTACTGGAAAACCCTGTTATACCCTTTCTGTGTCAGAGTGGCCCCTGCAGCAAGTGTTTCTAGTGAGGAATCCACCATTTCTCTCAGCAGCTCTTTCAATTCTCTGTCCATCAGCACTTTTTCCAGACAGTGAGGTTTGTTTCGTGCAGCTGTGTTTGACCAAATGGTCCCATGGGGTCATTCTCCCAGACCCATCCCTATCACGATCCATTATATGTGGGCCATAAAGCCTTGATTTGGATGAGGCTAGGGTAGAGAGTGAGAATGTTGTCAGTTAGTTTAAGAATGTATGATTTAGTGTTAACATTTTTTGCTCTCAGTTTAGTGTCCAGGATCCCTGTCAGTTGTTTCTTATAAATAAGATACAGTGACAACTAGGTCTACTTTTTATCAGCACGTAATTCCACAGTGACAAACCACTACCTCTAGGACCTAGTCTTATATTCTCAACAATGTGATTACATCATTGTGAGGAGCCTGTCTCACACGTGACATGAGACACTCACTTGACCAGTACACCAAATGTTCTTGGCCTTGCTTTCACATAGTGCTCCATTGGAAAATCATCCATAATTTTCTGGCTGCTGTTATTCCTGGTCTCTGCTTTCCATAACCTCTCATTCCTATTGAACAGCTGTGCTTCTGATTAGTTTTCTCTAGAGGTATTCACTTTTCAGCACTCTGTACAAGGAAACTTTTGAAGTAATGGGAACAATGGGTCCATCCTTGCTTTATTCCAGCCAGCTAGTCTGGTGTGCTTCAGAAAAAATTCTGGAGGAGAGACATGAAACTAAACAGAAACAAAAATTTATTTAAGTGTTTCTTAAATACAAGCATTGGCACTATGAAAATCATGATTATCCATTCACCATATAAGAAAATCTCATGTTTTCTTGTATATATTTCTTGGGTCTCTTTTTTCCATGTATTTTGAGAAACAGATATTTAGTCGTTAGTAGCACATGTCAGCTCTCTGAAGATTTGAGGAAAAAATAGATGATCCTTGTTGCTGAAGTTAACTATACATAACCACTTTATGTTTTCTTTTTCTCGACCATTCAGTTAAGTCAGTCTGTTGTTACACACTCTCTTTAAATGGCATTTCCTTCATATCACTTATTATTAATTTTATCAAAATAAAAGCTACCTTAGAAAAATTTTCAAAAGGAGTTATAATTATGTTGTAACTACTAATAAATGAAAAGTTTTGATTTCACATTTTTTTTACTTCAGGAAATTTCACAAAAGATAATATTTATATGATAACATGGAATGCAAGAATAAACCACTACTGTGGAAACACCATATGACCCAGCTATATTACACCAAAGCTATATCACTATGATATACCAAGTATACCAAATATATACTTTGTATTTATCCTGAAGGATAAAAGTCATCATACTACAGTGATACATGCATACCCATAGCAGCACAATTTACAGTAGCCAAACTATGGAACCAGCCTAGTTGTCTATCAATAGATGAATAGATAATGAAAATGTCTTTCTCTCTCTCTCTCTCTCTCTCACACACACACACACACACACACACACACACACGCACACACAAAGGGGAGTTTTATTCAGCCATAAAGAAAAATGAAATTATGTCATTTGTGGGAAAATGGATGGAACTAGAGACCATTGTGTTAAGCAAAAGAAGTCAAACCAGGTTAAGGGTCATATGTTTTCTCTCTTATGCAGAAACTAGAGAGGAAAGAGGAAAAGCAAGATTGGGGCAGATGTCTTGAAATTAAAGGTAGATAAGTGGAAGAAAGGGACCAAAGGGTGGGAAGAGGGAAGGGAAGGGGAAAGGTCTGGGGATTAATATTGGCCAAATTTATTATTATATAGTGTATTGTGTGCATGTACAATATATAACAACAAATCCCATCAGTATATACAACTATAATGCACCAAAAAAAAAAAACGTGGGAAAAAAAGAATAAGCCACTACTTAAAGAAATGATGAAATGCAACTGTACTTTGTGGATTTACTGAAAGATCTTCTTTCCTTTGGGTTTATTACTAGAGTTGTATATTAACCTTTATATCTACAGCCAATAGAATATCATTTGCTATGGTGAAGAAATGACTGATTCATTGATTATATTAACTATATGTTTGTTAAAAAGAAAGTAAAATGTACTCTCTAATTATTAAGAAATATCTTGTACAGGAAGTAAGACTTCTAGATCTTGAGAGAGATTGATAGGACTGCAACACAACACTAGTAGAAACCCAGATGAGAAAAAGAGTAACATGGGTTTAGGAGAGAATAGATTTCTGACTTTATGGAGAGTTTGTACAAGGGAACAGAGTGAAGTAAGACTAGAATTATAGGATAGAAAGATGATCAAATTTTAGCAAAGTTTGAATTCTAACATGGAGAGTTTGGCTCAAACTAAAATGTTATTGAAGAGATAGAAGTAGGCAAATATTACCAGTATAATGCTTTAAGGAAAAAAAATAGTCCAGAGCTAAAGAAAGATATATAACCAAAAACTGGAGATAAGATAGGAAGTTGTGAAGTATTTAGTGCTTGAAGAAAGGTGATTAAGTATAAATGAAAGACAAGAGAGAAAGCAACAAACTCTCCGTTCTGTCATTTGTTCAGCAAGTATTGATTAAACATCCAACATACTGTTCCAGGTACTATAGAGAATGCAAAAGAAACATGTACAACTATTCCAAATTTAAAAGTTGACTTCATAACTCATTGTAGGTTGTATCTTTTATAATTTTTATTTTCTGTTTATTGCTGGTAGAGAAAATCAACTCTGATCTTATATCTAACTACTAAATATATATATATACATATATATATATATATATATATATATATGTTATAAATATTTGTAGATTCTTTAGAATTTTTGCATACATTATCATATCATCTATGAGTAAGAACACTTACTCATTTCCAATTTATACATCTGTTAATCTTTTTTGTGTCTTATTCCATTTGGCTAGAGTAACCAAAACAAAGAGACAAATAGTGATAACACTGATTATTCTTTTTTTCTATATGCTCTAAATCTTAGATGATGACTTTTAGTATTACTATTAATAAGTCCACTGTAAGATATTTTATGTCCATATCCTTATTGGATTATGTATCCTATTGCTCTGTTAGTGAAAATTATTATCATAAGTAGATATTAAATTTTATATATGCTTTTTCTGTATTCAGTAAGATTATTATTGAGTGAGCTTTATTCTCTAATGAGGAAAATTACATGAAAGTATGATTTAGGGGCAAAGGATTGTGGATCAGTGGTAGAACTCTTGCCTGCCTGGCATGTGTGAGGCCCTTGGTTTTCAAATAAGCCAAATTTGCATTCTTCAAATAAATAAATTCAGTTAGTTCTTGTCTATCATCCTCTTTTCAAGTTGCTGAATTATCTTTGCTAACATTTTTATTAAGAATTTCATATGAATGTTTATAACTTAGAATCATCCAATTTTCCTTTTTTGTTGTGTTCTTGATGAATTTGTTACCAATTTTATGAATAATATGCTGGATTTATAAAATTGAATTGTTGAAATGTTCCTGTTTTTACAAAATCTTCAATTATTTGGAAGAATTTTCTGGTAAAGCCAGTAAGGTCTATAATTTATTTGGAAGTGCAGGGAGAGGAAGATTTTTATTTATGAATTGAATTTCCTTTAAGGACACCAGACTATCCATATTTTATCTTTGTTATTTAATTTTCTAAGAGTTTGTTTTCCTAGGAATTTATGTCATCTAAACTTCTAATTATTGGCATAAATAGTTTAGAATATTTTTTAATATTTATTTATTTTTTAGTTGTAGTTGGACATAATACCTTTAATCCATTCATTTATTTTTATGTGGTGCTAAGGATGGAACCTAGGGCCCTGTGCTCTACCGCTGAGCCACAATCCCAGCCCAGTTCAGAATACTTTTATTGTACTTTACTTTTTCCCCTCACGTTTTTTATTTGTGCATTATAGGTGTACACAATGATGAGATTTGTTGTTACACATCTGTGCATATACACAATATAATATAATTTGGCCAATATTACTTCCCAGTACTTCCCCTTCCTCCCCTCCTCCAACCCTCTGGTCCCTTTTCCCTACTGATGTACCTTTGATTTTCATGAGATCCCCATGCCCCAAACTTTCTTTTGCTTTTTCCTCTCTAGTTTCCACATATGAGTGAAAACATGATCCTTGATATTCTGAGTTTGGTTTATTTCACTTAACATACAGTCTCTAGTTTCATCCATTTTTCTGCAAATAACATAATTTCATTTTTTGGGGATTGGCTAACTTCACTTAGCATTGTCTTCTTCAACTCCATCCATTTACCTGCAAATGTCATGATTTTATTCTCTTTTAATACCAAGTAAAATTCCATTGTGTATATATGACACATTTTTTTAATCCATTCATTCGCTGAAAGGTATCTAGGTTGGCTCCACAGTTTAGCTATTGTGAATTGTGCTGCTGTGAACATTGATGTGGCTGTGTCCCTGTAGTATGCTGTTTTTAAGTCCTTTGGGTATAGTCTGAAGAGAGGGATAGCTGGGTCAAATGGTGGTTCCACTCCCAGATCTCCAAGTAATCTCCATACTGCTTTCCATATTGGCTGCACCAATTTGCAGTACCACCAGCAATGTATGGGTGTACCTTTTTCCCCACATCCTTGCCAACACTTGTTGTTTGTCTTCCTAATAGCTGCCATTCTGATTGGAGTGAGATGATATCTTAGAGTAGTTTTGATTTGCATTTCTCTGATTGATAGAGATGATGAACACTTTTTTCATATATTTGTTGATTGATTGTATATCCTCTTCTGAGAAGTGTCTGTTTAGGTCCTCGGCCCATTTGTTGATTGGGTTATTTGTTTTTTGTTTGTTTGCTTTTTCTTTTCTTTTCTTTTGTTTTTGGTGCTTAGCTTTTTTGAGTTCTTTATATACCCTCGAGATTAGTGCTTTTATTCTTGATGACTGCTGTTCTGACTGGTGTGAGGTGAAATCTCAGTGGAGTTTTGATTTAAATTTCTCTAATTGATCATGATGTTGAAAATTTTCTATACATTTTTGGCTGTTTGTATTTCTTCTTTTGAGAAATGTCTGTTGCTTTTTTACCCATTTATTAATTGGGTTATTTGTTTCTTTAGTGTTAAGTTTTTGAGTTCTTTATATGCTCTAGAAATTAAATCTCTGTCAGAAAAGCTAAAAAGATTTTCTCTCATTCCATAGGCTCTCTCTTCACATTCCCAATTGATTCCTTTGTGGTGTGGAAGCTTTTTAATTTTATACCATGCCATTTACATTATGAATTTTTATTAATAGTATTTCATATAAGTATTAGGTCAAGTTTTAAATTAAGTTGTTTAGATTTTTCTCTTCCTGTTTGCCCTTTTTCTGTTAGTAAGAAGTAAGGAGGAAATTCTGCTTTGATTATGGATTTGTCTATTTGTCCTTATTTTTTTTCAATATATGTGTATCTGAGGTCATGTTACTAGGTTTACTTACTTATCATGATATTCTTGAGTTCCATTCATTTACCAGCAATGACATAATTTTGTTCTTCTTTACATTTGAGTAAAGTGCCATTTTGTATGTATACTACATTTTCTTTATGCATTTGTTGGCAGGCACCTTGATTGGTTTTATTCTTGGGTATTTATTATTATTAATTGTGCTGCTATAAACATTGATATGCAAATATAAATATAGTATGTTGATTTTATTTATTTTGGATAAATACGAAAGGGTGGGATAGCAAGACCATATTGTGGTTCCATTTCTAGCATTTTGAAGATTCTCCATACCATTTTCCAAAGCAGTTGTATTTGGGTGTGGTGTCACATGCCTGTGATCCCAGCAACTCTGGGAATGGAGGCAAGAGGATCATGAGTTCAAAGCAAACCTTAGTGAGACACTAAACAACTTAGCAAGACATTGTCTCAAAATAAAACATGAAATGGCTGGGCTGGGTGGATATGGCTCACTGGTTTCACCCCGGATTCAATCCTTGGTACCAAAAAAAAAAAAAAAAAGCAGTTATACTAATTTACCTTGTGTACCTTTTCCCCAACATCTGCTGCGCCCCTCCCCTGACTCAGGCAATGGCAAGGCCCTACTGAGGTGGATGGCGCAAGGCGTCCATCCTCTGGAGGAGCGCAGTATGTTTCTGGGAATGGGCTGCTTTGTTTTTGTATTCCTTTAATAAGTATAGTTGCGACTTCTCATATTACCATTAAGTATGAAGGAAAAAACATGACTTTCCCAATTAATGCAACTACTTCTAAAGAATAAATCTGCTCTAAATGCAATGATTCAGCTGTGGAATGTAAATTGTTAATGTTTAATGAAAAACTCCCTGTATTCCTGTCAAGGAAGTTTTTGAGAAATTAAATTAAAATCTAGAGAAGAATTAATGTTAAGAAGACAGATTAGTGCTTAGTACCGGGCAGCTTGTTCTTGTTCCTGTGCACAATGGTTTGTGCTCTTACTCTTGTTTGATTAAAATTAGTAGCCTCTCTTTTCAAGTTAACCACTTGCCATAACCGTGGCACCGGTTCCAGTCAGTAAGTCAAGAAAGAATAGTCAAGGTATAGGCCAATAGTCCGGGACATTTCTAACTATTATTAAAAGTTAACTAAGCAGAAACAGCTCAAAGCAAAACTCGAACTGAAAGGAAAAATGCTTGCTTATGCATAAGCCAAGATACATTCTTCTGATCTAATTGTAGCTACGTAATATTTTGTTTCTTTGAATAATGATTCCTGTCTTGTAACCACAAAATACTGTGAGCCTGCCAAAATGAAAAGTATATATGATTAACTTCACAAGTAAAGATTGGGATTCAGCACCTTCACTTTTGTGTCTGTGTTGTTTCTACACCCCCTTTCGCCGACTCCTCACCATCTGTTCGTCTCCTGAGACCCCCTGTTGAAGCTGGACTCTGACATATATCCTCACTAGCAATTTTGTTCTTTGTGTTCTTTTTTTTCCCCCCTTGGTCACCTTCCATACTTTTATTTAGCACCTACTAGGTACAAGAAGTGTGATATATATTACTTCTCTCAATGCTCCATCCAGTCCTTTCCTGCAGATAGATACTAATCAACCTTTTTACAAACAAGGCCAACTCAGAGAGAGGTGGGTCACATTCAAGTTCCCAAGAAGCTACTAAATGGGAAAACAGGTTTCACAACCAAAACTCCAGAGTTCTTTCCAGTTGTCTTCTTAACTGCAGCTCAGGAACTGGCTGGCCACAGGGAGGACAGGACCATGTGTCTCAGAGGACCTAATCCAAAGTTGTACATTCAGTGAGTCCTTGCCCTGTTAACAATGCTGAATGGACACATAGGTGGTTGATGGGATTGATGGATGGATGAATGCATGATTAAATGCCAACTTTGGGAGCAACCAAATTAAGCTATGTGAACCAAACAGCATGAATGGCCACTCTTCAGTAATTGTTCTTTGTATTCTTGATGAGAGTATCATGATCTGTATTTTGCAGTAAGATGAAATCTCAGTGTAATTTTGATTTGCATTTACCTGATTGTTAAGGATGTTGAACATTTTTTTCATATTTTTGTTGGCCATGTGTATGTTTTCTTTTGAGAACTGTCTGTTTAGTTGTTTTTTTGTTGTTGTTTGTTTGTCTTTTGGTGCTAAGTTAGTTTAGTTCTGTTTTAATTTTTAATTTATTCTAATTAGTTATACATGAGAGTAGAATGCATTTTTAAAATTAAATTATTTATTTATTCTAATTTGTTATATATAATGACAGAATTCTACTCATTTTATATTACAAATATAGAGCAAAATTTTTCAAGTCTCTGGTTTTACACCAAGTATTTTTATACCATTCATGTCTTCACACATGTACTTAGGGTAATTATGTCTAACTCATTTCACTGTCTTTCCTAACTCCATGCCTTCCCCTCCCTCCCCTTTGCCTTATCTAAAGTTCCTCCATTCCTCCCATGTCCCCCTCCCCCACATCGCCATTATGCATTTGCATCCTCATATCAAAGAAAACTTTCAGCCTTTGGTTTTTTGGGATTGGCTTACTTCACTTAGCATTATATTCTCAACTCCATCGCTTTACACCCAATTGCCATGATTTTATTCATTTTAATGCTGAGTAACATTACATCGTATATATATACCAAAGTTTCCCTATTCATTTATCTACTGAAGTGGGTTGGCTCTACAATTTAGCTATTGTGAATTGTGCTGCTATAAACATTGATGTGACTATGTCCCTGTAGTATATTGTTTTTAATTCCTTTAGGTATAAACCAATGAGTGGGATAGCTGGGTTAAATGGTGGTTCCATTCCAAGTTTTCCAAGGAATCTGTATACTGCTTTCCATATTGGCTGCACCAATTTGCAGTCCCACAAGCAGTGTATGAGTGTGCCTTTCTCCCCACTTGCCAACACTTATTGTTGTTTGTATTCTTTTTTTAAAGAAGAGAGAGAGAGAGAATTTTTAATATTTATATTTTAGTTTTTGGCAGACACAACATCTTTGTATGTGGTGCTGAGGATCGAACCCGGGCCACACGCATGCCAGGCGAGCGCACTACCGCTTGAGCCACATCCCCAGCCCTTGTTGTTTGTATTCTTGATAGCTGCCATTCTGACTGGAGTGAGATGAAATGAAATCTTAGTGTAGTTTTGATTTGCATTTGCATCTAATTTCTGGAGATGTTGAGCATTTTTTATATATTTGTTCATTGATTTTATAACCTCTTCTGAGAAGTGTCTGTTCAATTCCCTGGCCCATTTATTAATTTTTTTTTTGGTGTTAAAAGTTTTTGAGTTCTTATAAATCCTAGAGATTAGTGCTCTATCTGATGTACTTGTGGTATAGATGTGCTCCCATTCTGTAGGCTCTCTATTCACCTCACTGATTGTTTCTTTTGCTGAAAAGAAGCTTTTTAGTTTGAATCCATTCCATTTATTGATTCTTGGTTTTAATTCTTGCACTGTAGGAGTCTTATTAAGGAAGTTGGGGCCTAATACGACATAATGGAGATTTGGACCTGCTTTTTCTTCCATTAGGCACAAGGTCTCTGGTTTAATTCCTAGGTCCTTGATCCACTTTGAGTTGAGTTTTGTGCATGGTGAGAGAGAGAGATTTAATTTCATTTTGTTACATGTGGATTTCCACTTTTCCCAGCACCATTTGTTGAAGTGGCTATCTTTTCTCCAATATATGTTTTTGGCATCTGTGTCTAATATGAGATAACTGTAATTATGTGTGGGTTTGTCTCGTGTTCTCTATTCTCTACTATTGGTCTACAGGTCTATTTTGGTGCCAATACCATGCTGTTTTTGTTACTATTGCTCTGTGGTATAGTTTAAGGTATGGTATAGTGATGCCACCAGTTTCACTCTTCTTGCTAAGGATTGCTTTGGCTATTCTGGGTCTCCTATTTTCCAGATGAATTTCATGATTGCTTTTTCTATTACTATGATGAATGTCATTGGGATTTTGATGGGGATTGCATTGAATCTGTATAGTGCTTTTGGTAGTGTGGTCATTTTGACAATATTAATTCTGCCTATCCAAGAACAAGGAAGATCTTTCCATATTCTAAAGTCTTCTTTAATTTCTTTCTTTAGTGTTCTGTAGTTTTCATTGTAGAGGTCTTTCACCTCCTTTGTTAAATTGATTCCCAAGAATTCAATTAATTTATTAATTAATTAATTTATTTTTGAGGTTATTGTAAATGGGGTGATTTTCCTAGTTTCTCTTTCTGAGAATTTTTCACTGATGTACAGAAATGTCTTTGATTTATGGGTGTTGATTTTGTATCCTGCTACTTTGCTGAATTCATTTCTTAGTTCTAGGAGATTTCTGGTGGCATTTTTGGGGTCTTCTAGGTAGAATCATATCATCAGCAAATAGTGATAATTTAAGTTCTTCTTTTCCTATCTGTAACCCTTTAATTTATTTTATCTGTCTAATTGCTTTGGCTAGAGTTTCAAGAACTATGTTAAATAGAAGTGGTGAAAGAGGGCATTCCTGTCTTGTTCCAGTTCTTGGGAATGCTTTCAATTTTTCTCCACTTAGAATGATGTTGGCCTGGGGCTTAGTATAGATTGCTTTTATGATGTTGAGATATGTTCTTGTTATCCCTAGTTTTTGTAGTGTTTTGAACATGAAATGGTACTGTATTTTGTCAAATGCTTTCTCTGCATCTATTGAGATGATCATATTATGATTTTTACCTTTGAATCTATTGATGTGATGAATTACATTTGTTGATTTCTGTATTTTCAACCACCCTTGCATCCCTGGGATGAACCCTACTTGATTGTGGTGCACTATCTTTTTGATATGTTTTTGTATTTGACTTGCCAGAATTTTATTGAGAATTTTTGCGTCTATATTTATTAGAGATATTGGTCTTAAATTTTCTTTCTTTGATGTGTATTTGTCTGGTTTTGGAATCAGGGTGATATTGGCCTCATAGATTGCGTTTGGAAGTATTCCCTCTTTATCTCTTTCATGACATAGTTTAAGGAATATTGGTGTGTGTTCTTCTCTAAAGGTCTTATAGAACCTTTTCTGTATGCATCCAGATCTGGGCTTTTCTTGGTTGGTAGGCTTCTGATGGTGTCCTCTATTTCCTTGCTTCAAATTCATCAGTTTAAATTGTGAATATCATCCTGATTTAGTTTGGGCATATCATATACCTCTAGAAATTTGTCGATGCCTTCAACATTTTCTATTTTATTGGAGTACAAGTTTTCAAATTAATTTCTAATTATCATCTGTATTTCTGTAGTGTCCATCATGATATTTTCCTTTTTATCACAGATGTTATTAATTTGGGTTTTCTCTCTCCTTCTCTTTATTAGCGTGACTAAGGGTCTGTCAGTTTTATTTATTTTTTCAAAGAACCAACTTTTTGTTCTGTCAATTTTTTTCAATTGCTTCTTTTGTTTCAATTTCATTGATTTCAGCTCTGATTTTAATTATTTTCTGTCTTCTACTCCTTTTCGGGTTGATTTGTTCTTTTTCTAGGGCTATGAGATATGTTAGGTTATTTATTTGTTGACTTTTCCTTCTTTGAAGGAATGAACTCCATGCAATGAAGTTTCATCTTAGAACTGCCTTCATAGTATCCCAGAGATTTCAATATGTTGCAGTTTCCCTGCTTCTACTCTTTTCCTTTCTTCAGTTGATCCTCTCTCTACCTCTCTCATCAAAACACAAGGCATTCCCTTATTGCCCCATCCTATATAAGATGCCAGAAAGAAAAAAAAAATACATGAGTAATAGAAAAACAAACATCTTAGATATTAGGCTGAAATAAGTAGCCACAGAGATCTTTGTAAACTCTTGAATCTCTGATCATTTAAAACATATTTGAATTTTTAACTCTTTGTCATAGTATACAAGAGAGGGGATGTAATCATTGACTGCTTCTCCAACTTTCTAAAACTTTCCACTTCTTTAGTACTATCTGCTCATACCTATTTTAGTTTGTTGAAGGCCATTGGGGTGGGGGGAGGTGCTGGAACTCCCTCCTTCTCATTTTCTCATTGTTCTTCTTTACAATTCAGTTTATAATTTTCTCCACAGAGAACTTCTTCACTATGCAATCTAAAGTAAGTCTCTCCTATTAGTTTCCATTAATAATTCTTTTCCTCTTGGTTTCTCAGTAAAATTTATAATTATTCTTTCCTATTAAAAAGTCAGTGACAAAAGTTAGAGATCATGCTTTTCCTTTTATGATCTGTAACATAAATTACATGAATCCATAAATTCAGGACTAATATGGGGTGTAGGAGTTCATTAAATAATTTTTTGAATGAGCACATGATCTCCAAATGGTAAATCCCCTCTTCCAAAATAAAAATTGTATTCTCTGCTCTCTGCTACAAGTGTTTTTTAAAAGTCCTCAGATATGATTGTACATGCCTGTACTGATCTATCCATTAGAGTTATTTATCAGGTCACCAGTTTTCACAGGTATAGTTCTTGTTTTTCCATTAAAAACTGTTAGGATATTATCAGTAGAACTTGATGAGGGTAATAATGTTTGTCTCATTCCACCATCTTTCTCATACCTACACCCCCCTCATCCCCTCCCTTCCCTCGGAACAATCCAAAGTTTTGAGTTCTTTATGTATTCTGGATATTAATCCCTTGTCCATATTTGTTTCTGCATAAGAAACAACCAAATTTTCTTTTATTTTTGCAGTATATTGTTTGATAATTTTAAGTCATATTTTCTTTATCCTTCATTTAAAAAAATATAAACAGATTCTGTTAAGAGAGACTGCCTGAAGACACCCAGTTACTGAGTGCTTAGACTAATTCTACATTTTCAGACCATGACCCTACTTTTGGTCTCCATAGAATCGTCACAGTTTTTAAGTTATATATATCCTTCTTTCCTTCCTTCCTTCCTCTCCTCTTCTTCTCCTCCTCCTCCTCCTTCATCTCCTCTTCCGCCTCCTTTTTTTTTTGTCAAAACACGTTGTTTTCCTACTTCACCCCCACTTCCACAGTGAGATGCCAGAAAGAAAGAAGCATGAATCATTAGAAAAATAAAAACTGACTATTTCAGATATGGAATAGAATGACTGCTTTTTCATATAACAAATTTTCAATTTTTTTTTTTTGCTTTGGATCATTTCTTTCCACTATTTCATAACAACAACCATAATACCAACAGTAATAATGGAGATGGGAGACTACATGGGGGGCAGGAGTAGAGAGTACCAAGGAGGACTAGAAAAATAGAATAAAGCATGAAGTTCTCATTAGTCCATATTTGTGAATATATTTTTTTTGGTTAAGGTTTTTGGAAGAGGTGAGAACTTTTCAATGTATGTGATGCTTGTGGCAGAATTGGGGAGCACTGAAGGATGGATGCCAAGCCAATGACAGTGTTTCTGGGATGGAAACAATATCGATAAATAATAGAAGGCAACCATATGTTGGAACCTTGTTGATTAATTTTGGATTTCACCCTCTCATTTCAAGTAACTCTTCTTTTTAGAAACAATCCTCAAATTGATCTCCTAGGTTTGAAATTAGTCAACTTGGAGTGGTTTTGATTTCTCTGAGTAGAAAGAAAGCAAGGAAGGAAGTAGAAAGAGATAAAATAATGGTTAATTACAAAAAGGTGGCATCATAAGTACTAAATAAAAGTTCTCAAAATATTTACTTATTTGCATTTAAATATTTTTTTATCATTTTTATTTTTGTAAAGAAAACAGATCTCTGAACGTATATTTCTAGACATTGAAAATAAGGACATTCTTTTCATGATGCAAGATGGATTTTGGTTTATCCTGGCTTTCCTTGAAAGTAGTTGTATTTCAAATGGTTTATTTTCTTGAATTGCTTAGAATATTGTTTTTCCTGCTTCTGTGATTTTCTTGTGACAAAATTTAAGAAAGATTGTAGAGGTTATATCCTTCTGCCAAATTTTTATTATTAGAGGAATACTCATTACATTTTTTTTCTCATAAATTTTTTCTTTTCCTCTTTTTTCAGAAATAAAACTAAAACTTAAAAATCCTGGAGTTTGTCTTCCCATCTTTCCTTGTGAACCCCTGATCTCTCCCATAGTCTAACCATGATACTTTCTATTATGATGTGATGAAACTTTGGGGACCCACACACCAGCAGTGGCACTATGCGCTTCAGACTTTCCACCTTCAAAATGGAAACTAAACAAAACTCTTTTCTTTATACTCAGCCTCAGGTATTTTGTTGTAGCTATGAAAAACTGATTAATACACTTAAATTTTCTCACCTATCATATTTTATCAGAAACCCTCTTTCAAGATTCTAGTAGTCTATTTCCTCCTAGGAAACTGAAGCTCTCTCTTTTTTTAATAAGGTCCATATCTGAATTATGAATCCATATTCTTCTTTGATGTTCCCCATATATAAATAAGTAGGTGCAGGCTCCATTTTGCCATAGTATAGAAGCTCGATCTATATGATCAGCTTGCCCATCCTGCCTCTGCTTTTGAAAACATTTTCTGTGTCCTATGGGTCTTTCCTTGTTTTATTTTTCTTAGATTTTATTTCTCCACCAAAGGGAATCCCATTCTTACCACCCACATTGGACACATCCCTTTATCCCAGTTATTGTTGGTATCCTCCCCCCCCCAACTACTATATTAATGCAGAAATATCCAGAGGCCAAATGATTGGATAATGAGATAACCTAATCATTCCATCCTAGTTTGAAAGGACTGACTGATGGTAATTGTAAGCAGATGGACCATGGATGGAGGAGGTGAGTCATTTCAGGCTTGCCCTAGAAGGGTTTATCTTCCCTGTAGCCTCTTGCCCCTCCCTCTCTTTCTTTCCTGGCTGCCTTGAATGGAGCACCACTTCTTTACGCCCTTCCACTATGATGTTCTGAATCACCATGGGCCCGGAGCAGTGGACTCAGCTGACCATAGATGAAATCTCTGGAACTATGAATCAAAATAAAATTCCCCTCCTCCAAATTGTTCTTGTCAGGTATTTTGGTCACACATAGAAAAGCTAACATAACCTCTGAACCAGGCTGATCAGACAGCTTCAAGTTAATAGGTTATGTTAGAAAATTTTCCTATTATAGCTATGGGTTATTTTTAAAATCTTATAGTGTAATTAATTCCCCTTACGCTACATAAAAGACCATATTTTCTATTCCAACTGACAAATATAAGGATTGGCATATTAAGTATACAGGAAAGCTTGGATTTTCAAAGTTAGAAGTAAATTAATTCTCTGTGTGTGTATGTGTGTGTGAGTGTGTGCCTGCACTACATCCTTAGCCTCTTTAAATTGTTAATTTAACTTACATTAGTGGATCTCCAAATAGCATGTAAGCCAACTATCATTTTTGTTAAACAATGATAATATATATTATAGAAATTTTTCCTAATTTGATAGATTTATGTGTCATATTAAAAGCTCAGTCAAAGCTGCTTTTGAGCAAATATTTATGCTGTATATAATATACTTCATAAAAGTATAATATACTTCCTCATATAATGCTTATAATAAAATTTATTTTGCTTCTCTTGTTTCATCTAATACATTTGAAATTTTTATCTTTCAGAACACATAATTTTTCTTTACTAAAGGAATATTATGTTGTGATGCTTTCTTTTATAAGTTTGTTTAAAAATCTCTTATTGACTTTAGTTTTTAAATTCATATATTACATTTGGTAAAATATAACTACACCTGTAAAAATTTTCTCCAAAAATATTTATAAATTCTGAAATCAATATAAGTTCTATCAGGGCTGTGATTGTGGCTCAGTGGTAGAGTGCTCGTCTAGCACATGTGAGGTGCTGGGTTTGATCCTCAGCACCACACACAAAAAATAACTATAACTAATACATATATATATATATATATATATATATATGTGTGTGTGTGTGTGTGAGATATATATATATATATATATATATATATATATATATACAGCTTATAGAAACAGTAATCGAGCACCTACTCTCAGAATCTGAAGTTATATAAAACAAGATCATTGTTTTCTTACTTATTGCCTTCTTATGCAGAGTGCTGAGCTCTATGAGAGAAAGAACTTTGTTCTCTTCACTCTTGGATTCCTAGCTTAGAATATCTCTTGGAACATACTAGGTTGCCAATAAAAATTTGATGAATGAATTCACTTACTTAAAAATGCTTTTTTGCATATAATGTGCCAAATGTCTGGGCACTGGGGAAGCAGAAGTGAATAGGCCAAAGTCCTGGCTTTGGAGTTTATTTTCAAGTAGGGAAAGAGAAGTATTAAACTATAAAGGATGTGAATATGTAAATAAATATGTCACATGTCTGATGTTGGTAAGTGCTAAGAAGAAAATAAAGTAGGGTAAGGGAACAGAAAGCTTCATGAGGAGACAATTCCTGCCTTAGCAATAGAAGTCAGTGAACGCCTCTCTGAGATGGCAAAACATGAGTAAATGTTACTGGCCCTGTGCCACTGCCATCAGGAATACGGTTGGAAAGACCTGACCTTTGATCATAAGTGATCATAATCTGAGGATGTAGTCAGACATATTACATGTTGAGTATGTGCTACACATACAGTGCTATGGCAACAAAGTCTGGAAGGTGAAGCACAGTCAGGTTTTTTAGCAAATAATGTATATGGTCATAAGGTTGGATGGTGACTGTAGGTAGGTTGGAACTGAGGGTAGACTGTAAAGATTCTGACAATTTTGAGGGCTTCAGCTAATAGATGGTAGGTAACTGATGTTAGTCGTTAAACAGGGAAAGAGAATGATCAGATTTGTATTCTAGAAAAATAACTTGTATTACAATGAAGGGTGGGTTATAGAATGTAGGTTTAGGTGAGCTGATATTTTGATAATGTGATGTTGAAACTCTGTTGGGTTACACCTTTTTTGCACCAAAAAAAGTGCTTTCAAAGATTTATTTATTTTTTTTAGTTGTTGGACCTTATTTTATTCTTTATTTATATGCAGTGCTGAGAATCAAACCCAGTGCCTCACACATGTGAAGCAAGCACTCTACCACTGAGCCACAACCCCAGCCCTTAAAGATTTTTTAAATGTAGAATGGAATTACTATATGAAATTATGAGAAAGAAGATTAAATAGTATTTAATGATAAGAATTATAGTTTATATACTCACATTAAGAGAAAAGTAAGAATAAAGATTTATAATCTGAGATTTATGGAACAGGTATAATCAATATAGGTGAAACAACCCAATTTATCTGTGCATACTTGTGTTTCCCTGTTTAATCCACATGGTGTCATTTTTTACATGCATTTTCTGAGAGTAGTTATTTTTCATTCATAGGCAGTGGTGATGACTCATTTTATCCCTTTTGGTTATTGAAGGCACTTTTTTCGTTCAGTAGATTTTCTGATTCACCAGACAGTGTGTAACAAATGTTATTGTCTAGTTGGAATTTGTCTGGGGAAAAATGCTTAAGTAAGTTGTTTATACTATCCTCACATACACAATTTTATTTACCAAAATCTGAACTTGATGAGGAGGCTGTATTTGCAAGGGCTGTCATAACAGATTATCACAGATGAGGTGGATTAAACAAAAGAAATATGGTGTCTTAAAGTGCTAGAGGGTTTCAGAAGTTTAAGGTCAAGTATAGGCAGGGTTAATTTTTTCTTAAGGTGAAAGAAAGATATATTCAGACCTTTTTCCTTGGCTTAAAAGTGGCAGTCTTATCCCCGTGTCTTCATATCATTTTCCTTCTGTACATGTATGTATCCAAATTTCATCTTCTTATAAAGACACTAGTCTTATTATGGAATAGGAGCCATATGGTGACCATATTTTAACTAATTACCACTTTAAAGTCCCCATCTCTTGAAATGATCACATTCTCTGGTACTCATCACATTTTCTGTAACTTCAGTATATGAATTGAGTGAGTGGGGGAGAGGGGTCACATAATTCAGCCCATAATTTGAGACTAAATGTTCTTTTCCTCTTCAACTGTCCAGGTTCCCTAAAGTGGAAACTTTAGTTCAATAGATTTAACTCTTTTCTTTCAAGTGAATTCTTGGTTTCATAGTATCATTATTGTCCTCATTAGCAGGGCCATTCAATAACTGGTTGTACATTACTTAAAACCTGTTTGGGACAATTTGCTGATAGTCTTCAATAATTCTAGCTACAGGTCTCGTTTCCTTCTCTAAAATTTTACAGAGGCCATGTACAATTCAGTATTTTAATGATGATTTATATGTTTTTTTCAGCTGCATTTATAAATGCTTCTTAGGCAAGATTGCACATTTCTTAAAAGCTGGTATGCCTTTATCATTCTCTGTCCTTCAGAATGTTTAACATAGTTCCAGGAATTTGTTTATTCGTACATAGTAGTGTTGATACTAGAATTTCTAAGTTAGTTTGGTATGTGAGTTATAAAACTCCTATTAAGGAAAAGTTACACTGGGGAAAGATATTGCAAAATGCGGTATAAAATGAACCGAAGCAACAATAAAACAGGTGTGTGCCCGCCCCACGGCTACAGACGGCAGGGCGCCGCCGAGAAGCGGCCAGCAAGCAGAGAGAAACGTTGCTGCGGATTCTGTGGTATCCTGCTGGCTGAGCTCTCACTGAATCCCGGGCTGAGTTCGGGATTTCAGACGGGGAAGGAAGCGGTACAGTTCTATCCCCCACAACGGAAACTCCACCAAGGAAACCAGAGGCCACCATCTTGGAGAGCTGAAGTAACCACCGCCACTCTCTGACAGATTTGCAACAATAAAACAGGTGCGTGTTACTCAGCTCATCTCCCATATAGCGGGGAATTCGCATAAAATCTCACCTAGGCTTTCCAGGGGAGGGATTATCAGAGCGAGCCTGCATAAAGACGTGGGGAAAGCTAGAGACACCTGACCTTCAACTCCCCCTCCCATCAGGGCGAAAACAAAACCTGTCTTGCCAGTGCTGGGGGAGGAGCAAGCGGAAAAAATCAAAACAATAGAGTGCCGGGATTCCCAATAGCCACCCTCCACACTCAACAAATGGCAGGCCCAGAGTACAGTTTGAACTGCCGAGAGGCATCACTCAGGGGAAATCTGGTCTAGCAGGAGAAACCAGGACTAACAGGAGAAACCAGGGGACTAGAGGCCAGGCCCTCGCGACTGGGCGGCTAGAGTCTGCCTGCCTGCCGGCAACCGGGAGCTGAAACCAACCAGAGACAGTCCAGTCCCACCCCCCCATTCGGACACCCAGGCAAGGAGCCTGGGGCCCACCATAGCAGAGAGGTGACGTCACTCAAGCTCGGCCGTCGGAATTCCTTCCCAACGGAATCCACTTTAGCAGGAATAGTCTACCAACACAAAGGAGAGACAACAGAGATATACAAAACCAAAACAAATCTATAGGAGAGAGCAGAAACACAGCAATCAAATAGAGCTGGAAAGTAACGTGAACATCATGAAAAAACAAGGGAAAAAAGGAGTACAAACAATCCAGGACAACTTAAATATACAGGAGGACCTAGAAGCATCAGAAACATGGATAGGGAAAGAACTCAAGGCATACCTAACTCAGATGGAAAGGAATATTAGAGAAGACATGAGACAGCAAGTCCAAACAATAAAAGTATATTTTTAAAATGAATTAAACAAACAAATTCAAATGGCAAAGAACGAGCTTTACCAGGAGATAGAGATCTTTTTTTTTTTTTTTAATTTTTTATTGTGGGTTGTTCAAAACATTACAAATTTCTTGACATATCATATTCCACACTTTGATTCAAGTGGGTTATGAACACATGATATAGAAAATCTCATGGTGCTTAAAGTGTCACTGGAAGATAAGGATGCTTCTTGGAGGTTTTAGCAGGTCTCTACAAGTGAACAACCACACACATTCTTAGAATTTTGGAACAAAGGCTTGCCACATTTCAGATAACTTCTTAGTCTGTGACTTGGTCTTTTTTTTTTAATTTTTTATTGTGGGTTGTTCAAAACATTACAAATTTCTTGACATATCATATTCCACACTTTGATTCAAGTGGGTTATGAACTCCCACCTTCACCCCATACACAGATTGCAGAATCACATCAGTTACACATCCATTGATTTACAAATTGCCATACTAGTGTCTGTTGTGCTCCGCTGCCTTTCCCATCCTCCACTCTCCCCCCTCCCCACCTCTCTACTCCCCTCCCCTCCTCTCTCTCTACCTCCTCCACTGTATAACCCTGAGGGTCTCCTTCCATTACCATGCAATTTCCCTTCTCTCTCCCTTTCCCTCCCACCTCTCATCCCTGTTAAATGTTAATCTTCTTCTCCTGCTCTTCGTCCCTACTCTGATCTTAGTTACTCTCCTTATATCAAAGGAGACATTTGGCATTTGTTTTTTAGGGATTGGCTAGCTTCACTTAGCATAATCTGCTCTAATGCCATCCATTTCCCTGTAAATTCTATGATTTTGTCATTTTTTAATGCAGAGTAATACTCCATTGTGTATAAATACCACATTTTTTTTATCCATTCGTCTATTGAAGGGCATCTAGGTTGGTTCCACAGTCTTGCTATTGTGAACTGTGCTGCTATGAACATCGATGTAGCAGTGTCCATGTAGCATGCTCTTTTTAGGTCTTTAGGGAATAGACCAAGAAGGGGAATAGCTGGGTCAAATGGTGGCTCCATTCCCAGCTTTCCAAGAAATCTCCATACTGCTTTCCAAATTGGCTGCACCAATCTGCAGTCCCACCAGCAATGTACAAGTGTACCCTTTTCCCCACATCCTCGCCAGCACTTGTTGTTGTTTGACTTCCTAATGGCTGCCAATCTTACTGGAGTGAGATGGTATCTTAGGGTGGTTTTGATTTGCATTTCTCTGACTGCTAGAGATGTTGAGCATTTTTTCATGTACTTGTTGATTGACTGTATGTCCTCCTCTGAGAAGTGTCTGTTCAGGTCCTTGGCCCATTTGTTGATTGGGTTGTTTGTTCTCTTATTGTCTAATTTTTTGAGTTCTTTGTATACTCTGGATATTAGGGCTCTATCTGAAGTATGAGGCGTAAAGATTTGTTCCCAGGGTGTAGGCTCCCTATTTACCTCTCTTATTGTTTCTTTTGCTGAGAAAAAACTTTTTAGTTTGAGTAAGTCCCATTTGTTGATTCTAGTTATTAAGTTTGTGCTATGGGTGTCCTATTGAGGAATTTGGAGCCCGACCCCACCGACTGTAGATCGTAGCCAACTTTTTCTTCTATCAGACGCAGTGTCTCTGATTTGATATCAAGCTCCTTGATCCATTTTGAATTCACTTTTGTGCATGGCAAGAGAAAGGGATTCAGTTTCATTTTGTTGCATATGGATTTCCAGTTTTCCCAGCACCATTTGTTGAAGATGCTATCATTCCTCCATTGCATGCTTTTAGCCCCTTTATCAAATATAAGATAGTTGTAGTTTTGTGGATTGGTTTCTGTGTCCTCTATTCTGTACCATTGGTCCACCCGCCTGTTTTGGTACCAGTACCATGCTGTTTTTGTTACTATTGCTCTGTAGTATAGTTTGAAGTCTGGTATCGCTATACCGCCTGATTCACACTTCCTGCTTAGCATTGTTTTTGCTATTCTGGGTCGTTTATTTTTCCATATGAATTTCATGATTGCTTTCTCTATTTCTACAAGAAATGCTGTTGGGATTTTGATTGGCATTGCATTAAACCTATAGAGAACTTTTGGTAATATCGCCATTTTGATGATGTTAGTTCTGCCTATCCATGAACAGGGTATATTTTTCCATTTCTAAGATCTTCTATTTCTCTCTTTAGGGTTCTGTAGTTTTCATTGTATAAGTCTTTCACCTCTTTTGTTAGGTTGATTCCCAAGTATTTTATTTTTTTTGAAGATATTGTGAATGGAGTGGTTGTCCTCATTTCCATTTCAGAGGATTTGTCGCTGATATACAGGAATGCCTTTGATTTATGCGTGTTGATTTTATATCCTGCCACTTTGCTGAATTCATTTATTAGCTCTAATAGTTTCTTTGTAGAGCCTTTTGGGTCTGCTAGGTATAGAATCATATCATCTGCAAATAGTGATAATTTAAGTTCTTCTTTTCCTATTTTTATGCCTTTAATTTCTTTCGTCTGTCTAATTGCTCTGGCCAGTGTTTCGAGAATTATGTTGAAGAGAAGTGGAGAGAGAGGGCATCCCTGTCTTGTTCCAGATTTTAGAGGGAATGCCTTCAGTTTTTCTCCATTCAGAATGATGCTAGCCTGAGGCTTAGCATAGATTGCTTTTACAATATTGAGGTATGTTCCTGTTATCCCTAGTTTTTCTAGTGTTTTGAACATAAAGGGATGCTGTACTTTGTCGAATGCTTTTTCCGCATCTATCGAGATGATCATATGGTTCTTATTTTTAAGTCTATTGATGTGGTGAATAACATTTATTGATTTCCGTATATTGAACAAGCCTTGCATCCCAGGGATGAATCCTACTTGACCATGGTGTACAATTTTTTTGATATGTTTTTGTATCCGATTCGCCAGAATTTTATTGAGGATTTTTGCATCTAGGTTCATTAGAGATATTGGTCTGTAGTTTTCTTTCTTTGAAGTGTCTTTGTCTGGTTTAGGTATCAGGGTGATGTTGGCCTCATAGAATGAATTTGGAAGTTCTCCCTCTTTTTCTATTTCCTGAAGTAGCTTGAAAAGTATTGGTATTAGTTCTTCTTTAAAGGTTTTGTAAAATTCTGCTGTATACCCATCTGGTCCTGGGCTTTTCTTAGTTGGTAGTCTTTTGATGGTTTCTTCTATTTCCTCAATTGATATTGGTCTGTTTAGGTTTTCTATATCCTCCTGACTCAATCTGGGCAGATCATATGACTTCAGAAATTTATCTATGCCTTCACTATCTTCTAATTTATTGGAGTATAAGGATTCAAAATAGTTTTTGATTATCTTCTGTATTTCTGAAGTGTCTGTTGTGATATTGCCTTTTTCATCCCGTATGCTAGTAATTTGAATTCTCTCTCTTCTTGTCTTCGCTAGCATCGCTAAGGGTCTGTCGATTTTGTTTATTTTTTCAAAGAACGAACTTCTAGTTTTGTCAATTTTTTCAATTGTTTCTTTTGTTTCGATTTCATTAATTTCAGCTCTGATTTTAATTATTTCTTGCCTTCTACTTCTTTTGCTGTTGTTTTGCTCTTCTTTTTCAAGGATTTTGAGATGAAGTATGAGATCATTTATTTGTTGGTTTTTTCTTTTTTTAAGGAATGAACTCCAAGCAATGAATTTTCCTCTTAGAACTGCTTTCAATGTGTCCCATAGATTCCGATATGTTGTGTCTGTGTTTTCATTTATCTCTAAGAATTTTTTAATTTCCTCCTTGATGTCTTCTATAACCCATTGATCATTCAGTAACCTATTGTTCATTCTCCAAGTGATGTATGCTTTTTCCTTCCTTCTTTTATCATTGATTTTCAGTTTCATTCCATTATGATCAGATAAGATGCATGGTATTATCTCTACTCCTTTATATTGTCTAAGAGTTGCCCTGTGACATAATATATGATCTATTTTTGAGAAGGATCCATGTGCTGCTGAGAAAAAAGTGTAACTGCTTGATGTTGGGTGGTATACTCTATATATGTCAATTAGGCCTAGGTTATTAATAGTGTTATTGAGTTCTATAGTTTCCTTATTCAACTTTTGTTTGGAAGATCTGTCCAGTGGCGAGAGAGGTGTGTTGAAGTCTCCCATGATTATGGTATGGTGGTGTATTAGACTCTTGAACTTGAGAAGAGTTTGTTTGACGAACATAGCTGCACCATTGTTTGGGGCATAAATATTTATGATTGTTATGTCTTGTTGGTGTATGGTTCCCTTAAGCAGTATGTAGTGTCCCTCTTTATCCCTTTTGATTAACTTTGGCTTGAAATCTATTTTATTTGATATGAGTATGGACACTCCTGCTTGTTTCCGAAGTCCATATGAGTGATATGATTTTTCCCAACCTTTCACCTTCAGCCTATGTATGTCTTTTCCTATCAAATGCGTCTCCTGTAGGCAGCATATTGTTGGGTATTGTTTTGTGATCCATTCTACTAGCCTGTGTCTCTTAATTGGTGAGTTTAAGCCATTAACATTTAGGGTTATTATTGAGATATGGGTTGTTCTTCCAGCCATATTTGTTTATTTCTGTTACTAAACATGGTTTGTTTTCCTCTTTGATTATTTTCCCCCCCTGTACTGTCCTACCTCCCACTGTTGGTTTTCATTGTTATTTTCCATTTCCTCTTCCTGTAATGCTTTGGCGAGGATGTTTTGAAGAGATGGTTTTCTAGCTGCGAATTCTTTAAACTTTTGTTTATCGTGGAAGGTTTTAATTTCATCTTCCATCCTGAAGCT
The DNA here is from genome assembly GCF_021218885.2 of Marmota monax. Taxonomy (NCBI): domain Eukaryota; kingdom Metazoa; phylum Chordata; class Mammalia; order Rodentia; family Sciuridae; genus Marmota; species Marmota monax. The sequence goes on from NW_026694610.1 coordinate 4,862,447, forward strand.
TAATTTCGCTGGATACACAATTCTTGGTTGGAACCCATTTTCTTTCAGTGTTTGAAATATGTTATTCCAGGATCTTCTAGCTTTCAGAGTCTGTGTTGAAAGATCAGCTGTTATCCTGATTGGCTTACCCCTAAATGTAATCTGCTTCCTTTCTCCTGTAGCTTTTAAAATTCTCTCCTTATTCTGTATGTTGGGCATCTTCATTATAATGTGTCTAGGTGTGGATCTCTTATGATTTTGCACATTCGGCATCCTGTAGGCTTCTAGGATTTGGGATTCTGTCTCATTCTTCAAGTCTGGGAAGTTTTCTCGTATTATTTCATTGAATAGACTGCTCATTCCTTTGGTTTGGAGCTCTGTACCTTCCTGTATCCCAATGACTCTTAAGTTTGGTCTCTTAATGTTATCCCATATTTCTTGGATGTTCTGCTCATGGTTTCTTAACAGTCTTGCTGAGCTGTCTATGTTCTTTTCCAGTTGAAATACTTTGTCTTCATTGTCTGATGTTCTATCTTCTAAGTGTTCTACTCTGCTGGTAGTATTCTCCATTGAGTTTTTAAGTTGGCTTATTGCTTCCTGCATTTCTAGGATTTCTGTTTGTTTGTTTTTTATAACCTCTATCTCCCTGTATAGTTGATCCTTTGCTTCCTGGATTTGTTTGCGTAATTCATTGTCGAAGTGATCTTCCATTGTCTGATTTTGCTGTTTAATGTCTTCCTTGATACTCCAGATCATCTGAAGCATGTATATCCTGAATTCTTTATCTGACATTCCATCTGCTGCAGCTGTTACCTCTTCTAAAGTTGCGTTGACCTGCATTGCTTGTGGTCCTTTCTTTCCTTGTCTTTTCATACTGCTTGCGTATCTTTCCTGCAGGTGCGGGCGGCGGCTCTGCTCTCTCCTTATTCCAATTGGGGTGTCGTGGCTACCACGCCGGCAGGTCACTGGGCCTGTTCTGGGCGCTGGCGGCAGCTCTGTTCTGCCCCTACTCCAATTGGGGTGATGAGTGTACCACGCCGGCAGGCCACCGGGCCTGATCCACCGGTCGGTTGCAGGTTTGCCTACCCTGCAGGCTCGGGCGGCGGCTCTACTCTGCCCCTACTCCAAATGGGGTGACGTGTCTGTCGTACCGGCAGGCCACTGGGCCTGTCCCGCTGGTCGGTCGCAGATCTGCCCACCTTTCAAGCACGGGTGGAGGCTCTGCTCTGCCCCTACTCCAATTGGGGTGTCGTGACTACCCCGCCTGCAGGACGCTGGGCCTGTTCCTGGCATGGGCGGCGACTCTTCTCTGCCCCTACTCCAATTAGGGTGGTGTGTGTACCACGCCGGCAGGCTCCTGGGCCTGATCGGCCGGTCTGTTGCAGGTCTGCCTACCTTGGAGGCGCGGGCCGCGGATCTGCCCTGCCCCTCCTACCACGCCTGCGGACCCCTGGGCCTGATCTGCAGGTTGGTCACAGGTCTGCTCACCCTGCGGGCACGGGTGGCGGTTCCGCTCCGCCCCCACTCCAATTGGGGTCACGTGGCCACCACACCAGCAGGGCCTGATCCGGGCGTGGGAGAAGGATCTGCTCTGCCCCTACTCCAGTTGGGGTGACGTGTGTACCACACTGGCAGGCCACTGGGGCTGACCCGCCAGGCTGTCACAGGTCTGTTTACCTTGCAAGCGCGAACGGCGGCTCTGCCCTGCCCCTCCTACCACACCCATGTACCACTGGGTCGCGGGTGTGCCCACCTTGCGGGTGCGGGGTGGCGGCTCCGCTCTGCCCCCTCTCCAATTGGGGTCACGCGGTCACCACGCTGGTGAGCTGCTGGGCCTGCTCCGGGCGCTGGCGGCGGCCCGGCTCCTCCCCTCTGGCTCAACGACAAATTGAGGAGACTCGGGTGTCTGTGCCTCACCCCCCCTACCAGGAGACCAACTGTTTATGTCGCCGCTGGTATTGATGAAGTTCTCTCCTCCGCCGCTTTCTGATGACATCAGATCTCTGCCATGTTGGTATCCTATGCGAATCGCAGCATTTCGTTCCCCTTGCCGGGCAACCAAAGCGACGGGTGAGTCCTGACCGGCCCTCAGCAGGACCCGGACCGAGAAGCAGTTTCCGCGGGCTCCTAGCCCCGGGCCAGGGAAGTTCAGGGAGCCGGAACTCGGCTGCTCCGTGCTCGGTGTAAGCTCCTATAAGAGTAGGCTCCAAGAAGCAGTCCCCGCGGGTTCAGTTCCGGGAGCCGGAATTCGGCCGCTTAGTGCTTGGTGTATGCTCTGATAGGAGCAGGGTCCAAGAAGCAGCCTCCGCAGGCTCCGCAGCCCTGGGCCAGGGCGATTCCAGGAGCCGGAACTCGGCCGCCCCGTGCTCGGTGTTCGCTCCAATAAGATCAGGTTCTAAGAAGCACCCAGGCACTGAACCCTAGCAATCTGTCTGCAAGCCTCAGGCGAATGGCAGCCTGAAATTATCTGTTCTATGGCTGAATGAGCTGCGGTCAGTCGAAAACAGGGATGGTGACGTCAGCTTTCCAACATGGTGGCTGCTGGCCTCCTCTGTGGTCTGACCGGTGTGGAGAACCGAGATGGACCGCTTCCTTCCCCCGTCTCGAACCCAGAATTCAGCCCTGAGTACGGTGCTTGCACGGCTGGCAGAAACTGCAGCGCTGTATCCCTGCGTCGCTATCTAGAGATAGATATCTTAAAAAAAAATCAAACAGTAATCCTAGAAATGCAGGAAACTATAAACCAAATTAAAAACTCAAACGAGAATGTTACAAATAGACTAGATCAAGTAGAAGTCAGAACATCAGATAATGAAGACAAAGTTTATCAACTTGAAAAGAATATAGTCAACACAGAAAAGATGCTTAAATCCCACGAGCAATCTATTCAAGAGATATGGGATGTCATAAAAAAAACCAAATTTGAGAGTCATCAGGATAGAAGAAGGCATAGAGAATCAAACCAAAGGAATGGACAACCTATTAAATGAAATAATTCTAGAAAACTTCCCAGAGATAAAAGATGGAATGGATTGCCAAATCCTGGAAGCCTACAGGACCCCAAACATTCAAAACCGTAATAGACCAACTCCAAGACATATAATTATGAAGATAGCCAACATACAGAACAAGGAGAGAATATTAAAAGCTACGAGACAAAGGAGGCAGATTACATTCAGGGGTAAACCAATTAGGTTAACGACTGATTTTTCATCACAGACTTTGAAAGCGAGAAGATCCTGGAACAATGTATTTCAAACGCTGAAAAATAATGGATTCCAACCAAGAATACTGTATCCAGGAAAATTAAGCTTCAGATTTGACAATGAAATAAAAATCTTCCACGATAAACAAAAGCTAAAAGAATTCGCAGCCAGAAAACCAGCACTGCAAAGCATTTTGAGCAAAATACTACAAGAAGAGGAATTGAAAAATAGTGCCCAAAACTAACAGTGGGAGGTATCTCAGTAAAGGGGGAGGAAAATAACCAAAAAGTAAAAACTAGCCAAACTAAAATAAATAAATAAATAAACATGACTGGAAGTACAAATCATATTTCAATTGTAACCTTAAATGTTAATGGCCTAAACTCACCTATCAAGAAACATAGGCTAGTAAACTGGATCAAAAAAACAAATCCAACAATATGCTGCCTTCAGGAGACTCATATGATAGGAAAAGAGTTACACAGGCTGAAGGTAAAAGGTTGGGAAAAATCATACCACTTGCATGGCCCTCGGAAGCAAGCAGGAGTGGCCATACTCATATCGAATAAAATCAACTTCAAACCTAAGTTAATCAAAAGGGATAAAGAAGGACACTATATACTGTTAAAAGGATCCATCCACCAACAAGACATAACAATTATCAATTTGTATGCACCAAACAGTGGTGCTGCAATGTTCATAAAACAAACTCTCCTCAAGTTCAAGAGTCAAATAGACTACACACAATAATTATGGGTGACTTCAACACACCGCTCTCGCCATTAGACAGATCCTCTAGACAAAAGCTGAATAAAGAAACTATAGAACTCAGTAGCACAATAAATAACCTAGACTTAACCAACATATATAGAATATATCAACCATCATCAAGTGGATACACGTTCTTCTAAGTAGCACATGGATCCTACTCAAAGATAGACCATATATTATGCCATAGGGCAACTCTTAGTAAATATAAAGGTGTGGAGATAATACCATGCACCATATCTGATCATAATGGAATGAAACTGGATATCAATAATAAAAGAAGGAAGGAAAAATCCTACATCACATGGAAAATGAACAATATGTTACTGAATGATCAATGGGTTACAGAAGACATGAAGGAGGAGATAAAAAAATTCTTAGAGACAAATGACAATACAGACACAACATACCGGAATCTATGGGACACAATGAAAGCAGTTTTAAGAGGGAAATTCATTTCTTGGAGTTCTTTCCTCAAAAAAAGAAAAAACCGACAAATAAATGAACTCACACTACACCTCAAAAACCTAGAAAAGGAAGAGCAAAACAACAGCAAATGTAGTAGAAGACAAGAAATAATTAAAATTAGAGCAGAAATCAACGAAATTGAAACAAAAAAAAACATTGAAAAAATTGAAAAAACTAAAAGTTGGTTCTTTGAAAAAATAAATAAGATCGACAGACCCTTAGCCATGCTAACGAACAGAAGAAGAGAGAGAACTCAAATTACTAACATACAGGATGAAAAAGGCAATATCACAAAGACACTACAGAAATACAGAAGATAATTAGAAAGTATTTTGAAACCCTATATTCCAATAAAATCGAAGATAATGAAGATATCGATAAATTTCTTAAGTCATATGATCTGCCCAGATTGAGTCAGGAAGACACACACAATTTAAACAGACCAATAACAAAGGAAGAAATAGAAGAAGCCATCAAAAGACTACCAACCAAAAAAAGCCCTGGACCGGATGGGTATACAGCGGAGTTCTACAAAGCCTTCAAAGAAGAATTAATACCAATACTTTTCAAGCTATTTCAAGAAATAGAAAAAGAAGGAGTTCTTCCAAATTCATTCTATGAGGCCAACATCACCCTGATCCCGAAACCAGACAAAGACACTTCAAAGAAAGAAAACTACAGACCAATATCTCTAATGAACTTGGATGCAAAAATTCTCAATAAAATCCTGGTGAATCGAATACAAAAGCATATCAAAAAAATTGTGCATCATGATCAAGTAGGATTCATCCCTGGGATGCAAGGCTGGTTCAATATATGGAAATCAATAAATGTAATCCACCACATCAATAGACTTAAAGACAAGAACCATATGATCATCTCGATAGATGCAGAAAAAGCATTCGACAAAGTACAGCATCCCTTTATGTTCAAAACACTAGAAAAACTAGGGATAACAGGAACTTACCTCAACATGGTAAAAGCAATCTATGCTAAGCCTCAGGCTAGCATCATCCTAAATGGAGAAAAACTAAAGGCATTCCCTCTAAAATCTGGAACAACAGGGATGCCCTCTCTTACCACTTCTGTTCAACATAGTTCTCGAAATACTAGCCAGAGCAATTAGACAGACAAAAGAAATTAAAGGCATAAAAATAGGAAAAGAAGAACTTAAATTATTGCTATTTGCAGATGACATGATAATATATTTAACAGACCCAAAAGGATCTACAAAGACACTGCTAGAGTTAATAAATGAATTCAGCAAAGTGGCAGGATATAAAATCAACACACATAAATCAAAGGCATTCCTGTATATCAGCAACAAAACTTCTGAAATGGAAATGAGGAAAACCACTCCATTCACAATATCCTCAAAGAAAATAAGATACTTGGGAATCAACCTAACAAAAGAGGTGAAAGATTTATACAATGAAAACTACAGAACCCTAAAGAGAGAGATAGAAGAAGATCTTAGAAGATGGAAAAATGTACCCTGTTCATGGATAGGCAGAACTAACATCATCAAAATGGCGATATTACCCAAAGTTCTCTACAGGTTTAATGCGAATCCAATCAAAATCCCAATGGCATTTCTTGTAGAAATAGATAAAGCAATCATGAAATTCATATTGAAAAACAAAAGACCCAGAATAGCAAAAGCAATTCTAAGCAGGAAGTGTGAATCTGGAGGTATAGCAATAGAAGAGTTCAAACTGTACTACAAAGCAATAGTAACAAAAACAGCATGGTACTGGTATCAAAACAGGCAGGTAGACCAATGGTACAGAACAGAGGACACAGAAACCAATCCACAAAAGTACAACTTTCTTATATTTGATAAAGGGGCTAAAAGCATGCAATGGAGGAAGGATAGCATCTTCAACAAATGGTGCTGGGAAAATTGGAAATCCATATGCAACAAAATGAAACTGAATCCCTTTCTCTCGCCATGCACAAAAGATAACTCAAAATGGATCAAGGAGCTAGATATCAAATCAGAGACACTGCGTCTGATAGAAGAAAATGTTGGCTACGATCTACATACTGTGGGGTCGGGCTCCAAATTCCTTAATAGGATGCCCATAGCCCAAGAGTTAATAACAAGAATCAACAAATGGGACTTACTTAAACTAAAAAGTTTTTTCTCAGCAAAAGAAACAATAAGAGAGGTAAATAGAGAGCCTACATCCTGGGAACAAATTTTTACCCCTCACACTTCAGATAGAGCCCTAATATCCAGAATATACAAATAACTCAAAAAATTAAACAATAAGATAACAAATAACCCAATCAACAAACGGGCCAAGGACCTGAACAGACACTTCACAGAGGAGGACATACAATCAATCAACAAGTACATGAAAAAATGCTCACCATCTCTAGCAGTCAGAGAAATGCAAATCAAAACCACCCTAAGATACCATCTCACTCCAGTAAGATTGGCAGCCATTATGAAGTCAAACAACAATAAATGTTGGCGAGGATGTGGGGAAAAGGGTACACTTGTACACTGCTGGTGGGACTACAAATTGGTGAGGCCAATTTGGAAAGCAGTATGGAGATTCCTGGGAAAGCTGGGAATGGATCCACCATTTGACCCAGCTATTGCCCTTCTCGGACTATTCCCTGAGGATCTTAAAAGAGCTCACTATAGGGATACTGCCACATCAATGATCATAGCGGCACAATTCACAATAGCTAGACTGTGGAACCAACCAAGATGCCCTTCAATAAATGAATGGATAAAAAAATGTGGCATCTATACACAATGGAGTACTACGCAGCACTAAAAAATGACAAAATCATAGAATTTGCAGGGAAATGGATGGCATTAGAACAGATTATGCTAAGCGAAGCTAGCCAATCCTTAAAAAACAAATGCCAAATGTCTTCTTTGATATAAAGAGAGCAACTAAGAACAGAACAGGGAGGAAGAGCGTGAGGAAAAGATTAACAGTAAACAGAGACGAGTGGGGGGAGAGAAAGGGAGAGAGAAGGGAAAGCATATGGAAATGGTAGGAGACCCTCAATGTTACACAAAATTACATATAAGAGGTTGTGAGGGGAAAGGGGGAGGGAAACAAGGGAGAGAATTGAACAACAGCAGATGAGGTAGAGAGGGAAGATGGGAGGGGATGGGAGGGGGGATAGTAGGGGATAGGAAAGGTAGCAGAATACAACAGTCACTAATATGCCATTATGTAAAAATGTGAGTGTGTAACTGATGTGATTCTGCAATTTGTATTTGGGGTAGAAATGGGAGTTCATAACCCAATTGAGTCAAATGTATGAAAGATGATATATCATGAGCTTTGTAATGTTTTGAACAACCAATAAAAAAAAAAGAAGTGATGGGAGATGCTGACACAGAGAAAAAAAAAGAACAAAATTTTAAAATCTTTTTTCTTTATATCACATGTTCTAATAAAGAATAAGAACAATTGGGAAAAAATAAAAATAAAATAAAATAAAATGAACAGAAAATCTGTTTGAATTCTGACTCTGTGGTTTACCAATTATGATATGATCCTTAAAAACAATTCCTTACCAGCCACAAGTCTGAGTGTTTCACCAAAATGGAGTATTTTTAATACAGATTTATAGAGTTGCTGTGAAGGTTAAATAAGATGCAATATTAAATAAGATGCATATATTATTTAGTACATGTTTCAGTCACAAAAGCATATTGTTACTTCTGTGTTTCAATATTTCAAAATTCAGAATTTGTCTTATAATTAGTGTGAAAAGAAACTTGGCATCCTTAAGATAGGGAAGGGAAGAGTGATCAGAGAAGATAACTTTTACCCAATTGTTACCTTAGTTAAATACATTGTCAATGGTGGCATGATCTTAAATTTGGGTACCTAATTATTGCTTTAAATATGCTTAAAAAGATTATATTATGCTCCTATTTATCTTTGATATAATGGTTATTGTGGGGTAGAAGATTGTCTATTACATGTAAAGTGATTCAGTTAAAGACAGTAGAAATTTTCAGATCTTTTGAAATTAGTTGTATACTTTTCAGATTTAGGACAGGTTATATTACCAATTCATGACTCATGAAGACCAAATACTAAATTTAATTCTAAGGAATCCATCAAACAAACCCAAATTGAGATGCATACTTACTATAAAACAATTACTCTGTGTTCTTTAAAAGTGTCGGTGTTGGGAAAGACAAAGTAGAAGAACTATTTAGCATTATGGAGACAGGAGAGGGTGTGACCTTCATCAAGATGAGTCTCTCTAGTGAAGGACAATTTCCAGGAGGGGATTCTGTTACAAACTGTTCACTGTCAAAACTTTCAGTGAATGGGGACAGTTAATAGTTTCATCCTAAATGTGAAGGAAGAATATAGGTATCAGACCATAGCACTCACTCTGGTTATGACAGCTGAAATTTACTGTAAAATGATTCAACAAATGACAATGATATAAGAATAAAAATGAGAATTCAGTAAATCAAGAAAAAGCTCAGATTGACAAAATTACATCTGGTCAATTTGGGTAAGGTCATATTGTTTTCAAACTTTTTGAGGTTTAAGTTTAAAAACAAATTAAAAACTGAGATCTTCAGGGGGTTGGTGTTGTGGCTCAGTGGTAGAACACTTGCCTAGCATGTGGGAGTCACTGGGTTCGATTGTCAGCACCATATACAAATAAATAAATAAAGGTATTGTGTCCATCTACAACTAAAAAAAATTTAAAAAATGAAATCTTCAGGTGTTTCCAGTGTAATATCAGATTGGAGGACTATAGAGTGAGGTCATCTTTAGAATTCATTCTAGCTCTGATATAAAAGCCTCCTGAACCTATAAAACCACACATACTTCCTACGTTTTTTGTTTTTTCCATGAGTTCCCAAACTTTGTCCAATCATAGTATTAACTAGATTGGTTTGCGGGATGGTGATACCAACCTGAAGTTCACAGAACTGTCCTTTTCTCTTTTGATGATCAACAGTGAAGGAGCTTCTGTTTTCAAGGTGTTATTCCTCATTTTATGGAAAAAACAGCAAAGCTGAAAATATATTAGTAGTTAATAATTAATAGTCAATAATATATATGTAATAGAGTTATTTTGAAGATCAAATGAGTTAAAATATGTAGAAAATGTAGCATGTAGTAAGCACTTAATACATTTTAGGCATTATTGCTATCATTGTTAGGTATCTATACTCTGAATTAGTATCATATTATTATTTCATTGGTTTTGTAAAAATGAAGATGCAGTTTAGAAATATTTTAAGTTGAAATCACCAAAGTTGTCTAGCTAATAAATAGGAGAGCCAGAAATCAAACTTCAATCTCAGTTTTCTATCCACTATTGAAGACTCATGGGTATGTGGATTCAGTGTGTTCTTTGTGTTAGCCTCCATGGATCAACAATAAATTACTGTTTAGAAAGGGATTACATGGCCCAGCATATCACACATGTGAGCATCTGAGTATTTTGTTTCCTATCAGAGTATATATAAATTATTAAGATCATAACATAAGTATTTTTCATATTTGTATACCATGTAATATCTAGTCAAATGCCTTGAAGGTAGCAGTTTTGTTCTGTAATTATCTGTCAATAAATGTTCCTGAATAGAAGTATTATTGATTTTCAATTGATAGTTAATGCTTATATTTTGGTTTTGCATGTCTCTGTTCCAGCATTTAGTAGGGAGGCATCATACAAGATTCAAATTTGTTGTAAGGTATTGTACAATTTGATGATGTTTTCTCCAACAATGAAATTTAGGGCTTTTTCTATTTCACCATAATTTTGTTTAACATCTCTCTCTGCTCATATATAGACTATTATAAAACGTTAATTATTATGGCCAGACCTGGTTATAACCTCCTGATTGATTAGTAATTAGATTCTTTTGTTTAACTAACCTTAAAGCTTCATGTTATTCTTATCTTTTAATGAACTTATTGCCATTTAAAATTATAGCCAGTTTCTGCTACTTCTTTAGATTTCATACATATCTGCAATAATCAATGACATATAAAATATCAACTGTAAATTATTGGTTTTTATAAGAAGAGAACTTTATAATATAAATTAGTTTATTTTCCATACCAATCAAGGCTGTCTTCTTTCACAATAGCAAATTAGATTCGTATCCATTTGTCCTGGTTGTTTAAGTCCTGCTGATTGTTCTTTGAGAAGCATTGCCAGTATCCTAGATCTGTACCTCCTCTATTCTACAATAGAATACCAGTGTTCATTTGTTCTGTTGCAATGTAACTTTAAACCCATTGACAAACCTTTTCCTATATTCCTTATCCTTTTCTTATTCAGCCTTTTGTAACCACTATTCTACTCTTTACTTCTATGAGATGGATTGTTTTAGATTCCCAGTATGGGTGAGATCATGCAATACTTATCTTTCTGTGTCTGTCTTATTTCAGTTAATATAATTATCAGATTAATCCATGCTATCACAAATGACAGGATTTCATCTTTTTATGGCTAAATAGTATTATGTGTGTATATCCACACTCATATACTTCATGTATACCACATATTTCTTTATCTGTTCATTTATTGGTGGACACTTAGGTTGATTCCATTATGTTGGCAATTGTGAATACTAGTGCAATAAACACAAGAATGCAGAAACTTCTTCAGCATACTAATTTCATTTCCTTTGAATAGGTATCCAGTAGTGAGATTTCTGGGTCATATGGTGGTTTCATTTTCCATAATGCTGTACTAAATTGCATTCCCACCAATAGTGTATAATAGTTCCCTTTTCTCTACATCCTTGCCAGCATTTTAAAAAAAATAATAGCCATTCTTACTGGGGTGAAGTGATTTCTCATTATGATTTTGATTTATATTTCCCTACTGATTAGTGGTAGTGAGCATTTTTTTCATATTTGTTGGTCATTTGTCTTCTTTTGAAAAAAAGTCTATTCAAGTCTTTTGTCTATTTTTTAATCAGATTGTTTGTACTTTGCTATTGAGTTATTTGATTTCTTTATATTTTCTGGATGTTAACCTCCTATCAGATGTGTAGTTTTCTAATATTTTCTCCCATTCTGCAAGTTGCCTCTTTGCTGTGCTGTTGATATCTTTGTCTTTGCAGAAAATTTTTACTTTGATGTAATCTTATATTTGTCTATTTTTGTTTTGTTGCTTTTGCTTCTGGGGTATTATCCACAAAAGTCTTTCCTAATCCAATGTCATGAACCATTTCCCCTATGATTTCTCCAATTAGTTTCAGAGTTTTAGGTCCTACATTTTAATTTTAATCCCTTTGAGTTGATTTTTGTATATAGTGAAAGATAAGGTTCTAGTCTCATTCTTGTATGTGTGGATATCCAGTTTTTCCCAGTACCATTCAACAAAGACTGTACTTTTTTTCAGTGGGGTCAATGATACTGTATTGTACATTTCAAAATAACTTGAACAGAGAATTTTCAGTGTTTCACTGCAAAAATTAATCACTAAATGTTTGAGATGGTAGATATATTAATTACCCTGATTTGATCATGACCCAATGTATACATATTTGAAAGCATCACATATATCACATCAAAGCTCTGTGATGACACATTCAGAATCTTTTATGGAGTGATGAATTCTCCTTGATTCATCTACCTTGATATCTGATCCTTGAATGTGACTAAAGTCGTGGTTTAATATGTCATTTAAAAACAAAATTAAACCTTAAAAAATTCAGACTCTGCTGCTTAAAGAACATTTAGAAGAACTGGCACGAATTGAAGTTAGAATTGTGTTTAATTCAGTGAAGGGATACCAAAATTATAAGTTAGTTTTCCACCTGATTTTGATGTTAATTATCTGAAGTGTCCTGGTCAACTTTGTTAATATGCTTCATCTTAAACACTACATAGAAAGAACCCAGATCCATGCTTTGAATTGTATCACTTCCTTCTTCTTTCCCTACTCCATTTTCTCTCCCCATACCTCCCCTCCTTCCAGACTTCTTTCTTCTTTCTTTTTCCTCTTCCCTCTCTTCTTCATTTCTTATTAATTACAAAATTGTAAAATAAGTTGATAAGCACAACACTATCAAAAACAAATGTGTATCCTGGTACAGTTAGAATTTAAGGTTAAGAAACACATCCCAAATGAGGTGTTAGAAGAGTTGGACTATTCAGATAAGGATGGGTCATGATAATGGAAGGGGTTGGTGAGAGCTTGTGTACATTAAAATAGAGCAGGGTTGAAACGTCATATGATCAGGAGCCAACAGTGTGGAAATCTATAGCCTAAAGTTAAAGCAGAGGAGTTAAGAGACATGAAGTTAGAGAGTAAGGAGATGTGAGATTATAGAAAGATTTCATTTCACTTAGGTAGCTGGGACCTAATATAATGGGTAAGGGGACAACCACCAACAAATTTTAAACTCTGTGATGGCACAGTCAGAATCTTTTAAGGAGTGACAAATACTCTTTGATTCAACTACCTTGATTTATCTGATTCTCAAAGGTAACTGAAGTTATGGTTTATAATTTTACAAGAGAGGGATGCTAATTTATTACTCATAAAGATGTGGAACTTGACATTTGTCTCACTTAAGATTTACATTAATTAATATTAATAAATGTTTGACTAGTTATGTATACATACATTAATACTAATAATAGGAATGTCATACCTTAAGGAAATCTATTGTACATTGAAGCAAATTTGCAAATCAGTTAAATTAGGAGAGATGTATTGATAGAACTTGTTGTTTTTTTTCTCTTTGAAAAGCAAAGAAAACTTCCCCTTGTGTGGGGAGCTCCTCCTTGGCATGTTAAAATAATTTTTTATACCAAGATAATCAGGAAAGATTAATTGCATAATAAGTGGACATATATAAGTACATTAAAGATGTTTGTAGGATATGAAATATAGGAATCTTTGTTTTGAGAAGAGTACAGTCTAATGTTAAATAAATCCTTGCAATAGTATGAGCTGTTCAAATCACCAGGATATTTGTTGTCCTAGTAATAATTATCCATTTTAATTTTTCTTGGTTATTTGCATTTGCCTTATTTTTCTAGACATAATTGAAAAATAATGAACGACAAACAGAAGGTTTCTTATTTGTTAATATTCCCTTAGGACCATTCCTTAATTTTTGAGTCTTAATTGGAATTTCTGTCCTCAGTTGTTCTCAAAAAAACTGATGTTGCAAAAATTTAAAAAAATGTGTTTTATTCAGGACAGGACAGGACAGGACACATTCTTAGTAATGGAAAATAGATTATTCTTGGACTTTAAGATACAAAGTTGGCAAAAGGAACTAAGGGAGAGAATTAACAGAGAGTCAAAGTATTCAATTTATCTAGCACAGTACCCTCTAGAAGCAGCCCAACAGACTGGCTAGGGTTTTACATGTGATTGATATGTACACACACATATACCTTTTACCAAACTTTTGATGTCATGACTGCCCTTTAGGACCTGGAAAAAAACATGGAGTACATTAAACAAAAGTGCCTTTCCAAACAATTTGAAAGGTCAACTCTCAACCATTCAAACTGAGGTTCTTGCCCTACACTTGCTTCTCTTAGTATAACACCCACATGGTTTGGAGGAAAATATGCCCTTTAGAAAACAGAGGAGCCATTATGATTTGGATTTGTCAAACATCTTGTAGTACCCTGGGTTACATTAAAACTCCCCAGGCAGTGTTGTCAAGTGCCTGTCTCTTCCCTTAAACATGCCTCACATATTTTAATCCATGTGTTTCATATTCATCTAGACATTTCATCAAGTTAGAGTTGGGTAAGAATCACTTAGTGTCCAAAGACCTTTCCTACTAGTTTTTGGTTCTTAGAAAGTTATACTTTGCCAAATGTAAATGAATTCCAGACCCTTTCTTTTCAAAGAAGCTTTGCAAAACTTAAAAAATCTCCACATATCTATCTTTATTCTAGAGATATTTAGGCATGGTAACCTTTTTCATAGTGCATTCTTTCAAAATGAGGTTCTTCACAGGCATTGTAAAACATGCTTCTTTATGGGTCCCAATACGAATTCACTAAATTTGTGAATCCCTGTTTGTTTCCTATACTGTGATTCTTTAGATAGTATATGGTAGGTGTTAAGTATTAGCTATTATTAGCCAAATGCCTTTTAGACATTTCTATTTGATAGTGTTTGTAATGTTCTCTATCCAAAATTGCATTTGTCCTGTTCCTACAAAGGTAATGAAAAGTGTGCCTTATCCCCTTGCAGGGTACTCCACTGCCCAAGCCAGAAACTCCAGCAGCTACTAGATTCCCACTTCTAGTCTTTAGGCCCTGCAGTTTTACCTCTTAGATATCTTTCTAGTTAACTACTTCATTTTCATGACCCCATTGCTATGGCTATTAAGATTCACAAGATCCCATCCACCTTAGCCCAGATTACTGTAAAGTCCTCCTGCCTTTACCTGTAGCACTTCTTCAATGACTAACCCTGTGATCCTCCACACTGTGATCTTTCTTATAATAGGTATTTGATGATGCCATTCCTGGGCTCAAGCTGTGGTTCCTTATTAATGGCTAGGATGAAGTTAATTTTTTTCTTTCATACCCCCACGACTGCTCTCTTCTTACCTCTGCAGCTTAGCTTTTGCTGCCTCCTGCCTGAATCCTTTACCTGAGGCAAATAGAGTCCTCTCACTGTGTTATGCAGTTATCTCCTTTCATTGGATCCCTTGTATGCATGTCCTCCTCTAGAGTCTTCTAGATAACTATTAGTTTCCTTTAAAATCAACTTTAACATTCAAAATTGACCAATCAATCTGATTTAATTGCCACTATGCTTAGCAGAGTGTAGTAGCACAGTGTAATAAATAATAAGATTCTTCATCTCTTTCTTGGAAGAGGTCAAGTAGAGTTTACCACATTACAGTTACTTAGAAAACTTGAATTGAGACCTGGTTCTTTCTACATTTACCCTAGAATCTTCTTAATTTATAAAAGCAATTAATCTTTGGAAGATTTATTGGCTATACATTTTATGTTTTGAGGGAGATATGAAGACTTGCTGTAATGCTGTTAAAAATGTTCTATATGTTGATATTGGTATAGGAATCAGAATATATACTGAATATAGTCAATGAATAAATGCAACAAGTCATTATTTTATACTTAAATTTATACTTAAATTTGTGCACTTGAGTATAATTCATACTACATTTTAAAAAATGAATTGGCTGAAAGTGAAGGTGAGTGGTAAAGTGTGTTCTTAGTATGTATGCACAAGGCCCTGGCTTCAATCCCAAGAAACCCGCACCCTCCACACACACACACACACACACACACACACAATAAATGAATATGTAAAATTTTAAAATCTTAAAAAAATAAAAGTAGTTGACTTTTTGTTTTTAGCTATACAATTTAAGACCATTCTGTGCATTTTATTTTTTGCTTGCTGAATGAAATCATGGGCATCTTGTCTATAGAGCAAGGTATGGCAAGGTATATTTAGGTTCCTTGGGTCAGGGTTTTTCACCTTCTCACTAAGCAATGAAATGATAAAAGAGTTTAATTGAAATAGTTTAATATTTGCTCTACTTATGCTTTGTTGTCTATTATGTCTTCCTCAAATACAAATAATTATCTTATTGCTCTAGGTTTTAATCATTTTGGCTTTTCACAGTTATCAAAACTAAAGATTATTCTGAATTGACTCACCTAAATTTATCTTTTAAATGTCTGTGAGAAAAGTAAAGTCTGGATGTGGCTCGGTGTTACAGTCTTGATTAGCATACACGAGGCCCTGGGTTCAATTCCCAGCACTGAAAAAAGAAGAGTAATCCAGAATTTCTTGGTTGTTCCTTTGAGGTCGTAAATCCTTGAATTAGTCATTGTACTGCATGATCTGTAAAAGTTTAATGCTGTGATTCCACTTGGAGTGGTTTCCTTTGAAGAGGATTATGGTTAAGAGTTGCATCCACTCTTGGCTGTTCCTTCCAAAAGGAACTTACCTTTAAAAGTAGGTTTGTATATGTAAACTGCTTTGTTTCATGTCATATATTCTTCTGCTGAGTGAAGAAACATCTGATGATTAAGTGCCTTTTTCTACTTCATTCAAAAACTTAAAAAAATAATAATATTTTACAGACAAATTTTAAGTCATTTGTGAGTAGGAGATTTTATGAATTTTTAAATCTGAATTTTTTAAAATGTAGTTTATAGGCAAGGAAGTGGAAGAGGTAGTTTAATCCCTAATCATTCCAGATCAAAATATTAATACAACTGATTGCACTGGGTAAGTTCTGGAGATCAGTTTAATGGTTAAATAAAGATAAGGAGCTTAGCCGATATCTAAAGAGCAGGTCATAGAATCTTCTGAAAAGCTTTGCCTTTCATTGATTTCTTCAAAAATTTTGTACTGAAACTTCTTCCAATTTTTGTAGCATATGTTGTCATATTTTGTTTCCTGCCTCCCCCACTCCACTCTTCCCCAGTCTCCTGTTGAAATTGTAAAAAGCTGTATTTTGGGAAGAAATTGTCTAATTGAATCAATAAAAAATAAAAACACTTCTGGGGAATCAGAAGTAAGATATAACACTGGAATGCAGGTGTTTCTGTTTTGTTTTGTTTTTTCCCCAAATAACCAAATAAAAAACACTCAAGAAAATCAGATTAACTAAAAAGAAGAGCACAAACTAAGTTTAAGATCAAAGAACTTAAGTCTTGGTTCTGAAAGAGTTTTATTAGGTATATGGAAGTGCCTTTTTCTTTAGGTTGTATTTGTTTTGGTAGACATGAACATTAAAAGAACTTGAAAATATTTCTTTTTTAATTTTGTTAGAAGTAGTAAGGACTTGTGTGTACTGAATTTAACTGCTTTTACTTAACATTGCCCTTTAGTGAATCTGGGCAGATGTGTAGAGGAAGGACTAGGAATTCACATGAAGAAGGAGATTAAAGAGGCTTTAAAAAAAATCCCTCTGCAAAATATGATTCCTGCGTAGAAATAAGGGTGAAAGTTCTTTAAAAACCTCACAAAAATGGTTAATTCTTTTTCATCAAGAGATATCTGAAGTCAAATACTAACAATTGTGACCTCTTTGTTGTGGTGTATGCTTTTAAAGAAATGTAGGTTTTTAAAATATTATTTTTAGAAATTAGGAATAACATTTCTACTTCCTGTCACAGCAACCTGTCAACCAGCAATTTCAGAAGCAACTCATCTGTTATGCTACTGTGACAAAACTCAGTATTCCAAGTTTGGATGAGCTTGAAGGAAATACTGTTTTAACTCTGTCATTACCTATGTACTCAACTTTAGTTTTACAGTAAAATAAGAAGGTAGTTTCTAGCTGGGAGCTGTGACACATCTCTGTAATCCCAGTGGCTTGGGTGATTGAGGCAGCAGGAGGATTGCCAGTTCAAAGCCAACCTCAGCAATTTAGTGAGGGCCCTAAGCAATTCAGGGAGACCATGTCTCAAAATAAAAACTAACAAAAGGACTGGGGATGTTGCTCAGTGGTTAAGGCTTCCTGGGTTCAATCCCTGGTACTAAAAAGAAAAAGAAAAAGAAAAAAAGTAGTTTCTTTAGGCATTCCCTAAATGTTAGCCTCTTTATTCGTTACATTAGGTATTGGCAAAACAATCTAGTCTTGTATCTTAACTAGATTTATTTCAAATATACAATTCATTGATTATAGCATAGCCATCTTCCTGGGAGATGGAAGGGATAGATTTTGCTGTTATTGTGGTGTTAGAACAAGTCTTGGCTTGCCTGGGGAATCAGAAGTAAGATATAACACTGGAATGCAGGTGTTTCTGTTTTGTTTTGTCTTTTCCCCAAATAACCTTGAAATTTTATTTGAGATTTTATTTAATCTCTTTATGCAATGGTCAAGTAGGAACAATAAAATAGGAATAATTCAGTCTTTCCTATTTTATACTATTATTGGTAAATAAGAATGAAGTAAAACCTATATGTATTTTAAAAAATTAAGATATTATTGTTATTGATTAAAGATATGGTATCCCCAAAAGCCTCATGTGGAAAACAATGCAAGAAATTTAGAAGTGAAATGATTGGGTTATAAGAGCTTTGACCTAATGGGTGCATTAATCCACTGATATGAATTAGTTGGGCAGAAACTGTATGCAAGTAGGGTGTGGCTGGAGGAGGTGGGTTACAGGGGGCATGCCTTTGGAGTTTTTTGGTGAGCTGAACTCTCTGTGCTTCCGAATTGCCTTGTCCTGAGCTGCTTACCTTTACCATATTCTTCTTCCCTGATGTTCTGCCTTACCTTGGGACCAGAGCTATGGAGCAGTGTATAGACTGAAACCTCTGAAACTGTGAGCCAAATAAACTTTTCCTCCTCTAATTGTGCCTGTGGGGCCTTTTTGTCACAGCATCAAAAAAACTGACAAAGCAATTATACAAATCTAAGATAGTGATATTATTAAATTGGGGGAGAGCAATGCCAATAGTAATTTGCAACAACCATCATATATATATTTCAGCCTTAATTGTTTGTTAGAATTATAGAGATGAAGATATAATAATGTTGACAAATTACAGCTATTTCTCAGAGCCATATTTCTCAGACAACTGTTCCTGGAAGAAATATATAAAGTTATTCATCCATACTATAGACAATTTATTTTTTGCTAAAAATAAGAATGCATATATTGGGTATATAATCAATCAATATATTCTGATTAAAATAAGATTAGCCTTTTCTTTTTCAGAAGAATAAAAAAGAAGCAGCACTGTGTCTTGCCATTTCTTTATTTTGCAGTTAAGTTATTGTGTATCTCTGTTGGATGTTGTGAAGAAATGGGCTGGGCATGGTGGCGCATGCCTGTAATCCCATCAGTTTGGGAGCCTGAGGCAGGAGGATTGTGAGTTCAAAGCCAGCCTCAGCAATTTAACAAAGCACTTAGCAAATCAGTGAGATCCTCTCTCTAAATAAAATATAAAAAAGGACTGAGGATGTGGCTCAGTGGTTAAGTACCCCTCAGTTCAATCCTTAGTACCAAAAAAAAAAAAAATAAAGAAAGAAAAATTAGGAAATATGCTACTTATATTAAAAGATTTAAAACAATGTGGGATAAAATAAGTCATAAATATAACATTATATTCACTTATTTTCTAATTACGCTATCCAACACTAGTGATGCCTTCTAAATTTTTATTGGTTAATAACTTCTGTTGATTGTTACTTGTTTTACCTTAAAATAGTTGGTTTAAGTACTTACTATAGGACGCTATACAATGTCAATCGAAATGCTTTCTATAATTGAAACAAAAGAATATGATTAAATTTTGTTGAATATCATTTTAAGATTAAACATGATTATATTATCACAGAAGAAAGTATATGTTTTACTTTCTTACAGCCCCATGCATTGCTTTGTGTATAAAATGTAAGTACCATTTTTCCCTCAATAGCTAAAGGGCTTACTAAAAATTATTATATACTTATATAAATTTAACAATAATTATATGAAATGCAATGTGCTGCTTATTTGTACAAATAAAAAACTGAAATTTAAATCTCAAGATTATACTGTCTAAATGAAATAAAGAATTTCAAGTTCAAATGAATTTGAAATGAGTTATTTTCAAGTCTACTATAATTATATTAGATTTTCTTTTCACCCTTACAGCTGAAATTCTGTTAATTATAAAATATGTTGAAAAAAATAAATACATATAGAAGAAATTGACTTACTTCTTTCTGGTATTTAAATTTGAATTTTTAAAATATTGGCCAAGAATTTCTATTAATGTATATTTGCTATCTTACAGAATCTAAAAAATAACAGTCACTCAGTAAATTTTTTTTATTAATTGACCTGAAAATTTAAGTTAATAACAGATGAGGGTAAATAAAAAGGGAAACAATAACAACAAAAACAGCTGTAACAAAGCTCAGAGCAGAATAAACACCACAGAGGTGACTTTCTTGCCCTCCTCCCTCCCACCTCCAACCCTGAACACTTCCTATACTTCATAACCTTTCTTCAAAGCTCCCCCAATGATTTCCTTTATTAAAAACCCTAAGTTGTTGGCTTTTTAACTAAAATGCAAGAGTATAAATGAATGTCTGAATGTCTAGGAAAAGCTAATGTGAGGTATAATAGAGTTGACCAAAGTGTTTAGTAACTTACACTTGGTCTTCTTTCCCATTAAGCTTTGAGATCTGCTAAAACCTTTGTTTCAATGACCTTTCACTTGAGAAGGAGAGAGCGTGATACATTGATGAAGGGTTTGCTTCAGAATTATGTTCTTTCTCAAAATACACTTTTTTTTTGGAACTAGCCTAATCCTAGCATGAACTTAGCCATAATTATAATGACTGGGTTCACCTTGTGCAATTAATGGGATAAAGTATTGCTTAGGCCAGCCTTTCCCCCATATAATTCTGGGAGGATTTCCTCTTAAAATGCATTTCCTCTTAAAATGTTCTTCTGGGATTTAATTATGATGCCTCTTGGAATCTGGCCTAAGTACAAGAATTCAAGCTGGTTTTCCTGGGTGGAGATCATGCAGAAATCCCAACTGGATTCACTGGAATCCAGTTGTAAACATCATGTTATTCTACTTCCTTGTAATAATCTTTTACAATTTTAACTTACTTACTAAAATATGTCTTAACTTTCCAGCTTCTGGTTTAGTGGGCCTGTCTGTGGCTACACTTACTGAGGGTTGACTGATGTGTGTAAGGTTGATAGGCCTATTGTGTTGTTAATGAGAAAGGTAATTGCTATAGCAAACTGGAGGGTGGGCTTCAGGATGGAAAAAGGGCCAACTTTGATAAATTAGAAAATGAAATTCCTTACTTTCTTAGGTGAAAGAAACTTGTAGCAGTGGTCTGAACTTCTAAAGCACTGTGAAGAAAAGTGTAGTTTTGTAAACGCTTACCTCTATATTTTGACTGAGTGGAAGAAAATGGAAGTACATGTCATTTCATGATTCTTCAACTTGTTTTTTAAAACTTCAGAAAGAGACCACTGATGTTGATAACCACAACATTCTTCTGGGATAATTATGCTTTCATGAATTAGACATTTTTAATTCATTGAAGACACAGCACTATACCTTCATAAATCAATCACTATCCAAATTCATCCTCCTCTTTAAACAATGAAATATTCATCTGAGAGTGGGATGGGAGAGATGATATTTGAAATGAACAAATATCACTGCATGAATTCCATTACATAATTGGAAAGGAGTATAAATGAATCATCTAACTACTTAGTTGTAATTATATAATTGATCTTCCAGCTCAGCATGGTGGTGACAGTTTCTTGCCTTGGCTAATCCTTGATTACTTTAGATTCCCCTGTTTTGCTTCTTAGCCCTTATAGCATCTGCAACAAAATTCCTATTACATTTCCACATTCCTATTTTCCGAACAACGGGAATGTGCATTTATCTCATTGATAAAAAGAAAGAATAGGAAATAGTTGAAGAAGGGAACTATGGAGATGTAGTTTATAGATTGAAAAGGTATATATCTAGGACTGGCCTGTGAGCCATCGCTGTCTTCCTTCTGCTGTATTCCTAAGTCACTACTTACAGTAGTTTGAAGGACCTGAGGCAGATATCACATCCTCAGTGGTGGTTCTTGTTAGAGACATTTACTTTTGTTCAGTCTTTAAGTTTCAAATAGGTTCAGTTTTCCCAAAAGAAGACATAGAAATTTGTCTGCTAGAGAGCTACTATAGTTTTATATTAATGTAATATGTGTGAAGAAAGAATGAATTCTTAACAGTTCAATGTGGGAAATTAAATATTCTGTCCAAATGAATTCTCTTGTTCCCCCACAGAGCAGCATTTATAGACTGATTTAGCTTGTATTTTTGCTTTTCCAACCAAATCATAATTTTTCTGCATACACTTTGGCTGAAATTTTCTCCATAAATAAAGCTTCTACTAAAATAACTTCCTTAATGTGATGTTTGATGTTATTAGTTCACTGTGAAGCCACAGAAAAATAATATTTATATAATTAACACTCTAAAGGTAATACTCTAGATACTGTCAGATCATATGAGTATACTATAGAAATCAATGCAAATGCTCTTTTCATCTTTGCTAAAAGAGACCTAAAGAAGTGATGATAGTTTCACCTTATCATAAAGGTTGATTCTTTTGTAAATTTTGTCAAAGAATGATTTACTGGGTTGGAAAGGAAAAAAAAATATATAAACAATTATCTAGCAATTTGTCCTCTTCATGCTAAAACAAAACAAAACAAACAAAATAACAACAACAACAAAACACTCAGCATAATTGATGTCCTTTAAAAAGCTTGATTTCCTGTAGTTCAAAGCATATGCAATTTTAAAGAATATAGCCATTTAAAAGATCATCCAGTGTCAAACGTTTTATAGTATTGAAGAATTGAAAGCAACGTAGAAATCAAGATGGGTATTGTATCTACTCCGGGGAGCTAGCCCGTTTCTCTGAGACAATCCTGAATTATTAGTTGCCTTCGTAAAGCATTTGTGTTTCATATCAAAAGTCTCAGGTTAGAAGGAATTCAGATGATTCTGGGACAGACTTTAAGAACATCTTTACATGAATTAGAAATAGGATAAGCAAAGCTAAGCAGAGGCAACCAAGTGAACCCATGAGCTTTCTTTGGCTCACAGAAGAGCTTGGGCAGCCAGATGCATTGATGCTCTGTGGGCATACATGCATGAAAAGCCTTATGTAAGTGTCAGGTGCCAGGCTGGTGATGATGGTGTACTAAAAATCACCCGATAGGTGGTAACACAAATCCAGGCTCCTCGTAAAATAAGCTTACATGTTTTTTTTTGGTAGGAACCTACACTGGGCTGGACAGTTAATGAGCTCTAGAGCTGTTTATTGGTTACTGCTGAGGAGCCTGATGAAGTAGTTCAGTCATGCTGAGATGCTGCTTGGGTGGTGCTGGAAACTGACCCAGCATAGCTGCCCTTTTTCTCCCACAGTGTGGTGGATATTTCCATGAACTAAAGGTCTGCCTTTTGTTTGTTTGCTTAGGGGATCCATTGCATGAAAATCATGGGGTTTGTTTGTGCTTTCATTTCCTTATCACATTTTGTTGGAAAGGGAGGGGGAAATGTGTTCAGTCAGTGGGATGGCACTAGGTCAGAGGCAGAAGGGATAAGATGGTCTTTGCTAAGGGCCTGGCCAGCTTGCAGAGGGCTGTGCTAGGAGGATGAAAGATAAGCAGTCTTAGCAAGTGTAGGGAGAGGAAGCAGCACTTCCTCCAGGCAATTCTCAGAACTGTTTCGAAGCTGTTTACTTCCTATTTTGATACCTAGAGCAACAAGAAACAAGGTCTCTGGACCAGCCTTTCATTTTTGGCCTTGTCCAGAGCTCCTTTATCTACTCTTTCTGACAGGAAGCAATTGTGATAAGGCCCTTGGCACTATCTGGAAGATTTTTTTTTTCCATTTTCTGTGTGGCTTTTGATTGATCATGTTGTGCACAGAAGGTTCTAACATTGATTTATTAATAAGGTTCAAAGAACTTTCATCATTTAGAGAATTTTTCTTTTTGTTTCAGGAGAAAGAAATTGTTTGCACCTTTAACTAAGGGCATTTTCCAGACTTTCAGTTCAATAACTGATGAGGGCTGAGTGGCTTTGTGTCTAGGGATCAATGCTCCCACATCTACATGTATTATATGTGTGTGCACTTGACATCCAATTTATCATCCTGGAGTAGATTTGTTTTTGTGTGCCAGAAAAGCAGACAGTGAAAGGTTTCTTAAAGAAAATGCTGGTTTGGAGAAGATATTTTAAGCCTCCAGAGCTTATTCAAAATGTTCTATTATTTCATTATATTTTAGAGGAATCTCTTTTTTCTTTGCCCTGAAATCACTTCCCCTTCTACAGGCACCCCCGCAAACCCCTGCCCACCTTTGCAATGGCCCTGAGCTATACCATGTTTATTTTAAGTCATTGGTTTGGTACTGGATTGGGTCTACATTTGGACTCTGTCAGCTTTGGAGCAGGAATTTGATTTGCTTGGCCCCACTTCAAATATTGTCAACACCCTGTGCATTTATGTAGTTATTATTCCTTTAAAAATATGAAATAATAACCACAAGTTTATGAGCTGAAAACAGCTTTTCTTACCACACTTACTTCTCAGTGGAGAACAGTGACTTCCACATGCAATGATATTAAATGTCTTTTTTTATCTCCATGCCACTTCCACTGAAATTGACATAATGAGAAATTGGGAGCCTCTTATCTCTATGTTTTGAGGGAAGTAGACTCAATGAATGCTTTTTAAAATCAAAACCAAAAAGATACATATTGTGCCCTCGAGTGTGAATGCTTAGATAGGAAGGTCATGTTGTACAGCAGTTCATATCAATTGTCAGATTATTTTCCTTCTATACCTTGATGAATAACAGGAAACAAGGAGAATAGAACAATGATGACATACACGAGTTTCTCTTTCACAAAAGAAAAAAAATATGACCTTTTTGTAACTCAGAGCAGATTTGGCTTCTGGAAAATACCATCTCAAGATCTGAGGAGTCACCAGACAAGGCAGCTGTGGCACATCTGATTAAACAAACAAATTGGGCACAAGGGACAGTTGTATAAGAGCAATATGCTATGATAGCTAGTGAGATCTGCTTATGAAATCATTTTTTCAGTATGGCCTAATTTGTGGCCATGTTGAGACCACAAATATTAGTCCGAAACATTGTTATTACTCTGTTACTCTCTATAATAAAGCACAGCACAGTAGCAACCAAGTTTTCAGAAGACTAACTTTTTAAAAAAGTGATTATTTTCTATTAATGGGGGTTAAATGCCTTTTGTAATGAAACAGTTGTGAGAGTTGTATGTTTTATGTCTTTATAAAACAGGGAAAAATATGGCATCCCAGGGTTGGTCCTAAATATTTCTGTTGAAAAATGTAAAATATAACACTGTAAGTGGTATTCTGAGATTTGATGTTATTTACTATTTTGTGGTATATAGATAATATACTTTATGGTGAGGCTGAGGAAGCAGTATTGGACAATGGAACCAACAGACCTGGATTCTCATTTCAGCTGTGTTTCCACCTCTAGATGATTTTTAAACAAGCAAAAGTTTGAAAACTACACTACTAGACTAAATATCTCTCTAAGGTTCCTTCAATCTTCTAATATTCAGGTTGATGTTTCATTAAAAGTAAAAACTGTACCTCTCCCATGAGAATGAATGAGGACTATTCACAGCATTTTGCCCAACATTTTGGAACATAGTTATCTCTATGATTTAGGTTAAGAAGATTGCCTACATCACAGAGATAAACTAAAACAGTGCCCTTGGGGAGAAAAAAAAAAAACTTCATGAGGTTTTGAAAGCACAAATGTCCTTGCACTATATTCTCTTACAGTTACCTTCAGAATAATCCTGTGAAGGTCCTTTCTTCTTCTTTGTGGGCAAGGGTCCAGTCTGCACTGAGACCCGTGCATGCAGGTGATTCAGCTCTTTGAAAGGCTTTGGTTCAAGGCTGGTGAGGATTCAGTTCTTCCTTGACTCTTTCAGACTAAACATTTGAGTTATAAGCCACATAAAACCATTTGGTAGGGATTGTAGCAAGAGAAAATCAGTTCACAATCTGACACCTCATAAAGCCTTATTTTAGAGTTTGTGGGGTTTGGAGTATATAATTTATTTTTTTGGTCTTAAGCAAGCATCTGGATGTGAGTTTTTCTCTTTCTGGCTGACAAAACAAAATGGGGTTCAATTAATTTCTCCCCTTTAAGCAGTTTATGATCTTCGCCTCATTTTCTTTGGATCTAATTGGGTGAGCTAGGGTTATTACAAACATGAAGCAGCTGGAGGAGTTTGGGTGCAACCAGATGAATTTGAACTTTGGGTTTCCTTTCCCAGCATTCACAGAGGTTGTTCTCAAAATTTTTCTCCCTGGAGACGCTTGGCAAGCAGTGAGATGTTTTTGCTTATCACACTGGGGCATCTAGTAAATAGAGAGGCCAGGGAGGCCTTCTTTAGTATGCCATCTGCTTGATGGTGGAACTCTCAATAATGCAGGATCTATCAGATTTTTGGTGGAAAGAATTTTTGATGGAGTATTTAATTAATATTGAACTGGAGGTTGGAAGACTCGGATTCTTGTTCTAGTTCTTCTATTAAATAAAGCTCTTTTCTTATGAGTACCCATGAGCCTTAGTCCCTATTCTATTAAATAAGGACAAGAAATATGTTCTATTTATCTTATATAGAGGGTATAAGGATGAAATTAATAAGAATAGTCTGAAACATCACAGCATTGTAAATTAGAAGTCATCTGACATATTGGAAAGGATACTAGAGACATGTACATTATAATGCCAAGCCAAAATTACTTAGGACTCTAACTTTGTATGCATATTTTAGTTTTCTGAAACTCCTTTTTCCTATGATAAATATAGTGATTAGGTTAGATGGTCTTCCTGGTTCCGCCTAGCTCCAAAAGTTTCAAGTTCTTATAAATACTTTTGTCATTGTTCATCACTTTTCAGCAGTGACCAAAAAGAGCAACAAAAAAATATAGAGCACAAAACAAAAGACAATGTAGATAGAAATTCTATAGAGAAAAGAAAATTTTAAATGTAGAAAGTTATAGAATTGATTTAACTTCTATGTGGCTACACAGGGCATAATCAAGACCATTGGGAAGATGCTATAAGGAATAGCTCTAACTACAGTGAATTGAAAACCTTTCTGAAAGACTGATTCAGTAATGAAGAAGAAGACATTGGCTTTCAGTGAGGGACCCTTCCATTCCTAAATTATTTAAGAAGAAATATATATTTATATATATTTTTAGGAATACTTTGTAAAGAAGATTTTTGTGATGATCTGAGTTTGGATGTTGTTGTCACAGGATTTAATAAATTAATGGTTAGGTAAGTCACAAATACAGACAGATTATTCCACAGCATTGTAGAATTATGAGTATTTGTTTCCAAAAAAAGAAGACAATGGCAACAGGAAAGGAGAAGATGAAAAACATTATTATAAACAAAAGAGACAGAGTGATCAGTGGGTTCAATCTGCATTTTGTTTTAAACTATCACATTCTAAAATCAGTCTGCCTTACCAGAGCCTATCCTTAACAGTTTCCTGTAGCTCATGTCAATATGCTGTCACTTTTGGTTCTCACAATAATTTATTTCACAGGGTGGAGAAAATGTTGAGCCTTACCAAGGGTGGGGAGACTTAATATACTGGCAACAATACAATAGAAACCTGATGTACTTTGTAAGAACATGGTGTTATAGACTCATCTGTGTCACCTCAATGTTCACATATTGAAGTCCTAAGGAACCAGGAAGATCATCTAACCTAATCACCATATTTATCATAGGAAAAAGGAGTTTCAGAAAACTAAATATCTCTGCATTTCAACAATACAATAGAAACCTGATGTACTTTGTAAGAACATGGTGTTATGGATTCAATTATGTCACCTCAATGTTCATATATTGAAGCCCTAAACCCCCTTACATCAGAATGTGATTATATTTGGAGATAGGGCATGTGAAAAAGTTAATTTAGGTAAAATGAAGTCATGTGGATGGGCCCTAATCCAAAATGACTAAACAAAATTTTTGACTGGAGTTTTTCTAAGAGGGAAAGACACCAGGGACATGAGTACACAAAGGAAAGACCTTGTGGGGACACAGGGACAAGGCACCATCTGCAAGCCTAAGAGAGTGCAGGCCTAGAAGAAAACAATCCTACTAATGTCTTGGTCCTGCTAATCTCTAAACTGAAAAAAATCAATTTCTATTATTGAAGCCACCTAGTTTGTTGTGATAGTCATAGCAAACTAAAACACACAATAAAGGACACTCAGTAACAGCACATCATTTTAAAATTCCTCATCATATAGATTAGGAAAGCTATTATGTGCCCATATCCTCTGCCCACCATCTGTACTTTCCACCATTGGCACTGGAATAACACCTAGAAACTCTGCACCCAGTTGTTTCAGACCTTCCAGGGACTGTCATAACATGCCTGCCCAGCACATCATGACTCTCTGAGGAGGAGAGCAGCTGGGTGAAAAGGGATCACTGGTCATTATTATTTTTAACTTTCTGTTTAGAAACATCCTGCTGAGACGTGCGCAGAAGAGAGATCTGGTACGTCACTCTAAGTGTGTTTCAGTCTTCAGAATGCAAAATATGCCCCTGAATCTAATTAGATATGAGGTCAAACTAAAGAATTTCCTTTCCCAAATTGACTGTGGGAGTTTTGTATATTTATTTGAGAACCAGGTCAACTGACAGGAGCAGCTAACCTACGGGCTCAAACTGTGATTTATACTTTAATGGAGAGGAGAAATGGCTTTGGAAATGGCAACTTCTTCTAAATACTCTCTGTTCCTGGCTCTGGCTGGCTGGCTTCTTCTAAGCCAAAGCTGTACATCTGCAATAACTTATACAAAAAAAGTCTACGCCTTGGACCCCTTGTGTGACTCCCTCTCCCAGCACCCATGTATACTCTTGAGGATTAGATGAAAGAATTTACCCACCACAGAGGTCCCATGAAGGGATTTATTACTTGTTGATTTATACTTGTTGAGTAGGTACTGTTTCTTTTGAAATAGTTATTTTAGGAGCAAAAGAAACAGCCAGAGGGAGAAGCATTTTCCAGGAAGATCAACCTAAACCAATTGTTATTGGGAATGTGGCATGAAAAAGAAAAGCTGCTGGACGCAGTGGTGCACACCTGTAATTCCAGTGACTTGGGAGGCTGAAGAAGGTGGATCAAAAGTTCAAGGTCAGCCTCAGCAATTTAGCAAGGCCCTAAGCAACTTACTGAGACCCTGTCCCCCCCCCAAAAAAAAAGTGTATGTGTGTGGGGTCAGGGGTCATGGGGAATGTAGCTCAGTGGTAAAGTTCCCCAGGATTCAATCCCCAGTACCAAAAAATAAATAAATAAATAAGAAAGAAGAAGGAGGAGGAGGAGGAGGGGAAGAAGGAGAGGGGGAGGGGGAAGGTGAAGAAAAGATTGAGTAGATCAGGGAGGCTTGGACTTAATCCTATCTCCCAGCTTCTAGCATAGGAACATGTTCATTGGATAGGTTACAATGATTGGATGGTCCCATTGTCTCTTCCTAAGAAATCCAACCTGTGGAAAATCATCATAGTAAAATCCACATAGTACTTATTCCAACTTAGGCACAAGTGTTTTCTACTTTAACCCAGTTAATCGTCCCAAGGGGTCCTTGAAGCTTGTCTTAGGCAGAACTCTAAAATGACTCCAAAGATTCATGCCCCTTGTGTATATACTGTTTATAACCTTGCCCCAATCCTCTCCTTGAGTGTAAAGGGGACCTGCCCGTGTAAAAGTTATCACATTGTTATTGTTACTCTAAAATAAAAGAATTTTGTCGATGCAATTAAGATCTCTAATTAGTGGCCCTGAGTTAATAAAACAGAGATTATCCTATGTGA
The DNA here is from genome assembly GCF_021218885.2 of Marmota monax. Taxonomy (NCBI): domain Eukaryota; kingdom Metazoa; phylum Chordata; class Mammalia; order Rodentia; family Sciuridae; genus Marmota; species Marmota monax. Next base: position 4,892,278 of record NW_026694610.1, read on the forward strand.
GCCTGACTTAATCAGATGAACTCTTAAAAAGAGACTGAGCTACCCTGAAAGAAGAGATCGAAAGTATGAGAGGGGCTCTATTGCTGGCTTGATGTGGCAAGCTATGGTGTTGTCAAGAGGGCCACCTGGCAGGGAATAGCAGGTAGCCTGTAGGAACTGAAAATAGAACTTCCATTTGCAATCAACAAGGAAGCAGGAACCAGTCATACTGTTGCAAGGAAATGAGTTGGAGGAGCTTAGAAATAAATCTTTCTTTAGTAAAGCCTCCAGATGAGGATGCACCTGGCCCACACCTCATAGTCACTAAAATGTGACTGACTTCTGACTCAAGGAAATTGAGACAGTATATTTGTGTTTTTTTAAGCCACTAAATTTGTGTTCACAAGAGGCAGCTAAGTTTTTGTAATTCATTAGGCAATGATAGAAAACTAATACACTCGTGCTATCATTATCTCTATTTTATAATAGGGAAACTGAGGTACAAAGAAGTAGTCTAACTTACCTAAGCTTATAAACCAGTAAGTGCTAGAATTTTTATTTGAACTTGGTTTCTTGCTCCAGAGGTTTACATTTAACCATTGAGTTACACTAACCTCCTGCCACCTGTCTTCTCTTTGTTTGGTCCCCTTGCCTGTTGCCATGGTTAGACTAGACATATAGCTCCTCCTCCCTCTGTGATAGTTGGTTCTGAAAAGCCATTTTGAAAGCAATAACTCTAAGCTCTTGGCCTCTAGCCAGTCTCACACTCCATAGCAACTTTGTTTTTCATAGATGGGAAATCCTAGGTTTCATTTCCAGAGGGATTTTTTTTAACACTTCTCTTAAAAAAAATCTTTTTGAGTTACATCCCTGTGGTTAAGGCAGAATGACATTTACTGGGGAAGTAACTTGTTACAGTCTTAGCTACTCTGCCAACTTCAATGAAAAGGGGGCTTTTAAATGTCCTTTATACATCAAGAAAGGTTTTTAAAACACTGAAGAATATACCTAGCAGGCATTGCCAGAATTCATAGGCTTGATATCCACAAGTATCCTGGGATAAAATTTAATTTTTTCTTTTATGAGTGAATAAAGCATGTTTGCCCCAAGAATGAACCAAAATGTTTAGAAATAACACTTCATTTAAAGGGATTTATGGAGGCATGCCAGATCTACAAAGATATAAAACATAGATCTGAAGAGGAGGCAGAAGTCTCCATTGCCTGTCGTCTCTTATGGGAAGAGTTGTAAAAAATGAGGTGATATTCTATTAAGTAAGAGAGATTAACCTGAATGACTTTTCTTAAACTTTCTGAAAATCCAAGCAGATTGTAATGTATTTAATGTAAATAAAAGATGTCTGAGACCCAGGTAATAATAAGGATCCAGATATCAGAAGATAACTAAGGGAGTAATCCTGTAATAACACAACACTGTTGAGGTAAGTGGAGTTTCCACTATGGCTGGTTTGACCTGATCCTTTTAGAAAGAAGGTTGAAGAAATATTATTAACTCTTAAGGATAATATTGGCAGTGATTCAACTCTAATGCATTGTAGCCTCTGCCAATTAATTTTTCCTTGGATACATTAGCACTATATGTTCTTGTTATTTCATTTTTGTCATTTGCTTTTTTTGCCTATAAAATGCTCTTGAGAATCCCTTTTCCATTAACCTTAAAATGTCCTGTACTCTGTGCTTTAGCTCAGCTCATTTATAGCCCCTATCTTTGCCTTGGAAACATTGACAAAATACTGATACATATTTGCTTTCTGAAATTGATGGAACATACTGAAGCATTAAATTGAAAAGTGATCTTTATAGGTAAAAGTGACATAAGAGTCTCAGTATCATTGTGTGGTATATATCAAGTTGTTTTCATTTAAGTGATGAATTTGGGCCAAATCATTTAATGCATTTTAATCTTGTGACCAAAAGCAGGCATTTATAAGATTCTTTTTTAAACCAGGAATAAGTGTGCTCTGGAACAGATTTGCTTAATAGCACATGATCTTCGGGAACAGAAAAATTTTAAAAATATAAAGGTGAAGCAATAACTCTTTGATTAAAAAACTTGAAAATAAGTTTTTAAATGATGTTAAACTTGGATATGTTTATATATCCAATTTTATACTGATATAAGAACAGGGTCTATACCTATCCCTGGTGGTACCCATAGCAAACTCTCTTGAAGGTAACATCATCTACTCAGGATTGTTGGGATGAATTTAGAAAACACATAAGGTTGTACCTAACACAGTGCCTGACACCTGGGAGTTATTCAACTAATAGTAAATAGGAATCTAAAATTAAAACAAAAACATTGTATTGAGTATCTATAGAATCATTAAATGCAGATATAAAATGTGTAAAATACTTATTAGGAGTAAGTATGGAACTTTCTATATTATGATTGCATTCCTTTTTAAAGTAAAAGAACAATTTTAAGAGAAGCCTTTCCATCTGTGTTGAGAACCTTAAGATAGCCAAAACTTCTTAGATATAAAGAAACTTACAAAGAGCAAACATTGGATAGTTGAAGAATCTCATGGTAGGATAAATTTGGCTATATGGAATTAAGTAATCTATAATAAAAAATATATAATGATGGTCTTTTTTTAGAAGTCTTTCTTGGGCTAAGGAGTGCCGTCCAGATGATGTGCAGGTTGATAATAGTGTTTATTTACATTGTGAGCAGAAGGAAAGGCAAGGGGAAAAGCCTTCATCCTCTGAGGACCATACCTGCAGCCTCTGGCCACCTACTCTACTGGATATTCTGATATACTTAAAAACAAGCTAGTTGGGAAACAAAAACTAAAAGCAAATTACTTATAAGGATCTTGACCAGATTTCTCTTCTATTCCGGGAGCTGTGACTCTGCCCTAGTTGGCAAACAGGTCACAGAAGCCCAATCATATTATTGTATCTAAGTTACTGTAAAATTAAACAATTTTAATTACTTAACTACTTCGTCATTTCCATTAGATGCTCTCAATAGTCTTTATTTAAATCTTTTTCCAAAGGAAAGATTACATTTGTCACACCTTTGGAGGCTGCCAAGTAATAGAATTGATAAAGAGTATCTCAGGTGTTGAGGTCCATTAGCCAGAACTCACTACCATCTTCATTGTTCTAGGGAAAGAGAAAACAAAGGATGGGAACTGACAGTGGATAAGCCAGAGCCTTGGTTTGAGCTGCGGAAGGATGTGTAGTTAGTTTAAGCATAGAGGAAATATTTCTTAAGGAAACTGGATTAGTTCTTTGAAGAAGTTAAAGCCAAAATACTGTGAAGGAAGGTGAAATACTTGATGATGGTTTGTTTCATGTTCAGTACAACCACAAATACTAGTTAGCTGGGTGAGAGCCCCTGGGTAGGGGAAGTAGGGTCTCTGCCAATAGTGACCAGCTCTGGTCTGGTCTTCTATTCTCCCCAGGGCCCATCACCTCCTCCTTCAACCTCTCCACATTCCCTAGTTCCTTTCTCCTCTTTCTTTCCCAAGATTTAAGGCATTTTAATTAGTTGTTTTTTTGATTGCTAAAAGCATTTCATGTGTTTTCCTTCTGTAGTTCAAAGTTCTCCAAAGGAGGAAAGTAGTTTGGTAAACTGAATGGCAACTGAGATAATATTCGAGTCTCAGAAAATAAATTTTTAACTCTTTCTGGAGATCTTTGTGATAATATAATACTTGGAAACTACTGCTCTTAAGGGATTTTTAGATACCTGAGGACCTGAGAAGCAGCTATGATCAAACACTTGAAAAGAATAACTGAATGAATAAAATTGCATAGTGGATGCTCATAGTATTGAGTGTTGGTTTCCAAATCTGTGTCTGCACTCTTAACAAAAGATTATTATGAAGTAGGCTGAGTTACAACTTCATTCTATCTCATTTTATTTTGGGCCCTTCCCAGAGAAATTTATCTTACTCCCAATAAATAAACTTGGTTTTTTTTTTTTTTTCCTGGCAATGTTTGTCATATACAGCATCCTAAGCAGTCTTTTATCATCTTTTTACATTTATGTTTTTGTTGATGTAGAACTTTGTAGAACTTAGCATTCAACTGAAACAATAATATTATCTCTGGGGATTATATATTTTTTTGAAAAGATAAAAATATATACTAAAGAGAATAGGTTACAAAGTGTGACTTCTGCCCAGGTAGAAAGAATTCTAGCCTAGCCACAAGGCATCAGGAGGTATAGAGGCTTCAGCCTAATCTAAAGGAGAAATGGTCCTAAGAAGACTCAAATAATTACAGTTAACTCTTGTGTTCATCTGTAATGTTTCTTAGTGTTACCTACCAGGAAAAGAGCGTTCGATTTGTAGGCATGCAATTAGATCATTCTAATTTCACACTGCTTCCCTCTACTTCCTTCAAATCTATCAAATCTCTGGCCCTTCTCTAGCCAGTTCTGTGGCTGGGAGCTGGCTTCTTTCCACTGAATCACCTGAGATTCTTACTTTTGGGCTTCTGGTTTAATTTAACCAGAGGGAAGCACTAACAGAATTTCAGAATAACAAAAGGGAAAGATTAGTGTTTCTTCACTGTGTTTACCCCAGTTTTGCCACACTTATAGCAGTTTCTATGTTCACTCTCTAAGGCTGTGGCTCTTGTCACACAGTCCCCCTTTCCCAGTAGCAGCTCTTACCAGGCTCTAGAAACAGCTCTCATTTTTAGGCCTTGAGTTGTGATTCTGCTTCCTGCTTTTAGTCCCAGAGTGCTTTACTGGTCCCTTGCCCTTGATCCTTCAGTCAAACTCCTTAGATATGCCTTCTGTATCCTGCCAGAAGCCCAAGGGAGATATCCAGTTTCTTGAACAAGTCAGACAATCTCTCTGACTTTTTGTTTTTTTATGGGTAAAACTGGATAGTACCTATATTCTGTTAGGAGGACTAATGAGCCATTTGAATTTATAAAAGTGTCATAAAAATGCAAACTGAGGGCAGGGGCTATAGCTTAGTTAGTAGAGTGCTGGCCTTGCATGCATAAGGCCCTAGGTTCAATCCCCAGTACCAAAAAAATAAAAATAAAAAACTGAATAGCAAATAATCTGATAATGTGTAATCCCTGAGCAGCTTTCCTCAGATAGTTGATATGTTCTTCATACCCTCCCCCAATGACAAAGTGATACAAGCTTTGGGAATGCCATCTTGAGTTGACTAAAGGCAAGCAGAAGCAGGAAAGGAAATCCTCTGTTGCATGCCTTCCAGAGCTAAATATAAAACATCCTTAAGTTTCCCCTATATCTGTTCCCCATGTCAGCAGTGTGAATTCAGACCTGGGAAGACATAGAGCAGATCTTAATATACCTTAGTTCCTGCTCTGCATTTTTAATCCCTTATAATGCATCTTGTATACGGCTCACATATCTGTGAGACTGTAAACCTTCTTTATAATGTTCCTTTGATCAGGGATCATATCTTAGATATTATTTTTCTTTTTATGACTTATAGTAACTCACATACTGTTAAGCATGTATTTGCTGAACTCTTGGGAAATGAATGGCTGGGTATTCAGTACAATTTGTTGACATTGAGACTTCCCAAACCTGATAGTGGACATTCACTGGTTTTCTACAAGAGTATGCTCTCCCTGATTAGCATGACCCTCACTCTGCATGAGTGGAAAGAATTTCTTTAACAAGTGAAGATTTTATGGACATCTGTTGTGTTTTATGTGTGTGTTTTCTTGTGTGATTTGGCACATACAGGACTTTGATTTCATGGGGAGAAACTTTCCATCCTTGTTCTCATCTTACTATGTTGAAGCCCAGTAAAATGATCTTACAAAACAAATATTGATGATGAAAATAACAATGCTTTTCCATCTGGTCTTCCCAAAGCTAATTAATAAAAGCAGTGCTACTTCTGAAGACCAGGTAAACCCATGTTCAGGGTAAATATTTGCATTTTTAAGATAATAGTCCTGGGAATAGTAACTGCTGGTTTACCCACTGAACCAGCTCTAGAAAGGACACAGGGACAATAGTACAAGAGGTATTTGGCTCACTGATTCTTCCTTCTTTTGTTTTCTTACTTGTGAGTAGGCACAATGTACTCCAGAGAACCCTTGCTATTTTTTGTTCCCACATTCTCACTCCTTCAAAAATAAAGAGACATAAAAATAACTTAGGTAATCAGAGACTCTATTAAAGGCCCTTGGGTGACCCAGACAGATTCTACAAATTTGTTTCATGGAGAGGCTATGTAAAAATAAAATTAGCAAACTAGATGATAGCATGAAAGTTCATTTTATGCTGAAGTCACCAAGTGCTGAGGAAAGTAAAGAAATGCTTAGACTCGAAAACATCTTTGGTAAATTGAAGAACTGGCCAGAAATAGAAGATTATAGGAGTATATGTATGTATGTATGTGTGGTGTGAAGATAGAAAAATGTAACAGTGGGGTGGTGGTAGATTAGCAGGAGCTGAGTAGCAGTTCTGGGATGTTCCGAGAGAAAAGAAAACATGATTTTGCTCAATATACAAGTTGTTTGATGTGAACATTAATGCTGGAGAAGTTTAGAAAATGGAGAGACTAAAATGGGAGAATCATCATAGGCCATTCCTTTGATAAAATGAGCCTGAAACGGACCTCAAAGTGATTGTATTGGTAGAAGGCAGATTGATGGGGGCACTGGGCTGCCTCACACCATCTCATGGGAGGATTTATATGCTAAAGTTAAACAAATTGTTCAGATAGAATGCCCAGTAAAAAGTATTGAAGTGATATTGAAAATCTCTCCTTCTTTATCCCCACGCCTAATACACAGACTCTGGGTGGAAGGTCAGTCCTTCTGATAAATCTGGCAATGAGGTAGAGAAAGCACTCATTCTGACTTTTCTTAATGGAGAGAATAGAGGGATTACCTTAGTCATCTGGAGTTGCCATAATAGTATAGAGTGGCTGACATTTATTTCTCATAGTTGTGGAGGTTGGGAAGTCCAAGATCAAAGTTACAGCAGATAGGTTTCCTTCTGAGTCCTATTCTCTTGTTCTGTAGGTGACTACCATCTTGCTGTTTGCTCACAAGACCTCTTGTGCATACTCAGAGGGAAGTTTTGGTCTCTTCCTTTTCTTATAAGGACACTAATCCCATCATAAAGTTTCTATCTTCATGGCCTCATGAAACTCAATCACTTCCGAAAGGTCCTATCTTCAGGTGCCATCACATTGGGTGTTAGGGCTTCAGCATATGTTTTTGAGAGGACATATTCAGTCCATAATCAGGAGGTCAGTTACATAAAAGGAAATTTATGACTCTTTTGGAGGCATTAGGAGAAGTTGTCACATATGAAAGGAAAAATATAAACATACAACAAGAAATTTAGGAAATTGAGCCCAGATAATAAGGGAGAAGTTGTGACATATCTAGTATATAACTGACCAGCCATAGGAATTAACTAGAGACTACTTGGTCAGACAAAAGAACCAAAATACACAAGATATGATTGTCCATAGAGAAAATAAATGTAGAATCTGATTTCTGCATTTAGAATTAAGACAAAATTAATTTGAGAGGAGGATATCCTCAAGTCACTTTAGAATGCTTTGATTGCAAGCTGTTTACATTTTAGTATTATATAGGAAGTGGCCTTTGGCATGTAAGGCCAGAAATTAAAAGCAAAGAGATAGCTGCAGAGTAAGGAGACAGTGATTTAAATTCAAGTAGGACAGAGCCTTGGATAGTCTCATTGTAGACCAGGGGAGCCTTTAATATAGTACTTTTGGAACTCTATGATTTTTGACTTTCCATCTTTTGTTTTGTTTTTAAAGAAAGTTCCTGAAGAAGACAGTGGCAAATAGAAGAACAGCTGAACTTCTGGGGTCTAGTACAAGAAGATGAGATTAAATTGGTTGATGGATGAAGTTGGCAGACTTCTCTTAGTATGACAGGCTGCCCTTGATATGTGGGCAGTATACTCCCGAGGTGGTGCACACACTCTCACCTGCACACTTGGCATGTGTCCAAATGTGCCTCGTCATCACACCAGCAATCACTTATGATAACATGACTTATTTGAAAAAGAATGAACTAATAAGAGAATATGAAATTTTAGATTTAAAACAATGTGAGCCATAAAGTTTAAATTTGTGTTCTTATTTCTGCCTTTAATGCACCATATTTATTGGGATAAATTCCACAAATATTTTTTTCATGACCTTATAAAATATAGTCAAACTCTATATTCCTGTTGGAGCTATGGAATCTACATTACACTGTACCTTATTCTAAACTAATGAAACCTGGATAACTTAAAGTGGTTTGATTAAATGGAGAGGACATATAGTGTGCATACCTTCCCTCTCTCACCCATCCTTGCCTGTGTGTGTATGTGTATGTGTGTGTGTGTGTGTGTATGTCTTTTTTTCATTGACTTTCAAATCATTTCTCTCTACTTTAAACTACCATTATCTCTCATTTCTCTGTCTGTCTGTCTGTATGTATTGTTGGAATCAGAGCCCATTTCAGTGATTGTGGAATTCTAAGTCTTATCTTTGGAGCAGTCAATGTGAATCAGAATTTAAACATTACCAGCCAAGGACTGACAAACAGTCCCAGAATGTAATGTGCCTGCCAATGTCTGTTATGTGAGGATAGATGGATTTGGTTCTGATGTGATCATTCCCTATTGGCAGCAGGGACCTGTTATGAGACACAGTGCTATGAAACAAATGTTTATTTTCAAATCAGAAATTCCAGAACTCTTATGATTAGTTTTTTAATTTAAAATGAGAACATTGTTAAAATATACATTTACATTTTATAGATGCCTTTGGCTAAAACCTTTTGGCTGCCCCATTAAAGGATTATTGAAAAACATATGCAAATAGATGATCCCAAAGAAGGTAACAGGACAGATCAAAGGAAGGTCAGAGCAAAGCGAATGCAGGCTGACCACCCCTGCCCTGCTCGACAGATTCATTCAGTTTTCCTGTTTTGTTTTGTTTGTTGTTTGCCATGAAATATGGCATAAGCACACCCTGAGTTTTAGAACATAGACCTTGCTCAGCTGTGCTGTGTGAGGCATATGTTCAGCCTCAGTTCTTTAAAACGTTTAAATTTAGAAGAGAAGAGAGTCTTGGCCGTGTTTATAAAGATAAGTATGTATGAGGTGAACCTGCTTTGAGGCACAGACCCGCCAGCTTTTGACTCCTATAGATGACAACAAAACTGGTAAATTTGCTCAGAACAAAACTGTGTATTGAAACTTTGAGTGCCAACTTAGTGTTACAATATAATATTTTTTTATAAAATCCTAGCATTTTCAAGGCGATTTCCTTCTAATATGATGCCATTTATATACAACTTTAATCAATAGCTGGTGGTATCTGTACAAGGCCCTTGAAGTTGAATAGGTTGGTTCCTGAGAGATATAGCCTACTTAATTAAAGAATATTTTTCTATTCAATTATTTTTCCATTAAAATTCAAACTTTGAGTACTAAAGCATGATAATTACTAAGTATATGCCTAAAACTCCACATTCATTAAATCTAAAAAGGCTATTTATTTTTCACTGAATATTAACACAGTCAATAAAGAACCTAAAATGTATCTCAATTCACTTTAAAATTCACTGTAGACAACTAAAGAATGTGTGTAGAGAACTGGGAGAAGCAGGTAGAATCAGAAAGTAGGATATGGAGAATGGACATTAATTAGAGGAACTAATTTTTTTAAGATTTGATTTTCTGAATGGACCAGAGTATTGGGAGATAGAAAGGGATAAATTATTTCTGGAGGGCCAAGAAGAATATTACTTTCAGGGTATTTGCTAATGTTTTAGAGGCCTTAAAGTGATTCTTGAGAGGAGGCCAGATTGAAAAAGAAGTTATCATGACTGTAACACAGAAAGAACTATAATGGAAATGCTGTCCAGCTATCCTAAGATATCAGTTGGCTTATACGATCTCTTCAAATGTGTCTCCCACCAGTCTTCCCCAGGCCTATGCCATCTGAAATTATTTAGTTCCCTAATTCCAGCATCAACTATCCTTTTGCTTGATGCTTTTTCTGCTTGTAAGTTCTTTATTCCTCTGAGTGCCTGTCAAACTCCTGCTTATTTTTCATGTCTCAGCTCAGATATGTTCTTTGCCATGAAACTATCCCTGTTCCCTTATAAAACTTTGTTTCTTATTTCACTAATTGAACTGTCAAAATTATTTGCTTATGTGCTTTCTCTTCTAGACTGTTCAAAACAGACATAGACTGTCATAGTCCTCTTGGTACCTAATTCATAGTAAGAGTAAAGTATATTCTTGTTAAACAAATAAATGAATATTGAATATTATGATTTCAGAAAAACATATAACTGTTTCTCATGATATAATTGTGAACAAAATAATGAACTCCAGTGTTAACAAAGTATTAGTGGATTTATGATTGGTTATCTGCCTTTTCTAGTCTAGGAAGTCAATATGAGTCTAGGGGAATATCCAGTGAAAACTTTAAGGTTTTGTGTTAAACTGAATCTGACAATGCATAATCAGTGACTTCAAAAAAATAAATACAAGAAGATTAAATTAATTAATTGCATTTATTCAACCCCTGGTAGCCTTTAAATTTTAAACAGTTCCTAAGGTAGCATGCCCTTTGTTTTATCAACAATATATTATACATTTTACTCTTCTTTTGAGTTGGGTTATTCATTTATATTTACAGAGGCTAAAAATTCCTGGTTGAACAAAAAAGAAAAAGAAAAACAAAGTAATAATAAGGTTAAAGGTTTTAAACTTGCAACAGCAAAGCATCTCTCTCCTTGTGTGTTTTCTCTTTGACTCTATCTAATAACAGTAATTTGTTGAAAACTACAGGTCTTTTCCTTCTGTTTTTATTTAATGTATTTTTGTTAAATAAAACACATGACAGAATTTATTCAGTTTTTTAAAATAGTTATTGAAGTCCAACAGGAAATGTTAGCAGATGAAAATAATAATGAACCCCTTACATTGTTGAGAATAGTCAGATTCTTGGAAAATATGTAAGTTCTTTCATTTAAGAAGCTACTGTTGGAAAATAAAGAAAAGAAAACCATGCTCTCATGTGGTCCTGTTGGCCTAGAATATAGACAAAGCCATTAATTCTGAGATCTTGCTAACTCACCATCCTGAGTCTGTTTTCTCCATGCCACATAGAGGAACCCAGTCTGGGTCTAAGACTGAATTGCACGTATAGCAACGAATATGTAGAAAAACATGGTTTAGTCATAGTTTCAGAGCCAAAAAGGACTTGAAACATTATCTGGCTTAGAGATTTTCAGACCTGACTGCTCCTTACCCAAATCACATTTAAAATACAGATTTCTGGTCCTCATCCCCTGAGATATTCTAGGAGGGTGTACAAACAGATTTATTAAAGCTTCCTGATAGTTTTGGTACCTGTCAGGGATTGGAAACCAATAATTTGGTCAAGATTCCCTGATTTCCAGATGCATAAACTGAGGCACCAATGGTGAAGTGACACTCAGTTTAAGGTTGGCAGAGCCAGTATCATAGCTGGTGTTCCTGATGTGACATTTTAATGCATCTATATTAAAGCACAGAGGCATACATAGTATTGTCAGCTCCCTATTTGACATATTAAGTGAAATTTATTAGTTATAGGAAATAGTGGGACAGAGAAAACAATCTAATTGAAACCAAAGTCTCAAACTGCCAAAAGAATTCAGTAAAATGGTAGGTTAATGGTTCATAAACTGTCAAGTGGTATATCAATACACATGTAATAAAATATATGCTGGAGAATAAAATTGTCATGTGAAAAAAATGTTAAAGTTAGTAGGAGGAAAATAAAAATACTTATTGTTCCTGCATTTTCCATCTCAGTTAGGCATGGTGTACAGATGAACAGGATGATAGATAGTATCTGTAGTTAGTATCGTTCTCTAAGAACTGTGGATAAAACATTGAAGCTGAGGTTCAAGCATTTCTACTTATTTGACCCTTGAGTTTTCTGAATCCTGGTGCTAAGAAAAATAGTTACATGAGATGACTGAAGAAGATTACAATGTTTGTTTTGGCTTTAAAATTTTGTGATGTGCTGTTTTTTTCTGTCAGCAAATCTCTTTACCGTTTTGATTTCTCCTGTTTTCTGATTCTACTTTCAGACTTTTCATCTTTTTTTTTTATCTCATTTCTTTTTTCTTTTTAGTGCTGGGGATTAAATCCAGGGCCTCACACAAGCCCACTTGGGCAAATGCTCTACCACTGAGCTACATCCCTAGGCCCTTTTATTTAGTTTTTAAATTTTCAGATGGGGTCTTGCTATGTCACCCAGGTTGGTCTCAAAGTTTTGACTCTCCTGACTCATTCTCCCCCAGAGTCAGTGGGATTACAGCAACTATAGAGACTGAGGCAGGAGAATGGCAAGTTCAAGGCCTGCCTTAGCAACTTAGTGAGGCCCTAAGCAACTTAGCAAGACCCTGTCTCAAAATAAAAAAAAAAATAGAAAGGACTAGGGTTTACAAAGGACTTAAAATCAGCATACTATAGTGATGCAGCCACATTAATGTTTATAGCAGCTCAACCCACAATAGCTAAACTATAGAACCAACCTTCCTTCAACAGAAAAGAGAATGTGGTATATATACACAATGGAGTATTACTCAGTCTTAAAGAGGAATGAAACTATGGCATTTGCTGGTAAATGGATGGAGCTAGAGAATATCAGGCTAAGCAAAATAAGCCAATCCCCAAAAACCAAGGGCCAAGTGTTTTCTCTGATATGCAGATGCTAATTCACAAAAAGGGGGATGGGCTAGAGAAGAACAGTTACTTTGGATTGGTAGAGGGTAGTGAAGGGAGAGGAGTGTTATGGGGGTAAGAAGAATAGTAGATTGAATCTGACATTAACCTATGTACCTATATGACTACACAACCGGTGTGATTCTACATCATGTACAACCAGAAGAGTGAGAAATTATACTCAAAAAAAAAAAAGAAAGAAAAAAAAAGAATAGCTGATAGTCAAAAGGAAAACTACAACAAGTAGAAAGTGAATCAATTGTATCCATCAGGAGTTATAGTAGTCCCTCCACTCCTGCCATCAGTGTCTTTGCTTTCTGCAGTTTTAGTTACTTGTAGTCAATCCATGTGGGAAAACATTAATGGAAATTTTCAGAAATAAACAATTCATAAGTTTTGAATTACATACCCTTTTGATTAGCATGATAAAAATCTCACACTGGTTAAAAAAAGGAGGGGGGCTAGGGTTAAAACTTAATGGTAAAACACCGCTGGGTTCATTCCCCAGTACCGAGAGAGAGAGAGAGAGAGAGAGAGAGAGAGAAGACCGATTTATTAAACAACCTTTTAATATGTTGTTCTGCTAAGTATTTGGCATATAAAGATGAAGAATATGATATTCCTGACCTTAAAGAACTCATATTCTAGACGGGGATAGAGTCAAATAGTAAGCACATCATAGTAAAATATAAGAACTGTGGTAGTGACATATGCAATGTTCCCTATGAGCAATGAGACGGAAAGATTAATTCTTCCATGGGGACAGAATATACATAAGGATATTGTTGAAGGTTTACAGAGGTGGAAGAGTTTGAGTTGGACATATAGAACTAAGAGGTTTTGGGGCATGCATTCCAAGTGAAGTATGGAAGACAGTGTGAAGCTGCCATTAAAGCTGGTGTGAGGCCTCCAGTTGGGAATAGTGTGAAGGACTTGGATTAGGGAAAGAAATGTAAAGGAAGACTGGGATAAGATGAAAGAAATATAGTTAAGATTTAGATTTTTGGAAGATTTCTGAAACAGCAATGAAAGGGACAGGATAGAGAAGGAGTCTTTAAAGGAGGGCTTGTGAGTAATGATGGCCATAGATGAGGAGAATCAAAAGTAACACAGTAGGGGCTGGGGATGCATGCATGTAGCTCAATGGTAGAGTGCTTACCTAGCATGCATGGGGTCCTGGGTTTGATCCCAAGCAAAGAAAAACAAAATAGTGACATTATGGATAGAGACCAAAGGGCATGTAAGATAAAATTGTTGAATTTATAGAAGGGGATGACTAGCTACAGCGAATAAGGGAGAATACTTTGAGGTTTCTAGTTTGAGTAGTTATTGAATGTAGTTAGCTACCTTTCCCACCCACCCACCCCCCTGACATGGCAAACAGGAGATGCATGTTGGTTGCCCATCTGAAATTTCTAGTGAGCTGTTTGAAATATAAATGTATTGCATAAGAGAAAGAAGCAGTGGAAATGGATAACCTTGCTAGGGAGAAGATTAGTGGGACAAGATTCTCCAGGATAAGGCTGAGCTGTACCAACATTTAAGAGTAGATAGATGAAGAATAATCAAGAAAAATATAATCAGAGGGAGAAGAGAGAAAAACAAAACAAAGCAGGAGAATGTTGCTATAGCAGCAAGGGAAAAGTTGTCCAAGCAGGGTAGTTCATGCTGTTGGATGAAAATTTTAAGTGGACCATTGGATTTGCCACTGGAGGGGTTCATTTTGTCAGCATTGTGAGAAGTTTAATGCTGTTATAGCAGCAGAATCTAGACTTTTCTACATTGAGGAATAAAGAGCAAATGAAGGCAAGGAAACAGCAAGTATATATTATTTGGGTCAGGTGACAGAAAAAGGTGATAATATGATGACTTCAGAGAATGATTTTTTAGAAGAGTGAGAGATTTTGGCAAGTTTCTTTCTGAAATTAAAAATAGCATGCCTACTAACAACAAAGAAATAAATCTACATGTAGCCTTGTGATTTCCCCCCTCCACCTCCCTTCCTCCCTCCCTCCTTGCTTCCCTTCCTTCTTTGAGATTACTTTATTATTACTTTATTTTAAGCCTTTCTCTTTGGTGAGGGATAATATTAATGCCAGTTTCTGAAGGGTCCTCTACTATGCAAGGCACTGCACCTCCTAACTCCCCTTTGCCACCCTTTTTCACTCCTCTCTGTCCACATTGTTGTCCTTGCTGTCATTAAAATGTGCTAACCTTGCTCCCATTTGAGGGATTATGAATTTATAATTTCTTCTTCCTAAAATGTTCTTCCACCCTATTTACTCATGGTTCAACTTTAAGACCATTCAGGTCTCTCTACTCAAATATCAATTCATTGCAAAAGCATCCCTGGTCTCCAATCTGCTCCTCCCTCTATCCTCTGGCCTGCTATACTTTCCTTAGACATGACTTATTATATAATCATGTAATGGATCATCATGATTTAGATATGAGGGGTGCTCCAAAAGCTCATCTATGAGATGATGCAAGAATGTTCAGAGGAGAAATACTTAGATTATGAAAGTTAGCCTGATCAGTGGATTGATCCACTGACATGGATTAACAGGATGGTAACTGTAGGCAGGTAGGTCATGGCTGAAGGAAGTAGGTCACTGGCAGCATGACTTTGGGATTTATATTTTGTTCCTCATAAATGGAGCTCTCCTCTGCTTCCTGGTTGCCATGTCCTGAGCTGCTTTCCTCTGCCACGCCCTTCTACCATGATGTTCTGCCTCAACTCAAGCCCAGAGCTTTGTAGTCAGCCAACCATGGACTGGGACTGAATCTCTGAAACTGTGACCCCAAATAAACTCTCCCTCCTTTAAATTGTTCACATGAGGTATTTTGGTCACTGTGACGAAAAGTTGGCTAAAATAGGTATATTTCTATACCTTATGAAGTATTTGTTGATTTATTGATTGTTAACTTTGCTAAAACTACAAGCAAAGTGTGTGTGTGTGTGTGTGTGTGTGTGTGTGTGTGTGTGTCTATAAGTACAATATAAGGGAAGAAGGGAGTGGCATTAACATACCAAGCAGTATTTCCAAAGAAATAGTAATGGTCTGATAGTTCAAGAGTTAATGGACATGTTGAATGAAAAGTTTATAAAAGCACTTGCAAAGTTTTGGTTTAACAAACACTTTGAGAAAGATGCCAGGCACTATGGTGAAGCAGGCCAGAGACCACCCCCCCTTAAAAGACCCTTGCCATAATTAAGCTTTTCCTCTTGTCAGATTAGTGGGATGACTTATGGTTTGAAGTTTCCTCTTTCTTGTAAATGCCAGATTTGCACACAAAAGTATAATAGAGTCAGTCTGCAAGCTTGTTGTACAAAAAGATATTACCTCTGTTTTCATGGTAAAAAATTGTGAAACTTGTGTCTGGTCTAGAGGATGGAACTGAAAGCACTTGTAATGTGAACCTCCAACCCCAGGTATAAAGTTCAAAGAATTTCCAAAATCTTTGTTCAGAGAATTTTAGGCAATAGCCCTCTCTGAATCAATCAATAAACCTGCTTCCTGAAAATTCCTCAGGTGTCCAGCCTCTTCTGTCCTACTTCAGTGGAGTGGGGTTAGTGAAATACAGAATCCTTGATATTAAGGATTTTACAATCTACTGAGAAATACATGCTTATATGGCTGTCTTGGACTATGCTGCAAGACTGGGGGTATTGCGTGCTGCAACAGGAAAATGAAGTGCTCTCAAAGCAAAGAGAGAATTGGGTACAAACTAATAGAGGTCCCATGTTCCTTATTAGCTGAAGGAAGGAATCCACAGGAGAAGGGAGAAAGATTTGACATCCATTAAAGATAGAATCTCTATTTACTGCATATGCCACTTCCTAACAATCAAAAGGATGATTCTCCATCCAAAGGTGCCACTTATTAAATGAAGAGCAAACCTAGAGGATAGTTGTCAGAACTCTTTACAAGGGTTCTTGTAGTTGAATACAGGAGGGGAAAAGTATAGGTTAAGATATTTATCCACAAGGGAAGTAAACTCAGGACATGGCTAACTCTCTTGTGGTAAGAGCTGGTTGGGTGATTTTAACATTGTCAGGCAGTGTCTGTAAAGGAACTCACTTGGGCTGGGAAGCCCTTTGAAAACAGGAAAACTCAAGAAGGAGGTGGATTTGTTTGTTGTTTTATGGTTCCCCCATCCCACCTCACAGTGTGAGAAAAGGATTTCATCTCTGGGCTTTCAAGGTTGTACCTCAGGAAAATATTTTCCTTTGTTCTTTTTATGCCACAGGCACAGATAAAGGCATTTGATAGCCCAAGTCTGGAATAGTGACTCTCCACCACAACACATGGGTTGCTGAGTGAGTCAGTCAGACATGGACTGGCTTATACAGCCCTATCATAGAAAAGAAAACAAGGCTGCTTTAGATATGTAAAACCTGGGAGACACTATTGGCATGCATGAATAGAAAACCCTTGCCACCCCATAACCTGAAGACAGAAAGTGGGCTGCACTATGAAAGTGCGTGTCTGAAGGAAACACTGCTTCCTTTCTTCAGCCTTTGCTTTAGTGAGTTGGAGGAAAGGGTAAGAGTTGAAGGTGCAAAATAAAGGGTAGACCCAGGAGTGCTACCTATTGGGAAGCACTTCCCACCTAGAGGGAAGCAGTTGCTTTAAGCATATTCCTCAAAGGAAAAAAGTCATGGTAGTGAATTTGCAAAAGTTGGAATATCATTTGTAGTACATATTTAGTAATAAGGAGATGGACTAGAGTTATAAAACAGAGGGCTTGATAAGGCTCAGTGTACTGGGATGATCTGGTACAGCCTTTTCTGGTTTTATATGAACATTTGTAGATAGAAAATAAGGAGGTAGAGTAGAAAGTTGGTCCTAAGAGCTGTAGAAAAAGGAAGGAGGAAGAATAAGGGAGTGTGCATTGTATGGAGGTGGGCACAGCCACACATGCAGGAGATCCTTTAGCAGACTGGTTAAAAATACAGGTGATAACAACTTTTTGGGTTCAGAATGTTCACTTACTAGCTGTAGGTTTTAGGTTTTTAACTCAGGTCTGTAATTCTTCATCTGTAAAGTTGTAAAATGAATAGTATAAGTCCAATGAGGTTTTCAATGATTAAATGAGATAATTCATAAGCATTCATCCCATTATAAATCCTCCATGAATGGGAATCATTATAATGAATAAATATATCAACTACAGTTGACATTAATATTAGATGGAGATAAGGGCTATTAATTGCCGCAGTCTGGCTGGGCAAAATAACCCTGGGGGTGACAAGCTACTTGTGAAGATTGAAACAGCGGGAGCCGCTTTATTGTAGGACAGCAGAGGTATATGTACATAACTGAATACACAGCTTGACTCAATTTAGCATCATCCAGTTACAGCAATCAGTCATTAAGGAATCCTCATTATCTTAATAATTATACACAGCTTAACTTAATTAACATAATCTAGACACAGCAGTCAGTCATTAAGGAATTTCCATCATCTTAATGGCTCGCTGGTGTTACTTCTCAAACCACTCCTCCTGGCAAAGTGCCAGGCGTCATCTTGACATGTCTGTGGCCCTCAACAATTAATGGATTGACATGTTATGAATGGATTTGGTGAGTAAAATTGGAGATATTTATCTTCCTTTTCCTCTTTTCCCCTGGCTGACACCACTGTTAATTCTAATATTATTTTCTATAAATAAAAATCTATTAAGTACCAAACAAAGTTCTATATTTTAAAAAATAAGCTTCTTATTTTAGGGCAATTTTAGATTACAGAAAAGTTCTAGAGATAATAGAGAGTTTCCATATTCCTCCCTACAACCACCACTCATGTTCCCCTATGTTAACATATTTCATTAATGGGCATGTTTGTCACAGTTAATAAACCAATACTGATACATTTCTATTAGCTGAAGTCTATAGTTTACTGGAGTTTTCTTAGTTTTTCCTAATGTTCCTTTTGGTTCCAGGATCTTATTTGGGATACTTCATCACATTTCATCATCATGTCTTCTCAGGCTGCTTATGACTGATAATTTCTCAAACTCTCCTTGTTTTTAATGACCTAGAAAGTTTTGAAGAGTACTGGTTAGATATTTTCTAAAATGTCCCTTAATTTTTATTTTCCTTGTGTTTTCTCATGAAGAGATGGGACTTTATTGGTTTTGGGGAATAAAGTTGCAGAAATAAAGTGCTATTCACATCATGTCTTATTAAGAAGTAATAATATCAACATAACTTATCACTATTGATGTTAAGATGTTAACATGGATCACCTGGCTGAGGCAGTTTTTAAAGCTTTCCACTATAGTTTGCTCCCATCCCTATTCCATTCTGTACTTTTCTGAAGCACTGTGTACTTCCTTCAAACACTACGTGCTTTGGCAAGCAGTGCCTCCTCTCCCTCATTGTGTTTACCCAGTGGCAGCGGGCTGGACAAGTGACATGTATCCATTTCATGGTGCCCTCAATTCCACACCTGTCCCCATTCAGAAAGGGTTTTTTATGTTAGGCTACGTAAGCAGTGACATCATTGGTATGGCTCCCACCATCAAACCATGCATTTACTGAATTGTTCTATTCCAGTGTACATGTATAGTGGTTTTAGAAATGTTAACCCATGTCCCATGGTAAATAACTTTACCAACCAGACTATTGTACTTATGTATACTTCTTTTTGCCTTTATCTTACATAGTCTATTCAATTATAAAATCATTTAGACTAGAAATGCCCCCTCCCCATTCAGTGCAGTTGTTTTATTCATTTGTAATACAGTGTGCTTGCTGGATCATATAGCTAGATAGACTATGTTAAGCTTTGTAAGAAATTGCCAAACTGTCTTTCAAAGTGGCTATGCCATTTTACATTCCTACCACCAATGAATAACAATGCCTTTTGCTTTGCAACCTATCAGTTATTGATATTGTCACTTTTGGGGGATTTGAGCAGTTCTAATAAGTGTGGAGTCATACCTTCTTGCTGTTCCTTGTATTTCCTTAATGGATAACGTTTGAGCATTTTTCATATATTTAGCTGCCTTCTCTGATGAGCTGTGTATTCAGATATCTTTCTTATTTTTAATTGGATTATTTGCTTTCCTATTACTGAGTGTTAAAATTTATTGATGTATTTTCTATACAGGTTTTTTCATATATTACATTAGCAAAACTATTTATATATCAATTAAGATAAGTCCTTATAATAGGCCTGAGATATTATAATACTTATTTTATATTGAGTAAAATGAATCTCAGAGATAGTAATTTGCCTAAGTCACTCCTCTGAGTCATATCCCCCACAGAACTCTTTACTGAAGTCCTACCTGGCAACACTGCAGAATGTGACTTAATTTAGATAGGATAATTATGGATATAATTTGTTAAGATAAAGTCGTATTGGGGTGGGTAACCTCTAAATACTGTATGACTGGCATTCTTAATAGAAGACTGGCATTCTTAATAGAAGACTTCATGTAAGACAAAGACACATAAGGAGATTGCCCTCTGATAATGAAGGAAAAGATGGGATTATGTGGCTGGGCAAGTAGAAAAGTATAAAGAATTGCCAGTAAAAAATCAGATGCTAGAAAGAGGTAAGGAAATGAGTCCTTTTCAGTTTTGAGAAGGAGCATGGCCCTGCTGACACCTTGATTTTGGACTTCTATCCCCCTGAACTGTGAGATGATAAATTTCTATTGTTTTACATCACCCGATTTGTGGTAATTTGTTATGGTAGCCTTAGATCATTGATATACGGTTATTCAGTTAGAAAGTGACAGAAATAGAATTTGAAAACAGAGTCTATGCCAATCATATCCCATGTCCTTTTCTAAATGAAGTAATTATGGGGCTGAGGTCATAGCTCAGCGGTAGATTGCTTGCCTAGCATGTGCAAGGTGATGCATTCAATCCTTAGCACCACACAAAAATAAACAAATAAAACAAAGATATTGTGTCCAACTACAAATAAATATATATTTAAAAATAAAATACATAAATGAAGAAATTATTGGAGTGTTAGGTTAGATGTCTATAAATGGGATTCTCCTGAAAGTTGAAGTATAGGTAGTGATTGAAAATCACAGGAGTAGATATGACCAGGTTGCAAATAGGGCTGGCTAAATTTGAGAATCTAGGGATTGAAGTTGAGGCATATGTTGTTTAATCTTGTCTAGTTCCATGTTGTCCCTATTTTTCAGTTTTAATGATTTCAGTGGTGAAAATCAAGAAGTAAGTAAGTTGAATGGAGTAGGAAGGAGAAAGCAAAAGTTGTTTTTAGCTTCAGGTTGGAGGGAAAAGGGAGAGTAGTTAGGCGTACTATATCACTTTCATAGTGCCCAGGAATTGCTTGGTCTATTATTGAGCTGACAAGGGAAACTTATCTTAATTTAGATAGGATAATTTCTACCTTAGAGGTTCTTAAAATCACTCCTAAATTATGCAACAAATGCTAAATATATACTAGCCAAAGTAGAAAGTTGATATACTATAAATATAGTATCCAGGTCTGTTTTTCCAGGCTGAAATCTAGGAACACAACAACTAGTACAACTGGAAATATTAAAAAAAGAAATATTGTTTACATTTGATTACAAATGTAATAGGAGTCTCTGCAAAAAATGGCAGAGAAGTAACCACTCTTGAAATGTCAGTGTTCCCTAGTGCTGCGTCTTCATGTGCTCTTCACTGCCCCCCACATACTCCATGGGTGATTTTATAATGTTAGCTACTGTCTAATTCCTCTGGCTTTGATTTCTAATCTGAGTTTCAGATTCTATTTATAACTATAACTGGACAATTCCTAAATCTAACATAGTATCTTTAAAACAAAACTGATTTTCTAAACCTCTTCCTCAACCTTCTCCTAATTCCCTGTCTCAGTGGAGGTTTAAATCCTAGTTTAGGGTTTCTCATATTTTAAAAAACATATTAAATATCTATAATGTCTTTCTCACACCTTTACTTTTTCCAAATATCTATTAGTCATTAAATCCTGTGAAGTATATCTTCAATATATTGCTCAAATATAGCCCTATTTGCTATTTCCGTGTAAGTGTCCTTAATTGGTGCAGTTGAAATCTACAAAGTCCTAGATAAATGAGGCTTCTAAATAGAAGTCCTGAGTTCCATGTTTCCTGCTTTTAGTATATTCTGCACAGTGAAGTCAGGTGATCTTATTAAATCTGACTTCTACATTTAACTTGTATTCCTAAAATTATTCATTGGCTTAATCTTAGACATGATATGGCATGAAAGTTACTTCCAACTGAAGCTCCAATGTGATCTCTCCAACTTCTACTTCCATTCTCTTATAGCTATTCAGGACTTACTGCTATTAGTGAACACACAATTTTTTTGTAACTTTGAGATATTTAGACATATAAAGCTGGAAGAATCTCTGCCTAAAAAGTGTCCTTCTTTCTCCACTTAGAAAATGTCCATGAATTCTTATGAGTTCTTTCTGATATTCTTGTTTGATTGTCAAGTAGAGTTTACTAAGAGCCTACTATGTACAAAGAACGCTGGCAACCAACACAATATAATGTTCCTATTTTAAATAAGTTTTTAAATACTAAGCATAAATGTAAACATTTCTGGGAAGTAGCTTTTTCAATATTTTATACATAAATGAGACTCGATAAAATTGTTTTTCTTAATGACAGGAAGCCATGTGAGAAGAAGAAATAGTAGAGAAGGAAGAAAGGATTGAAGAAAATGGATAGTGAGATTATACAGCCTGTTACAATTTCCTCTAGCCTAGGAAGAATGCCATCATCCACAAAGGTGTCTATCCTCAGGTGGATGATGACAAGAGAAAAACTTGTCTAGTCAGAGGTAAGTCTAAATATTTCTAAGTCGGGTATTAATAAACTCAGAGATGTTAATATATAAGAGGTAAAAGCAGGTATGGAGTTTCAAGGGAAAGAAGGGTAAAAATATACAAAGTATCAAACTTAAAACTCTTAGAATATAATGCTGTGGTCAAGATTCTCTCTGTATAGACGGCTTTTAGGCTAAATGTCAACAAGGTTGGGGTGAAGAATCACACAATTTAGAGGGAAATGATAATCTCTGGAAAGATTATGCAATGTCCAGAGGTGCTATGTAGAATTAGGAAGGTATGGATGGCAGGGTCTTTTGTTTTGTTTCATTCAAGGGGAATGGACCTTAGAGGTAATTTAATTCAGCTCTCTCAGTTTGCAGCTAAGGAAACTGAGACTTAGAATGTTATATTTCTTGAGCAGATCTTAGCCCTCCTGCTGTAAGTAAGATAGGGAACTCCTCCAATCTGCTCTACTTTTCCACAGATAAAACTAATACCAGGATATTGCATAGAAAATTATAACAATGACTTACTTTTGTATAGACCTTTGTTTATAAAATTCTGGGCACAACATTATCAGAGAATGCATACTGTTTCTGCCTCTGAGACACTTATTAGTAATGTGTGACCCTATAATTTATTATCCAAACTGGGAAACTTTTGAAAATGAAAATAGAGACTATTAATAATTATTTGGGAACAATAGGTACACATTGGCAGTGTTTCAGTCACCCCGGGGAATGTAGTCACTTGCTTTTCACCTAATTGCAGAATTACCAAGGCCAAGCTCCAGGTTAGGTTACAGTGTGAAAGTTTGTGAGTTATACTGGGCCAAGAGACTGAGGGCTATTGATTCAATAGGAAGACTAGGTTTGTCTTCTGCCTTCAGGTTATTTATATATGTCCATGCTTCATGTCATTGTGTTCAGACCCATTCATTCAGTAACATAAACCTTTACTGAGAACCAGGCATTCAGTATTGAGAGAGAAAACTGTAAAGGAAAAAGTAAGTCATTGAGGGCAATTTATGTCATGTTATAGGCAAGTTCTAGTAATTTGGCAAGATAGATTGCTGAATAGTTAATCCAGTTTAGCCAAAATGAACAAACAATAAAAAGTACTGTTACTTTGCATTAATTATTGCTACTTCAAAATGCTTTCTTCTGGACTTGAATCTGTTCTTTGGTACTTGTATCCATCCCATCATGAGTGGAAATGCTTCCATTGGCATATGTATAGACACAGAGAAAAGACATTCTGCACTGCTGAAGGATTTAAGTCAGAGTTTCTCAATCAGGGACAGTTTTGTCCCTCAAGGGACATTTGGTCATGTCTGGAGGCATTTTTATTGTCACAAATAGGGAAGGGATATTTCTGGCATCTAATGAGAGGAGACCAGGGATGTGGCTAAACACCCTAAAATAAACAGGATAGATTCCCATAACAAAATAGTATCTAATCCCAAATAGTAACATTTGGGATTGAGAAATCCTGGGTTAGATTAAGATAATATTTTAAACACTTTGTAACACTGCTGTCTTAGTTTGTCATCCACCGAAGCAGATTCTGGGACAAGGACTTGGGTCAAGAAAGCAAGAATAAAGAAATGGAGAGAATGTGACAGAGGAAAAAATAGTCAAGATAAGGGGATCTTAGCCCATTTTGTGTTGATAGAACAATATGTCTGAATTTGGATATTTTATGTATCTCACAGTTTTAGAGACTGAAAGTCCAAGATCAGTCAGCTCCATCTTTTATGTAGCCCCTTCTGACTACATAATAGTATGATAAGAGAAGTGGAAGGGAACCGGTCATATGCAAAAGGGGCATGGATAAGAGCAAGAACCAGGCTCTCTCTTTTTATAACAACTTGCTCCCTCAGGAAGCAACCCAACCTTATCCACTTTTTTTTTTAATTTATATATGACAGTGGAATGCATTACAATTCTTATTACACATATAGAGCACAATTTTTCATATCTCTGGTTGTATACAAAGTATATTCATACTAATTCGTGTCTTCATAACTGTACTTTTGACTGAGACTGAGAGTGAATTAATCCATTCATAAAAATTGAGCCCCATTACCTAATCACTAAGCCCCACCTCTTAAAGGATTCCTTAACAAAACACTGCCACACTGGAGACAAGCATCCAGCATGAATCTTTGGTGACCAAACCATATTTAAACCATAGCAGATTGTTGTTATAGGTTATAGAGACTAGATTCCATCATGATCTTTTGAGGAACATTCAAGATGCCTCTTTAAATTGTCCTAAGAGGGATAGAAGAGGGTAGCATATACTCACCAATCCCACCCTCTCATCGGCTGAGGGATACTTCTGGGGCTTAAATTTTCTCATACATCCAGATTGTGCTTACAGGTGGGTTGAGTGGGTTATCATATGCTAGAGAAGGTCTTGGGGGCAGAAACAGAAAAGATGCACATATATTCTAATGTGATCCTGTCAGTGTGAACTGAGCCTGAGTTTGCATGGAACTGTCAACCATAGCTGCAGCTGAAATCAGAGGTAAACTTCAGGGATTGACATGGGCCTCCAGAGATAATTGCTACAGTTGGCTTAGGGAAAGTGCAGTTGTTTTCCATATAATGTGGTTTATAATACTATTGACTATTTTTCCAAAACTGATAGTTCAGTTTATTCTATTATGGTTGTCTTTTTACCATGCATCAGAAAAAAGCTTTGCTCAGCAAATTGAGATCATAAACAATATTTCATGGCATCCTATTATTTTAAAAAATTTTTTAGGACTTGCAGCAGTTTCTTTGTTAACAAAACATGCTCAGGATAAAACAACAACAACAATAACAACAACAACTTGTTTTCAGAGTATAAATGAAACTCCTCTTGTTCCACAATCTCATTAATAAAACATTAAGAAACAATATTTAAAATATTTAAATATATTTTAATGTTGCTGACCCAGTATACTGAGTTACTCCTTCTCTTTATTCTATTTTACTTCCCTTCTTCCTTGATGGAGAGAACAAAATTAGCAGATGTAGGCTGTGGTAATCAGGAAAATTTGTTGATATTGAGTCTGTGGGGACTGTGAGTATTAGAAATTATATACTAGGTTTAAGTTTTGACACAGGCCTATTGCAATAATTTGAATTTTCCACCAGATGTACATAAAGCAAAGAAAAAAATATGAGCCAAATTTTAATTCCTACATTAATCAGATACATATCCAGAAAGTATCAAAGCTTTCAAGAAAGGGCTCTTTTATTACATGATGCACTTATATTATAGTAAGTAATTCCAGATACAAAGAGGCAATCTTAAAAGGTCTGAGAATAACATAACTTATATTAACTTTTGCTCAAAGAAGCTTCCCAAAGAATAATTTATAATCAGCCTAGAATCAGCATGTCTTAGAATTGTGGAGGGAAAACAGTTCTGTATCCCAGGTCTAATATAAAATATATAGTGGCTGCTAACATTTCCTGAGAGACCTACCAGTCACTCATCTATGAGGCCTCAGATTTATTTCCTGCCCTTTCATTTTCATAGCAAATTGCATTTCCCAGATTCCCTTACCAACTGACATTTAAGGAGTTTCAGAAAACAGAGGTACTGGAAGAAGGTTGGAGGTTTAGAGCCAGGGTAAATCCTCCTGTCTTTATATATTTCAGGATTGATCGCCAGAAGTGTCTTTGTCTTTTTCATGGTTCCAGCTCTTCTAGAAAGTTCCAGATCCTATACTTGGTTTAAATGACTTCCTCCCTTTGCCTTGAAGTCCTATGGGATGGTAGAGGCTTCCTGTTCTTGTTAATCTGTGGTTTTCTCCTCTGCTTAACCTCCAGCACTTCCAACATATTTGAAAATAGTTCCCTAGGGTTTGGTTTCTCTGCCTTTATCCCAATTTTTCTTTTTTTTTTTTCTTTTTTTTTTAATTTTTTATTGTGGGTTGTTCAAAACATTACAAATTTCTTGACATATCATATTCCACACTTTGATTCAAGTGGGTTATGAACTCCCACCTTCACCCCATACACAGATTGCAGAATCACATCAGTTACACATCCATTGATTTACATATTGC
This sequence comes from Marmota monax, assembly GCF_021218885.2. Taxonomy (NCBI): domain Eukaryota; kingdom Metazoa; phylum Chordata; class Mammalia; order Rodentia; family Sciuridae; genus Marmota; species Marmota monax. Next base: position 4,918,874 of record NW_026694610.1, read on the forward strand.
CATACTAGTGTCTGTTGTGCTCCGCTGCCTTTCCCATCCTCCACCCTCCCCCCTCCCCACCTCTCCCCTCCCCTCCCCTCCTCTCTCTCTACCCCCTCCACTGTATAACCCTGAGGGTCTCCTTCCATTACCATGCAATTTCCCTTCTCTCTCCCTTTCCCTCCCACCTCTCATCCCTGTTAAATGTTAATCTTCTTCTCCTGCTCTTCGTCCCTACTCTGATCTTAGTTACTCTCCTTATATCAAAGAATACATTTGGCATTTGTTTTTTAGGGATTGGCTAGCTTCACTTAGCATAATCTGCTCTAAAGCAGTATGGAGATTTCTTGGAAAGCTGGGAATGGAGCCACCATTTGACCCAGCTATTCCCCTTCTTGGTCTATTCCCTAAAGACCTAAAAAGAGCATGCTACAGGGACACTGCTACATCGATGTTCATAGCAGCACAGTTCACAATAGCAAGACTGTGGAACCAACCTAGATGCCCTTCAATAGACGAATGGATAAAAAAAAATGTGGCATTTATACACAATGGAGTATTACTCTGCATTAAAAAATGACAAAATCATATCCCAATTTTTCTAAGCACTTGACATATTACCACTCTAATTCATATAACAATTCTATGAGGTAGGTTTTATTATTTTCTCCATTTTAGAAATGAAGACCAAAGTAAATAAAGATTAAATAGGTTTTGCAAAGTCCAATAGAAAACAGTGGCCTGTAAACAAGGCAGTCAAGTTTCAGAGCCTTAATTCTCAACTGCTAAATCATACTGTCTCTCATCAAAATCAAGTCATTCACCCTTGACTCCAAATATTTCTAACTGAAGAATTCTTCTCTGAACTCTGAGCTCAGGGTCATTGGTATCCTGCCAAATGTCTCTGGTGATACTGCTATTTTTAGTGGGGCAAGTGGCCAAGGAACTTCTTGTGTTACCCTCTGTGAACTCCAAGATCCATTTTGCCCCCCCTCCCCTTTTTTTTGTATTCTCCCCTCTATAGGCCTCCTACCAGGCCTCCTTCACTGGGTTCTCTTGATTCCCTTAGTGCAGTGTATCCAAAGGTGCCTTCTGATCTAATTTTACTCCCTGTCTCATTTCTGACTTGTCAGGTTCATTGGTGCATAAGGACAAATCAGCAATACATTACATAACACATTGATTATTCTAATGATGAATTGAATACTTCCCAGAAAGAGCTCCACCATCACTCCTAGTATTTCCCTATTACAAATACATATTAGCTCTCCACTTAGGATTCTGTGAATTTATCATATTTTTTACATTTTTATTAGTGCATTAAAATTATTCATATTAGTGGAGTTCATTAGGCCACATTGGTACAGCAATTAACATAATTTGATCAGCCTTATTCCCTAGGACCTTTCCTTTCCCTGTGTTTTTGCCCTTTTAACTTGATAAGTTATAAAATGGTTATTTCATGATTTTCTTGATAAAATCCTAAAATGTTGTGTAACAATGGACAAATTTACATCTTTTCTCCTTTTTTAAATTTAAAGACAATATTACTGTGAAGAAAGATGACTGAATGACAGCAGAATATTATTTTGGAAATAAAGATGCTATGAAACACTTGACAATAGAAAATATATATTTTGGAATCAGCAATAGGTTATAAATGGGTTTATTTTTAATGGGAGTTACTTAATACAGAAAAAAATTATTGTTTGGGTAGTAGGGAAAGTAATCTATGAGTAAAATCTTAACCTATGCACATACAGGTTGTGTATTATGTGTCTTACTTTTACCAAAATATGGTTAATTTGCTTTGTAAGCACTATAAAGACCATTAGCCAAATAGTTAAATGGTTTACTAAAGAGCTAATATGAGTTAACCATTAATATGTTTACAACTCAGTAAGTCTCCAGTCTTATTATTTTTGGATCACTTATGAAATTGATCATTTACAAAAATTGTTCAATATCTCTTCATATTGATCCAACACAGTCCCCCCAAAATACAGTGACTAGTCCATTACGGCTGCTATAACACAATACCATGGACTGGGTGGCTTATAAGCAACAAAAATTGATTTTTTTAATAGTTTGTTATAGTTTAAATATGAGTTGTCCTGAAAGCTCATGGGTGAGATGATGTAAAAAAGTTTAGAGGTGAAATGATTGGTTATGAAAGCCTTAACCTAATCAGTGCATTAATCCACTTGAATGGCTTAACTGGATAGAAAAGTGGGGAGGTAGGGTGTGGCTTGAGGAGGTAGGTCACTGGGGCTGTGCTTTTGGGGTTCATAATTTGTCTCTGGTAAACAGAGTTCTCTCTCCCTGCTTCTTGATTGCTATGTCCCAAGATGCTTTCCTCCTCCACACCCTTCCACCATGAAGTTCTGCTTCACCTCAGACCCAGAGAAATGGAGTTGGCTGTCTGTGGACTGAGACCTCTGAAACCATGAGCGTCCAATAAACTTTTCCTCCTCTAAAATTTTTCTTGTCAGTGTCCTTTGGTCACAGTGGTAAAACATCAGACTAAAACATTTGCTTTTCTCAGACAATGAAACAAGACTTTATCTTCTGTGTATTGATTGAAAATTTCCCATTTAAATATCTAACTTCATCATTGGTAGCCATGCCCTGAGCTGTTTCCCTGTACCATGCTCTTCCTCCATAATGTTCTGCCTCACTTTGAACCCAGAACAGTGGAATCAGCCATCTATGGATTGTAATCTCTGAAACCATGAGCCAAAAAATCTATTCCTTCTCTAATTGTTCTCATCAGGTCTTTTACTCACAGAAATGAAAAAGCTGACTGAAAGTTATGGAGACTGGGAAGGACAAGATCAAAGTACTAGTGGATCTGGTGTCTGGTGAAAGTTCACTTCCTGGTTCAGAGACAGCAGTCTTTTTTCTGTGTCTTCACACAGTGTAATTGGTGAGATCTTTCTTGGGGCTCTTTTAAAAGGCACTAATTCCATTCATGAGGGCTTTGCCCTTCTGTCCCAATCACCTCCCCAAGCTCTCACCTCCAAATACCCTCATACTGGGAATTAGGTTTCAACACATGGGTTTTTGTTATTGTTGTTGGTTTTACAGGGAGTAGGTCACAAACACTGAGACCATATCATACAGTGTTTGTATTTTTCTTATGATGGGTCATCCAGTGTAATCCAGAGTGGCCAATTAAAGATTATACCTAATAAGAATGGCTTGTCTGTATTTTTCTCTAATTTTAGCCCCATTAATACCAGTGTTCCATCCCTTGCTTTCTTCAACTAGTATGATGGTTGTTAGTCAATTCTTTTCTTTTTTATAATTTTTTAAACCTATTATTATTTTTAACACCAACATGGTCTATGTTCTTTATTTCTTTTATTTATTTATGCTCAGATGAAAAGTTTATTTAATTAGGTATTTATAAATACCTAATTAAATGCACACAAGTAATTTGCCTAAAAGTTCCAGAGTGTTGAAGAATAGTATGTTGTTACTTGTGAAAATGAAATTTTTCATTGGTTGACAGCAAGAAAGCAACAAAAAGGATTTTTTTTTTTAATTCAAGAGGCCAGATTATAAAGTTTAGCAGATTTTAGTCATGGATAGAAGCCCTTGGATATTGTGATAGGCATCATATACATATCTCTACAGCTGGGAAGAAGTGACCAACAGTTGTACAGACAAGCTACACTGTCTATGGTGTAAGACTTTAGGACATCTAAAGAGAGTGAAACAATACCCAGGGTAAAAAATTGAAATGTGGAATATGTCTCTGTAGAAGTTATAAATGAGGGATGCCCTAAGTTTGCACAAATATAAATATGCACACATTTTTTAGTCAGCTTTTGTGTTGCTGTGAGCAAAGGACCTGATAAGAAAAAATTTACAGAAGAAAAAGTTGTTGTGAGGCTCACTGTTTCAGAGGTCTCAGTCAATAAATGGCCAAGTTTTTCCCTCAAGGCCTGAGGTGAGTCAGAACTTCATGTCAGAAGTATGTGGCACAGAAAAGCAGGTCTGGATGGAACCACCAAGAAGGGAGAAGGGTTGGGGGAGGGAGAAGGAGAGTGTGAAGGAAGAAGAGGAGAGGAGAGATAGCACACCAAGGACAAAATATAAACCCCAAAAGCATGCCCCAATGACACTTCCTCCAACCACACCCTACCTGCCTGCATACAGTAACCACCCAGTTAATCCCTATCAGGGAATTAATGCACTGATTAGGTTAAGTCTCTCATAGCCTAGTCTAAACTTTCTTGCACTGACTCACACATGAGTTTTTGGGGGACATCTAATATCTAAACACAAATACACACATATAAAGTTAGTATTAAAAGGAGACCACATTTCACGCATTACTCTATAATTTCTTTTTCATTTACCATTGAAAGTAATTTCTTAAAATGTAACTCATCTGTTTTTTGACAAGGATTTTAAAACAGTCCTTTTCAAGGAGTAGGGAAGGAGTTGCCTTTTCAACAAATAATATGACAACTGGATATTCATATACAAAACAATGAATTTGTTTCCCTTCCTTGAACCATACACAAGAATTACTCTAATTCCATCATCAATGTGAATATAAGGGGCTGGGGATGTGGCTCAAGCGGTAGGGCGCTCACTCGCCTGGCATGCGTGCGGCCCGGGTTCGATCCTCTTGTGTCAGCCGATAACTAAAAAAATAAATATTAAAAATTCTCTCTCTCTCACTTTCTCTTTTAAAAAATGTGAATATAAGATCTAAAACTATAAAATTCCTTCAAAAAATATGGGATAAAATCTTCATAACTTTGAGTTAAGTAAAACCTCCTTAGGTACAATACCAAAACCACAAGTGATAAAAGAGAAACAGATAACTAAAACTTCATCAAAATTAAAGATCTTTGTGCTTTAGTATTTGTATTTTATTTATATTTCTAAAAGTTAATGTGTGGAATTTATTTTTTTCTGTAATATAAGATAAGAATCCATTAAGATTATGAAAAGTTAAGTCACAGGATGGGAGAAAATATTCCCATGATGAGTTCCTTATCAGATACATGATAAGGAACTTGTATCTGGAATATGTAAGAATGCTTACAACTCAATAATAAAATGTCAAATAGCCTAATTGAGAGTGGGCAGAGGATACAAATAAGCATTGTTTTAAAGAAGAAAAGAAGCTCAACATCCTTAATGTTAAGGAACTGCATATCAAAATCACAATGACATCCACTTCACCTCCACTAGGTTGGCTATAATCAAAATCATATAGATAATAGCTACTGTTTGTAAGGATGTGGAGAAATTAGAATCTTCAGAAATTAGTAACTTTATAAAATGTTGTAGTTTGTTTGTAACATGGTTGGCATAAACATTGAGTTACCATCTGTTTTAGTCAACCTTTTTGTTGCTGTGACCCAAACACCTGACAAGAAAAATTTTAGAGGAGGAAAAGTTAATTTGGTCTCCTAGTTTCAGAGATCTTGGTCCACAGATGGCTGACTCTATAGCTCTGGACCCAGGTGAGGCAGGACATCATGGCAGAAGGGTGGGACAGAGGAAAGATATTTAGAACATTACAATCAGGAAGCAGAGAGAAAACATTGCTCAACAAGGACAAATAAATATATACCCAGCGTAAAAAATTGAAATGTGGAATAGCCAGGGTAAAAAACCGAAATGTAGAATATGTCACACAATATATTGCTCAACAAGGACAAATAAATAAAGATATACTTTCAATGACTCACCTCCTCCAGCCACAGCCTACACGCCTACAGGTTCACCCAGGTAACACCTCTCAGGGGATTAATGGCACTGATTAGGTTAAGGCTCCTGTAACCCAATGACTTTACTTCTGAACTTTCTTGTATCGTCTTTTGGGGATACCTCATAAATAAACCAAAACACTTTATGATCTAACACTTCTACTTCTAAATTATATCCAAGGGAAATTAAAATGTGTATTCACACAACAACTTGTTTGTGAATATTCATAATAAGTTTAGTCTTTATAGCCATAACATGGAAACCACACAAATGTCTATCAACTGATAAATGAATAAATGAAATAAGACATAACCATTTGGCAATAGAAAAGGAAAGAAATACTGATACCTACTACATCCTGGAAAACTTTTTGCTAAGTGAAGGAAGACAGTCACAAAAGACTGCATATTAAATGGTTTCACTTGTATGTAAATTCGGTATAAGCAAATTTATAGAGAATAAAAGTAGGTAGTTTCCAAGGACTGAGAGACTTACACAGGAATGGGGAGTAACTGCTAATGGGCATGGAGTTTCTTTTTAAGGAAATGAAAATGTTCCAAACTTGATTGTGATGATGATTGTACAGTTCAGTGAATATACTAAAAACACTAAATTATACTTTAAAATGTGAACTTTATGACACATAAATGATATCTGGAATTTTAAAATCTGTAACTTAATCATATTTGTCAAGTTCTCTTTGCTATATAAGGTGAGATACTCATAGGTTACAGAGATTATGGTATAAACATATTTGTAGGTGCCATCAGGCTATCACATTTGGATGGTGTGGAAGTAACTGAAGCTGAGTATAATTCCTGGCTCAGCCTTTCTGTCTTCCTAGTAGCAACGAAACTCTAGAATATAAATCTATAAATGAAGACCATCGGGATGATATACTTCTTTGCAGATAACAGTTTGGAAAGATGAGGCCCCAAGACATCCTGCTTCTTTTATTTCCCAACCACCCAGATGCAATGTTACCACAGGAGGCCCTCTGTGTTAGTCGTATCTTTAGTATGTTGTCTTTTGTCCTTGGAATTACTAACTTCCTTCTTCATATGTTCCTTCCTTCTTATGTTATTTAGAAAGGTCTTCCCCACTGCAAGCCTAGAACTATACCCCTAAGTTTTCCTCCATTTTTGTATTTTATTTATATTTCTAAAAGTTAATGCGAGGAATTTATTTTTTTCTGTAATGTAAGATAGGATATACATTTGTTTTATTTAATTAGAAAGCTGTTGATACCAGCACATTTTTGGTATAAGCCATATTTTTCTTCTCTGAATTCAAGTTCTTAGTCGTACATCAAATTTCCACTCATGCCTCTATTTCTGGACTGTGTTCTGATGATAGCTTTTATTTTCAGGAATAAGAACCTAATGAAGAAAAAAATGCATAAATAAAATCTATTATAGACTTACATTGACACAACCCGAAAGTAAACAGTCTGAGCCATTTTATTTTCCCCACTTTCACATTCCAATTTACTTAGGTACTATGGTTTGGACCTGGAATGCCCTGACAGGCTAGGTAGTAAAGTCTTGGTCTATAGCCCATGCTGCTAGGGGTAAATGGTGGAACCTTTAAGAGATGGGATATAGTTAGAAAAAGTTATTACAGGGAGTATTGGAACCCAAGCCCCTTGCTCTCTCCTTTTGCTTACCAGCTGCCATGAGGTGAATAGGCCTCTTCCACATCTGCACCTTGATTTTCTGCCTTGCCACAGGCAAAGGCAATAGGGCCAAGTTAATAAGGACTGAAACTTCCTGAACTGTGAACCAACATAAAACTTTCCTCCTTGTAAATTGATTATCTCAGGTATTTCGTCACTGTGGTGGAAAGCTGACTAACACCATAAGCCCTGTGCTTATAGTCCAGTCATACAAATGCCAGCAAGATAGTTTGTGCATGTTTGTGAGCCAGCAGTTGGTGTAAACACCATCTGGGATGAACAAATTGAAAGGCATTAATAAGTTTCTCTGCATGAATATCTTCTTTACTGACAAGTATCCAGTCTGAGAAAACAACCATTAGTTACTCTTGTGACAAGGTTACCGTGAATGGAAGTTGACTCTCTTACATGATGAGGTGAACACAAAAACCTTGGCATTCACTACCCTGTTAGACTTGAAAACACAGATTTGGGGGTATTGTGGAGTTAAAAAGAATTCTATTCAATTTATTTTCTTAGCATCATTAAATATTGAGAAAAGAAAAGTTTCCAAAGTCTTGATCTTTTCTTACTGGAAGAAAATGGGTCTCTCAGGACTTTATTATCCTCAGAGTAAATCTTCAGGGCAGGTCTGTGTACTCAGTGACTCTTGATTTGCTTCTGTCAAACATTGTTTTTAGCTTTGTCAATTTTGCTGTAATTCTTGACTGTTGTTTATTTGTACACATGATGAAGAAACTTGACTCCCCCAACCCCAACATGGTCTGCTTTTAAGATCAATATATCTTCTTTTAAAAATTAAAACCTGGATTTGCATAAATGTTTTATTTATTGAAATATTATTTTTCATCTTCAAGTGAAGCTTACCATTTAAAAACATGGGCATTTTTTTCTCCTTAACCCCTTACATTTAAAGGGTATTCAGCAATGTGCTTGGTTACACAATGATCCCCGAACATACTCTGCCTTGCTTTCTGTGGTGCCATGTGTTACAAACATGGTAAAATAAAATAACCAAGTTTTATTTAAAAGGAACATATCTTGAACAAACTAATTACTATAAAAATTTTCTTTCTGAGGTTACTTAGTTCCTTGGAATTCTTAATAGTGTCTGTGAAGGGGTTGTTCTTTATTTACTAATTACTGATTATTTAACATAGGATTGCAAAAGATTTTTTTCTCTTCATCACATTTTCTTAGAGTTGGTTCAAGAGGTCTGTTTTGTGTAGGTGTCTTTCAATGATAACTTTGTTTTGTTTTTGTTCTCACTATATAACTGAAGCTGCATGAGCTTTTTCCTTATTCTGGACCCTTTTCCAGGGTCGGAGGAAAGTTATATTTGAAAAATAAGATTGAGGCATGCACATAAGTATAAGTCAACATTTGTCTATGTTTATCTAATTATTAAAGCACCAGTTACAAATATACTTATTAAAATATTGCTTAAAATAAGCATTAAGTGTGTCTGTATGCTTAAACAGGTTATGCTGTACTGAGGAAACTTTTTCTCAGCAGTTTTTAGATGCATTATCTCCCACTGATGAAAGATGTGGACCATGGGAAAGAACAACAAAAGTACAGTAGAGTTTGATTTCCAGCTCAATTCTGTTGATAATTTCAACCATCTTGAAATTTTTATTTGGTTAATCAGGTGCCCAGCTCCGATGCACTTATGGATAGTAGAGATGAGCTGACTGATGGGACTTCAATCTGGGGATTTCTTCCTGAGAAATTGGGGTAATATGTTGAATTCGAACAAGAAATAAGATAAGGCCTGTTACTGAGACTCTATTTAGAGAAATAAAGACATTTGAAGACAGTCTATTAATCAACATTTTATCATCATGACATAATACCCAAGATAATTGGCTTACAAGAAGTAAAGGTTTATTTCACATTCAATTTTTGATGTTTCAAACCATAGTCACTTGGCCCCAATGTTTTCAGGCCTGTGGCAAGGCAGAACACTCTGGTGGGGAACATGTGGCAAGGACATTCCCTCAATAATCTAATGTTTTCAACTAAGACATACCCCTTAAAACTTCCACCTTCTCCCAGTAGCACTATGGGCTGGGGACCAAGCCTTTAACACACGGGCCTTTGAAGAACATTTCAGGTCAAAACTTTTGCAACTAGTTATTAAATACTTAATATAGGTCAAAGTCTACAGAATAATTATGCAGTTGTTCCTCAGAGTTGCTCTGCTTATATCCATATGGAACATAGAAAAACAATATACAAACAAAATATTTAATTTCAGTCAGCTTATAAAGGCAGCTTGACATTTTTTCCAAGTTGTGCATGATTCTTAATCTTAGAAAACTCTTTCCCTTGGTTGTAAACATAATTTCCCACCTTATTATAGTTTGTTTTGTAAAATAGCCAAATGATTTTTAATTTTCCCAATGCTCACACATGTACCCTATTCATGGGGTTATTTTATGAATATTCTAAACTTATTAAAATGTTTTTGCAGGAACTTATTTATTCCATATAATGACCATTCCTAATGTGAAAAATCTCAAATTCTTGCCACAAAAAATCAAATTATATTTTTTATATTATTTTTTCAAGTGCTTTCACAGGTTTATTTTCTATTGCAATAACTCATCAACCATCTGTTATATTCATGGAAAAAAATGATTCTGTATTCAGTTCTATTTGATCAGTGAATTCTGTGAACACTAAAACTTGCTATTTTAACTGCAACCAGGAAAATGAGTACTATTTTGCAAATTATTTTGTAAGGTTAGAACTATTGATATTTTAACACCAACCACACAAGCATAATACTTTTGACTATTTTATTGATTTATGATTATACACAGATGACATAAACACAAGCATAAAAGTTAGGTGATTGATTGACATTTTTGTATTGAATAAAAAAGATTTTCTGTCCACTCTTATACAGTTTATTTTTCATAAAAGTAAAATTATGACATTAATGCATTCTTATCACTTAGGATTTTAAATTTGCTATAAGAACTGTACAGACTCACAGTTAGACATTTTATATTTACATTTTAACATTTAGGTAAAGAGAAAATATAAACAAAATAAATTTATTATATTCCCCAAATATCTTGCATTAAAAGTGCAATTCTTCTGAATTACTTTTAAACTCAAAACTGTCAATATCTATTTTCCTATATATATCATGCTTTTGGTAATTAAGAACTTTAATACTATACATTGCTTAAAATGGTATTCCAATATCACCTTTTATATTTTTTTTCCAAGTCACTGACATAATGCAGTCTTCCAGTTTTGAAGTTGGAATTTTCTAGTCTTCCAGAAGATTTCAGTAAAAAGTTTTTAGGCAACCAGTCCTCATATTTCTTCCCAAAATTATGTTTATATGGTTGTAGAAATAAAGATCAAGTCATTGCAATTGTCTGGTCACATCCAGGAGTATAAATCTACTTCACCTTTGCAGTGTCTACAAACTTTACTGCTGACAGAGATTATAAGGTGCCACTTATTATAAGACAGATCCTGATTTCAGAAATATTAAAATATGGGGAAATGTGTGTTTTTTAGATTCAATGCTTATGCAAGTATCAGCTTAATTTCAAAACAACATCTGCATTTCAGAGCTTAATCTTGTGATTTATTAAGGTCCATGGAACAGATGCTCACTGGGAACTGGTGACCTGTGAAAAATAAAGGGAAGCAGTTCTAGGGATTTGGAGATAATTTAGGAGTAAATATTTTTGGGTTTTTTTAGTAAACAAATTTTACTTTATTAAGCTCCATATAAAACATAAATTTTGGTTCTGATATTTTAATCTCTAATTGCTACATATTATTATGTTAATTCTGATTTTAATAGTCTGGCATGATTTAACAGTGTAATTGGATATAATATTAGGGTTTACCATTGTGTTTCAAAGCTTGAGAAAAAAAGGCAGACATTCAGCAGATGTTAAATTTCTTCAGCAAACTTAATTTCTTATTTTGAAACCATGTCTTGACTTGTCCACAACATCTTAATTCTTTTTACATCTTTTTGAATTGGCAATCAAATATCACTTGGGTCAGACTTGGCTTCAACTGCCTTTTTGAAGGCAGTCACAGTATATTATATCTTGGATATAGCTCTTTTAAAAGTTACTGTCTGTCTCTTTGGTTGCTCACTTTTTATTCATATTGGTTCTTAATCTTATCTGCTCTTTGATTCTATATGTCTTTCAGAGATATTTCAAGTGTTCTTCAGATGCCACATCACTATCACTGGCTCTTAGAATCTGTCTCTTTAGGCTGGCTTTTAAATAAGTATCCTCTTTAGAGATACTTTTAGATTTTTTCCCTCTCTTCTATCCCTTACCATTTAGTTCTTGCTTATATGAAACTAAGATTTGTGTATCATTGGGGTAACATTCTGATCATGAGGAACTAGCGTTTGGGACTAGTAACTATAAAATTAGAGCAGAAATCAAATAACTGGAATTTCTGAACATTACTTATTGGTGTCTTTAAGATAATGTGCCATGCCACTCCTTATGAATGAAAAAAAACCCCAGCAAATCTTGTTTTATTTTTTTTTATTCTAGATGTTCCAACAATGTCCAAAATCTCAGTGGCTTAACACAAGGAAGTTTCATTTCCTGCTTATATGCATTATTACTATTTGCTGGTGCTTGTGCTACACCATTCAGAAGCCATGGTCTTTCCATCTTGTGGCTGCATCTCTCATTTCTTGGATCTCAGCCATTCAGGAAATAATCACATGAGGTATAGAAGTGTGCATTTCTTTTCATTCACATTCTGTTGATCTTAACTCATTCACGTGGTTGTGCCTAATTGTAGAGGAGACTGTAAAAGGTATTCTAGCTGTGTAACCAAGAATAAGAAAAGAGTATGTATAATTGTGAGAATCAGCTGTCTCAGAGTAAATAAAATTTTAGTAGGCTACTTAGCAATATCCCAAATGTGTTGAAGTATCTAAGCAAAATATGTCATTTATATGTGCATATGAATAAACATGAATTCAATATCTTGTTCATTAAACTCTCACTTGTAGTCTGAGGTAATTTTTTGAATTAGATTGATAACCTTGTTCTCAGTTGAAATGAAGATTAACATGAAATATTTTGAAAGGATTTTATATAGTAAGTGGATCTCACTTTAAGAGAATACATGATTTTGTTCAATATGTAGATCCACGTCTAAAGATTCTTTAAGGGGAAAGTAATTTAGCAATAGATTTACAACTAGCAACTTTAAGAAAAGTGATTTTTACAAATAAAAGAGAAAGCAGAAAACTCAAAACATTTAATATAGTAAAAATATTTTTAGAAATTGTCAATCTGTGAACTGCTATTTATTAAAATCATTCTACACTCTCTAGAGTGACTGATTTTTGGCTCTAGTTTTGAGTACCCTTGTATCAATGAACCAAGAGTGAAAGCCAATGGCAGATATTGTCCCCAAGAAGAGGTCCTGTCATATATCAGGACAGACCTGATTTTCTCAGCCATTAGTTCAAGGATTAAACAATTTATTTTTAATATTAAGACAAGCTTTTGGCCTATGCTGCACTCTTAATTCTTTGGAATTAGGAATTTTCTCTATTCATCTGTTTCAATTTATTTATTATTTTCCACATTATTCTTGCTTTCAACTGATAGGGTGGAGGTGAAATAGTAGGAAATAAATAGGCATATCATTTGTTTTTAAGGAAAAAAAACTGGATGATTCCTCTAAATAAATGACTATTTTTTCCCCTTTCCTTTTCCTCCCTTTTTGGTGTTTGCTATCTAGATAAGGTCAACTTCCCAAGTGAACAGATTTCATATATTAGGGTTGATTGCTTGATTTAAAGAAAAGAGGCAAATACTCTTTATCCTAGGTCCAAGAATCTTCTCTCTGACATGGTATCCACTGATTCAAGGCAAAACAAAAAGCTTTGGAATCCTCAGGGTGTCTATTTTATTAGTTTGTAAAAAAAAGAATAGATCTATTTTATTAGTTTGTAAAAAAAAAAAAATAGAATGATCCTCAGTTCTTGAACAATGGTAAATACTCAGAGAAGCTCCTGAAACATTTATTCCCAGGCTATAATAATTCTTTACTGAATAGTAATAGAAAGCCTTTTCCAAAGAAGTCAAGAATAGAAAAGAATATGTTGTTCAAAAGTATAAAATTTGTACTTAGACTCCAATCACCAGTACTTCTTTTCTTAGATTTCTTAGATGATCTTATATACAAATATATAAATATATTAATATAAATATATGATTATATGTTAATTTTTTCACATATATATACAAAGAGAGAGAATATAAGGAATTAGTTTATTATAATCATAGAGGCTGGCAAGTTCCAGGATCTACAGGGTGAGTTGCTGAGCTGGGGATCCAGGAGAGTTGATAGTATAGCTCTAGTCTAAGCACAAAGGTCTGAATACCTGAAAAACAAATTATATAATTTCAGTACAAGGGCCAGCATCCTCAAAATCTAGGAGGTTTCAGTTCAAGTATGAAAGCAGGAAAAAATTCATGTTTCCCTTTGAAAGTAGTTAGGTAGAAAGAGTCTACTATTAATTAAGAAAGAGTCCACCTTTTAATCTCTCCAGGCCTTTAACTGATCTAGTGAGGCCTACCACATTAGGGAGGGAAATCTGCTTTACTCGGTTCACTGATTTAAATGTTAATCACATAAAAAAAACTCACAGAAGCATACAGAATAATATTTGACCAATATTTGGGCATCCTGTGGCCCAGTCTAATTGATACATATAATTAACCATCAAAGCTGTTTGATCAGCTTTCTATTACTATGACAAAACACCTGAAAAGTCACCTTAAAGAAAGAAAGATTAATTTTAGCTCACAATTTCAGTTCGTGTACATTTGATCTCATGTCCATATGACTGTGGTAGACAGAACATTATGATGGGGAGCACATGGCAGAATGGAGCTTCTCACTTCATGGCACTCAGGAAGCAGAAAGAGAGAGAGAGAGAGGGAGAGAGAGAGAGAGAGAAGAGAGAAGAAAGTTCTGGAGACAAGATACAGCCTTCAAAGTCGTGCCCACTGTCAAAACTAGGCCCTTTCTCCCAGATTTCCACCACCTCCCAATCATGCCATCAGTTGGAGACCAAGCTTTCAACACCTAAGTTTTGACATTTAAGATCTAAGTCATGACATGAGCTATTATTTAAAGTTACTATCTCCTTTAGTAGTTCTATGTAAAAGAGAATTGCCTTTTGTGTTTCATTTTCTGGTTTTTAATTTTTGTTGGTTTGGGTTTGGCTTTGGTTTTTTATTTGTTTGTTTTGCTTATTTTTTTATGTCTGCTAAGTCTCTTAGTTGTATTACTATATTTTTAAAAATACTTAAAGTTTTATAAACCTTAAGGTTATTGGTATGTGCTTAAGTGGCACCAATACTGTTAATGCAGTGAAATCCATCTAAGTCCGTGCTAGAGGGCACAGCCAGCCCATCTGTTAAGCTTTCCATGTTACCTGGGATCCAAGAAGATAAGAAAATCCCTCCAGAACATCTACTTAGGCTAGGGCAATTTCTCTGATATCCAAGATATACTGTCTTTGCGTACTCTGTGACTCATTAAAAACATTCATAAACATGAAAGCACTAAACTCTTTTCTTCTTAATAAACAGTTGATAAATTTCACTTTGATCAGAAAAACTTGATAATAAGTCACGTATACATGTGGTTAGGAATGGTGGTTACAACTATACAACATTCTATTCCCTTTTTTCTTTTTTCTTTTTTACTATCTACTCAACAAGTCAAACAAGAAATTGAACATATATATTCCCATTGTTTTTGTTTTTCTGGAGAATGCTGACTAATAGAAATGCAGGAAAAGACCTACAATGCATAAGTTTTGGATTATAAAATTGGATAAATGAATTGAAGGAGAAAAGGTGACTATTGAGAACTTAGAGTCAGGATGAAACATAAAAGTTAATAATAATGAAATTAACATTTAAATTATTTGATTAATATCAATATTAAGAAAATTAATAAACTTTCCTATTGTGAGCAAATAATAATAACAATAACTAGAAAAGGAAACATTTTGGCATATATCAGAATTTGCTTCATAAAAAAGTTGATATTTTAGTACATTAAAAAGAGGATACTTTTAAAATGAATAGTGAATACACAATTTCCTTCTTGAAAAAATAATTTTTAACTCTACCTCAAACATTCATATATAAAAATAAATGCCACGGTTTCACTTCCAGCATCATGGTGTGAAGAGCTCCACGGATGTTCTCACTGTAGAAACTTGTAAAAAATATTTTTAAAAAGAAGCATATAAAGTCTCTGGACACAGCTTTAAGGACTTACAGAAATTGAAGAAACATTTATTCAAGAAAATCTAGTAAAACAGTAAAATCTGTGAGTTTGTGATATTTGGACAAAGACCCAGGCCCTCCCCTAGCTCTACCAGCTTAGTAAGACAGCAACTATATCCAGACTAATACAGTTTCTCTGAAGGAGTGGAATGCCATCATTTCCTATTCCTCTTTTCTAATACCTATCACTTAGGCCAAATTCTGGGTGAATATACCTGAGGGCTGCAAGTTCTCTTCTTCCTTGGACAGAGGTTCTGCCCAGGGCATTGTTCTGGTGAGAACACAGAAGCCCTCAAGGTCCTTGCTTCTCTTCTCATGATCTGGAAATTTCACAAAGGAAGCAAGCAGAGTAGACCTTTGAAATGCTGTCCTCCTTCAACTGAGCACTCAATTCTCAAGACAGAGTTTTACTCAGAAAAAAAAAATCATCCTTGCCCCTATTCCTAGCATCAGAATCAGGGATCAGAGATTTTTCTCAGAGGAGAGGGGATAAAGTAGATAGAAAATAAGGCTCCAAATCATACTCAAATGAACTGACTTCATTTGCAAGAGAAGGTAGAAAAATTTAAGCTTAAGACCACTCTTATGTTGTAGTAAAAGATAAGTGGGAGGAGATTGATGGGTTCTCTGGAGATAAATTGGATAAACTGTAGGATGGCTAGGTTGATGGTGAAAATCAAGGAAAGAGATACTTGAGAAGAGCCTTTCTGGGGTCAGAACAAATCTCAAATACTGAACTCAGCAACTGCTCCTTGAAGGGAGCCTGAATTTGACAGAGTTAGCCTGTGAAGCAACCTACATTGTTGAAAAAAACAGCATTCACTTATCAATTAGTGGAGCTTAACAGCTGAATATGGTCTGGGAAAGGGACAAAGAAAGCCATGCTTTAACCACTGTCCCCAGGATGATTATGAGAACAACATCCAAAGAACAACATCAAAGGCTTCACTTGTGTGGGAGTGGATAGACTTAGCTAAAATAATTTAGCTAGTCTCTAAACAAGTAAACAAAGAACAATAACAAGCCACAAAGAGAGAACCAATATCAGAGTTGCTGCAGCATATTATCAAAATGTCCAGTTTCCAACCAAAACTTGACACATGCAATGAAACCTGTATTACCCATATAGCTAGAAACACTGCAGGCTACAGAAATTGTCAGTGAGAGCAACCAGATGCCAAATTAAACAGACAAAACTTCTAAGTATCCGTTATAAATATGTTCAGAAAACTAAAGGAAGCTATGTTTAAGAAATATAGAAATATAATGACAATATCACATGAAATAGAGACTATCAATATAGCAAATAGATACTTTTAATTAAAAATGCAATTGTAAACTCCAGAGTTGAGAAGTACAATATTTGGGATGAAATATTTATTGGAAGGATTCAGCAGTAGATTTGAGATGTAAGAAGAAAGAATTCATTAACTGAAAGATAGAACAATGCAGATAATGAAATCTGAAGAACAGAAAGAAAAAAAAGAGGAATCAGACCAGAAAAAGTAGGCCCAAATATTCATCACATCAGATTAGTCCCCAACTCCAAAAGTGCAAGAAATAAAATCAAGAATCAATAAATGGGATGGATTCAAACTAAAAAGCTTCATCTCAACAAAAGAAATAATCAATGAGTTGAAGAGAGAACTTACATTTTGGAAGCAAATTTTTGCCATACACACATCACAGAACTAACCTCCAGGATATATAAAGACCTCAAAAGACTTAAAACCAAAAAAACAAACAGCCCAATCAATAAATGGGATAGGAAATGAGCAGACACTTCTCAGATGAAGAAATACAATTGATCAACAAATATATGAAAAAAAATGTTTAACAACTCTAGTAATTAGAGAAATGCAAATCAAAACTTCTCTAAGATTTCATCTCACTCCTGACAGAATGGCTGTTATCAAGAATACAAACTACAATAACTGTTGGTGAGGAGGTGGAGGAAAAGGCACACTCATAAATTGCTGGTGGGACTGCAAATTGGTGCAACCAATCTGGAAAGCAGTATAGAGATTCCTTAGAAAACTTGGAGTGGATCTACCATTTGACCCAACTATCCCACTCCTCAGTTGATACCCAAAGGACTTCAAATCAGTATACTATAGTAACGCAGCCACATCAATGTTGATAGCAGCTCAATTCACAATAGTTAAACTGTAGAAGCAACCTAGATGCCCTTCAATACATGAATGAATAAAGGAACTGTTGTATATATACACAGTGGAATATTATTCAGCATTAAAAGAGAATAAAATTATGGCATGTTCAGGTAAATGGATAGAGTTGGAGAATACCATGCTAAGCAAAGTAAGCCAATCCTAAAAAAATCCAAAGGCCAAATGTTCTCTCTGATAAGTGGACGCTGATCCGTAATGGGGAGGGGGGCATGGGAAAAATGGAGGAACTGTGATTGGGCAAACATGGACAGGAGGAATCATGGGAGCTGGAAAGATGTTGGAATGAGATGGACATCATTACCCTAGGTACATGTGTGACTGCACATGGGGTGCTATGCTACATTGTATACAACCAGAGAAATGAAAAGTTGTGCTGCAATTGTTTACACTAAATCAAAATGCATTCTGCTGTCATATATACCTAATTAGAATAAATAATTTTTAAAAAATGAATAAATAATTTCAAAGAAAAGAATGAAGAAAAAACAAAGCCTCAGGAAAACAAGAATATAATTAAGTGTACCACTATATTGATAATGAAGGTACCAGAAAGGGAGGGGGAAAAGAGAGAAACAGAAAAAAAAATTCTGAAAAAAATGATGTCCATCAGTTTTGAAAAAACATTACTCTTAAATCTAGCAAGCTCAACAAATTCCAAATACAAAAATGTGAAAAGATCCACAAATAGACACATTATGGTAAATATACTGACAGCCAAAGAGAAGATAAAATCTTGAAAATAGAGAAAAATGACTCATTACTCACAATGGCACCCCAATAAAATTAGCAGCTCACTTCTCATCAGAAACAATTATTGCCCAGAAGACAATAGGATAACATTTTCAAAGCACTGAAAAATAATCTGTCAACCAAGAATCCTATACAAAAGAAAGCTATCTTTTAAAAGTAAAGGCAAAATAAAGACATTCCTGGATGAACAAATGTGTTGCTAGCAAACCACTCTTACAAGAAATATTGAATGAAGTTCTTCAGGCTGAAAGCAAATGCCCCAGAGAGCAATTTGAGTTCACAAAAAAATTAAATAAAGAACATCAGTCAAATTAATTATGTAATTATAGATGACAATATAAATTAACATTTCTTCTCTGTTTTTCTCTTAACTGGCATGAAAATGATTGTTAAAACATGTATATAATACATAAATAGGTTGAATTGTAACACATGGGAATATATCTGCCAATAATAGCACAAAAGACATGGATGGGAGCAAAGCCATATTGAACCAAGGAGATGACCCCAGATGATAATTTGAATCCACAAGAATAAAAAGAATAAGAAGTAAAAATAAGACTATACCAAAATAAATAAATAAATAAACATATATTTTTTCTCTTATTTCTTAGATTCTTTAAAAGATAAAGTTATATAAAATAGTAATTGTAACAATTTGTGGTTGGATTTGTAAATTTATAGATGTAATGGGTATAACAATAACATCACAAAAGGGAAAGGGACTACAAGTAATGTTTCTATATGTCACTGGAATTAACTTAGTATAAATCTGAAGTTATTTCTGATGAGTTGACATGTATTCTAGTAAGCCTTGGAGCAAGAACTAAGGAAATAACTAAAAATATAGCAAAACAATTAAAGAAACTGAATTTCTACATTAGAAAATACCCACTGAATGCAAATGAAAAAAGCAAAAGAAGTAGAAGGATAAAAAATACATGAAACGTAGAAAACAGAAAGCAAAGTGGCAGATTTGAATAAAAATCTATGCATTATTACATTAAATGTGATGGGTTAAAGATCCTCATCAAATGATAGAAATTTTCACACTGGATAAAAACAAGATCTTACACTATGCTCTCTATTTAGTGTCACTTTATATTCAAAGAAAGAAAAAGATTGACAATAAAAGGATGAAAACATATCATGTATGTAAAATTATAAAACAATTGGAGGCTACACTAATAGCAGACAAAACAAACCCTTTTAAAGCATAAAATGTTACCAGAAATAAAGGGCCTTTTATAATAAAAAGATCCATCCATCAGAAAGATATGGCAATTATACACATATTTGCACTTAATAATATAAAACTAAAATACATAAAACAAAAACTGTCAGAAATGAAATAAGAATAGGCCATTCAAAGTTAACGATTTCAATTTTTACATTTAATAATGGATATAACAATTAAGGATAACTTCAAAAAGGAGCTAGAAGACTTGAACAGCATGTAACATGTGTTGTCTTGAACAACACTAGATTTAGCACACCTCTATAAATGTACTCAACAATAAGTAGAATATTAATTCTTCTGAAATGTTTATGGAATATTATATAGGATACACCACATTATAAACCACAAAATAAACCTCATATATTTAAAGATAGAAATATTATGAAATATTTTTGCTATAACAAAATGAAATTAGATAAAAAAATACACAAAATTTGAGAAGCTCATAAATATGTAGAAATCAAACAACACACTACTAAATAACCAAAAAAGAGACCAAAAAAATTAAAATGTGACATGAATTAAATGAAACAAAACAACAAATATGTGATTCAGTGAAAGCCATAATAAGAGGATTTATGCTATAAATTACTATATTAAAATAGAGCCTAGACTTTTAAATTAAGACACTAGGGAAAGAAGAACCAACTAAACCTAAAGCAATTGGAAGCAAGGAAATAATAAATATTAGGGAGGAAATTAATAAAGTACAGAATTTAAAAAAAACAATAAATTAAATCATTAAAATCAAAACCTGCCTTCTGAAAAAGATTGACAAAATTGAAAGACCTTTAGCTCAGTTAGCCAAGTAAAAAAGAGAAGACTGTTATTACTAGAATCAAAAGTGAAAACATAGTTACTGACCAGAGAATTTATAGATACTACAAACAATTGTATGTCAAAACTTTAGACAACTTAGATAAAGTGGGCAGATTCTGAGAAAGACACCAGCCTACTGAAACTAACTCAAGGAATAGACAATCTAAATAGACCTTTAAGGAATACAGAGATTGAATTAGTAAGTCAAAACAAAGTAAAACAAAACCCACAAAGAAAAACCTAGGCCAGAATGGCTTCTGTGTTAAATTCTCACCAAACATTTAAAAAATGTATTATAATTTTCACAGTCTTTTCCTTAAAAGGAATACTTCCCAACTCATTTCATGAGGAAAGTATTAACCTAAAACCAGAACCAGACAAACTTACCATAAGAAAACAACAAATCAATATATTTTATACAGAGGAACACAGAAATCCTCAAGAAAATAGTAGAAAAGTGAAGCCAGCAAAATAATAATACCAAAATGTATGACCAAGGTAGATTATTCTAGGAATGAAGTTTAGTTTAACATCCAAAAATTAATTAATGAATATAATGTAAATAAATTTTCTTCAAATGAATATTCCAGTGCAGTGGCTCATGCCTATAATCCCAGTGACTTGGGAGGCTGAGGCAGGAGGATCATGAATTCAAAGCCAGTCCCAGCACTTTCCAAGGCCCTAAGCAACTTAGCGAGACCCTGTCTGTAAATAAAATATAAAAAGGGCTGGGGGTGTGGCTCAATGGTTGAGTAATCCTGGGTTCAATCCCTAATACCGAAAAATAAAAAACTTTAAAAATATAACCAGAATAAAGTGATACTTATAGATAAAGAAGAATGAGCAGCAACATAGAGAAAATACATCTTATTCTGAATGAGAGTCTTTTAAGTTCCTTTGTTATATTCTGTCAGATTCAATTGTTCATATATATATATATATATATATATATATATATATATAATCAATTTACTATATCAGAATCAATTGCTATCACTTAGCCAATCTGTAGGTATCTCCAGACCTCCTCTAAAATTGCTGGGAGTATAAAACTCTAACATATCTTTGTTAAGGAGTGTCTGATCATGTTAAGAAACAAAAATACCAACTAATAGAAGGATTTTACCCATAACAATATTATCTAAATTATTAGCAAACTTCTTAAGGATAAGAAAATATGAAGATGGAATAAAAGTAGAATATGGACACCAATGATTTTGACAAATCAAGAATGAGATATATAGGGACAGGAGTTACAGTTCAGGGACAGAGCACTTGCCTAGTATGGGTGAGGCACTGGATTCAATCCTCAGAACCACATAAAAATAAATAAATAAAATAAAGGTATTGTGTCTACCTACAACTAAAAAAATTCTAAACAAGAATGAGATATATAAAGGCAAAAATTAGATATAGAAGAGGCCAAACACCAGTGCCAAAATACAGACGTTAAGTGTTGTGATATCATCTTAGTGATGGTGGTCACAGCCAGAGGGTCACAGCCTGAAGAGTACTCTGTCTGTGGCTGACCATAGGTCACAAATGGCCATCACTTTTCGTTTCTTCCATTAGCAGCCCTTTAGTAGTTGTAAGTTCCATTGAATTTGCCACAGAGATGTTTGTTCTGTGAAACACTCATGCTTTCTTTTAGTTAGAAAAACATGTTGTATAAAATTGAATTTCCTTTAAAAAACAACAATGCAGTTGAAAAGAAAAACACAGGCACCCTAAGGCTTTGACAGTCAGTGGTCTAAGAGAAAGATTATTTGACACTAAAATGTAATCTTAACTTTTATGGTAGAGCAATTTAGAAAAAAACCTCTCCCCTGACATTATCCCTAGAACTGAAAAACAGCAGACAAAATGTCATTTTGGGAAAATCTTCTGTTAACTTCAACTTTAAGATTCAGTTGAAAATTCTTTGGAAGTAGGCCTAGGATAATGCCAACACATTCAATTGATTTGATCAATTCAAGAAGAAAAAGGATTAATCAAACCAGTTGTTTGGCATAATTGAATTTTTATTTAGGTTTTTGAATTCCATGCAACCATGGATAATTTGTCATCTTTTCCCCTAATAATCAACCTATTATTGATTTTAGGGCTTGAGTTGGATTGAAGAATGAGCATAAATATTAATTGTTCCAGCCTGAGAAGAATGACAAGTATTGTGAAAAGACTTTTTTATGTGTGTTACAAATGATCATAATTTTTCTTTGATATTTTTTCTTTATAATAAAGAAAAAACAGCAAAGCAGCATTAATTGTTATGGGGTAGTACATGTGAATAATGGCAGAGTTAGGTTGAACACAATTCAATTATCCTTGCTATACAATATTTATAAAATACTTTTAACAGTAAATATGTGTATAGATTTTAAACATTAGATAAGTTGTTTTAATTTTAGTCATCCAGGGAAATCAATGAAAAGCATTTGATTTTGTCATGCAGATCATGGTAATTTTTTGTTTTAATATCTGACATATTGTAGAAAATACAATTGTTTCAGTTACCTAACTTGTACTTTATACTATAAAAATGATCTTAACCAGGGAATGGAATATATGAGAATAGGAAAAGAGAAGGGAAATATCAAGGTGATATTTTGATTTCTACAACAAAATATGGCTTTTTACTATCAAAGAAAGAAGAAGAATGAATGAATGACCAAAAGCCTGGGCATGTGCATGACCTGCAAGCTTGTCAGATAGGCAGAATGTCAGATGTCCTTCCTACTGTCCTACTGAATCAGAATGTGTATTTTAATAAGAGAATGCGTTTCCTATGCACATTTAAATTTAAGACGCCCTAGTTAAGGTAACCTTCCCTGGCAGTATTTATAAGCATTTCTATATTCATAGTGTTCCGCTAGGTGGAAGGTTCTACCCTCAGTTGAAAGTGTAAGAGTCCAACTTTAACACTTAGATAAAAAGCTTCAAGTCTTAAGCTACAAAAGCACAGGATTTCTTGTAATTTCTGGATAAAAGGGAAAAGAGGTATATGGCACGAGGACCTCTACTTTCTCCAAAACTCAGCCACAGAGATGATGTCTACTCCACATAAGTAAGCCAAATTTTCCAATTAAATATTATGAAGTAATTTAAATTCCTTGACTTTTGAATTTAGCTTGTTGTTCAAAGTTCTGGGCATAAAAAGTCATTATAAAGGTTGGAACTGTAGCTCAGTAAAGAGTGCTTGCCTTGCATGTGTGAGGCACTGGGTTCGATCCTCAGCACCACATAAAAATAAACAAATAAAAAAAAAGGAATGCTGTCCATCTACAACTACAAAATAAATTTTCTAAAAAAAAATGTCATTATAAGGAAGTCAGTTTTTTCAGACATTTGTCTTCCAAAAATGAGGATATTTTTGCCTCTTTGGCTAACAGGAATGTTTATAGCCTTGACCATATTTATTCAGCCTGTCTGAGATTTTTCTGCTAGTGTACTTTGATATAAATCCATAGTAGAAAATATGAGTTTTAAAGAAAAAATCTTTAAATTGTGTTTACTTAAGTTTGAGAATTTAGGATTCCATTATCATTGCCTGAGGACATTTGAAAAACTGTTGACATATTTAAAGGGTAGAACGTTCATCAAATTCAGGTCCATAAAGAGAATATTAACCTAAATATTCTGGACAAATATTAGCTGATTGAATGAGGTCATAATGCACTAAGCAACTGACCACTTGAATTTATTGATACAAGTTGTAATCACAATAAATGGTCAGTTTTATTAATTAAATTATAACTTCATCCTCCAGAAACCCATCCAATTTGTAGTGTGATGGGAATGTAAAAAAG
Source organism: Marmota monax (assembly GCF_021218885.2). Taxonomy (NCBI): domain Eukaryota; kingdom Metazoa; phylum Chordata; class Mammalia; order Rodentia; family Sciuridae; genus Marmota; species Marmota monax. Next base: position 4,943,404 of record NW_026694610.1, read on the forward strand.
TAGATAGAATGCAAATATTTGGCTTTTGTCTTTAGAGAAGCATAATTTAAGCAACTTTCTCAAGACTGTGATTTAATTTTCTTCCAATGAATACCCACTATCTGCTAAACACTTTCCACATTCCCAGTACTCTAAACAGTGAAGCAATGTGTCAGGAATTTTTGCAAAAGGGGGCATTTTCTAATGTAAATGGTTTCCAGCCAAAGGATATCAGGAATATAGTTTAGTTGAAAAATTGATTTGATAATTTGATAAAGTAAGAGAATAAGCATCATGAAATTGTGAGGCATTTTTATAGATGCTTTTTATCAACTGAAAGTTTGTGTCTTCTCAAACTGTATATATTGCTGACTCCTAACCCTAATGTGATGGTATTTGGATATGAGCCTTTGGGAAGTAATCAAAGTTAGATGATAGGAGAATAGGACTCTCATGGTGGAATTAATGCCCTCAGAAGAAGAGATGCTAGGGAGTTTGCTGTCTCCCCATCCTCCTACTGTGTGGACACAGTTGGATGCCAGTGGCAGTCTGCAAAAGAAAGAGAGCTCTCCCTAGAAATTGACCACACTGGTATCCTTACCTCAGACTTCCAACATTCAAAACTATGAAAAAATAAATCTCTGTTGTTTAAGCCACTCATTCTGTGGATTTTTTTTTATGACAGCCCAAATTGACTTCCAAAGGTGTTGCAAAGAACATATTATACCATTTGAGATTTGATGGGTGATTTGAGGAAAGGTCTAAGAAAGCAGGTATGTATTGAAGATTGGGCACTGTCAGAAAGTAGGGGACAATTTCATAATTGTGTATCTCAATAAACAAAGAATGCAGACAAGAAAGAGGATAAAACTGTCATTGGTAAAGAAGAAACAGACCTCATGTTATCCAGGAAATAGGGATATTTGGTACTTTGTGGATGATATAGTAATCTTGATTTCTATATGTTTAGATAAAATTACAAACTGACCTTGTTTTGTCTCATGTTGTCATGGTCTCAGAGTGACCTCTTCTATTATTGGTGTCATGTGAGATTGACTATGGCCAACAAATGAATAACATGGTCTATGTGGTGAGCACAAGGCCATCTTCTTTACAGCAGAAATTCCTAGCTATACACGTTAGACCAGTTCCTGGGGAGTCAAAAGCTGATTTCTTTTTCACTAACAAGAAAAGTTGTTTTCTGGATGTTTTGAAAGAATTATGTCTTCCAATCATGAAGGATATTTTATTATAATGAAAGTATTTTTAATTTAATTTTTTAAATTCATCCATAAATGGTCAATAAGACAATAAGACAATAGATAAAAAATTAAATTTGACTTGTGAAAGAAAGCTTAAATAGCATTTAAGTCACTCATTTTTTTAATGCTAGTATCCTGTCTTTGACATCCTGCCTGGGTTGCCCAGTGTGTGATGGAATTCATCCAGTAAAAGGAAACATTTTCCTATCTGAGACAGTGCATTCCATAAGCTGAACATTCTGATTCCTTGTATCTTTAATCACTTGGTTCTACTTTTATCCCTTGGAGCAAGAGAGAATAAAATTTATGTTTTCCATAAGCAAATTATTCTAATTAAGGAAAGGAAATCCAAAGAAACTAATTCAAAGTAAAAAGGTAATGTTTTTTTCAAAAGGCTACAATGGGCAATCTCAAAAACATTGATAGAAATAAAATTCCCATCACACCAAAATAAAATAAAAATCTATTTACATCTTCCAGAGTTACACCATCTCTCATTCTTATTTATCACTGAATATTTTTCCTGTTTTTAGTTCTTAAAATCAGTTTTCTCTATTTATCATTTCACTCATGCTATCAGCTGGCCGATCACTTTGACTTATCATGGTACTAGCTAGAGCAAAAATTGACATCCCAATTCCACAGAATATTTTGCCATAAAAATCTTATGAACATCTAATTGCTCAGTCTTGAACCAGTTCAAATGTGGGGTTAAGGGAATTTTCTTGGATTAGTTCAGCCTATGAATTTTCTTTCTCTAGGTCAGTTGTTGAGTCTGTTCCCGAAGTAATTGTAGGCAAAGGCCAGCACTGTATCCTTCTTTCAGGATCCTAATTCAAGACTCAACTAAATATTTAAATATGGACCAGACTGGGGTAAAGGCTATGAAAATCTACTTTATGGACAAGAAATACAAGTGCTTCTTAAACATTAAAAGCACTCAATTCATTTATGATATAGTGTAATGTCAATTTTTACCTATAAAATTGTTAGGGATTAAAGTGTTCAGTATGTTAGTTGATATAGTGTGTTAGACTGTGAAAAAGCAGACCTTTCCATACATGTCTGAAGGGGAGTATATTTTAGTAGTTTCCATGAAGACTAATTTAGCAATACATATTAAATTTAATTTTAAATTAAATTAAAATATAATTTTTCATCAAAAGGCATTAAATAAAGACTCAGTCAAAGGATTAAAAAGTATGAAAAAAAATAATAAAGAAATACTTCAGGTTCCACTAGGGAAAGATTATTTTATTTTATTTTTAAGTGAAAAAAAAAATGACTACCTTATTTTCCTCTGCTCATTAAATGATTCATTAACAATTCTGGACTCAGCTACACTGACAGAAGAGGGCACCATTGAACTATAAATTTTGTAAGCCACTATGGACCCACAAGATGGGTTAGACAAAAGTGAATTGACTGAACTTAGAAAAAAATTATATTTTGTTTAAGAAAATAAGGCAAATAGAAATGCAAATGCATTTGCTTATTTGTGCAAAGCAAAACTCAGAAAACATAAACCAAAAACGAACTGGCTAGCACTACCAATGATGGCTAAGAATGAGATAGAAAAAAGTGAGAATGAAGGCTGGGGATATAGCTCAGTGGTAGAGTGCTTGCCTAATATGTGAGAAGTCTTGTATTCATTCTCCAGCACCACAAAGGAAAACAAAATGTGGGAAAGAGGAATGGTGGAGTAGAATGCATGAGTTGTGGGGAGATAGTTCTCCAAGGACACATACAATATTTGTGTAGTTCTGATCTTCAGTAACAAGATGATGTTTCATATCCTAAAATAATGAATGAATGGATGAAGCCAACAAAGGTGGAAGAAAACCAAAATGAAAATGAATACCAATAGAAACAAATGATCCTATTGAATTACAAATTAATAATATGGCTTTGCTAAGTGGGAAAGGAATAAAACATTGTACTTTGACTACATACTCTCAGGTTACAAACAAAGCAAATGTTGATCCTAGTCTGTACGTTTGTGTTTTCTATATTTTGTAACAAAAACTGATCAAAAAGTGATGGAAACATGAGGGAGAAGAGCCACAGAAATGATTTTGAAGGGCTCTCATGGGCCAAATATTAGGCAATTGAGCATCAAAATAATGATAGAGTCAAATTCATGAGCCTTTTTCTTATGTGAATACATAAGTTAAGGAACACTGTTTCTCCTAGAAAAATTCCAAATGGTTAATATGGATGAACGAGAGAATCAGGGGAAAATATCAAGCTCCATCATGGTAATAAATGTTTCAGTCAAGAATCATCAATAAAACTAGTGGCAGAAATATCCTAATGAGAAATAAAGCTTTTACATAATCTTAACGTACTCCCCATAAAAATTATTTATAACAAAAAGGAAAAGAGTAACTTTACAGTCGACAAACTTATAGGCACCACCATAATCAAGTGATGAAAGAAAATGTTGCCTAAAGGGCGCTGGAAAAATTGGAGATCCATACGTACAAGAATGGATCTAGATTCCTATCTCTCACTCTGCAAGAAAGGCAAGTAAAAGTGGATCAAAGACCTAGAAATTGGACCCAAAACTCTGCAAATGCTAGAAGAAAATGTAGACTCAACACTCCAACATATTGGCACAGACACTAACTTCTTAACAAGACTCCTGAAGTGCAAGAAATAAAACCAAGAATCAGTAAGTAGGATGACATCAAATTAAAAAACTTCTGCAAAGGAAACAATTGAGAGTGTGAAGAGAGAACCTATAGAATGGGAGAATATATCTGTCACATATTCCTCAGACAGGAAATTATATAATTTTTTTAAATTGATTTTATTTTTTAAATACATGATAGTGGAATGCATTATAATTCTTATTACACATACAGAGCACAATTTTTCATATCTCTATTTGTATATAAAGTATGTTCACACCAATTCATGTCTTCATACATGTACTTTGTGTAATGATGTCCATCACATTCCACCATCTTTGCTAACCCCCTGTCCCCTTCTTCCCCTGCCACACTTCTGCCCTATTTAGAGTTCATCTATTCCTCCCATGCTCCCTCTCCCTACCCCACTATGAGTCAATGACCTTATATCAGAGAAAACATTCAGCATTTGTTTTAGGGGGGGTTGGCTAACTTCACTTAGCATTATCTTCTCCAACTCCATCCATTTATCTGCAAATGTCAGGATTTTATTCTCTTTTATTGCTGAGTAATATTCCATTGTGTATATATGCCACATTTTTTTAATCCATTCATCTACTGAAGGACATCTAGGTTGGTTCCACAGTTTAGCTATTGTGAATTGTGCTGCTATAAACATTGATGTGGCTGTGTCCCTGTAGTATGCTGTTTTTAAGTCTTTCGGGTATAGACCAAGGAGAGGAACAGCTGGGTCAAATGGTGGTTCCATTCCCAGATTTCCAAGGAATCTCCATACTGCTTTCCATTTGGTTGCACCAATTTGCATTATATATTATATAATTTATAATTATACGACTATGACTTATAATTATACCACTACCACTGAGCTACATCCCCAGCCTTCTTTCTCACTTTTTCTATCTAATTCTTAGCCATCATTGGTAGTGCTAGCCAATTAGTTTTTGTTTTGCTTTGCACAAATAAGCAAATGCATTTGTGTTCCTATTTGCCTTTTTTAAACAAAATATAATATATAGAATATAAACAGAATATATAAAGAACTCAAAATGCTTACCATGGGAAAAAAATAATCCAATAAGTAAATTGGCAAAAGAACTAAGCAAACATTTCTCAAAAAAAGAAATACAAATGGCCGACAACTCTCCGAAAAATGTTCAACATATATAACAATTATATACATGCAAATTAAAACTTTATTGAGATTTCATCTTACTTTAGTCAGAATGGCAATTATCAAGAATACAAACAATAATAAATGCCAGTGGGAAGGAAGGAAAATGGTACACAGATATATTGTTGGTAGGACTGCAAATTAGTGCATCCATTCTGGAAAGCAGTATGGAGATGCCTCGCAAAACTAGGAATGGAACCACCATGTGACCCAGCTCTTCTACTCCTCAGTATTTATCTAAAAGATCTAAAATAAGCATACTATAGGGATGCAGCCACATCAATGCTTATAGCTGTGTGATTCAAAGAGCCAAGTTATTGGAACCAGCCCGGGTGCTCATCAACAGATGAATGGATAAAGAAAGTGTGGTATATATACACAATGGAGTTTTTCTCAGTCATAAAGAAGAATAAAACTATGGCATTTGCTGGTAAATGGATGGAACTAGAGGACATCATTCTCAGTGAAATAAGCTAGACTTAAAAAGTCAAGATCAAATATTTTCACTCATTATGTGGAAACTAGACCAAATTAAGGAAGAAAAAAGGAGAATACCATGAAAAGTTCAGAAGAAAGAATAGAGGAGTAGACAAAGGGTAGGGTGTGGGGAGAAGGGATGGGAAATGAGAAGAAAGGTATAATTAAATTGATCAAATTATTCCATGTACATATGTGACTATACCACAGTGAATTTCACCTTTGTGTATGTATATGAAACACTATTTTTTTAAAAAAAATAATTACTATAAATAAATAGAAGGAAGACCAGCAGAGTAGGGGATAGGGAATAGGGGAAGAGGGAAAGGGAAAGTACTGGGGACTGAATTGGAGCAAATATATTCTGTGCTTGTATAATTATGTCAAAATGAGTCCCAATATTATGTATGACTATAATGCACTAATAAAAAAGTCAGTGTTGTCAATAGTGAGACAAGTGTACATTTCCTGTTAGGATGGACCTAGAAGACACCTCCGCTTTTCTGTGTTACTCCTGTCAGAGGTGGAAAAGTGAATCCAATTTTGAGGAAACATCAAACAAACCTGAACTGAGAGACATTCTACAAAATATCAAGGTAATTAAAGACTGGGAGACTTCAGACTTCTAGAACAAAGGAGACCTGACAACTAAATCCAGTGTATGATACTAGATTGGATTCTGGACCAAGGAAAAATTATTTTACTATAAAGGACATTAGTGAGCCCATTGGTAATATTTGAATAAATTCTAAAGATTAGCTAATACTATTAGATTGGGGTAAGTGTGCCATTTTTTAAAATGCATATTTATGGTAAAGAGGCAATACATCTGTAGGAGTAGGAAGGGAGGAAGTGACAGAGCAGATGTGGTAAATATTTGTATTTGGGTGGTCTAGATGAGGGATATACAGGAATTCTTTATATTGTCTTAATAACTTCATTTGAAAATATTTTAAATACAATATTTAAAATATAAAAGCAGGGTTAAAATATCTGCTTTAGGGATTTGAAATTTTGCTAAAATATGACCTCTGGCTGTTTTAAAACTCTGGTTTTCCATTTATTCATTCATTAAAATATTTATGAAGTGCTAAATGGTAGGTGCTAGACTTCAATTTATATTCAAGGAAGACAAACCCAGCACTCATAGAACTTATATTTGTGAAGGGTTGGTGTGTAATGGGTCATAAAATGATAGAAAAAGAAACAAATATTAAAATTACTTTCAGGTATATTGCTATGAAGGAAATAAAATAAAAGTATGATGACATCCACAAAAGTGGGTGCATGGAGATGATCAGGAAACACCTTTCTGAGAGAGTGGCATTTGAAGCAGTACCTGACTAGTGAGAAAGATCCAATAACTTGAAGTAAGAAAATACTTCGTGAAGGATTGCCTGGAATTTATAATTGATATAAAAGTGGACATCATAATGGCCTCCATTTGGTATACAGGAATAATATTTAGCTTAATGACAACTAGAAAATTAAAGTTATTAAAGCATGAAATAAATGAATATCATTGGAATGAAAAGATATATAAAATCTGTTTTTATCCCTATGTAGCTAGGAAATTACTAGCAAATCACTGAAATTATCTGATGCTTAGTTTTATTTGTAATAAAATATATGAGTAGATGATACTTATAATTTTATAACCTAATTAAATCTTAGTATTTATAATTTTATAATATAAGTACACAGAAGGATAATTTCAAATAGATAATAAAAAATGTTTTACAATCTGCCACTGTGAGATATGATCGAGCATTCTTTGGGCTAATTCACACTTTGATTTTTAATAACAAAGTGAGTTTTTCAAATACCAAGAAACAGAAACAGGTAAAAGGCTTTCACAAATTCTTATATATCTTATTAAACTCAATATCTAAACAAACCTTCAGACTTCAACAACACTCCCCCCTTCTACTCTTTCCCCTCTTCTGATGCCAAATTCGATTTATTTATATATTTATCCATTTAAATTGACAGATAAAATTGTATATGTTTATTGTATAAAACATGATGTCTTGAAGCATATGTGCATCATGTAATGACTAATTCTAGCTAATTAGCATGTATTACCTCGCATAATTACTACTTGTGTAGTGAGAAAACTTAACATCATCTTAGCGATATTTAAGAATGTAATATAGTTTTATTAATAATAGTCAACATGTTGTACAAGAGACTTTTTGAATTCACTTCTTCTTACTGAAATCTCGTATCCTTTGACCAACATCTTTTCAACCCCTCCCCCAACCCCCACCACTCCTGGTAGCCCCTAATCTACACTCTTATTTCTAGAAATAAACTGTTTTAAATTCTAAATATAAGAAAGATCATGCATTACTTGTCTTTCTGTGCCTGACTTGTTTTACTTAACATAAAATCCTCCAGGCTCATTCATGTTGCCTCAAATGACAAGATTTCCTCCCTTTACATACAATAAACAAATAAAATAAAGGTATTATGTCCAACTACAACTACAAAAATATATTTTTTTAAATGTGGAGAGAAGACAATAAAAGAATATTTGTGCATGTGATGAAAATTAAGTTGTTATCTGTTTAAAACAGTGTGTTCTAACTGGAAGATATTTTATGTAAGCCTTCTAGAAATCACAAAACAGAAATATACAGGATATACCAAAAAGATAAAATGAAAAAAATCAAAGCAAACCAAAAAACATATGACTGAATAGTATCGTATACATCATATTTTCTTCATCTGTTCACTGACTAATGTACATTTAAATTAACACTTCTTGGCTGTTGTGAATAATACTGAAATGAACATAGAATGCTAATATCTCTTCCACATACTGACCTTATTTCCTTTTGAGAGGGGTGTGTGTGTGTGTGTGTGTGTGTGTAATCTCCTGTGATGGGATTTCTGGATTGATAACACTAATTTTTATTCCCACCAGAAGCCTTTAAAGATTCCCCTTTCTCCGCATTATCATCAACACTTAACCTTTGGTCTTTTTGATAATGGTCATTGTAACAGGTGTGAAGTGATACTTCATTGTGGTTTTAACTTGCATTTCCCTGATGATTAGTGATGCTGACAATTTTTTTATATACTTGTCCATTTTTATGTTTTCCTGTAAGAAATATTCATTCAGATATTTTGCTCATTTTGAAATTGGTTTATTTGCTTTCTTGCTATTGGGTTGTTTGAGCTCATTATAAATTTTGCATATTAATTCCTTATTATATGGATAGTTTGAAAATATTCCACCCCATTCTATAGGTGCTCTCTTCATTCTGTTGTTTTGTTTGCTGTGCAGAAGATTTTAGTTTGATATAACCCTCTTTGTCTACTTTTGCTTTTATTGCCTGTGCTTTGTGGTCACGTCCAGAAAAAAATCAGATCAATGCTTTACTGATAACTTTATATCTTATTTCACTGAGTAATATAAGATGTGTATCTCTATATCCTTTCAAAAGCAGTGTACATCTGTGGCAATATTTTTTTTCCTTTAAATCCTTTTACAGTAAATAGATTGTTCTGGCTTCTAAGGCCAAACCATCTAATATGCGTGGAATGCTGTACTTCTCCAGCTAGTACCCCCTCTTTTCCTGCATTATCCATTATTCCCTCATCCTGGACATTCCCAATCAGTATATACAAAACATTGTCTGGCAAAGGAGCAAGTGTTGGGTCATAATAATATATCATTGATTTCCCTAACCTTAGAAATCATCAATAGGCTGATGACTTCTAAATTTATATCTCATCACAGGCCTTCTGTACTCTTGAGTAATGAGGGATATCTATTGGATAGTTCCAAAGGCCCACTATGTGTCTCTAATTGGATGTCTAATAGCTACTGAGAAACTTAACATACCCCAAACTGAATCCTGATTTTTGCTCTTCAACCTATTCCTTTTATAGCACCTTCATTATTCTAATTGTTTTGGTCAATAAATTGAAATATCTTACTCTTTTATTATGATCTCATATTCCACATCCAATCTGTCAGTAACTCTTATTAGCTTCTCTTCCAAACTAATGAAACTTGTCATAATGCAATAAAGTTTTGCCTAAGAATTCAATTACAAAAATATGGGTCATGTTATTGGGACATACATGAGATGGCAGAAAGTAGCCTTTATTCAGCATACTGGGAGTTCCAAGGTCCTGCTAAACTCTAACTCTACCCTAGTCTCCACCATGGTTTGGCACCTTGTATTAGTCAACTTTCTGTCAATGTAACAACAGCAACAAAAAAAAACCCCGAGATAATCAACTCATAAGGAAGAAGGTTTATTTTTGCTGACAGCTCAGAAGTTTCAGTTCATGTCACCTGACCTGTTGCCATATGCCTTTGGTGGCACAGTGTACCATAGCAGAAGTGTGTGGCCAAGGAAGCTGCTCCTTTCATAGCAGCTGGTAAGCTAATAAAAGCAGCAACAGGGCAAGATTCCATTAACCCACTTTAAGGACACACCTTAAATGATCTAACTTCCTTCTTGTAGGCCACACTTCCTAAAGGTTCCAACACCTCCTGGTAGTTTAATAAACTGGGTACCAAGCCTTCAACATGTGGGCTTTTAGGGAACACTCCACATCCAAACTATAACACACCTGGTAATAGTTTTTTAGTTTGTTATAGCCATAGAAACTGCTATAGAATCTCAGCTTATCTGAGACTTCAGGGACAGGAACAGCAGTTCCAGCAATCTCTTGGTATTTATTTTCTTGGTCTTACACCAAAAGAATGGATCAAGAAACTATTTGAAATTCAGGATTCAAGTGCCTCTAACTTCTCAAAGCTATTATTTCTCTGCCTGATTTCACCCTTTCCTCCACGTTTCTCTAAAAGGTAAGAACACTCTAGCCTAACTATTTGAGAACAGAGGGTCTGTGCAGAGGTTGAGTGCCAATTACCAAGCAATTTCTGTAACCCAAATCCAGTCACTTCTTATAATTTCCACAACCTGTTACTTTCATCTCTTCTTACCTGAATTATTACTATATCATCCTAATTTTTGCATTCATTATTGCTTCCCTATAAACTATTCTTAACATGACAGTCATAGTTATCCAAAGTCAGATTATGTGACTCATCTGTTTAAAAGTCACTAACATCTTCCTATTTCCTAAGAGTGAAAACCAAAGTCTTCACAATGATCTTCCCCTCTGTCCCACTGCTATTCTACACTCATCTTCTCTACTCCTTACTTTTTAAACTCTCTCAAGAACTCATATGTCCTAGGGCATTTTCACTTGCTTATCACTCTGCCTGGAATACACATCCTTCAGATGCCCATATACCTTACTTCCTTTTAGTTCTCTATCAGTCTCACTTCATCAGAGCTGTTTCACTGACCACCTCACACATAATACTCCCTCCAACCACAGTTGCTCCTCTCTTATCCCCTGTATTGCTCACCTCTTTCTAAATGACCAATTACCCCAAACTCAGAGGCTTAAATCAATAAACATGTATCATCTCTGATTCTGGGAATCAACTCAGAAATAGTTTAGCTGGTAGTTCTGTTGAGGGCTTCTGAGATATGATCATCTGAAGACTGTGGAGGATCTATTTCCAAAGGAGCTCACCCATACCTGATACTAGTTTTGTTTGAAGGAGTTCTCTATTTATCCCCATGTATAACTTTCCATGGCACTGCTTGGGTATTTTCATGATACAAAGACTTCTAATGGAATCGGTGGCTCTAGGAGGGAGTCAGGGGAAAGCCCTGAAGACTTTTTATGACTTAGACTTTATCATTTCTGCACTATTCTATTGGTTAAAGGAGTTATACCTCTTCAGTGGGGGAAGTGGGCTACCAACAGGCAAGAATCATGGGGGCTATTTGAGAAGGGCCATAATTTACTTTATTTTCCACACAGATCTTAATTTTAAATACATCTTATTTATGTATTTTTTATTTTTTTATTTTATTGGTTGTTCAAAACATTACAAAGCTCTTGACATATCATATTTCATACTTTAGATTCAAGTGGGTTATGAACTCCCATTTTTACCTGTATACAGATTGCAGAATCACATTGGTTACTACTAATATGGCATTATGTAAAAATGTGGATGTGTAACCGATGTATTTATTTTTAAATTGTGATTTGTTTGTTTCCCTCACTAGAATTTAGTCTCCTCAAAGATAAGGACATGTCTTCTGTATGCTCAACACCTGGAAATATGTGGAATGAATAATTGAGTATTACCAACATTACATTCAATCCTTTATTTGAAAATAGAAAAAAAAACCATCCATACCTGAATAACTTTGTGAGGAGAATTATATGAAGACTGGATAATAGAAGAGTGTTCATTACACATACATTTGAAAGTCTGCAGGGAATTTTGGGCTACTGCTTCTGCAAGGAGGAATGTAGACCTAGAAATTATCAAGAATTTAGTGACATCAACTTTTGTCTTCCTCTACAATCTTAATTCCTTAAGCCTCACCTAGGAATATTCTATTTCGTCTTATTAACAAAGAAGATGGATTTTTAATTCCTGTCAACCTTAGTGGGGTCCCTTTCCCAATTAATAGAGTTATTCTGAAGACTAAATTAGGAGAATATTATGAATACTCAGAGATGAACATGAGGACATTCTTTCACCTCTCAGTGTCTGTCATATCCCCAGCCTCCTTGAAGGTAGTTGATTTAGTTTTGGTTGTTAAATGTTTAATTAGATATCCATACTACCCTACGTGCTGTCAAACTGTAGGTTTATTAGGGCTTTTAATGTGACCAAACTGAAATTCCCTCCCAAGGAAAACAAATAGTAATGAACTGAAACAGCAAATTCTCTCAGAATTGAAAGTCATGAGTAGTACATCAAAGTCTCCCTCAAGGTCTATTATCCCATTGATTCTGGTGTTTATCCTCTTTACTCTCTTAATCACTGCACTTCATTTCAACAATAAGTTCTTATTGTTTGATGTGATTCAAAAGTTTCATGTGATCTAAGAACTATTGATTTCAAGGTTTTAATGAGGAATTTTTTTTCCTTGTCAGAATGTGTGTAGGAACTAGAGGTTTAAAAAGAGAGAGAGAAAGAGAGAAAAGGGAAAGAAATATATCCACTGCATGGGCTGGGGTTGTGGCTTAGTGGTAGAGTGCTTGCCTAGCACACGTGAGGCACTGGGTTCGATTCTGAACACCACATAAAAAAATAAATAAATAAACAAATAAAATACAGTTATGAAAAGAAAAAAGAAATATACCCACTGCAAAGCCCTTGAAAATGCTTGATAAATAATTAAACATGAATGACTGTTTAATTAACTAGACTGGATTAAATCTAATAGTATTAAAATGTGAAAAATATTCCACTGGTTCCCTCATGGGAATTAACTTCCTTCCCACCTCACTCTCACCATAACACAACGCAGATAGGGGAGAGAGGCATTCTTGTATTATCAAATTCCCATCATTTAGATATTTGTCTTTATAGCTTCAGTATTTCTTTTTTTTAATACATCTTTTCTTCTCACATTTTTATTGGTGCATTATAGTTGTTCATAATGATGGGATTTGTTGTTACATATTCATATATGCACACAATATAATAATATACTTTGGCCAATATCACTCTCCTAAAAATACATCTTATCTCCTTTTTAAAAATTTTTTCTTTTGGGTACTAGTGATTAAATTCAAGGGCACTTAACCACTGGGCCAAATCTCCAGCCCTTTTTATATTTTATATAAAGACAGGTTGCTTAGGGCCTCACTAAGTCGCTGAGCCTGGCCTTGAACTTGTGATTCTCCTGCCTCAGCTTCCCAAGCTGCTGTGCCCAGCTTTTTTTGTAAAATTTTGAGACAGGATCTTACCAAGTTGCTTGTGATTTTCCTGCCTCAGTCTTGTGAGTTGTTGGGATTATAATCCTGTGCTGCCACACCCAGTTTATATTGTATCTCCTTAACAACAACTCCAAAAGGACAAGGACTGTGGCTTTCTTTTCTTGGAATATCAGCAGCAACTGGACTCAAGAGTAGTAGGTACTCAATAAATATTGGAAAGCTTGCTATGTCATCTAGAACTTCATGTAAAGAATAAATGAAATAATATTTGTAAAGTTCTCAGAATAACACTAACACACATTGAGGTACTGCTAATATTCTTTTGTTTAGGTTCTTTAAAAAAAATATCGAATGTTAGCCAGACACAGTGGTGCAAGCCTATAATTCCAGCAACTCTAGAGTATAGCCTCAGTATTTCTTGATTTGAGGATCTGGGAGCTACCAGTAACCTCCCGTCAGGAGCTGGTTTCTCTAGCCTATGTAGAGGAAACAGAATGCCTAATGAGACACAAATGAAGCAGTATGGACTTAGTGATCTTCTCAGAGCCAGTGGAGCCTGAGAAGCTAGAATGTGGTCTTTTAATGCCGATTTGAAATACATGTTAATGTGCTGATTCATGTCAAAGATAAGTTTGCCTTTGTAAACAGTCCTTTTCTCCCCCACTAAATAGGCTGGAAGAGATGGCTTTGAGAATAATGAGACTTCAGGTCTAGGGCAATTCTAAATGAAGGGGCCAATGTGGTTAATTATGGGACCAACTTGTGAAAGTGTTGATGGAGGCTGGAAATGAATACCATCTCTGTGCTAAAGGACCAGCAGGTGATAGTTGCAGCCAACTTTAGCCCTGTGTGTGAAGAGCCCATACTTCCCTGGATAAGCAGCCCAACTGTTAGGTCTACTTGTAACTCCATCATAATAATTAGAGAAGCCACATGTTGGTCAGAGCTGAGAAGGAAAGTAAGGAGCAAGGGAGGAGTGATTTTTTTCATTCCTTTCTTCAGGGAATATTCATGAGTATATGTATGTTCTGGTTGTGATTCTGAGTTATTGGAAGTTTCTATTCTAGAATCCCTGAAATTATCTTATAGCTAATTATTGGCATTCTAGTTTTGTGTTTTAAATGAATCAAAATAGAGAAGATTGATGTTTCCTAGACTATTCTACATTTGGAACATATGTAATCAGTGTGAGGAACTGAACTCTGATGGTGTATCTAGCCATTTCTTTATTTCTTGTTCATTCACTACTTTTAGTCAATATTTACATATTAGCCATTTGGGGTTTCTATAACAAAATATATAAACTGTGTGAACTTATAGAGAACCAAAATTTATTTATTGTAGTGATGGAGGCAGGGAAGTCCAAGATTAAGGCACAGGCAGATTCAGTGAGGACTTGCTTTCCGGTTCATAGGTGGTGCTTCTTTCCATATCCTCACATGGAAGTGGCAAGGTGTTCTTTGGGTCTCCTTTACATAAGGACACTAATCTCAGTCATGGGGCTCTGTCTTCTAACCTAATCACTTCCCTAAAGGCCTGCCTCCAGATGCCATGACACTGGTGTTTAGGTCTCAATATATAAATTTGGGGGAACATAAACATTCAGATCACAGCAATTTATTTGTTGTGGTAAAAATCATTACTCGTCCTATATCCAGTTTCCAATTCCTATTTGCTATGTTTCCTTAAGTCAAGTTATGGGCTGTGGAATCAGAATTCTTGCCTTTCTATTCTGGTAATGCATTAATATAATCTCAGATCCTTTAGTATAAAACTGTACATACTTTATAATGTTGTTAAGAAGAAATAAATGTGTTAATGCATGTTAGGCATTTAGATCAGCAGCCTCATACAGTAAATAATAAAAAGTTAATTATTTCTTTAATCTGTCAATCTTATTTCTCCTTGCTGCCTTACTTCAAATTAGGATTTCATTATTTTTCATGGATTAAATTATTCTCTAACTTCTAAGCCTCTATTATTTCTCCACTTGGAGCCTTTCTCACATAGCTACACTGGAGTAATTTTTCTGAAACAACCATGAGACTCCCTTGATTATATTTAAACTCCCCATTATGACATACAATATATCCCCCACGCTAACCATAATTTTTCTATTCTCCCAATTTTCTTCTTTCACAATATTTAAAGACCCCCAAGTAACCCCATTACAATAGTATTTTTTAAGAGAGAGAGAGAGAGAATTTTAATATTTATTTTTAAGTTTTCGGTGGACACAACATCTTTGTTTGTATGTGGTGCTGAGGATCCAACCCCAGCCTCATGCATGCCAGGCGAGCACGCTACTGCTTGAGCCACATCCTCAGCCCAACAATAGTCTTTTTTATACTTTCACGATTCTAATATATTTCTTCCCTTTTCTTCACCAGGTGGGTACCCTTCAAATTCCTAACCAGTACTTCCATCCTGTTGATAGTCTTTTGTAACCATTTCACCTGTGAAGCTAATTCTATCTCTGTATTTCTTCTAATTATCAATTATATTTATATTATTTCATACGGGATACTGTATTATGTTTGCGAATGGAAATAGGATGGTTATTTCAGGTTAAGTGTCCAAGTGGATGACAGCACATTCTGCCCAGGTGGAGGGAAGTACCGCTTACATGGGAAATCAGATATCTGAAATTGGATATTCAAGTAATTTAATGACAATCATTATTAAACACACATATTGAAATAGCTACAGTTCTGAGACATGTACCTTCTGAAAGAGAAAATATTGTATAAATAATTATTTATATTCCATATTATATTTATATTCCATATATTGGCTGTAGTGAACTATGGTATTCAAGAAGATAAAGCAAGGCAAAGATTGGGAAATATCTGATGCTCAATTTAAAATATCCAGATGTCAGATATTTTCAGTTGCATTTGAATTTCACTTTTTTCCTTCTTTCTCAGAATGTGTAATTTGACTACTAGAAGATGAGTAGAAAGGATCACTAACAAATATTTGAAGAAATATTCAAGAATCACTTTTTCATTTTTTTATGGTGTAAACATTTTTTAATTGAAAAGGCTAAAAATGAAGTATGAACAATTATGACAGAGGATAAATCACAATGATATCACTAATTCTAGATTTTTGAATTAAGTGACTTTAAATAATTCTATGCAAGCATGATATTATGAAATTTAAGTATGGATAAGATCTTTGCCTCCGTCAACCTGGAAGTTTGTATTTGCGGGGGGGGGGGGATTATAAGTGATTTTTATTGTCTAATTCTTCTCTTCTACAGCAAGCATGCATTTGTTTTTATGATAAGGAAAAAAAATATAACAGATCAAAATCTGAGTCTGAAGCCATACTTTTGATTCATCAGGTGAAGAACTCAGGAATGTAAAATCTTGAATCACAGAATCCTCTTTCATTGCATTGTTTTTGGACCACATAAAGAATGTAATTTTTTTCAAATTTGATGAAAATTAGAAAGCCACATGAGCAAGCTCAACAAAACTCAAGTAGGAAAAAATATAGGACATCATAATCAAATTATTTAAAATGAGTAATATAGTGAAAATCTTAAAAGTAGCTAGAGGGAGAAAAACGTTATGTACTAAAGAACAAAAATGAGAATGACAATAGATAGTATATAAGAAACAATAAATCTAGGAGACAGTGGAGCAACATCTTTACAGAACTAGAACAAACAAACAAAAAGAACTTGTCAAGTTAGAATTCTATAACTAACAAAAATATTTGCCAATAATAAAGGAGAAAAAGACGTTTTTAGATTTTTAAAAAACTAAAATATAAAGATGAGATCTACAAGAAATGTTAAAAGAAGTCCAGATAAAAGGAAAATTAGAGTATATAGTAATCTGTCTATATCAAGGATTGAAGAATAATAAAAATGTTAAATATCAGGAAAATATAAAAATGTGTATTATTTAAAAAATATATTTAAAAGAAATACAGATGGCCCCTGATGTACAATGGCTTAAGATTTTTTGACTTTGTGATGGGTTTATCAGCTTGTAACCCCATCATAAGTTGAGGAACATCTGGATTTATTGTGGCTTCCCTTATAATTTTTTTCAAGTTTATGATGGATTCATCAACATATTAAATACATTTTTTATTTAAATGTATTTATCTGAATGTAACTCCATAATTAAGTTGAGAGACATTGGTATACTGTTTAAATTAAAAAATAATAAAAGTGTTGTATAACTTTATAACAATATGTAAACTGCATGATGGCACCAAACCCAGAAGATTATACATTGTAAGATTCTCCCACTGTAAGTGATGTGTTATATTACTTGGATGTTGACTATAAGAAGTTGAAGATGTAGCTGGGCGCAGTGGTGCATGCCTGTAATCCCAGTGGCTGAGGAGGCTGAGACAGGAGGATGGAGAGTTCAAAGCCAGCCTCAGCAAAAGCAAGGTACTGAGCAACTCAGTGGGACCCTATCTCTAAGTAAAATACAAAATAGGGCTGGAGATGTGGCTCAGTGGTTGAGTGTCTCTGAGTTCAATCTCCAGTACCTCCCCCCAAAAAGTTGAAGATCTGTATCATAAACCCTAAAGAAACTACCAAAGAAATGAAACAAAGAGATAGCTAATTGATAAACACAGCCTAATTCCCTCTTAAGATTGGGAGCCATCTCGCCACAAAGACATGAAAAGCTAATTTTGGCTTTACTATAAATTACTGTGAATTCTAAACTTGCTTAGAATGCCTGCCCATGCCTTGGACTCACCCATGCCTGGCTTTCCCTGACCAGATAACAACCCTCTCTGAGGCTCTAATGACCTTCATAAATACTACCTTCATAAATTCTGATGTTGGGCCTGGCTAGCAAAAATATAAACTAGCCTTTGTGTTACGCTCATCAGAGTTTTGTTATCTGTAAATTCTCAAACCCCACTTTGTGTAACTTTCTGGGCTATAAAGCTGTGCTCCTGGAGAGCTGGGGGGCTGTCTTTTGTTCCCATGGTTTTTGTTGGGAGAGGTAGCCCGGCCGATCAAAATAATAAGCTTGCTTTAATTTGATTTTAATTGGAGTCAGTGGTCTTTTCTTTGCATCATGGTCTAACATAATAAATCAATAATATAGAGAAAATAGGCTCATGAAAATATTCTATTGCTGGGAGCCATTAGCCAAGTAGGTATGACAATTTCCTTGCCAGCGTACCCCATGTTGCAGTGACATTGAATGTACGTGACCTTGCTCAAGGACCAAGGCAGATTAGGGTGTTCCCGGTTTTAAGATAATCGTGTTTAGGGCGTTCCCAGTTTAGGTTCCAGGTTTAAGGTTTAAGATTATTCCTGCTGGGAATAGGGCGTATCCTGCTGCCTGAGTTCCCCTTGAGTTCTCACGGAATTCAGACAGTATATTTTGGAGATAGAAGCCCAGTGGAGGTGGATTTGGGCAGAGAACGTGGATTTGGGAAGAGAACGTGGATTTCCCCAGAACGTGATTGTAGACGGCTGGTGTGAGTTCGGGAATAAAGAGTTGCTGTTTGAATCTACAAGCTGTGTGGTGGCTCGTGATTGTGTGCCCAGCCAGACTGCAGCATTTGTGCCCAGCCAGACTGCGGCATTCTATTATTCCAAAATGAATCAGAAAGACAAATAAGAACATTAGAAAAATAAAAAACAAGTAGCAAGTTATCTGCCTCAAAGCTAATAGTATCAATAAACACATTAAGTATAAATGGTCTAAGCTACTCAGTTGAAAAAGTAATATTGTCAGACTGATAAAAAGTGAGAAATGAATATATGCTATCTGCAAGTAATTAACTTTTTTTAAAGATAGAGAGAGAATTTTTTAATATTTATTTTTCAGCAGACACAACATCTTTATTTTATTTTTATGTGGTGCTGAGGATCGAACCCAGCGACCCGGGCTTGCCAGGTGAGCGTGTTACCGCTTGAGCCACACCACATCCCCAGCCCAAGTAACTAACTTTTAAATATAAAGGCACATGTAGATTTTTAAAATAAAATGATAGAATACAATAGACCATTTTACACCAATCTAAGAAAGCTGGGGTGACTCTATTACACCTGACAACATAAATACCATGTGCTATTACCAGAAGGAAACCAATGTATGAATCAAGTTAAATTCTAGGGAAAAGAAACAAACCAATTCATGGTGACAGAAAATATATCACTTATTCCCTATGGATGTAGATTTGGAGTGAAGAGAGGAATGGATTACAAAAGGACACAAGTAGCTCCAGGGGATGATGGATGTGGTAGAGCACCTGCCTCACATGTGAGGCATTGGGACATTGGGTTCCGATCCTCAGCCCCACATAAAAATAAATAAAAATATTGTGTCCATCTACAACTAAATATATATATATGTGTGTGTGTGTGTGTGTGTGTGTGTATTTAGTTTTATTGATTTTATTTTTTTAAATACACGACAGCAGAATGCATTACAATTCTTATTACACATATAGAGTACAATTTTTCATATCTTTGTATATAGAGTGTATTCATGCCAATTCATGCCTTTATACATGTACTTTGTTTTTTTTGCATTACAATTCTTATTACACATATATACCACAATTTTTCATATCTCTGTCTATATATAAAGTATGTTGACACCCAATTTGAGTCTTTATATATGTACTTTGGATAATGATGTCCATCACATTTTACCACTCTTGATAACCCCTGCCCCCTCACACCCCTCTTCCCTAAATAGAATTCATCTATTCCTCCCATGCTCCCCCTCCCTACCCCACTATGAGTCAGCCTCCTTATATCAGAGAAAACATTCAGCATTTGTTTTTTGGGGGATTGGCTAACTTCACTTAGCATTATATTCTCCAACTCCATCCATTTACCTGCAAATGCCATGATTTTATTCTCTTTTAATGCTGAGTAAAATTCCATTGTGTATATATGCCACATTTTTTAATCCATTCACTCACTGAAGGGCATCTAGGTTGGTTCCACAGTTTAGCTATTGTGAACTGTGCTGCTATAAATATTGATGTGGCTGTGTCCCTGCAGTATGCTGTTTTTAAGTCCTTTGGGTATAGACTGAGGAGAGGGATAGCTGGATCAAATGGTGGTTCCATTCCCAGATTTCCAAGAGATCTCCATACTGCTTTCCATATTGGCTGCACCAATTTGCAGTCCCACTAGCAATGTATGAGTGTACCTTTCCCCCATATCCTCTCCAACATCTACAACTAAAAACATACAAAAAATAATAAGAAGAAGATAAAGGGTGAACATAGCTTGAAAGGGAGGTGGCAACTGCACTGTGAAAGTTTGGTTTGGTGAGTGAATTAACCAAAGAAGTACTGTATACTTGCACATTGCTGAAATAGTAAATTTTCAATGTTATCCCCTAAAACAATAAGTATGTGGGTTGATAGATCTGTCAATTAGACTTGGTTTAATATTCCACAGGGTGTGTTTGTGTGTGTGTGTGTGTATACACATATATGTATATATATACACATATATGTATATATATATACACATATATGTATATATATAGCAAAACATCACATAGGACACTATAAATATATGCAATTTTTCATTCACTAATTAAGAAAATAAAACAAAAGATTGGTTTTACCCTGTAGACCATAAAAAACTATTTATATGTACTTAAAAATAATTAAAGGGACTGGTGATGTAGCTCAGTAGTAGAATAATTGCCTACCATATACACCAGGCCCTAGGTTCAATACCCAATACCAAGAAAGAAAGAAAGAAAGAAAGAAAGAAAGAAAGAAAGAAAGAAAGAAAGAAAGAGGGAGGAATGGATGGATGGATTTGTGTTAATAAGACTCTCAAGAGGGTTCATAAGGGACAATAATTTACTAAATCATTTTAGGACAATAATTTACTAAATTACTTCAATCTCCCTTCTTTTCATATAAGGTCATTCTTTAATTGACATTGCTAATTATTTTCTTCTTCTAATTAAATAGTTCTGTAATGTTGCAGATTGAGTTAAAATGGATAAACAGATATTCAACCCAGTTTTGAAATTTTAGCTACACAGCCAATCTAGACAGAGCTGTATTTTTCAAAGGTTAAGTTGTATTCATTAGGCCTAATGTTAATGAAAAACAATAGTTATATAATACTTTTTTTTCCAAACAAAGCATAATCTTTACTATTTTTCTGATTTTTTTTCTCTTTTTGGAAGGCTAATTTTCCAGTTTAATTTTTATGTACTATTCTGATGAAATTCATTTGGATTTATAGCAATACTTCTAAAATGACTTAAAGTACAGTTGGCAGCACATGTGGAAACTCTGTTATCTATGTGATGTTACCTAGGGTAAAGTAAACTTGGAGGTTCAAAAAAACATTTGTATATGTTTTGAAAGTGTGGTGCTCACCATTATCCTGAAAAATATTTTTTGTTTATTTTTTTCTTTTTGTTTTTTCATCCTGAGGTGAAATAGAGCTGAGTACTAGTAACTCAAAACTTACATTTTAAAAAATATTCCTGGTTTTGCTCAGGCCCTTGCCAAGATTTAGGTAAAACACTTTCGTTGTAATTGAAATTTATAAATATAGGCAGGTGTCATTCATTACACATAGCTGCTTGCCTTTCATCTCTTTTTGTTGCTCTGAATAAGTAAGTAGAGGTAAAAACCTAAAAGTAGGGTAAGGAGGACCACATCTTAAAAAAATTAGACTGCGTGTGGTCATGTTAGCGTCATAGAGATAATGTCACAGTAAGATTGTCTCTTAAATTATAGTGTGAAATACTTTACTAAATCTCAAGTAATGGCTCAACCTAGATCTTTATTTACCTCTTATTATAAAACTGCTTATTTGTTGTTGTGGTTTAGATATGATACATCCCCCAAAAGCTCATATGTGAGACAATGTAAGAAAGTTTAGAGGTGTAATGATTTGGTTATAAGACCCTTAATCTAATCAGTGCATTAACCTACTAATAGAGATTAACTGGGTGGAATGCTGATGCTACTGTTTGCTGAAAGCATGCTCTTGGGAAAGTTTGTAATAACTCAAAACATCATTTTCCTCTTCTTTGAGACAGGTATATTGCTGGGTAATATTTATACCTGTATATAGCAAAACCCCCAACTATCAATGAGTTTGTTTTCTCCACTAACCAATAAGTACATTGATAAGCAGCTGCTAATTTTGATATAATAGCCTGACAATCTCAGAACTAGCTTTTCTGACTTCTGTAGGATATTCCTCGGTACCTTACCTCACAGTAAAAAATGAATTGCTGCAAGTGCAGATATTTCATTGCCTCCAAGGAGGAAGAAGATAGAAGTGGCAGAAATAGTTATTACTATCTTTCTTATTTTAATCAGAAAACAAAATTTTCCCTATGACTCCACATTTCTGCTTGTTCCTGATTGATCAAAACCATATGACATGGCCACTTCTAGCTAAGGACCATAGGAAAACAAGTATTTATCTCTCCCAAAGGGAGTTACAATGGTTGAGGAATCATACAACTATATTACTAAGGAAAATAATAGAATCTATTTTATAGGCAAAGACTAAAGATAATATTACATAAAGTTCTAGTTCTGTGTCTAAAATATATGAAGTATTTCATAAAGGCTGCCTGCAGTTATCATTGTCATTTCTTACATGATTACCATTATCAAGAAAGGAAATAATGAAGTCTTTCATAGATACTCATATAGACAAGTTCAAAATCACAAATCCTCCTTATGTCACAGTCTCTTTTATTTTCTGTCCAGTCTCATCTCTTTTTTACGCTGAGTGCAGTCATAACTAGCTCCTTGAAGTTGCCCAAGCAAATCTCTGCTTTTATACCTCCCTTCCTCATCTCTGCAGCAACCTTTCCATTCTCATTGAATTCTCCAGCTCTGACTCATCCTTTAAAACCTGCATAGCCTTCACCTTTTTGGCCTTACAGCCCACCCCAAATGGGATGCATGCTGCTCTTCAATGCTCCCCCACTGCACTTGATGGTTTTCTGTGGTAGGCTCTGAATTTCTTGGCGACGAGGCAAGCTTTGCATCTGATATTGGTGTTCCCTGAGAGATGGCAGTAAGTACACATTTAGTCATCATAACTTGGGAGTCATGTTATATTTTCTTCAACATCATTGCCCCAAGCTCTTCAAAAGCATCTCTTTCATTTCACAGATTTTTTTTCTTTTTTTCAGGGGATTAATGATCATCTTATTAAGAAATGATAACTAGATCATGATTTATTTCTCATTGTTTTGGAAAGAAAAACTTTCAGTTGGATAACTTGAACTCCTGTTGATTCTGACCACCTATAGCAAAGAGTTGACATTGGAGCTATATAAACTAGCTAGAGAAAGAATCTCTGTTCTTTGGATTTTCTGCCACGGATACAGTGTCCTTCCAGTATTAGTTCATTAGGAGACTTTCCCCCCTTAAATTATTTAGAGGACAATCATGTTCCACAATAAACTGCTTCACGGGAAAGATCATAGATCACATCACCTTCCTAGCTGAACTCTGTACCAAACAGAAGAGCAACAGTGCTTTAATATAACACAATCTGTCTTAAGATCCCCTTGTTACAGTGAGAACTCTATTAGATTAAAAAACCAAAGTTCTTGCTGGAGTATATATATGTATATTTGATTCCTGAAGATCAAATCAAGGTAGTAAGATTTCCATCTTCTCAAATATTATCATTTTTATGGGTTGGAACCTTCGTATTCTTCTCCTTTAGCTATCTTAAATGTATAATTATTTATAGACTATAGTTGCACTGTTGTACCATAAAACATTAGAAATACTTCCCTTCATCTACACTTTGTTTAGGTATCCATTATCTACGCTCTCACTACCTCCTTCCTAGCCTCCCATGGCCTCTGTTCTACTCTGTACTTCTATGTGATAGACTTTTGTTTTGTTTTGTTTTGTTTTGTTTCCACAAATGAGAACATGCAATAGTTGTCTTTTTGTGCTTAGCTCATTTCACTTAACAATAATGTCCTCCAGTTGTGGAAAATGACAGATTTCATCCTTTTGTGGATGAATAGTATTCCATTTTGTAATTTTACCATATTTTAAAACTCTATTCATCTATCAATGGACATCTTTTGGGGGAAGTCTCAATGGGTTGTTTAGACAGAATGTGATATTTTTTATTTCAGAACCAAAATTCAGCTCCAGAGAAGAAAACAGCCTGTGTATCAGGGACAAGAGATTTCAGAGCTGAAATAGTTTTCTATGCCCTTAGGCCTGGGTAAAATAAAAATCTTGTAAAACAACTGAAAGAGAGCTCTTGTTAATATTATTTGTCCTTATTGTTAGTAGCTTTTCTGGGATATTTTGTTGTTATATCTCAGCAAGTATTTGGATTATATTTCAAGTATTTTTTAAAAATTACAATCAATGACTAATAATAATTTCAAAACATCATTCAAAAACATATTGATTTTACACTTCTATAGGCCTTGTTCTCTGCTAAGAATAAATATAAATAAAACTTAAAGATGCATAGTCTAAGAGGGCAAACAGGAAAGAAGTATAGAAAGATATAGTGATGGAGGCTTTCCCAGGAGACCAAAAACCAAGTTTTATCTCACAAAGGAAAGTCAATCAAGGGGTGAAGTGTTTCTTTGTGAGGTATTTTATCCACAGGTAAGAGGCAGCAAAATTTGTAGATGCTTGTGATACTGGAGCAAAGCACTGGTTGAATATCTGTTATTATTTCTTTTTTTTTTCTCCTTAGAGTTCTAAGCTTAAAATAAAAACTGCTTTGAATTGATTAATGTATATAAAAGTGCTTTATAATTCATGAAACATGATGCAAATATATAGCATAATCAGAATTTACCAGCATTATTTGTTATACCTTTGAGTAACAACATAATATTATTAAGTTAATTTTGTCAGACTTTGACCTTTTTCTTTGGGATGGATAAAAGGAGCTAAAATTAATAGGCACAATCAGGAAATAGAATATATTTAAATAATTTTAAATGTAAATGCATTTCTGGGAATCATCTTCTGAAGTATGTTCTCATAACCAATGTGCTGAATTTTTCTTATGAGAGACACTATTTCACCTTATCTGTACTAAGCTTTTAATCAGCTAATTGATTAGGTAGAAATTTTTATTCTTAAGTAATATAATTGTATTGATCATCTCAGATTTTATGTTTTTAAGTGAATGTTGTTTCTCCTCATTTTTAGAGATTTACATCCTTATTCCATAATTCAAAATGATGGGTAAAATCTAAAATATTTAGATTCTTTCCAGTATCTGATTTATTGTTATGAAAATTTCTATTTAAAAATTGCAGTCTATTATTAATATCACAAAAATATAAATTTGTTATAGAATATTTGAGTTTTTATAAGCAAAATAAGAAAATTTGAACCATCAAAATTCCTATCTAGACATTATAACTCTCAACATTTTATTTGCGTCACTTTTTAAAAGAAAGAAAACTTTTTAAAATGGGTTCATATTATAATATTGTTTTATAATTACTTACTACATTCAAACACATGGTGTGAATCTCTTATCTAAAATGAGGTAAGCGATGTGATAACTGATGATAAATATATGATAGTCTACTTTATTTGCAGTTTTACATTCCAGTTTTGACTACCCATGACCAACCATGTTCTGAAAATATTAAATGGAAAATTCAAGAAATAAATAAATAATTTATAAGGTTTAGATGACACACAATTCTAATGAAGTCTCACATCATCCTGTTTCTACTTAGGAAATTAACCATCCTTTTGTCCAGCTCGTCCTGTTGTATATACTACATGTCCCTGTCACATAGTCACCATCTCAGTTATCAGATTGACTATGGCAGTATCAAGGGCTTGTGTGCAATTCATCTTTATTTTACTTAATAACAGCCCCAGAAAACAAGAGTAGTAATGCTGGCAATTTGGGTGTGCCAAAGAGAAAGTGCTTCTTTTAACTGAAAAAATGAAAAGTTCTTGATTTAATAAAAGAAAAAAAAATTATATTGTTGACATTGATGAGATCTACAGAAAGAACAAATATTCTGTGAAATTGTGAAAAAGGAAATTCTTGCTAGTTTTGCTATTAACATCTCAAAAATGACGACCACAGTGCATGATAAATGTCTGGTTAAGATGGAAAAGGCGTTAAATTTATGAGTGAAAGATATAAACAGAAAAATTGTTCCAACTAATGGCAACATGTTGCACCAGAGTGTTGAGGCTGTGTGAAGACTTCAGTGAGTACTCTCCTGAAATGAGTAACACCAAGCCATTTCCTGCAAGTAAGGGATATTACACAGGTTGAGGAATAGGTTTGGAATAAAATATATGAAAGTCACTGGGGAGGCTGCATCTGTCAATGAAGAAGTCATTATCACATACAGCAGAATTTAAGAAATTAAGGAGAAATTGTATTATCCAAAGTAACTCTTGAATTGCAGTGAAACTGGGCTCTTTTGAAAGAAAATGCCTAATAGAACCCTCATTCATAAGAGTGCAAAAGAAGCATCAGGGTTAAAACATGGAAAAATAGATTAACTATGGTTTTTTGTAGCAACACTTCAAGGCATATTATAAATACAGTGTAATGTAAAGAGTGAAGAACACGTGTGCTCTCACAAACAAAAACTATTTTGAGAGAGGCCACAGCCACACAACTTCTATTAATTATGATTATTCTATTTTATTAGTAGTTGTAGTTGTTGGTCTATTAGTGTGTCTAATGAATAATTTAACTTTATCATAAGTATGTAAAGATAGAAAAAATCATAGTATATATAAAAATCATACTATCTGCAGTTTCAGGTATCCCCTGAGTGTCTTAGAATGTGTGCCCACAAATAAGAGGGCACTTCTAGAGAGGATAGGGTAGGCTGGAATGATTGTGGAAAATTTCACAAAAGGGAGCAATTCTGAGGTAGCTTTTATCCTCTTTTCACAATGCTTTCTTTTTTCTTTCCTTTGCCATGGACCCTAGCCCTCCTCTATGATGGGATTATATTGATATTGGCTCTGGCCATGTGATTTGCTTTCACTATAAAATGTAGGCAGAATAATGGTTTGGCATCTCTTGTTTTGGGGGAGCCTTTGCTGAAGTCTTCATAGAGGCTCAACACTTTCTGATGTAACGTGTTACTATCAATTGGAACATGTTTTCCGTTCATGTCTTTCACCACAAATTTAATGCCTTTTCTGTCTTCTATAAACACTGATCATATACTGTGGCCATAATATTGGAGTTCTGCAGTAGACCTTAAGAGAAACAAGGTTTTTTTTGTTTTGTTTTGTTTTTTGGTTTTGGGGTTTTTTTTATTCCCTTATGCTTCTACCATGAGAAGATCACATTCCAGTTCACTGAAGGGCCCAGAATGAGGCGTCTTGTAAACACCTGAAACCAAAATGCAACTTGAAGCCAAACCCATCTGAGCTCAGCAAGAAATTACCTAAATCCCCATAATCTGTAGAATTTTTCTGTGAGAAAAATAAATGTTTGTTGGTATAAGCCACAGAATTGGGGGTTATTAATATCATAATGCCTGCAATATCTCAGGCATGTTGTGAGGGATGGTTGGGTCATGAATTTAGCCTCTTCCTTTCTGTTTCCGTTACTGCTGTGTCAGCTCTGGCTTTCATCTCACCCCTCTGAATTGTTTAAAATGCTTCCTCTATTTCTCATCTGTATCAGTTACAGTAGTCTAATAGCTATTAGAAGTCAATCCAAAATGTATAGGATTCAAACCTAAGTCTACTTCTTGCTTACATTACTATACCATTGTAAATGAGTGAATGACAGTCATTTGGGAGCCCAGAATGATGAAAGTGTTTCAGTCTTTAACATTTAGTTTCCACTGTGGCTCTATGGGCCTTCTTTATTCCAGCAAGCTAGGAAAAAAAATAGTATGGAAGAGAATAAAATATGTTTTTAATGGACTAAAACTGGTACTAGCGTCCATCATTTCTGTCCACATTCTGTTACTTTGAATCCAATAATATGTGATATGTAAATGCAAGGTAGACAAGAAAATGCAGCTTTAGTTGTGAGGATAGAGAAAATTATGAATATTGATGAGCAGTTCACATCTCTGTGATGCCATCTTTTGTTTAATGTATTTTAATCTAGAGTTATTAGTCCTAAAAATCCAATGTGTTATTACCTATTCACTTAAAATCTATTGTCCTAAGAGTTTGAGCTTATAGTTGTCTAAGGGTTTAATGTAAAATTTAGCATAAGTGTGCAATTTCCATGTATGTAGCTTCTGTTTACATCCAGTACCAGTTTTGAAGCATAGGTGAACTCAGCACTTCTTTGATTTCTTTAGTATATGATACTGTCACACCAAAACATCAGCAGCAACATAGAAGCTACCTACAATTTCATAGGAGGGGCAGAGCACACTCACCATCAGCAAACAGTTCAATAAATCCTAGTCACACATTTTAATTCTCTATCAAAATCTTTTTTCAGCTGTGTGAGCCATTTGGGGCCTTTTTTTTATTAGCCCCTACACTTTCCACAAACTTTCTGTACTCATATCAACTCTCTCTGCCCATGCCTTTCTCATATAACTTAAAATAGACCAAGTGTACTGAACATGCATACCTATACTCATCTTATTCAGGAAAAAAATAAAGACACTTTAACTGCTGATTTGACCTTTAACTGCCATGAGGTGTGATTTGCATCTTCCTCCCATATCATGCAGAAGACCTTTGCGGCTGGCTCATTTTTTTTTTTCATATTACCTCTAGTTTTGCCCTTCATACCTCCTATTATACTCAATTATGCTGACTTCCTCACTATTCTTTGAAGATATAATAGGTTTTTTGTTGTTGATTGTTTGTCTGTTTCATGTCTCTGAATCTTAAGCAAAACTATAGTCCCACTCAAAACTCTTCTCCTGCCTCTCCACATAAAGGTCCCACAAACTCAGAGTGCTGGCTTGAATGTGGAGTCTTACATGCCCTCATTCCACTGTCCCTGCCATCTCAGAATTCATTTTTCTATCTTCTGTGTCTTTGCAAAATTCTGTACAAACTTCCATTTTGTGCTTATTACATTGTTTAATATGTTATCCAGGTATCTTGCTCCCAGAACAGAGACCTTGTCATTTTTGAACCCTCAGCATAGTACCTAACTTGGGCTTGAAACACAGTTTCTCAGTAAATGTTTGTTAATGCAAGAAAAATTGCCCTGAGAGTTGAAAAGCTGGCCAAGAGACAGGGAGTCTCTCAGTTCATGACCAAGGTTGAGTAACTAGTCTGGAACGCCAAGCACTCCCATGAGGGAAGCCTTCAGGATAGCTTTAATTTTCCCCCCCAAAGCACTATCATTGAAGGAGAAAAACATTTTTGGAGCTATTTTAATATGCTAGTTTCCAACAGGTTCTTAAATTACGCTTTCTGTGAAGAGAAAACTGAAGAGGAGAAGATTAAGTGAAAGGAGAATACAGAGCCAGAAGCTAAGTTCATTCCAGAAATGTTATGAGAGTTAAAACGTGCAACTTTCCCTCTCACTTCCTGGGTTTACATGCATTTAATGTAGCTCGACCTGCTGAACTCAGTGTGGGTTTCCCATGGTGTCTATCTCTTTCAGGCCAAACTCTCTGTCTATCATAGAAGATAGAGAAATAATCAATATGTCTCAACAATTCAATGAATATTGGTAAATTAATAAAATAATCCCATGCAATAAACCTAAGCTTGCTACTGTAATTATATGATAGCTAATAACAATGTGAATCTTTGAATGGAAGAACACTTTGAATGTGTAATCAATAACTCAGTCTTTTGTTATAATTTTGGCCTTGATGCTGAAGTTGACCAGAGATAAGAAATAAAATATCTCAATCAGACTCTACAGAACAATAAGGATGCATCTCCAGAGAATTAAGAAAATAGAGGCATATGCAAAGTATAATGGAAAACTTCTTAGACTTACTAATATTGTAGCTGTTCTGTGTACTTATGGTAGCTCTAGTTGCTACAAATTAACCTCCAAAACTTAATGATTTAACAGAAAAATATATTTCTTATGTTGGGCAGCTCACTTTCAAATGGATATTCAAGGATAATGGTTTCCTAATTTCCTTCCTATTGTTTCTCCCATCCTATGTTCTGGCAAATTTAACCTAGGATTCCCAAGATTATTATGTGGGTTATCTCCATCCCAGGCAGAGACTCTTAGGTGGGAGGGTTTTACAGGCCAAGTTTGTAAAGAGAGTATATTACTTCTAAGTCACTCTGTTGGCAGAAAGCCAATCATAAGACCACACCTATCTCCAAGGAAAACTGGAAATGCAGTCAACCTATTGCAAGGAGAGCGAAAGTGGTAAGAAGGACAACAATGATAAACATGGTTTTAAAAAGAGAGAATAAAATCTTTACAGTTGATCTTCGTTATTTGTGGGTTCCATATTTGTGAATTTGCCTATTCACTAAAATTTATTTATATACTCAAAATCAATTCTTGCAGCATTTGCACAATCATCTGTTTTGGTGTGTATCTTCATTTTTATTTAAGAGAACCCCCCATTTTTCATAGATACCCTTTTCCACAATAAAAAATATTTCCTTATGTTTCTGTTCATTGAGTGTTTATGCTGAAGGAATATTGAATTTAGTTAAATGCTTTTTCACATTTTTTTGAGATGATTCTGCAGTTGTTGTCCTTTATTCTACTAATATGGTATATTGTATTCATCAATTTTTGAATGTTTAATGGACTTCTGATTCCTGGGAAAAATTCCACTTAGTCATAGTGTATAAACTTTTTCATAGATTACTGGGTTTGGTTTGCTAGTATTTTGTTTAGAATTTTTGTGTTTATATTCAAAAGCAATATTGGTTAGAATTTTTCATCTTATGATATCTTTGAGTAGATTTGGTATCTGGTTAATAATAGTCTCATAAAATGAATTGAAAGATGTTCTTCCTTTTTAAATTTTTAGAACAATTTGTGAAAAAACATGTCATTACTTATATATTTTATTTCTATTTTATTGAGCTACATCTTCAGCCCTTTTTATTTTATATTTTGAGATAAGGTCTCACTAGATTGCTTAAACCTTTACTTAGTTGCTGAGGCTGGCTTCAAACCTGCAATCCTCCTGCCTTAGCCTCCTTAGCTGCTGGAATTACAAGCATGTGCCACCATGCCCAGCTTAACTGTATTTTAAATATTGGTGGAATTCACCAATTCTTATGGCTTGGCTATAAAGATTCCCCCAATATGATAAACAATCCAGGAATTTTCATAGGTGAAATTATTAGCTTGTCAGTTAATTAATCCATTTAATGGATTAATAGTTTGAAAGTATTACTGGGTGGTAACTGTAGGCAGCTGGAGCATGGATGGGGGAAGTAGGTCCCTGCAGGTACGCCCTTGTGGATAATATTTTATCCCTAGCTCCTCACTCCTCTCCCTGTTTCCCAGCTGTCATGAGCTGAGCAGCTTTCCCCCACCATGCCCTTCCACCAAGACGTTCTGCCTCACCTCGGCATGGCTAACCGTGAATAAAACCTCTGAAACCATGAGCCCAGATAAAGTTTTCTTCCTTTATGTTGTTGTTGTCAGGTATTTTAGACACAGTGATGAAAAACTCACTAACACAAATGCCTGACCTTTTTTTTCCCCCTGTGGTGATTATTTTTGTTTTATTTTGTTTTTTAACAATAGTAATTCTATCTCTTTTTTAATTATAGGCTTAACTAGAATTTTCTTTTTCTTCTGGAGTCACAGAAGTTTATGTCTTTCTAGGAATGTCTTTATTTCACTTGGCATTTAATTTGTTGCCATGCAATTATTCATGATATTTATTTCCTGATAATTATTTTTCTCTATATAGTCATAGTAATGTCCTAGCACCTGATTTTATAGTTTGAGTTTCCTCTTTTCTTATTTAATTTAACTAAAGATTTGTCTATTTTTGTGTTATGGTTTAGATGTGGTATCCCCCAAAAGCTCATGTGTGAGACAATGCAAGAAGCTTTGGAGAAGAAATGATTGGGTTATATACTCAACCTAATCAGTGAAATGATCCCTGATGGGACTGAGTGCTAACGGGAGGCAGGTGGAGTGTGGCTAGAGGAAGTGGTTCCCTGGGGATGGGGCTGATGGGGTATATATTTGTATCTGGAGAGTGGAGTCTTTTTCTGCTTTTCATGTGAACTGCTTCCCTCTGCCACACTCCTCCACCATGATGTCCTGTCTCACCTTAAGCCCTGAGGAGTGGAGAGGATTGAGACCTCTGAAACCTTGAGATCATAAATAAACTTTTCCTCCTCTACAGTTATTCTGGTTGGATCCTTTCAAGTCCCAGCAGTGAAAAAGCTGACTAAAACATTTTGTTTATCTTTTCAAAGAACAAGTTTTGATTTTGTTCATTTTTCTCTATTACTTTTGCATCAAGTATTTCCATTTATTTTTATTCTAATTTTTATTATTTATTTACTTCTGTTTGTTTAGGTTTAGTTTGATCTGTTTCCAGAAGCTTAGGCAGAAGATTATACCAATTTATTCTTTTAAATTTAAATTTAGGCATTTATTGATAAAATCTTTCCTCTAAACATAGTTTAGCTGCATTTTCTGAGTTTTGGTATATATGGTACATATGTGTGTGTGTGTGTATCTTCATTTTCCTTTATCTCTATTTTTAAATTTTCTTCTTTCATTTGATTTATTCTTCATTGGTTAATTAAGGGTGTGTTTAATTATAATTTCCACATATTATAAATTTCTTGTATTTCTTTCTGTTACTCTTGAAACCAATTTTATCCTTTTGATTGGAGAAAATACTTTGTATGATTTCAGTTCTTTTAATCATTTTAAATATATTGAAGCTCACATCATGGGCTAGTGTATGGTCTGTCCTAGAGAATGGTCCATGTGCTCTTAAGAACTATTGTTGGGTAAAATGTCCTATCCATATCTATTAAATCTAGTTGATATATAGTATTGGTCAAGTCTTCTTTTTTCTTGTTGCTCATTCCTTCTAGTTCTTCTATTATTATTAAAACCAGGATATTAAAGTATTCAACTATTATTGATGAACTTTTATCCTTCCTTCAATTTTACTTTTCCTTCATGTATTTTAGGGCTCTATTGTGCATATATGGTACATATCAGTGCACATATGTTATGTTTATAATTGTCATCTATTCCTGATAGACCCATTTTATCATTATAAAATGTAATATTCTCTTCTCTACTAATATTTTTGTTTTATATTCTATTTTTTCCATTATGATTATATACACTATAGCTTTTTTGTGGTTTTTATTTATATTGTGTATCTTTTTGCATCTTTTTTCTTCAACCTATTTTTATTTTGATGTAAAGTACATTTCCTGTAGACAGTATATAATTGGATTTTGTTGCTGAAGTATTTCATGTGTTCATATTTAATGCTGTCATTGATATACTTTCATTTATGTCTGATACTTTTAGGATTTTGTTTGTTTTGCTTTTGAGTACTAGGAATTTAACCTAGGGGTACTTTACCATTGAAATAAGCAAATAAAATATATATATATGTATGTCACCCCAGCCTCTAAAATTTTTATTTTGAGGTAGAATCTTGCTAATTTTCTCAGAACTTCTCTAAGTTGCTGATGCTGCCCTTGAACTTGAAATATTCCTGCCTCTGCCTCTTGAGTTGCTGGGATTATAGACATGTACCACCATGCTGGGCCCTGATACCCTTGATAATTTATTTTATACAGACATGTCAATTTCTTTTTTGTTCCTCTTCCCCTTCTTTACTACTTTGAATTAAATAAATATTTCTAGCATAACATTTTAATTCCTTTAAATATCTTTTCTTTTATTTGTTATTGTTGTTACCAAGGATTGAACCCAAGGGCACTTAACCATTGAGCCACATCCCCATCTCACTAGGTAGTTGCTCAGGACCTTACTAAGTTGCTGAGGCTGGTTTTGAACTTCTGATTCTCCTGCCTCAGCTTACTGAGCCACTAGGTCTTTTTTGCTATATTCTCATGAAGATTGGTGATTTCTCCAGAGCTTATCATACACATCTTACCAGAATCTACTTTAGATTTATACTACTTAATTCCAGTATGATAAAAAAACATTGCTTCTACATAGCCATAATCCTTCTTCCTCTTTCAGTGCATTATTATTATGCATATTATACTGATATATGTTACTGTCACTGTTAATATATTCTTCTTATATATCTAGTAGAAAAGCTAAGAAAGAAAAAGTTTATGTTAACCTTTTTACTTGCCATTTATAGTTCTTTTTAATTGTTCCAATGAATTTAAATCACTATCTGGTATCACTTAGCTGGTGTCACAAAATCCAATTATATGCTGTCTACAGGAAATGCACTTTAGGTTAAAGATAAAATAAGTTGAAGAAAAAAGATGTAAAAAGATATATAATGTAAATAGCAACCACAAGAAAACTGTGGTGTATGTAATAGTAATGGAAAAAAATAGAATGCAAAGCTATCCATCTTCTTCCTTTGTGCTGTTATTATTGAAAATCATATTTCAACAATACATATAGATTTATAAATTTTTTAATTAGTTGAAAGAAAGGAAGCATCTTACTCTGTCACTATAGCAAAATACCTGAGATTGAGTGATATATTAAGAAAGAGGTTTATTTATCTCGTGCTTCTAGAGGTAGGGAAGTTCAAGATCAGGTGACCACATCTGGGAATGGTCTTATGCAGACAGCATCATATGACAGGAATGCATGCAATGGTAGTGAGCGGGCCCATGCAGAAGAGAGAAGGGAAAGGGAGTTGACCCATTTTATAGCAACCTGCTGTCACAGTAACTAATCTAGCCCTACAGTCCCTCTCAAGATGGGTCTGATCTATTCATGAAGACTCCATCCTAGAACTCAGTGCCGCCCACCAGACTCTCCTTCCAATACTGTTGCACTGAGGAATTTAGCTCAACATGAGTTTTGATGGAAAAAAAAAATCATCATCAAAACATAGCAGAGGTAAAACTATGCATTTATTTCTTTTATGATTACATTATTACCTTGATCAGAATTCTTTGTTTCAGCTGGGATCACTTATCTTCAATGTGAGGAACTTTCTAAAGGAGTATTTTAATAAGTGAGTCTGATATAATTGAATTTGCTCAGTATTTTTCTTTCATTTTTGAAAGATTGTTTTGCTGGATGTAAGATTGTTTTGTTTTTCCAGCACATTTGAATATGTTATCCTAGTGTCCTCTGGTCTCCATTGCAATGAGAAGTCAACTGTTAATCTTATATATATCTGTTAAATATAATGTGTATATTATACAAACTGTTAATCTTATTATATATAATATCATGTTAATCTTTTACATGATAAGTCTCTTCTATTTTCTTACTTTGTGGTTCTCTCCTTGCCATTATCTTTTTGCATGTGTTTTGTTCCAAAGAACTTTATTTACAAAAATTGGTGTTGAGCTGGGCATACTTTCCGTTGTATAGCAAAAGCATTTTGAATATGTATTTTTGTTTTTAAAATATTTTATTGATGCATTATAATTGTATATAGTAGTGAGATTCTTTGATGCATACACAAAATATAACAATATAATTTGGTCAATTTCATCTCTCAGTACTTCCCTTTTCCTTTCTCTCCTACTACCCCTCTTCTTCTTTCTCTATTCTACGGGTCTCCCTTCTATTTTCATGTGATTCCCCACATCTCTCCCCACTTTTTTTTCTCTCTAGCTACCACATATGAGATTTGTCATTGTTTTTTGACAGCTTGATCATGATATGTCTGGGTAGACTCTTTTAAATTTTATCCTTCTTGGAGTTTTCTGAGCTTCATGGATGTGTAGATAATACTTTTCAATAAACTGCACTAGTGTATTAGTTTCCTAGTGATACTGTATCAAAGTGTTAGCACTGTTTACCAGTGACAAGTCCACGCAGAGGCAAGTTTAGAGTGGAAAGTTGAAGCTTTCTTTATTAAAGGACAGCAGAAAAGACTTCTCCCTGAGGAAGAAGGGGACCCAAGAGGTGGAATCCCTGGAAGGGTAAGATCTTCCCTCTTTTATAGCTAAGGTCTACTTTCAGCTTTCCCGTATTCCTGTCCATTCCTGTTGCATTCCTGTCCTTTGTTCTGTTATCTTGCAGTGTAGGTGGGAAGGCCCAAAGGGTGGGGGACAGGTGGGCCAAAGGAGTAATCTGGGCAGGAAGGGCTTTTGGATTAGCATCTCCTTGTTTGCTGGGAGCTGCTTCACTAACATTTCCTTGGGATGGGCTCCAGGCCTTGGGGACATTTTCAATTCCCCTTTTCCTGGACTCCATTCTCAATATGGCCTTCATTCTTGATTTTACTCGATATTAGACCCGATTTACCTAACTACACTAACTATCTATCTGTAAATCTGGCTTCAAAAGTACCAAAAATGTAGTGGTTTAGAACAATAGAAATGTCTTATAGTGTTGGAGGCCAGAGTCTGAAATTAAGGTATCATCAGGGCCATGTTCCCTGTGAAGGTGCGAGGGAAGAATCTGTTCAGTACTTCTCTACTAGTTTCTGGTAGTTCCTTGGCTTATAGCAGCATGACTCTGATATTTATATTGCATTTACTCCATGTGCATACATATCTCTTCAACAGTCATATTGTATTAGTAATCCACATTACTCTGGTATGACCAGAGTATATATATAATATATACTCTGTCATATAGATATAATATAACTCATTATATCTGCAAGGACCCTATTACCAAATAAAATCATATTTTGAGGTTTTGGGAGTTAGGATTTTAGTATATAAATTTGGATGGAAACCGTTGTTCAAACTCTAACAGTTCAATCTGGCTCCCCAAAATCCATGATCCTCCCACATACAAAAAAAAAATACATTCACCAAATCTTGTCATCCCCCAAAGTCTTAACTCGTTTCAGAAATTCTGAGTCCAGAAATTCATGAAATTCTGAGTCTAGAATTTCATCTTCAATACCATCTAAATCAAATAAAGATGAGACTTTGGGTATATCCTATCCTCTGACAAAATTTCTTTCCATTTATAGAACCATGAGACCTAGAAAACAAGTAATCAGCTTCCAAAATACAATGCTTCAGCATGCATAGGATGGACAGTTGTATTATCCCAGTCAGTGGGGAAAATTGGAAGGAAAAAAGAGTTCAGAAATTAAAACCAAACCTGAGATTCAGTTAAGAAAATTCCATTAAAGACCTAAGAGTTATCCTGTTTGGCTTGGTGCTCTGTCAAATAGCATCACATGGTATTGATGGCAGGTCATTAGGGGTGTGCCTTTTGGGGTTCTACATATCTTTGTTCTCCCAGCTCACAGTTTACCTGGGTTGCAGCTCTAGCAAAACAGTGGCCCTGACCCAACAGCTTCCACTGGCCTAAAGCTCCAGGTCCAAGATTTATCCATTGGCTCCACCTCTGGATCCAAGTTTCCGCCCTCTCTGGCTTCTGCATCTAAAGTTCTGCCTTGAGAGTCATTCTTCCTTCATTGTCTCTCATTTGTATACCTATCAGTTCAAACTGATTGTGTTTCTTCTGATATAAAACTCTTAAAAACTTTGGTCTCCCATGAATGACAAGGGATTCCACACCATTAGATACATAGGTTCTTCACAAATCCTTCTTGGTTCATCACATCTATATTTCTGGCTCCTGCTGAGATGGATGATCAGATTCATAAATCAGACACCTACATAATCTCTCTAGCAAATATTTGTCCTGTCATACTTTTGCCTTGTTTCCACAGAATGTTATCTGGTTGGGCTGAGGATTTTCTGAATCAACAAGTACTGATTCCTTTTTGCTTAGTAGTTCTTTTTCGTTTTATCTCTTCCTCTGTAGCTTGCATTTATGTTTTGAACTGTGGGATCTCCCAAAAGCTCATGATTGAGAATGCAAGAACAACCAGAGGTGAAATGATTATGAGAGTTGTATCCTGATCACTAATAGGGATTAACTAAGTGATAACTGTAGGCAGATAGAGTGTGGCTGGAGGAGGCAGGTCATTAGGGGTGTGCCTTTTGGGTGTTCTCTCTCCCTGCTTCTCAATTGCCATGTCCTGAGCTGCTTTCCTCCTCCATTCCCTGCCTCCATGTTGTTCTGCCTCATCTTGGCCCCTGAGCAATGGAGTCAGCTTTCTATGGACTGAGACCTCTGAACCCGTGAATGCCAAATAAACTCTTCTTCCTCTAAAGTTGTTCTTTTGTCAGGTCATTTGGTTACCTGTGGCAAAATATCTGACTAAAACATTTGCTATACTCAGCAAGGATAAACAACACTATCTTCTGTGTAGTAACTGAAAATCTCCCATTTAAATATCCAACTTCGTCACTTAAAAGTTCTGCTTTCCTCCCAATAGCAGAACATTTCAGCTAAGTGATCTGTCACTTCATAACAAATTTGTCTTTCTTCTAGTATCAAATAATATTGTCCTCATTTACACCTATGATCTCACCAGGACACCTTCAATATTTTTATTTTTAGCAATAATCTGTCCATGACCACATACTGTCAAAAAGATGACAGTCAATGAGTGTTGGTAAGAATGTGAGAAAAAAAGAACCCTTGTATATTGTTATTGGGAATGTAAATTAAAATAGGCATTATGGAAAATAGTATGGAAGTTCCTTAAAAAACCAAAACCAGAACTTCCACATGATCCAGCATCCCATTTCTGGGTATTTATCTGAAAGATTTAAAATTGGTGTGTCAAAGAGATGTTTGTACTCCTATGTACACCATAACATTATTCAAATTAAGGAATTAACTTCAGTATCTATCAGCAGATAAATAGATAAAGAAAATGTGGTATACACACACAGTGGAATACCATTCAGTCCAAAAAAGAAAATGCTGTCATTTGTGGTGTCATTGATTAAATTGGAGAACAATATTCTGAGTGAAATAAGCCAGGCCCAGAAAGATAAATATTGAACATTCTTACTTATATATTCAATATAAAACAATTGAATTCTCTAAAAGCAGAAAGTAGGAATGGTGGTTACAGGGTATGGTGGGTGAAGGGAGTCAAGAAGAGATGGTTAAAGAACACAAAACCTCGGACATAAGAAAGAATGTTTTTCTGAGGTCTATTGCACAGCCTGGTGAATAGAGTTAACCATAATGTATTGCATGTTTTAAAATTGCTAGAGAATAAATTTCAAGAAAAATCCAAGAAAAGGATTTGAAATGGTGGATATGTTAATTAACTTGATTTAATAACACCATGTTGTATTTATAAATCATATCACTTTGTACACCATAAATACATGCAATTTCAAATTGTCAATTTATAATAACACTTTCAAAAAGATAGGAATTCATTTCTTCACATCAGAGATGCCAGCCAAGAATTCATGGGACATATTCCCAGTCACAGCACTGCTTGTAGAGGCCTCAAGAATACCACTTGCCACAGGCAGCTCTTCTGCTTCGGAACTTAGTTGGAGATATTCTGCCTCAGGCCACTTTCTGGATCTGGGGCTTTACCCTGTGCAAGCTGTGAGAGAGGTAGGAAGTTTACAGATGCATTTGTTCAAGGATTTTATCCCTCTTAAGCAAGCAGCTTGTTTAGTGAGTTTTGGCACGGCCCTGTTGTGAAGAGCCAGGCTCTCTTTAGCACTTGAAGTATTTTGGAGGAAAGGTGCTATGCAAATTGAATTGATGCTATTTATGACTGCTTTGGTTTTCCTCTAAGTGTCTGGAATGTCTGCTCAGAGATTACCAACTTGAGGGCTCAAACAGCATGCCCAGGAAGCCTTGCCACAAGTGGTAGCTCTATCAATATCCAGTTGTGAAAAACAGAACAGAATTCTGTAGCTATTGGGAATGCTGGGGTTATTTTTGTCACATAAAAAGGTGGTGCCAGGTCATTACTCTAACATCTACCTTGGTAAATCCACATGACATGTGGTTTCCCTCGATTGTTGCTGAAATGTCTCCTTTGGTGACACTCATTAACAAACTGTAAAGTTCAAACTCTTAAACTAGTGTTCAGTGTCCTCTTTGACCCTTCTTTGGGCCTGTCTTTACTAAAAACTTACAAGACAGAACCCCCTACTCTCTCAAATAGCTTTACTCACTAGTGCCCGAACTTTCCACTTTCTCATCAATGTGTTTATGTTCAGCCCACCTAGAATGGCCCCCTGACTTATCCTACATACTCTCTCCTCCTTTGCTATGCCAAAACTCAATATTCTCTATTTAAATCTTATCTATCCTTTAAGAAGTTTACATTCTTGTCCTCCTTGGGGAACAGCTGCAGAGAACTTGTAGAGGTTCTCTGGTTTGTTCATGTGGCTGGTGTTCTCAATTTAGGTTCTGTTTTGCATTTTAGATTTGAAACTCTGTAAAGACAGGAACTGACTAAAACTCTGCCAAGAACTCTATATAATTAGAAACTGAAAAATTATGTTTTTAATGATGCTGATGTTATGAAGACAAATAGAGGAATGCAGTAGGGAAAACCCTTGATTATTTACTCCTAGAAATTTGGTCTGTAATTTAGAAGAAAAAAATTCTTATTGACCCCAGTTCCCCTGAAGAATTTTTGTAAGTGTGTCAACTCTACATCATTACTGTGCCTCGTCACAGGTGGCTGTTGTGGTCATGGGGAAGTGAAGCTAGGTTAGACCAGCTGAATGAGATTCTCAAATTAAACTTTTATGATCTTTCCCTTGGTCATAGAATAATGAGCTTCTCTAAGTAAAGATCACATTTTCTTAAATTTCTGCTCTTTCTGGAAAGATGGTACAGGAAGTGACTAGTAATGTATTCCTGTTTATCTGCCTGGTATTGTCGTTTCATATTTATCTCAACTGTGGCCGCATCATGATGGCTAATATTGATCTTCTTTATGATCCGCATTTCTTTCAGCAGGAACAAGAGTTTTTCTCACCATAACCAAGACTGATAAACAAGAACAATGTTTGATGATGTAAGTTCAATACAAATTAGAAGCTTCCACCAATCATTGAATCATTGAGGATGACTTAAAAGCATTATCAACATTCCCTTTTATTTCTTATAGTTTCCTCTGGACATTCTATTTATAGTTTTCCCAATAATTTTTGCTATAATGACTCAGAATTGCCCTGTGCCCAAAAAGTAAGCTGCTGCCAATTTCAGAATGCCTTTGGATGAACCAGGATAACATTGAGAGTCTTGCTACCTGATGTGGTAACTCTTTGATAAGGAGATACTGCTTCTGATTCTGAAATTCTGACACTCTGTTCCCTGTGACCAATCCAATTGACAAAGCAGTTCCTTGATGTGTGAAATGTAAAATATGAAGAAAACTTCTAAGTTGACCTAAAGCCACATCCCAAGTGGCCCTATCTTAATCAATAAATATACTAAAAGGTTATAGGTATAATGCTTTTATTTTTTGATTCTTTTTTGTTAACCATTTTGTTTTGTCTTACAGTAACATGGTATAAGAATTTTAGAAATAAGCCTTCATTTGACTCTAAATCACCAGTAAGATTTGGTGCTTAGTTTTTGATGAGAAGGAATGAATTCATTTTTTCTTGCCATGACTCATGACTTGTGATCAAACAGCCACTAGCAACTCATGATGTGCTAAGAAGCATCAGGCGAGTCATAGGAAATCACTTGCAGAGGTTAGACTATACATAAATATTTGTTAGCCTGCTGGGGTGTTTTCCTAATTGTAAAAATGTTAGAGAAAATATGAAGAAAATGTGCACCATTTGCTTAGAGAAAGAATGCTTTATATTCTATGCCAATGTCTCTTTTCTTCTTTTACTTTCTTACTTTTTTAAGGATTAGGAATTAAAAATATTTGGTGCAACCTTAGATATAATAGGATCCAGTGACAGAATATAATTGTGAATTTCTCTAGCTTACAATCTGTTTTAACCGTTTTCTTTACCTCTGTGCACAGTTGTCCTCTGGGTAAAGAACCTTACTTGTTACCACCCACCTTCTTGATTAGTATTGACTAAATCATAATATGGATCCTCCTGGGGGACTTTCTGTTGAGTAAAGTTATTTCCTTTACTGGATCCTTCCCAGTATGGTGTTTGTCTGAATTTTTTGGTTGTTATCAAAACAGTCTCCTAAGCCCAC
Source organism: Marmota monax (assembly GCF_021218885.2). NCBI lineage: Eukaryota > Metazoa > Chordata > Mammalia > Rodentia > Sciuridae > Marmota > Marmota monax. The sequence continues at coordinate 4,985,770 of NW_026694610.1, forward strand.
GGTCTGGGTTCTGATTTGGATTGGAGAGTTGCAATTTCATAAGGATCAAATGAATGTGCATTTCTGGAAGGAAGAAACATTTTTTGTGGTCATGGCAAATGCCACTGGACATCACCAGTGTTAGACTTAGGGGCATCTGAGAAGAATGTGATATTTTCCCTATTTGTGCTTCTTGCTTTTTGAAGCTAGATTCCTTGATTTAGTGGCATGCTCTTATATTGGAATAATTTTTTCTTATTGTGTTTATAGATATACTTGGTCATAATCCAACCCCAGTATTTGGGAGCTGCCTAGATTAAATGTATGTAAGGAATCTGAGCTATGAATTGACAATAAAAAATTGGATGCCGTTGTATTGCCATTTCTGCATTGTTCAAAGTTAAAATGAAGGGTATATATAAAGATAAATGCTTTAGCTCCTTTTAAAATTTTGTGTATATCAGGATTTTTTTGAAAGAGATATATGGAAACTATGGATAAAGGTATGAATGGTTTAGTGGTGAAATAAGGAGATAGGCATGAAAATAAATAGGGATATAGATTAATTTGATTATGAATTAGGAAACATTGATAGAAAATACACATTTTAATAATATGTTTCTATATAGTTTATTTTGAAATAATTTTAATAGAAAAATTACAATACAAATGAGTATCCTTCTTCATACAGGTCCGCAGACTGTTAACATTAAACCACACTTGTTTCACTCTTTTGTCTAACCTAAATTCTCCAATGTTTCCAAAACCAAGAACACACTCCTAGATAATCAAGAGTACCCATCCAAAGCAATTTATAGTCCTATCACATGACTCTCCAATCTACAGATCTATCAAATTTTATCAACTTTCCCAACTGTGTCACTTAGTGCTTCTGGTTCCACATCTCATGCAGATCATGAGTTACATTTTGTACTCATACCTCTTTCATAGTCATATCTGTACTTAACTAGAACAGTTCCTTAATTTTTCTCTGACTTCTATGGTCTTGACTGTTTAAAAACAATGAGGGTATTTTGAAGGTGTTTTAATTTTGAAGGCTGTTTCTCAACCTGAGTCCATCTGATGTTTCCTTGGGACTACTCTCTGCTTATGGTTTTCTGGCAGAAGTAACATGTTTTTCTCAATGCATAATATTACAAGGGCATACAAAGTCTACTTGTCCCATTAACTTTCATCACCAGGTTACAGCCTACCAGGTTTTTCCACTGCACCATTATCATTTTCCTTCTTGATGATTGATAATTTTTTTTGAATGGGCACGTTCCAAAATTATGTTAATATAATTTTCTGCACCAAAATTCCAACCACCAGCCTTAGCATACTCTAAGGAATCTCTTTTGAATAAACCACTTTTATAGAATGTTACCAAATCTCTGTTAGTTGTAGTTCTACAATAAGAAAAGTTTTCCCTTGTATAGTCTGGTTTCTCCAGAGAAATAGTACAAATAGGATTGATCTATCTATCTAGATCTGCCTAGATCATTCTACAAACATATGTGTAAAGATATAGACATAGATACAGAAATATAGAAAGATATTTATGATAAGGAATTGGCTCATGTATTTATGAAGGCTAAGCAGTTCCATGATCTGCAGTCAGCCAGTTTAAGACCCAGGAGAGATGATGGTATAGTTCCAGTCCAAGACTGAAAGCTGAAAACCAGGAGAGACAATAGTGTAAGTTCCAATCAGAATCCAAAGGCCTGAGACCAAGAGAACCAATGCTGTAAATTACAATCCAAGTCTGAATCTAAAGGAAAGAGAAGACTGATGTCCCAGCTTGAAGACAGTCAGAAAAAGAGAGTGAATTCTTCCTTAATCTGCGTTTTTTATTCTATTCAGGCCTCCAGCAAATTGAATGAGGCCCATACCCATAAAGGAAGGTAATATGTTTAGTAATTCTGCTGATTCAAATATTGGTCTCACCCAGAAACACCCTCACAGACATACCCAGAGGAATTTTTAAACAAATATCTGGACACCTCGTAGGTCAGTAAAGTTGACACATAGAAAGTCCACCCTTGTCAACATGGCATCCACAAGTATCTTCTTAAACTATTCTTAATTTTCAAATGAAGAAATAACTATTATAATTCCCTATAACTTAAATACTACAAGTAAAGTTAATGATATTTAAAAACTATGATATAAAGTCAATATATTTTATATGGTAAATGTTTTAGTCAGCTTTTTGCTGCTGCAACCAAATACCGGACAATAGCAATTAGAGGAAGAAAAGTTTAATTTAGGGTTCATAGTTTCAGAGGTCTCAGTCCATGGAAGCCTGGCTCTATTCCTAGGGGCTCAAGTGAAGCAGAACATCCTGGCTGAGGAAAGCAGCTTAGAACATTACAAGGAAACAGAGAGAGCTCTCTTCATGAGGACAAAATATAAACCCCAAAGGCACACCCCCAGGGACCCACCTCCACTAGACACACCCTACCTGCCTACAGTTACCACCCAGTTAACTCCTATCAGGGGATTAATGCACTGATTAAATTAAACCTATTCAAACCCAATCAATTTACCTCTAAATCTCCTTGGATTGTCTCACATGAGCTTTTGGGGAGACACTTCATATCCAAACCATAACAATAAGTGAATAAAGGAAGGAAGAAAACAAAATATTCAGATACAAATATAATTATAAAAAATATGAAAGAAATATTGACAATTACAGTTCACATTTCTATAATTGGTAATATAGTCCCAGATGATATTTATAGCTATGTTTTTCCACTACATTTTCTGTGTTCCCTTTGTCTTCAATAAGTACCTCAGCTGGTCATGGTTCTAGGAGTCTTTATTTCCGAATAATGTAATCCATTCGAAATCAAGGCAGGGCATAATGATACTGAGAGTGGCTCTACTAGATCCCCTGTGTTTCAGAAATACTCTTTCCCACTTCATCGTGGTTTAGCAGTCCAGTGCCTCCTTGGTGGTCGGGATGCATCACACCAGTCAGCAAGTAACTCCTTCTTTGCCTCTGATTCAGAGGTATAACTTCCAGTTCAATGGAAATATTGTCATATCCTCTGGTACAATGAGTCCTCCCTTTGCAACCCAAGTCCAGAAAAGCATAAAGTCATGAGAGAAGAAGAAAACAAATGTTCCTATTGAGTTACTAAGAGTAATGCCACTCTTGTTTCCACTCCTTGGGTCTATATCTATGAATCCTGGCTATTGAAAAAAATGAAACTACATAGTGAGCCTTGATCCAAAGAGTATGTATCCTATTAGAGAACCCTGCCCTAGCCCTAAAATGTATTACTTCCTAGCTGCTGCTCTGAATCTCCCAAAGGTAATTCCACCACTTTATCAAACTAGCTGCTTCAGGATCTGAAACATGGTAAGACCAGTGAATTCCATGAGCATTCATCCATTGCCACACTTTTGCTGCAAAGTGAGTTCCTTGGTCAGCATCAGTGTTGTGTGGAATACCATTATGATAGAATAGGCATTCTATAAGTCCACCTATGAAAATTTTGGCAGAAGCCTTGCATTAAGGTTAGACCAATTCATATTTAGAATATCTATTCCAGTAAGAATAGAACACTGCCTCTTCCACAATGAAAGCAGTCTAAAGTAATCAACCTGTCAGCTGACCACACAAGGGAATGGTGCCAAATCAAGGACTCGGTCTTGCTCTCTACTGGTAGCAAATTGAGCATGTGTGGCTGTAGTTAGGTTGACTTTGATAAGTGCAAGTGCATGTTGATGAACCTATGCAGAACCTTCATCTGCCACTAGAGTTATTTTGTTCATTAGTCCATTGGGTGAGGATAGGAGTGGTGGAAGAAAGGGGCTCACTGGTCTCCATAGAATGGGTGATCCTTCCCATTTGATTAGAATCCTTCTCTGCTGTGTTCAACTTCAACTTTTTGCCCTTTCAGAGAGGTCTGTCTGCACAGATTTTCCCCAAACTTTCTCATCACCAAGTTTTCACTCATGTTCCTTCCAAGTCCCATCAAGTCAAATCATTGACTACAGCCACATTAATCAGTATATAATTACATGCCTAACTAGTTCTCCTTTCACAAAGTGAGTAGCCTGTTGCACTACTTAGAGCTGTCCACTGGGAGGATTTCCTTTCACTACTGTCCTTCAGGGATGACCCAGAAAAAGGCTGTAGTGCTGCAACTGTTAACTTTGAAGGAGGTCCCTGAACATCATAAGAAGAATGATCTGTAATCAAGCCAGAGTCTTCTCTTTTTCTTTATCAACTATTTGTAGGGAATTTTCCACGAGATCATAGGTGCAGGCCTGGGAAAGAGAAGACAGTATAGCAGAAGTAGGAAGCATAATGGAACTCTTCTTGCAATTTAATTTTGCCTTCAGGGCCTACCTGGGACAAAGCATGTATATATCACTTGCAATTGGTGATGGGAATGCGCTGTATATGCCCAGTTTGTTTACTTAGTGAGTCAGATTACAGTTTATGATAGGCAGCTCAGTTTCCATGATAACTTTGTAGGCTATCCTGTGATTTAATTGTCCCTTTAAAAATTCTTGTTGAGAGCTGAGCATGGTGGTGCACACCTGTAATACCAGTGGCTCAGGAGGCTGAGGCAGGAGGATAGTAAGTTCAAAGCCAGCCTCAGAAACTGTGAGGCATTAAGCAAGTCAGTGAGACTTTGTCTCTAAATAAAATACAAAATAGAGCTGTGGATGTGGCTCAGTATTCGAATGCTCCTGAGTCCAATCACCAGTACCCACCCCCCGCCAAAAAAAAAAAAAACTCAAGTTGAAATTTTATTGCCATTGCGACAGTATTAATCGGTGAGAATCTTAAGTGGAAATCAAAAATTGTCAACTTTAAAGTAGAATATGCTGGGCATGGTGGTGTATACCTATAATCCCAGCAGCTTGGGAGGCTCACAAGTTCAAAGCCAGCCTCAGCAAAAGCAAGGCACTAACCAACTCAGTGAGACCCTGTCTCTAAATAAAATACAGAATAAGGCTGGGGATGTGTCTCAGTGGTTGAGTGCACCTGAGTTCAATTCCTGTTAACAACAAAAAAAAAAGTAGAATAAGGATCACCAGGGATTAGGTAGAATGTGAGGGGAGGGTGAAAAAAAAGAGTATTAATTGATCAGTCCACACTATATGTATATATGAAAATATCACACTGGACTGTTAATACACACAATTAATATGTTTTATTTGAAAAAAGAGGTGAAACTTTTAAGAGGTCATTAGATCATGGGGGCTCTGTCCTCATTAACAAATTCATGCTGTTATCACAGGAAGGGGATGGTTATCATGAGAGTGGTTTTCTTGATAAAAAGGATGAATTCAGCCTAATGCCACTGTCTCTAGTGTGCTGAAATGCCATTCTGCCATGTTAGAGTGCAGCACAAAGTTCTTCACCAGATGTTGGCACCATACTTTTCGACTTCCCGGCCTCTAGAACCATAAAATAATCAAATAAACTTCTGTTTGTAAATTATCTAGTATTTTATAGTGTTACAACTAATGAAAACAGAGAGAAACACCATGATTAAGCATTCACTCTCTATTAAGACCAAGTCACAGACTAAGAAGTTATCTGAAAGGTGGCAAGCCTTTGTTCCAAAATTCTAAGAATGTGTGTGGTTGTTCACTTGTAGAGACCTGCTAAAAACTCCAAGAAGCATCCTTATCTTCCAGTGACACTTTAAGCACCATGAGATTTTCTATATCATGTGTTTCAAGTGGCAGAGCAGCTGCCTGGCAGCCAGTACTTGCTGCAAAACCTTGTCTTTTTCTTGGACCACTCAAATAAGAAGCTTTTCAGTTTGTGTCATAAATGAGTTGGAGGAACACATATAAAATTCAAAGAAACTGAATAACACTGCACCCCCTTTTTTACTGTAGGAGGAACCAGATGCAATCATTTATCCTTCACCTTAGGAGGGATATATCAACATGCCCTACCCCAAGAAATTTCACTTGACTCTTGCTATCCTGGAAGCCAATAACTCTCATTTGCATTTAGGTTTCCCAAGTCATGACTGAAGTCTCAATGGTAAGGTCTGGCCCACAGAGAAGAGCAATCATGGAGCTCTTCAAGAATTCCAGGGCTGCCCTCACAAATTTATTTCTCATAATTTTGGCAAAATGTATGTCTTCTGGGGTGTGTGTGTGTGTGTGTGTGTGTGTGTCTCAGTGTTGGTGCATAGGACTTAAATGGAAAAGCCACTCTAATATTTCAACCCCCCTAAGCCTTTTAATCCTTTCTTCTACATTACCAAGGCAGGCCCAGCATATCCAATTAACTCAACATGGGCCATCCTTTGGCCCATGTTTCAGACAACTAACCAAACTGTTAGAGCCCTTTCTAACTTTCCAAACTACATTAAATATGGAACCTCTGTCTAGTGAGCCCTTAGCAATAAAATTTGCCTGGTTCAATTTTATGCTTCTTTCACCATTATCCCACATCCTCAATAGCCATACCCATAAATATTCCTTGGATTTCTGTCTGTATAAATTAGAAAAATCAGGTAGTTCTTTTGGAGAATAGTGTGCCTCCTATTGAGTTACACTTTGTACTTTACCTGTAGGGGTCTATTAAAACTCAGTCTTGTTATAGATCTATAAGCAAAGAGGAGTAGTTGGGGTGGGTCCTAAAGAGAGTTAGCATTGCCTTGTATGGCAACTGCCTCATGGGAAACCATTAGTTTCCTAAGGCTATGCAAAGTTAATCTACTTAGATGGGGGTGAAAATTCACTGCCACTGAGGGTGGTAGAGCTGCTACCCTGGGGAGTGAGAAGCCAGTTTCACTGTCCGAGAAAACTCATCAGAATGTAGGGGTTCATTATCCGAAGCTTTATCAGCATCTGCCCACATATCCCTATTCCATCTTGCAGGATCCCATTCTTTTCTTTATGTCATCACCTAAACAGTAGACAATATCCAAGGCTAAGAATTCAACCTGTATTGTAATTCATCCAGTTTCAAGATGAGAATCTGCTTTGATTTTCATCAGTCTTGGACCTTTGGCTACAGGAGATAAAGGTCTTTTTCAGAGATCACATAGAAGATTTTATGTCATTTATGCATACTTATACTGGGTTTGAACCCTAAGGTCATCCTTTCTTTCACCACTTTGTTCAGCAATTTTAGATGCAACTGGCCAATCTCATTATGTTTGTTAGTTTTACAAAACTGTTCAAAACTATCATACGTACTGTCGTAAGCTCCTTGATTTTTATTTGTGTTTGATTATGAGTACTCAATGGAAATGTTTTGCATATCTCTATTGCCACATTGTGTCGTATATTATCAGTGTTGTCTTAATATTGAAAAGAGTCATTAGCATCTTTAAATACAATCAAATTAGAGAGTCCATTCCAGAAACCCCAGGAATGATTCAGAAAACTCAGCAAGCTGGAGACCTGAGAAAGCTGAGGTCATAAGTTCAAGTTCAAGTCTTGGTCCAAAGACAGTAGACCAGTGTTCCAGTTCAAAGATCATCAGAGAGAGAGAGAGAGAGAGAGAGAGAGAGAGAGAATGAATTCTTCCTTACTTTGTCTTTTTTGTTCTATTCAGACCATCAACAAATTGAATGAGGCTCACTCACACTGGAAAGGGCTATCTGCTTTACAATACACCACGGTCCAATCAAGTTGACAAATGAAAATTAACCATCACATCTTTTTTTTTTTTCATTCAGCCCTTGATTTCTATCACTAGGGAATCAAGGATGCTTGTTTTTTTCCTATGGGTTATAGCCATTATTACAATTATTTTGACCCTCAGTTTGCTCCAGTTTTGATTGATAACAGCCAATTTAAACCAGTTTCTGTGTCACTTTGAAATATCTTCATTTTTCTTTAAGGCCTTTCTTACTTTTCATGGCTATTGCATTGTTATTGGTACTAAACCACACAACAGAGTTAGGAAAAGTATTTGTATATGTATATACACGCATATAGATTTATGTTTTTAAATTTACATGTTTGTGTACTTTTTTAAAAACGAATGATTTGCCAGGTTGGAGGTGCATGCCTGTAATCCCCAGCTCGGAAGTCTGAGGCGCAAGGATTGAGAGTTCAAAGCCAGCCTCAGCAACTTAGCAAGGCCCTAAGCAACTTAGTAAGACCCTGTCCCTCTAGAAAAAATATTTAAAAGAGCTGCTGATATGGCTCAGTGGTTGAGTGACCCTGGGTTCAATTCCCAGTACCACACACACACACACACACAAAATGATTTCCCATCGATATGCTGATATACTCTTAATTGCAGTCCAATACCTAATGCCAACATTCACCTAAGAATGCGTTTAAAAAAGCAATCCCCCTTCCCATAATTGTAAATAATTTCTCTCATAGTGAAAAAGCTTGCTAGCATTACCTTCAGAATATTTGCCAACATGCTTACTTCCCACTGTATTTAACTAGCCTGTTTCTCAGTCCCCACCCTCTTACTGCTTTTTTAGCCTCAGTGCCAACTCCTTGGCCTTTGGGCATGCTGTGTTTAACATCTTATAGTGTCACTGCCACCTCCAAGGGCCAGAAGGAAAGACAATAGAAGGAAAGAAGAGAATTTAAATGACTTCTTAATATTACTTTTTTAAAATATAGTAAACTCTTGGAATTCATAGACTTAATATTCACAAATACAGATATTCACATGAATTCCCTAAGGCTCTGAAGATTAAATAGTTTTGTTGAGGCACAATTCACATTTAATTATGCAAGATTATGTTCAATAGAAAGTCAAATATGGTGGTCTTACATGTCTATACATTTTTTGCCATTCTTCCCATCAAGAAATAATTCTTCACTGGCAAGCATTGCACTTAACTGATTTGCTTATAAAAATAGATTATAGCAGAAATAATACCGTGTGATATCTGAAGATAGATCATATAAGATGATATGACTTGGTTTGGGGATGCTTTCTCTTGGAATTCAGACACCATGCTGCAATAAATTCTGAGTCACATGGGGAGACCATGGCCATGTGTAGGGGTCCTAGCTAACTTCCAAATTGTGGTTTCATTCAAAAATCAGTATTAATTGCCAGACATGTGAGATGACTCAAACCCTGTTACTATCTGACCACATGAGATACCCTGAGTGCAGTCAGTCACTAGGCCCATAAGATATAGTAGTAATGAAACAATTGTGGTTGTTTGTGTCATTGAGTTTTGGATGATTCAATACAGAGCAACAGATAATGAAAACATTATTTAGTGAGTATGTCTAGCCACTTGTTCAGAATTTGACAAGTCAAATCTAATAATTTACCAGAATTTATTTAATTCCTATAATTGGAATTAATATCTGCTATTTTAGACTTGAGAAATAATGTTTTCATGAAAACCTGAGAAATTAGGAAGGTATTAGACACTGTTAAGAACCTTCCTCAACTCAATTTTTTATTTGTTTTAATTGGTTATATATTACAGAATAATGCATCTATGCACTTTGATATACATAAATGGGGTATAATTTCTCATTTTTTTGATTGTATATGTTATAGAATCAGGCCCATCATGCGATCATATATGTATGTCAGCTAATAATGTCTGTTTCATTCTACTATCCTTCCTATCCCCGTATCCCCTCTTCTCCCTTCACTCCTGTCTACATAATCTACAGTAACTCTACTCTTCCCTAGTGTCCTTATCTTATTGTGAATTAGCAACCCCATATCAGAGAAAACATTCAGTCTTTGATTTTGCGGAATTGACTTATTTTACTTAGCATGATATTCTCTAGCTTCATCCATTTACCAGCAAATGCCATAATTTCATTCTTCTTTAAAACTGAGTAATATTGCATCGAATATGTATACCACATTTTTTTATCCATTCAGTTTTTTAAAAAGATTTAAAACTTCAATTTTCCAAAGTGACTTCCTAGCAATTCTCTTGACTTTTATGTAGCATTTGAAGCCATATAACACCACTTTATTAAAAAAAGTTTCTTTTTTTGTCTTTAATAGTCTTATAATAGCTTATTTCTCTGTTCATTTGTCAAATGATTTCTTCTCTACCTTCTTGACTTCTTCCTACCCATGATTTCTAAATGTAGACACTTCCTAAGGTGCCATCTGCTATATTCTATTCTCTATAGTCTTTCTCAGAGATCTTCCTCTCTTACCACAACTATGATTCTAAACAGACAAATTTCCCATATCTGTATTTATAGTCCTTTTTTTTCATTTCTATGTGCCAAATAATCATTATTTACTCTTAAAACACTTAATATCATCACAAAATACAGTTAACACCAGAATCACATCTTCAACTTTCCCATTGTAAAAGATTGTCAAGTTTGCAGTTGCATTTGTCAAGAACATGAAAGTCAAGTCCATCTTAACAAGTAACAATGGAACACAATGAAAAATCAACCACTCTTTTTAGATGTATAAGAGAATTGAGGTCACAAGAAGAACTGCTGTCTCCAAAATTGGAGACACAGGTAGGAAGGATAAAGAGAATCATAATATTCTAAAGCAGAATCCTCCTAAGGAACCAGTTCCAGGATGAGAAAACCTGAACTCCAACAGATTGTTAGAATCTAGATGTGAACAAACCTAAGAGTTAAAAGTTCCAGATGGGCCCAATCATAGCTGCCTCCCAGATACACACATGCACAATTTTGTGTTTTTGCTTCTAGGAACTTGACCACATCGTGACAATGAATATTGAAGAAAAAAATCACCCTGTGCTTTCATCACTGGAAAAGAACCATTTTGAAATATGCCAGAGCACTGTTGAGAAACTTGTTAACCAGAGCCTAATCTGTTGGGGTTTGACCATAGCCTAACTGACCAGAGGAAGGTGAAATTCCAGCTGTAGTCTTCCATATGAGAGAAGGGAAATACTCACCTCCAGCCCAGTCTAGCTCTTTCTGTGGGAGAAGTAAGGTATCCAGCTATGGTCCCCTTTAGTCATCCTCTTACATCTTAGGGTAGGTAAAAACTGTGAAACGCTTGTGAAATTCACAGTTCAGAGGCATAGATAGGCCTAATAAAATATTGAGACTTAATCAGAGTATTAGAGAATGCTTCCCATCCTCCCAAATCTTACTCCCACATATGACTGAAGGCCTATTTACAACAGAGCCTTTCACCCAGTATATCATGTCAGCTATTAAGAAAAAATTACAAGGAGTACTTACTAGAAGGCAAAAATAAGAAAAAAAATATAAACACAGTTTGAAGATTATCAGTAAAATATAAAAATTAAATGTACTTTTAGATATGTATGGTCAAAAAAGTTACCTCTATGGCTTCTTTCTTAGGAAGCTATTAGAGGATATGGTGAGAGAAACAAAGGAAGGAATAAGGGGGAAAAGGGAAAAAGAAAATCAATCTCTCCACCTGTTCCCTGTATTGTTTTTTCAGGTTTGGGATGGATCAGTTTTCATACTATTATAGCAGCACAAATGTTGAACCATCTTGTTTACCTGATTCCTTTTCTTCACAATCTTATCATTTTTAAAGAGTTCCTGTTTGATTATTTTTGTAGTTCTCTGTCCACTTATCATTAGCTCTTCCCAAGCTGTCCAAAAGCACTATAAAATCAATCATACTTTTTTATCTATATGATCAAATTAATCAGGGTCAACTGTCAGTTCTGATCTTTCATTTCATTTTGTTCCTCTAAAAGCTACACTTTGAGATTGGGATTATGATTCTCGTGTGAGGCACCACATAAAAATAAGTAAATAAAATAAAGGTATTGTGTCCATCTACAACAACAATAAATTTTAAAAAGAAGCTATTCTTTCTAGAGTCCTCTGTCCTGTGGTCCAGTCTGGGTGGCTCATTCTCTTGGTCTGTTGCTTATCAATTACCTTGGGACTTTTTCACATCCTGGTATTTTACTATAAAATCATCCCAGGAATGCCCTTCTTTCTTCTATATGATTGATTGATTGATTTTCTTCTTCCCTTTTCCCCCTTATTCCTTCCTTTGTTTCTCTCACCATATCCTCTAATAGCTTCCTAAGAAGCCATAGAGATAATTTTTTGACCATACATATCTAAAAGTACATTTAATTTTTATATTTTACTGATAATTTAGTATTGAATTCTGAGTTAGAGATACTCTTCCCCATTTTCTTTTAAGTCACTACTCTAACTTTTTATGTTGTTGTTGAAAAGCCTGATATTTTGACTCTTAATCCATATAGGACACATATAGGAATAAGAATCTAAAGTAATGTGGTGTTGATTCTGTTTCATGAAGTAAGGGAAGGAAGTCTAGGAGAACTCTTCATTCACTCTCAATTCATCCTCCTGTTTTAGAAGCTTCCCATCACCCATTTCATATCTATATGGTACCCTCAATTCCTGATCAATTTCATTTTATATCTATCTGGTGCCTGCAATTCCAAATTATCCTAATCTTAGTCAGCAATATTTTTTCCAGTACTGGAGTTTTAATTTTATTCACTCTTTTAAGTACCACTCAATTATCTATTTTCCGTCTAAGATTACATTTAAATCTCAATTTTTCTACATTTATTTCATTTTTTATTGTAAGATTTATATTTTGCTTTGGATTGATTTCTGGACATTGCAGGGATAACTATATTTAATATATTGTGTTTAACAGGAATTTAAGGGTTTCAGAATTTTAAGCTCTCTCTCCATCTTTGTATACTGTTTACTTTTTAAAGTCCCAATTTCTATATGCAATCCACTAGAGAATAAATTCCTTAATAGTACTAAGTAACATTTGCTAGTATAAAAATGCTAGACTAGAGTTGAACTAATGAAAATCAAATCAACGCATGTCAAGTGAGAGTCTACCACAACAGTACTTGATATCCAGGAGATTCAAAAGAAACACATATATGGTCCCTCCCCTCTAGGATTTACCATCTTGAAATGATAAAATGTACACATTATTCATATGAAGGAGTTAAAGACTTCACTAGAAATCTATAAAAAATTATAAGTTTACTAGAAAAAAAGTAAATTAAGTGGAATAGATAAGATAGGTGCTTCTGAAAAGAATGGGAATATGACTAAAGGCATGAACACAAGTGTAAATATAAATTGGTTTTGAAAATAAGGGACTGGGGTTGTAGCACAATAGTAGAGCACTTGCCTAGCATGTGTGAGGCACTGGGTTCAATCCTCAGCGACATATAAAAATAAATACAATAAAGGTCTATCAACTACTACAAAAAAGTAATTTAAAAAAAGAAAATACATTTACAACACTAACAATTTCCAACCTATTTTGTCTGATTCATGTAAGATGGGGAGGGGTGGGAGAGCATTTGAAGTTAGTAACAATAATCAATTTTAAAGAAATGTTAGTATTTATAGGCATTTTAGAAACAGGCATTGTCAACTTACAATAGGTTTTTCTTCACACAAATTCTTGGAGTCTTTCTGTTTCAGCTTCATGATTGAAATAGAGTTCAACCTCTGTGTCTGGCAAAGTTAGACTTAATTGGATTAGCAAATGCAAGTCTAGAATTTTAAATACCAAATTTGTGCACATTCTTGGCATTCTAAATTCATTGGAGGTACTTTGGAATGCTTAAAAGTCTCCAAAGGGTCCAACAACCAACCTACCCACTCAGGAAAAAATTTCAACTTGAGAAGAGAATGCATTTTAATTTTAAAATGCTTCCCAATGTCTCAGTTTACCACTAGTACAGTTCAGTTCTTTGCTCATGAGCTTAATGCATCAGAGAATATACCTCCTATTAGTATTCTGTCTCTTTGTATGATACTGGAGTCTTCATTTACCTATTATCATTTCTCCCATTAATAAGTGGATGCTAAGTATAATTTCCATGTTCAGACACATGAATTTTCATTCAGATTTGTTTTCAATGAGATGAGAGAGTGGTAATATTACTCTGTTTCTTTCTCCTACATTGATCCTTAGAATCCTGGCAGTTGAACAGGCTTGCCTTCATAGAATTTAACTTCATGGTTTGACTTCATAGAGTTAAACTTCAAAGTTAAACATTGAAGTTTATATTCAATGTTTAATTTAAGTAGTAATTATTTTAATTTATTTTTCATTATCCATCATCCAATTTGATTTTTTTAAATATTTTTTAAACCCAATGTTTCACACATGCTAAGCAAGCACTGTACCACTAAGACAACCCCAACCGGCTCCAATTAAATTTTATTTCTAACAGATTCAATTTATTGTGTAGCCTTCCTCAAATAATATGATGTGTATTTGATTTTTTGTAGAATATCAAAAATAGTTTTCAAAGATGGCATATTACATATTATATGTACTTTTTCTGTTAATTCAGTTCTTTATTCTACATATATAAACTAAATCAGTTAGTTTTGTTGCAAATGATTATAACCAGTCATAACTATGTTTAAATTGGGGAAACCTTCCTTAAAATTTTTAACCACCTTCAAAACATATACATTGCCTTAAAAAAATGTGTTGTGCCTATATTTTTGAATGCAAAAAATATTTATATCTCAGAAACTTATTTTTCATCCCAGAAATATATTTTCATTTCAGAATTCTCAAAAGTTATGGATAAAGTTTCTTAGTTGTTGAACTGAATGTTTGGTGAGAAGAATTTACAAGTGGAGACATAGCAGGAAGACTTCAGGACTTCAGCCTAACTTTGGCAACTCTTTATATCTGTCTGTGACCTAACTCAACAATGAAGCAATGCCTGAATCTAAGCAAAGACTAAATAACACCTGTATCACTTTGCCTTTTCATTCTCATGTTCATACACAGTCTTAGTTTTCTGTTATTTGCTCATCTCTCTACACTTCTCTCTGAAAGAACAAAAGAGGAAGAAGGGAAGGGAAGGGAAGGGAAGAAGAAAATCACCCACCTCATGTCATATTTTGTGATATTTGTAGCTTTCTGAAGATGATGATGGAGAATGTGTTAAATCTTTAGAGCCAATGAAATTTTCCTCTTGTCTTATGTGAAGCTCATCTGTTTATACTCAGAACTCAGAGGCTTAGCTTGTTCTCTCAAATGTTTTTTGAAATCTTATCTTCAATAAAGCTAGCCCTCTTCTTACAAGTGAATTTCATAGCAGCAGTCAAAAAGATTCCCACAGTTCTTAGACCTTAAGATTGCTTAAATTCTATTGACCATCTTTATGGGAAATCTGGACACTTAACCTTATAAACATTTATACTAGAGTGGAAAACACTTGGTGCTGAGCTCCATAAGGTTTCTTGTGGCCATGTGTTTAAAGTATCAGGTTCTTTTACCACAGGAGCTAACATTAATTGTTTACTGGAGCAATGTGCTAGTCACCTATATTCCCCACAAGGACCCTATAGAGAGGTAGTATTTGTTTCTAGGACACCATCACAAATTACCAAGTACTTGGTGGCTTAAAACAGAAAAAATCTGCTTTCTCACAGTTCTGGAGTCCAGAAGTTAGAAATCAAGGTATTGTCAGGGCAGTGTTCTTGCTGAAGGATTTAGAGGAGGACCTTTCCTTTCTTATTCTGGCTTCTGGTAGCTCTAGATATCCCTTTGCTATGGCTGAAGCATTCCAATCTACCTTCATCTTCGTGTGCTTTCTCTTCTCCAGGTACATCTCTTTACATGCCTTATAAAGACACCTGTCATTGAGCTTAGAACATACCCAGAAAATCCAGAATTATCACTTTTCAAAAATCTTAACTCAATTACATCTGTAGAAATCCTTTTTACAAATAAACTCACACCCACAGGTGCTCTGGTTTAGGACATAGACATATGAGAGCCACCACTCAACCCATGGCAGTCATATAAGCTCATTTGATAAAGAAATTGAGATTCAGAAAATTCACATAACTTGACCAAAAATTGGCAAAATTTAAATTTAAATTAATCTCCCATCAAAATTGTTGCTACTTATATCATGTTGTCTCTTACCTGAAACTCTGGTTGCATGTGTATCTCCAGTAGGCTTGGGAGTTTTTCATACTAGACTATGCTACTATCATCTTGATGCCCCTCAGGTAAGCCCACCCTCAATGGAAGAGGTGCTTGTGGAACTCCTCTTGAAAATATGCCTCAAGTCCTAACTGCCTCATTTATCTCATATTAAAATGTTGGTAAAGAACAGCATCCTCCCAGCAAACCAACTTACTTACATTCCCTCTAACATCATCAAAGGAGACAGATGGTTTAAGTCATGCATTTGGGCTATCAGCAGGACAGAAGTTTCCACAGATAAATGTTAACAGTACTTTTTAAAAACATGATCTTTATGGCATGTTTTAATGTCAGTGTTTGTTTATCACCAAAATTCAGAAAATGTCCTTAACTTGTTACACATGACATATTAATGTAGACCCAGATATACTAAGATCACAACCTATTAGGACATTTTGATTTTAGCCTTAGTGGACATTTTCCTGTTCTCTTAAATGGGATTATTTTGTAATCACTAGGGGGAAAACTGTACCCATAAAAAGAAAATAATGATAAACTTGAGTTTCTTCAAAAATTAAAATCATCTGCTTTTCACAGGAGGCACTCAAGAAAATAAAAAGACAAGCTACATGTTAAAAGAAAATAGTCACAATCATAAAACTGATATACCATTTGAAACAACAATATGTAAAGAACACTTTCATAATAGTAAGACAATCAATCCAATTTTTTCATGGAAAAATATGTAAATAAATTTTATAAAAGACAAAATACAAATGACCACTTCAAAGATGTTCGACATCATTGATCATCACAGAAATTCAAATTAAAATCAATATTTTGTAATAAATTACCACTTTGCACCAACTAGAGTGAGTAAAATTAAAAAGACTACAAATGTAAAGTATTGGCAAAGATGTGGAAAAACAGAAACTTTATACATTCATGGTAATATTTAAACTGGTGTGACTACTTCTGAAAACAGTTCACTGGTTTCTTATAGTCCAACATGCTCATAATGTGGCCCAGTAATTCATCTCTTAGGTATTTACTCAAGAGAAATGAAAACTCATGCCCATAAAAGGGCTTGTTGCATGGATGTTTGTAGAAGTTTTATTTATAGTAGCTAAAAACTGGAATCAACCCAAATAATAATGAGTTCCAGTAAATGACTGGATAAATAAATTATGCTATGTCATAATATCAAATACTCGGCAATAAAAAGGAGTAAACAACTGACACACAAAATACATGGAGAAATCTCACTGATATTATGCTCAAAGAGCAAAATATTCATACAGTAAGTTTCTGTTTATATGAAATAATCAATCTGCAGTGATTTAAACAGAGCAGTTCTTACTTGGGTCAGAGAGTAGAGGCAGGGAAGGGAGATGAGAGCAATCAGGCACTAAATGTTCTACATATGCATGCAATTGTCAAAATACATTAGATTTTAAGGTGTGCATTTTATTGAATATAAAGTGTACCTCACAGTTCAGTTCATTTTTTAAAATTTAGACTTTTTATATCCTGGTTTGCACCCCTCTGTGCATCCTAATCTCTAGCTGTTTCAAGTTTTCCCCATTTGGGACTTTTCTTAATGTCTTACCTTCAAAGTCTTGCATATAATATCCCCATAAACCTGATAATATTTCTACTTCTTAACCTTGAGGAAGCTGTTTCTTTAAAGATATCCCCAGGTTGGTTAAGTGCCATTCCTGTCTCTTTCCATAGCACTTAACTTACTTCAAGGTCCTAAGAACAACAAGGAATTTTGTAATCAACATTTCCCCTCTTATAATTTGCTGATTTCTAATCACAAATGTAATTTATATATGAAACCATGAACCCCTTTATTATGTATAATTATAAAGTACCAAAGAAATGATGAAATAAATAAATTAAAAGTCGTCTACACACACACACACACACACACACACACACACAGAATTGCACTCAATGGAGAATATATCACTTTTTATTGTTCTTGCCTTGTTCAGTAGTCAGTCTTTCCTGTTAATTGTCACTTCCCTGAGTACAGGAACAACCCTGCCTACTTTGTCTCCTGCTGTATCTATCCAGACATAGTTGTCAATAAGTATTTGTTGAGTGGGTGAATAGATGAACTAATAATGTGCCGCAGTCCGGCTGCAGCAGAATAATCAGGGGGGTGACGAATAACTTGTGTACGTTGATACAGCAGGAGTGGGAGCCGTTTATGGCAGGACAGGAGCAGTATTTATACATTCCACACAGCTTATCTAATTAGCATAAACTAGATACAGCAGTCAACCAATCAGGAATCTCCACACTTAATGGCTCGCTTTTGTTACTTCTCAAACCACTCCCTCTGGCATTTTGCCAGGCACCATCCAGACTTGTTTACGAACTCTAACATTCCCCTGGCAAAATGCCAGGTGTTATTTTGACTTGTTTATAGACTCTAACAATAATGAACAAATAAGCTCATATAAACCTCCCAAAATATTCAGGTAGATTCTCAGTGATTTCTGAGAAAGTCCTGTTTTATAAGTAAAACTAATTGAGGGCTTCCCCCTCTATGTGAGTGTTATTTTTGGTATGGCATCACATATTTTATTATAGGTATTTTCTTCTAAATTATATTTCTCAGAAGCCACCGTTTTGGTAGGAGCAATGAGTCACCGAAATGCAATTCTTGGCTGTGCCTTCTCCCACCATTCTGTCCCCCCAGCTAGCCAGACCAAACATTCCATATTAACCGTGTTTTTGATTGTCTGAGGGATTTCTGTCTGATTTAGATTGTTCATCATGATATTTTGAGTCTTCCACTCTGAAGAACATAGCATATGTATTCTTTACTTCTCATTTCACTCCTTAACTTTTGGCAAATGCTTTTGAAAAAAAATGGCATTTTTGTGTGTATATAATGGATATACACACACACACACACACACAGACAGAGAGAGAGAGAGAGAGAGAGAGAGAGAGAGAGAGAAATATATACAAGCTATATGGATGAAACCCAATAAGATGGTTTCTTATTTACTCTGTCATTGTTTCCTTTGTCCTTTGTTCTATTTTATTTTTATATTTGTTTTCAAATATTTGTGGGGAAACTATGCTATTACTCATTAATTCAAAGTATCAGGCCTCAGGAAAATTGCAGCTTGGAATGGTGAAGCTGTAGGGAGAACCATGCATGACTTTAGTCCATCTCCTATTTCTGTTTCTCACCATGTGCCTGGTTTATTCTTTTCTCTGCAGATGTTCTCTGATCCAAAAGCTGTCTGAAAAATGTAACTACCTAGAGTAGAACATGGTTATCCTGTTTTCTTTGTCTTGAATCCCTCTGGATTTTTCTCTCTCCTCTACACTGTGTGTGTATTACTTTTTAAGCATTAAAACAACCCTTCAAGACTTAGATTATTCTCCCAGCATTACACATGAGAAAACTGAGGTTGAGAGAGATTGTGGCCATCCAGGTCACTGCCATCTGTTGGGAATTCAAAGATGAAAAGATCCCTTCAATAGTTCAATAACAAAGTAGATATTCATCATTATAGGTGGCCATAGAATGATCACAATAGAATTCTGTGCTGTAATAGTGCTACAATAGATGTGTGGACATAGAGTTGTAGTAATTCTACAGAATGCTGCCTGGAGAAGCAAGGAAATAACTGTAAAAAGGACATTTGAGCAGAACTCTGAAAGATGTGTAGCTCTCCAAGTACTAAAGTAGGGGAATGACAGCCCAGTCCATAGGAGTCTTATGTGTAGAGGAGGAGTACTTATTACAAACAGGAGAAGCTGGGCTATCACTGTATCTCTTTGAGCTGATAGCTCACTTTCTGAGCTGTCAACCCAAGTATAGGTATGTTATAATGGTACTTAAAAACCTACCAAATGGTTCAAAATGATCTGATTTCTAACTAATCAGGGAAGAGAACACGTGAGAGCAACATTGATGTAAAACTTTAGTTTCTCTCTTGCCCTCCGGTTTTCTCTCTTTCTCTCCTTGCACCCCAACCCCAACCACAGTATAAATCAACAGAGAAAACAATGTGGGCTTTGGCAGTGACCACTATTAGTTTTGAATGATAAATACATACCAGACTTGCGCATTACAAAAGCTACTTGTGTGGTACATTATACTTTTTTCAAGATATCCCCCAAGTATATTTGTGTTGTCTCCATCTTATGGCCTACATCTTGCAGCTTATAGAACATTTGGTTTTTCCCATGAACGAATATGACTTTGAATTCTATACACACTCATTTAGCAAGATATGAGTTACAAAATATTGCATATATTTCTTAAGAAATAAGTCTGAAATGTACATTCTGTTTATTCATAGAGCAGCTAAAAATTGTCTCTAGCATTCTGTACATGGAGAAAAGCATTAGCAGTTATCAATCTTACAATATGCTTTCTCTTGTAATAAAGCATTTGATCAGAGATGTTTAAACCAAAAGGTTTTTCTGAAGCCAAAACAAATTCTATTAAACAAAAAAGTAATAAAAATTATTTAAAACATTTTATTTAAGTTTCATTAGATTTACACCTGGACATTTTATAAGTTTAATCTCCTCCCTAAGCTCTGAAGACATGTATTTATGCAGAATGCTCTTTTGGGTTAGCAGTTGTCAGAATTTAACTTGAATATCTTTTTCCATGTGCCAGTATTGTCAGAATAACCAGTATTTTCTGAACCTCAGCTGAAAATATTGATGGTTCAGGAAATAAAAAATGTTCTGGGTACTAAAATGCACCATTTTATCTAATGTAACTAAATTTGGTGTGTCTGGTAGGATTCAGATAAAAGCCAGTACAAATGTATTGGAGTGTGGGCCACTACTTGGAGCTGCCCCCACTAACCCTAACCACTACTGAGGACAGTGTAATGGCAGGCAAATATCTTTTATCATTTTTGCCCAGGTAATCACATGTTTATATAGCAAAAAAATTAAATTACATATGTGTGTATGTATATATGTATATATGTTATAGCTAGCATATCTTTCTTTTTGACCTCTACCCCTAACCATAGTTCATTTCCAAATGTATTATGATATATCCACACTTTTTCTTTCAGAGATATTGTACAGGTATGTGTGTGTCGATCCATTCATATAAATTTCTTTAACTTTACAAAACTAGGCGAACACAATGAATGCTATTTTGAATCTTGTTTTTCACTTACTACTTGTTGAAGTTACTGCCTTAGTCTATGTAAATGTGCCTCATTTAGTTAAGTGTTTAGTAGTCCATTTTTTATTGTTTGATAATATATTTTATGGTTTTTCCAGTATTTTGCTAATATAGACAGTACTGCAGTGATATACTTTGCATCTGTATGGAAATATTTATCAGATAAATCAAAATTGCTTCATTAAAAGTGAGAAGTAGGGCAAAGGCATTTTTTGAGCAAAAGTTCAAATTAGATGATTAGAGGTTTTACACTTAGCTCTGTGACTGCCTCAGAGTTCTGTTTCCCTCAAATGAATTTGTTAGCTAAGACAATCCAGACATTGCATTTCCTCTCTTACAGAGAAAAAGTACAATGTCTTTGTCTGTCCAGCCTACCTGCTGCATCAGTCCTCAAACCTGGGTCAGACAAAACATCTGCCTTCTTTACCACTCTACCTAGACTGCTAAGTGTTGAGAAGGAAATGTATTTGTCTTGGCTCTATTACAATTTTATATTTTCTAAGATTATCTAGGGACTCTATATACTTTAGCTTACAACTAACTAGGTTCCCTAATTCCCTTACTTTCTATCTCTTTTTACTTTCTAATTTTCTACATGAAATTCTCAATCTCAAAACTAATTTTGCCACACATGCTTTCCTGCTGCCTCTCTGCTGATTTCTTCATCCCAGCCAATAAATAAATTTCTAAAAAACAATCAAATCAAAACAAAAAAACTCTCCTTCTACCCATTATTTTTTCTTCAGTGATTGTTTCCTATTCCTTCCCAAGTAGTATGCTTAAGAGAGTCAGCCAAAGAATAGACATTTGCACTGTTTCATATCCAATCTGTTTGTCCATTCAGTAAAGAAACAGGTCCTGACTCTACTATATCACTAAAACTGCTATGCCAAAATCCCCAGAGAATGTCACATTTTCAATGCTTTTAGGCAGTTTTAGATATCATCAGACTTGACTCTCTCCAGTATTTGTCCCTGTTAATTCACTCCTAACCCCACTGTCCTCCCACAGGATTTCTCAGTTGTTTTCATTATATGCTCTCTTCTTGTTTTCCTCTTACTTTTTGTTTTCAATTATTATTCTGGTTTCTTCCTGAATTGAGGTCTTCACGTTCTGTGTCCCCTAGGATTAAGTCCTCATCAAGGTTTTTTTTCTCCTTCTTCATTCTTTCTGAGGATGATCTCATTTTCTCCCTAATGTTAGCAATCACCTGTATGCTGATGACTCACAGAGCCTGTCCAAACCTCTCTCCTGGGCTCCAAACTATATCTGCAACTGCCTGCTAGTATTCTTCATCTGGTTGACTCCCAGACACCTGAAACAGCATGTCCCAAACTGAACTCACTTTTCAGTTCTCCACCCCATTTCCCAAGGCTGTCCTTCCCCTCCATCATTTGCCCAGCCATGTAGGCCAGGAATCTTTAAGTCATCATTTCTTCTTGCTTTTCCCTCTTCTAAACACACCTAATCAGTCCCTAAATTCTGTTGTTTCTATCTCTTAAATACTGATGACCCATTCCATCATTTCCATTCCCTCAAGGCTGCTTGCCTTAGTTTTATCCCTCATTATTTCTTACCTGGATTGCTTCAATAATATGCTAAACTGGCCTCCATCACTTTACATGCTGCTAATTAAGCCTCTTCTCACTGCTTGGCAGAGTTAACTTTCTAAATTGCTTATCTTAGTATGTTACTCCCTTACTTAAAATTCTTTGCTGAATCTTTATTGCCTTCAGTAGTTTGAACTGCTTACCACATCTTGCATTTACTTACTCCTCTAGTCCTGTCATCTCTCACTCTTCACCCAACTACCCTCATTATTCCTTTTCTTTCTATCTCTAGATGGTTGCTCATGCCATTAGGTGACCTTTTTCATTCTATTCCAGAGAGAATTATCTGTTGATCTTTCAAACTCAGATCAAGTACGTTCCTCACAAGGAATGGCTCTGTGGATTTTTTAATAATTATGCAATTTTAAAATATCCTTGGGTATTTTTTTCATCAGACTGTAAGACTATCCTTTGAAGTGACTAGGTTTAAATTCATTTGTGTATCTGTAATATTTTTCATATTTTCTCACACTGAGAAAGTACTCAAAAATAGTATTCATTGAATGATGTGCCTATGTATGATCCTTGTTCAATTTTCTTTATTCTACTTTACACTGTCAAATTAGTTTTTCTAAAATAATGATCTAATGTCTAATTTTTCTCTATTCTAAATTCTCTAGGGGACTCTCCTCACCTAAAGATATTATCCAAACTCCTTGGAATGGTGCCTAGGTTCCTCATGACCTGTTTTCCTATATTTTTAAATATTAAATCTCTCTCTCATATATATATATGTGTGTGTGTGTGTATAGATAGATATAGATATAGATATAGATATAGATAGTTGTCTACTTAATGTTCTTCAAATGCTTCATGTGAATTTTCACTTTCCTTATATTTCTTAGTTTTTATCTTCAGGGCAAATTACCTTTCTTCTTTCTATCTTTTGTAATTTCATTTATCTTTGATGTTTAAGTCTAAATCTATGCTCTCCATAAAATTTTCTCTGGTCATTTCTTAAATATAATTATCTTTCTTCCCACTGTTCACAGCACTTGTTTTTAAATATCTATCATAGTCTGTTGTGTTCAGCAGTTCCTTTAGTTTTTCTATCACAGGTTATTTATACTATTGATAAAACATTTACTTGTATAGAGCTCAGCCATATGACTAATTCATAACGCCTCAAGCATAAGGACTTACAGTTTCAAAATTATTTGTTGAGTCAATGTTTTTATTGTCCCTGACCATCACTGATCAGGTCTACAGCCATTTTCATTTTTCTCAGATCTGATATGACAACTCATTCATTTCCTGATTTCACTCATATATTATTTTAAACTTATCCAAGTTTTAAGGGTGTTTTGCTTATTCTGACCAATTCTTTGGATATTATTTTCCATTGATTTCTGGTTTTTATGGATGATGGCCTTTATTTTTAAAAATGTTTCCTTTGCTTTTTAAAGCTTCCTGACTTAATAACCTTCCTCTACATTAAGCCAAAGGCACAGATCATGATGATTTGAAAAAGAGGAGGACATGAGGGATAGCATGTCATAATGTACTGGGAGTCTGGTTTGGTTTTTTTTCTGTTCTGTTTGTGGATCTTATCATGAGGAATGTGAAATTTTAACAAACACCAAACATCGTCAATAAGTAGAGATAAAGAAAAGCATTTGCTTCCATATCCCAAACTATGAAAGGAACATGTGGTCACCAGATGTGATGAAATAGAACTTCAGGGTCTCATTGTCCTTTACCATGAGGTCCCATTTACATGCTGGCCCCACCCAGAGGTTGAATAGGGACACACACACACACACACACACATGCAAACCATCCCAAGACCATATCTTAAGGTTCATGGCCATATCTTTTTTCCATTTTCAGTGTTGGCCACTTGAAACAGAACTGTAATTTACAATAGTAGTGAGATATTTGGATACTAACAGCACTAGTTTTTATTTGTTCAGCTTTTTCAAACTTTATGAAAACAGAAAATTTGGAAAAAATATATTTTGACTCCACCAGATATTGCTCAACTTTCCTCCCTTTGGTCATTCTGGACCTCCAGGCCCAGTTCTAGCTCCTTCTGCTAAGCCTGTGCCTATCCCCAGCTTGTGTTCTCATATGCTGTACTTCTGTGCCCAGTTCTACTTTCTCTCTACCAGATGCAGCGAGTTTTACAAATGAAATTATACATTTGAACCAGATGAGTTTGGCTTGGTGATTGGCCCTGTGTAGAGTCTACAATTTGGGTCAGACTTATGAAAAGTTTGGTGAATTTGGCAACATCTTTGAGAAGCGTGGACTGTCTTAAAACTCCAGAGAGAAATCTTCGGGATCTCAGACATTCCATCTTTTGTGGGCTTCCAGCAAAGGCCACCCTCAGCTGGCATCAAAGAGAGGGCTCATTTTCAAACTATTCAAGTCATGTTGTGACTAGAAGTTGAAGTCTGGTGCAAAATCATGAAAACTAAAGAGATAATTTGCACTGATCCTAGAATAAGCAGCTTCACTCTACTGCACAGAGACTACTTTAGACAGTAGGGAAGATAATATTTTTACTTCTGAAGTACAGGTCTGTGGAAGGGTGTATTTAAGTCTCTCATATATCTTAGAACGATTATCACTTTTAACATGTGAGAAAAGAACTAGAGCGAGTTCGTTTGTTGGAGGGGTACAAAAATTGGCTCCTATTTACCAATGGAAAGGAATTTATAGGTTCTAAGATGGGATCTCTCTATATTTCTTCTTGTTGGATTCAGTAGGAATGAGGCTTCAATTAGGATCTAAGTACCAAGGTCTAAGAATATTTTCCATTCCAGATTTTTAAAGAATCATAAAACAGCTTGAAAGAAAGCCTCACTCGCTCACCCTGAAACCTCTACTGAAAAATAAATAATTGAAACCATAGCTGAGCATGATTAATGAAGATACATTATAATAATTTATTATACTGTTTTTGGAAGACTGTGTTTCCTCCATTTTTCCTCATCTGTCTCCTCTATTACCTCTCCTACTACACTGGAGACTGAACAAAATGCAGATGTTAAGAACATAAAGATATCAAAGAGTTAGTTTTGGCTGAGTTGGCAGTGACCACATTACAGATCTCAGATTTTTCCTCCTTTCATGTGGCTTTTTTGTAGGTTGGACAATAAATCTATTATATGAAGTTACTACATATTTGATCCAAACGTGTTGCAGTGGATAAAAGGGAGTCACTGTGGAAAGGTCTGCTGGGAACTTCTAGAACAAATTCAGGTATGGATATAGGACCCAAGAATTTAGATGAAACTATTTCAAAATCTGACAAACACATGGTTTAAGACATTTGGTAAGTTCTTTAAACAAATAACAGAAAGATCTTCTTGTTCCAAATTACCGTA
Organism: Marmota monax; assembly: GCF_021218885.2. Lineage (NCBI taxonomy): Eukaryota > Metazoa > Chordata > Mammalia > Rodentia > Sciuridae > Marmota > Marmota monax. The sequence continues at coordinate 5,011,741 of NW_026694610.1, forward strand.
TGCTTTCTCATACAAGAAGCCATATAAAGTAATTATAATGAGCTGGTTGTATTGACCCAATGTCTCTGCCTTTAGGGTGAAGTATTACCTTTTAAGCACTAAAGAATTTTCTAACTTTGAGATCTGCACATGCATTCTTTTGCAAATCCTCAATGATAAAAAGTGGTTAATTATATACAGGTGGTTTAGTTCTACCCCAAAAAGCTGTGCTGAAATAGTGTTTTTCTCATTTCATTTGTCAAGTCTCCCATCTATCAAAGTAGAGCTCCTCTATGTGCATGAGAAACTCTGAAAGATTCTGATGCACAGGTTGTACCTTAGACCACTTAAATCAGAATGTTAGGACATGGTATATGTAGGCATCAGTACTCTAGCTCCTTTGAAAATTTCAACATGTAGCCAAAGTTCAGACTACTAACTCACGGGGTGAACTGTTCTGGTAAAAGTAGCAAGGGTTTTGGAATCACTTAATTCCTTGGTTGTTCATTCCATTTTTAGCATTTTATTCATTCATTCAAAATAGTTAATGATCTAATAAAAACTAAAATGCCTAATGTACACCAGGACATTCTAAATACAGGAAATGTTATTATAGTAATAATAATGCTACTCATAAAAGTATTTTATGAATAATATTATATACATATGCAGAACAAATATTGTTATTAATTTAATAAAATTGTATTTTAAGTGCCTTGCTATGCTCAAATGTTAGATTGCGCTGAATACATAAGGATGACACAACAAAATAGACAACTCCCATCCACATTTGAGTCTTTTTAACACTTTTTCCTTCCTCTATTCAATGTTACCTTAGAGTATATACATACTAATACCTCTTCTCAGTGCATGAAGAATATTATATATATTTATGTCAGTGCATGCTAAGCTCCTTTGAGAACAGAACATCTTTTTTTATATTTAGTTTTTTGTAGGTGAGCGCTCTACCGTTGAGCCATAACCCCAGCCCCTAGAACATCTTTTTTTATTTATTCTGGCATTCTTCTTGAAGAGTGGCTCATTTTTCTGTAGCATGGTACTGTGCAGCTTGTTTTCTGAAACCAATGCTATAAATAGATTGTGTTATTATTCATTTGGTGATATTTGGTATCAAATACATGATGTTGAAGGATTTATAAATTGTATATTCTTTCTGAGGTTGAGCCAGGTTTTCCAAGTTGTAATGAAGCAGATGACTTCATGAAATGGGAAGTTTGGTTTATATATTATTATTTATTTTATATTTTTTATTAGTTAAATTTACTTTTAACGGGTACAGAAAAACATAAAAATTATAATATTAATGGAGTATCATGTGATGTTTTGATATACGTATACATTGTGTTATATTTAAATCAGATTAAACATATCTATATCATAAAACAAAATTAATTGTATATCTCTATGGAAGTGTATGTGTGTGTATTTTTTTGTGTGTCTAAAGAGAGAGAAAAAGAGGGGGTGAGAAAGAAAGAGAGATTTTCTATTAAACTCAACTTAGTTGATTTGCTCCCTGGCTCATGGTCTCTTGCAGTCGGCATTTTCCTGAGGGTTGTCAGAGACAGATCTTGTGGGTGGTCTGTCATACTGAATTTTGAATCTAAGATCTCAGCTCAAAGGCCTTATCCTCCCAAATGCCAGCAGACGGTACAGTCCATCAACGCCTAATTACTTCCTAGTAGTTTGAACCCACAATCTTTTCTGGTTTGGTACCAGAATCAACTTCGGAAGGCATTGAAGAAAGAATGTCTGGAATTAGGAACCTAAATATGTGGATTTTTCATGGGGAAGTGATTGATCAGAAGAGCATTTGTTACCCACAGTATGCTCACAGATGACAAGTTCCAGGAGAGGCTTTCTAAAGTCATGGCAACCATTCTTGCCTGCTGACACTTCTGATCTGATTGCTTTATGCATTATCAACTACAAGAATTTGAGATGGAAACTAGTTAATTAAAAGGGATTCCTCCTTGTAATTATCAGTTCGCTGTAATTCTCACCATATTTTCACAAACTGCACTTCTAACTGAGGTTTCCACAGAGTTGAATCTGTGACACATCTTAAATGAACTAAGAATAGGGAATATTTCTGCAAAAAGCAGAGAAAATATTGCTTTAAGAATGATGAAATGCAACAACACCTATAGTGTGTGCCTTGCTTCAATAAACCTATGTTCACATAGAATATGCCATAAAAATGCCTAGTTGAGCCAGGCGCAGTAGCACACGCCTATAATCCCAGTAGCTTGGGAGGCTGAGACAGGAGGATCCCGAGTTCAAAGCCAGCCTCAGCAAAGGGGAGGCGCTAAGCAACTCAGTGTACCCTGTCTCTAAATAAAATACAAAATAAGACTGTGGATGTGGCTCAGTTGTTGAGTGCTGCTGAGTTCGATCCCCAGTACCAAAAAAAAAAAAAAAAAATCTTAACAACAGTTTGTGTATAGAACCCATGTTAAAGATTTTACATCATTGCCAGAAAATATGAGTCCTAACAAATACCAGCTGTGAGTATATATGAGCATCTTCCAGTAAAGCTAAGTTAAATGACTCATTTTTAGTAGAAAAAAATTACATCTAATCTTTGAATCTTTAAGTTATTTTAAAGAATATAAATCCTTTAAGTGTGAAATTTAATACTGATTACCCACAAACATGGTTAATTTTTAGTTGTTAAACAGAGGAGACACTGAAATAGGAAGAAAGGAATCTAAATCTTCCATGTCACAAATATCAATCAATACTGGGGGGGTGTCAAAATATAATATCATTCTTCAACTTCAGTTTCATGTATATGATCTTTCCTCAGGAAAGAAGATATAAAAGCCTTAATAACAGAGGAAGAAGGAAAACAAATACCATACCTCCCACACCACACTCACACCAAGATCTGTGTGAAGATCCATTCCTTAATAATGGTGATCAGTTAGATCTTCATAACCTACAAATATTTTGTGTCCTCTTAACAATTTTCTCCCAACTCTAGTTTTTGCCTGCCCCCCGCCCTTAACTTTGGAGTTTGAAATAAACATGTTCTCTTTGTTCTTGGATACTTCAAGTTTTCTGTTATCAATCAAATGTTGGATCATAAATTCATTTATGGTGAAAAATATAATACATTTTGTAATAAAAATTTGTTGGATCAAAAAGATCTTGAATTGGGAATGGGGGTTTGGCTCAGTGGTAGAGCACTTGCCCAGTAAGCTCAAGGCCCTGGGTTCAATCCCCAGCCTGCCAAAAAAAAAAAAAAGATCTTGCATCACCTCTGTGAAATGGGGGAACATCTGCATTTTAAAGAGTCATTCTAACCAAATAGACTTACATTAATAACACCCAACTTAACATTTTAATACGAAATACCTTTTAAAAACACAGTTTGAAAAATAATAAAACAAAATGTAAGCCAGTAAAGACATTATTTTCTCTAGAAGTCTGGGAAAACAGAAAAACATTTTTTAATGGTTGCTTTTTTTAAGATTGGCCTTTGGTTTTCCTCTAGATTTTACAGTGTATATCTTTACACCCTCACCATCGTGGACACTCTGCATCGATGTGGATGATTTGGAAGGTGAAGGCTCCCTTTGCTCTAAACACATCTTTAGAGTAGTACAGAAGCATCAATGACCTCCCACCCCAATCAGTAAGAAGTACTCTATAGATCTCAGCATTCCTTGCCAAGAACCTTACTAATATGAATGATCCGTTTGACAGTAATCTTTTTTTCTGCTCTGAGAACTGGGTGTTGATGTGGCAGTGACTGAGATAGCTGACACACCAGTTAGCTGGATCCTTTCCATTGTAAAATTTCTTTTGCTAATGGGGTTTCAAGCTTACTGTTTGTAGGAGGGCAAAATGTGGCTAACCCAAAGATATTCTAATAGCACATCCTGGGAAGTCCAAACAGCCAAAAACATCACTGGATATTCATTTCATTCCCTAGTTTATAGAGAGAAAAGTAAATCACACCTTATATGTGATGCCATAAATGTGCTTTCTTTGGTCGGTTATGAGGAGTGTGCATTGGATTTTAGCATGTTGATTTTCGAATTTGGGGACTGAGATATTTTATAGTCATCCAATCATCTGATTTACTTCCAGTGTAATCATTTAATTAAGGTATAAAAGCTTAATGAAAGTAACATGGAAAGTATTAATATTAATATGTAGCACTGATTGACTGCCAGCACTGCCCTAGGAATTGAACAAAGCACAAAATTACAGGGCCTACTTAGTATACATTGGCCAATTTAAAAGTAGCTATAATAATAGTAAATGCCCACTTTGTGTCTTATAACCACTGCAGAATGAAATCTAACTAAAAGAGTTATTCTTTCACCAAAATCCATTATCATTGATCTATTTTAACAGGCCTGCTTAGAAATATTACTTGTACTATCTTCACAAACATGCCAAAATGAACTGGAAACTTCCTGAAGAATAGCATTTAGAATGGCCGGACAAACAACCCTAAGCAAAAACTAATTTTAATTTAACAATTGACTAAAAGACAGATTATGCCTCATCCCAGTAAGCCTTTGACATGAGTCTTTGTGGGCTACTGTTTGTTCCCTGACCAAAACCTGTGTACGTCAGGTTGATTTTGAGTTGCAGTGATTCACTGACTGTATCCCCAAAGAAAAGGCCACAGCTATTCTTTCAAATACCTTCTGTACTTTCAAAGTCTCCTCTTGTCTCCTTTCTTCCACTTTTGGCCAAATTTATTAAAACACACACAAACAAACAAACAAACACACCACAACAAAAACTAGAGCAGTCTGCACATCCTACCTGCTTTTCTTCTCTACTCTTACTTGATAGCCACCCCTGCTTCTCAGAGGAAATCATCCTCTCAAAGATCTCTTTTAAGTCTAATTACTGAAGTGATCAAAGGACATGAATTGGTTCTTGTTTTCATGAAAAATATGAAACCACTGATGCTACACAGGGGTGGACTCAGGCAGGATATAAACTAGAATCTGACTCCAGCTCCCTTCTATTAGTTTCTCTAAGGCTTTGTGACCCTATGCTGGCCCAAGACCTCCTCCTTATCAGAATCTCTTAATCTCTCTTACTTCCCCCTTCTCTTTTTCCACCTTCAAAATGGAGGCATTTGCATAGATTCTATTCTTGATATCATGATTTCTTTTTCTTCAAAGACTCCCTTAATTCTCGAATTGCGGCATGAATTTAACTGAGTTTTGGGTGCCCTGACTGCTGCCCCTGCTGTCCACCCCTTGCTCTCTAGTCCAGCTACACTGGTCCTCTTGCCATTCTTTGTATTTAGCATACCTACTCCAGAGGTTTGGCATTTGATGCTCTCTGGAGTTATTATACTGCTTTTCCCCAAGTATCTGAGCAACTTGTTTTCTCCACTCTTCAGGCTTCTGTTCAAATATTGCCTTATACACAGCAAGACTTTCCCAGACCACTTCATTGGAAATAATAATCCCCACCATCTACAGTTACTTTCCTGTTTCATGATTCCTTATATTACTTAACACCATTTGAATACATTACATATTTTGTTTTATTTGTTTATCATCTGCTTTTTCATCTTATAATGTGACTTCATAAAGGCAGAAATCTTTATCTGTTTTGTTCACTGGTAAACTCTCACAAGAATTAAACTCTAAGTTAATCCTAATTAATTTAGAATCAAGCCTGGTACTTAGTAGTCAGTAAATATTTGTTGAATAAATGAATGAGACGTACAGGAAAGTTTTAAAAAAAACAACTAATTTCCTTAAAATTCTTATATATGATATGCTTTATCTCACCCTGAAATAATAGACATGAGGCATTATCTTGGGTCCTTTCAAACCATGACATGTAGATTTTCTAAGGCATCTCTCTCAGTTTCTCCTTTAGAAATAGGATGAAGACAGAAAATCAGGCAGGATATAAACTGGAATCTGACTCTAGGGCCTAGAAAACCCTTCTCAGGTGCAAAAAAAATACATCAACTTCACAACAATCTTGAATTCAACTAAATTAATTATTTTATGTCATCAAAATTTGTATCATATTGACATGGCCAAACATAGTTCTTTGAAGAAGGCAGTAGAGTGTGGAAGCCAAATAAGATTTTAAAATTCCTTGGTCTTGGCAGGTCATTTTGCCAATAACCAAATAATATGCCATGGCAAATCACAAATGTTATTATTTTGATTTTTTTAGTATATTAATATTGGGCTTTTCTTAAGACCAGAATATAGTCTCTCCATTTTTTTATGTCCATAGACCCATAAATCCCATTAAAATTTAAAACAATCATCAAAAATGTTCTAAAAAAGTCTTTCTGCTAACAAAACCAAGTTTTCTCATACCTCGGAAAATTTGTTCTTTATAAAAATCAGAGCTCTCTGAAGTCTGGTTAATTTGCAGAACACTAGCTTGCTTTCATAACAGCAAAGTGAGTTCAAAGTAAACTGTTAGGGCACAATAGTGTATAGCCATTTTGGAAAAGGCTTTATTTCAAAATACTTTAAAACATCAGTCTAGACATGTCTTCCTTGCCTCATGCGAAATTAATAGCTTAAAAAGAAATCTGAATAGTTTCAAGTGCAAACTTCAACATTGTTGAATAACTTAATAAAGATGCATTTCATTCCTGGTTTACCAAATATAATTTTGACAGTACTTCTAACAGTCAAGATGGTTTCTATAATGGAGAATGCCACATTATGTAATAATAATGGTGCCCTAATGGAGAACTGTAAATGCTCTTTAAGACACTAACTGCACAAACCATCTATTTAGTATTGCAAAAGTAAGATCATGAAAGTGTCCTCTGAGATCATTAGTGGGGAAGAAAAATATTTTCTAACAGAGAAAACATTCCAAGTCAAAGAAAAAGTCTGATCCTCTTCCCTAATAGCAAAGCAAACTGTTCACCTGAGCAATAGTTGGGATGAAACAACGTTGCCTGTGTGAAGTGGATATACACTTGATGAAGAAAGTAGACTCCTCACTGAAGCTCCACATAATGTCTCAGATAATTTTGAATATTTTATCTTATTCAGTCCTTAAAAATAACCCTGTAAGAATGTAAATTAGTACAGTGACTATGGAAATCAGTATAAAGTTTCCTCAAAAAACTAAAAACAAGAGCTACAATAAGATCCAGCTATACCATTCCCTGGTATTTATCCAAAAGATTAAAATTAGCATACTTTAGAGATACACATATGTTCATGTTTATCACAGCACAATTCACAATAGCCAAGTTGTGGAATTAGCCTTGGTGTCCATCAACAGATAAATGGATAAAGAAAATGTAGTATATATAAACAATGAGGTTTTATTCAGCCATAAAGGAGGAAAATGGGTGGAAATGGACAGCATTATGTTATGCAAAGTGAGCCAGATCAGAAAGAGAAGTCTCAAATATTTTCTCTTATATGTAGAGGCAAGTGAGTAGGGTAGGACATCATGAATATAGGAGACCAATTGGATAGAAGAAAGAAAGCAGAGAAAGCAAGGAGAGGAGAGTATGGGAAGGTATTAGTGAGTGAATTTAATCAAATTGTGTCACATGCATATACTAATATGCTGAAATGATACCCACCAGTCAGTAAAATTTATATGCACCAACTTTTTAAAAAATTTAATCCTGTCAGATGGGCATAATTATCTCTATATTGCCAATTAGTAAACTCATTATAAAGGTTCAAGGACTCATAGCCAAGCTGGAATTGGAACCCAACTCTTGTGACTCCATGGCCAATGTTCTTTTTACTAAATTGCATTATCCCATGAGTCTGTCCAATCATCTGTGATGCAGAAATGGTGTTCACTATTCCTTGGTCAAAAAATACCCTTGGGAATTGTCACAGATGACAGCATTTTACCCATATTCCTTCAGAAAATTCCCACAAAAATTCTTGGATTTTCTGTTCCCATTCCAGATGCTTTAGCTGTGTAACAAATTAGCCACATAATAAAACCACTGCATAAAACAGCCATTCATTATGCTCTTCTGTAATTCTTCAGATCAAAAAATTATACCAACCACAACAATGTTAGGTAAAATGGCCTCTGCCCATGATTTCTGGGGTATCAGAAATCAGGTATCTGCTGAAGGTTGGGGGGTGGAATCATTGGATGTCTGCTTCATTCATGTGTGGCATTGATGCTGACTCTGGGCTGTCAGCCAGATATCTCCATGTGTCCTGAACTTCCTCCTGACCTAGTACCTGAGTCTGGAGAGCAAAACCAACCTGAGAGAGAAGTCAGAATCAGAGGGTGTAACACCTTCTTGAACCTAGCCTTGGAATTCCTACATTGTCTCTCTCGCTGAATTCTGTTCATTAGAAGGAGTACATCAAGGGAACCCAATATTTAAGTAAAGGGGAATTAGACTCTCTGATGGTGGAAGAATGTTGAAAAATTTGTGATGTTTTTAAAATCATCACAGCATCCCTCCCTGGCTTTGGAGTACTTTTACTTTCAGGAGTCTGCCCCTTGGATTCTTTCCTAAAATACTACCCTCAAGTAGAGCCGGTTTGCTCCTAAGCTGCAGGCACAGGAAGCCAGAAGTGTTTGGAAAATGATATGGGGAAGCCTTTTTCACATGAATCACAGTCAGTCTTTCAGGATTAGAATGAAGCATCCCTCCACTGAACTTTACTTAAAAACACATCTATTTTTCCTATCTTTGCACATGAATTTTCATGTCATATTCCCTTTATGGGTCACCCAGCCTTTGACAAGGCTGACTAGCACATTTGTAAAATGATGCTGACTTGTGAAATTCTGAGGGTGCCATCTTTGCCATCCTTGGGCTGCTCCAATACATAACACAGTGTATGATGGTTAATTCCAAAGAGTTTCACTAAGATTTATTACGTCATAGACTCTGACAATCACAAAACAGTTGAAAATACTTTATGTTTTAAAGGTCTGAGCTTTTTCAGTTGTTGAGAGGTTCAAAATGTACTTTTATTAAGCCTCATTCTCTTATTATTTCCTAAAGACATGTTCTACTTGTAGCAACAGACCTTCAGATTTCTCTAATAAATTATATGGGCATTTTCCTAGTAATTTCATTTTCATAAACTATTTGTCTATCAAGAAAGTGAAAAATGCATTCACAAGAATTTCCTGAGGAAAGCAGTATGTGTGACAATATGAATTATATACACCATCACAAAAGGCAGAGATGTGGCCACAGGCAGGGAACAAGGACTTAAGGAAAGGACAGCAGGAAGGAAAAAGAAGGGGGAAGTAAGAAAGAAGGAGAGAAAATGAAAGGGAGGTCGAAGGAGACAGGAAGGAAAAGAAAGGTTGCCACAGAGATGGTGGCAGAATGTTTTCAGTGTGATTTCTTCACAGCGATCTCAAAATTCTCCATTAAAATTACAAACAATGTGGGGGTTTCCTGCAGAAGCAGGAATGGAGAAAAGTTTTGCATTAAGTTTGTCTAATTATCAGCTTGGATTCTGAAATGAAAACAAAAGATGCACGAGGTGTATATCAGACATTTGTAGAGGTCATGGGAAGGCCACTGGATGCTGCAGGTTCTGAAATGGGGAGTTTGACACCCTCTCGAAGGGTCAGGGCAGTCCCAGTGGCATTTGGTTGCATTTTCTTTTTTGCAGTGAAGGAATGAGAGCCAGCGTCTCATCATCACTGGAACGTTCCTCTAGTGGCCTGGCATAACAGTAAACTTTACAGTCTCCTTTATGGTGTCTCCAGATCACTGCCTTTGGTTTTTATGTTCAGTAGAAACACACAGCAACTTAAAATTTTACTTAAAATAGAACTTATGAGCTGAGCATGGTAATGCATGCCTGTAATCCCATGAGGCTAAAGAGGCTGAGGCATGAGGATCACAAGTTCAAAGCCAGTCTCAGTAACTTAGGTTCTAAGCAACTTAGCAAGACCCTGTCTCAAAATAAAAAATAAAAATGGCCTGGGGATGTGGCTCAGTGATAAGTACCCCTGAATTCATTCCCTGCTAACCCCCCCCCCAAAAAGTGTGTGTGTGTGTATGTATGATATATATATATATATATATATATATATATATATATATATATATATATATATATATATATTTGTGAATTTGTGGTACAGTAAAAGAGTAAAAGACAACTTTTCAAACTAAATTTCCTGGAATCATTATTCATTCTTCCCTATCCTCCCAACCCACTATGGATCAGCATCCACTTATTAGAGAAAACATTTGGCTTTTGGTTTTGGGGGATTGGTTTATTTCACTTAGCATGATATTTTCTAGCTCCATCCATTTATCTGCAAATGCCATAATTTCATTCTTCTTTAAGGCTGAGTAATATTCCATTGTGTATATATACCACATTTTTATCCATTCATCTACTGAAGGGCATGTAGGTTGGTTCCACAGTTTATTTCTTGTGAATTGAGCAGCTATAAATATTGATGTGGCTGTGTCACTGTAGTATGCTGATTTGAAGTCCTTTGGGTATAAACAGAGCAATGGAATAGCTGGGTGAAATGGTGGATTCATTCCAGGTTTTCTAAGGAAACTCTATACTGCTTTCCATAGGGGTTGCACCAATTTGTAGTCTCACCAGCAATGTATGAATGTACCTTTTCCCCCATTCTTTTGCTAAATGACAATGCTAAGCTCTGGATTAAAAAATGTTCCTTATTTCTTATATTTCAGAAATATCTAGAAGACAAGTTAACTCATGTTACACTGACCATTTTTTAATGAAATTTAATTTTCAGTTGCCAACGATTCCAAAATTAAAATTTGGGCCCCATAACCCCTGAACTAACAATACTTCAGGCATATCAGCCCTACTTCAAAAGCAGATTCTGAGACATTCATTGTGGTGGTACCAGGCCTGCCTGCCAGTCAGAGTTCTGTAGGACATAAATTATACACTAAAATGTGTTTAATTGAAAAACAAAGACATTTTTGACAGTATTGAGGATTGAACTCAAGAGTAGTCCATCACTGAGCCTCATCCTCAGCCCTTTTTATTTTTTATTTTGAGACAGGATCTCACTAAGTTGCTGAGGTTGGCCTGAAAACGCCAATCCTCCTCTCCTAGCCTCACAAGTCCCTGGAATTATAGCTGTTTATCTCCATATCTTACTGAAAAAAATTAAAGACAATATTTATATAAGTGTGAGCAGGGTTAAGGCAACTAGCAAAGTACAACAAATTGCACAGGGATTAATAATAAGAAACCATTTTCACTACAAAGCATGAAAGACATGGAGAGAGAATGCTTCTATTAGAGGATATTGATTCCTAGAGCTGCAGAAGAGGGGCCATGTCTTAGTATGTTTTATGTTGCTAGTACCTGAGGATGGGTACTTCATAAAGAAAAAAGGATTGTCTTACTCATAGTTTTACAGGAGCATAGCACCATAATCTGCTCGACTTCTGGGGAGGACCAGATGGCAGTTTCACCATGGCAGAGAATGGAGAAGCCAGAGTGTGCAGAAGAGCATGCATGGAAGCAAAACCAAGGGCTGCTTTATAACAACCCCCTTTTGTAGTAACCAATCCAGTCACAACAGAGTGAGAACACTCCCATGAGAAAAGAATTAATCCTTCTTAAAGGCCTCAACACTTCTCAATAGTGTTACACTGAGGGCCAGCCTCAGTATGTTTTGGTAGGGACAGATAACATTTAAACCATAGCAGGCCATTTGCAATCTACCACCACAATGACAGCAATTACCAGAACTGTGGCACAATAGGGAGAGAACAAGAGGGATGAATATCCCAACCTCTCTTCATCTCTTGATCCCTTGCTGATGTTGCTCATTACCAGAACTTAAAAGAGAAGCTAGAGAAAAGTGGGATGGTGGTTGAGTAAGCAGTAGAAGTCACTCTCTCGGCCCATAGCAAGGTAGAGAAAGCTGGAGAGTTAGGGGTGGATGCAGGTGTTTTCTGGAAAGTGAAAAAGGACCAATACTCCAAGAAGAGAGTATCATTAGGATTGATTATTACTTTTTTCCAATGCTATAGGAATCTCTCATTGCTTTTAAATTTATGGATTCTCTTGAGCTCAGCTGGAGTTTTATAAAATTGGATAAAATACATTATTTAGGAGAGGAAATTTTAAAATAACTTATAAAACTTGTAAGTTCTTAACTGGCATAGAGCCTCAGAATTGGAAATAACATGCAAACAAATTGTAGGAAAAACTAAAAAGGGGAGGACCTTTTCCTTCCCTGAAACTCTGGGCCTCCAGTCACAGATTCAGAAGAGATCTCAGAGTGGATCACCTACTCCTCCTTATAGTACTTAAAAGAAGATGTGATCTGACAGTATCACACAACTAGAGTTACAGAGTTTTAGAACTGTCATACTGTGCATATGTTCTTACTCAGAAACACAGGCATGTTTGAGCTTAAGATTTTTATGTCAATGAAATATTTCAGATATTTTATACAAAAAATTCTGTGGGGTCTATTAGATATGTTACTTAGAGAAATGCAGGATTATCAGGATCTCATTTCTCTCAGGAAAATAGTTGCATTTGAATATAAAAGATTTTCTTTTGCTAATGTATCTTTTAGAAGAATTTTTTAAAATATTGATTTATTTATTTATTTTAGTTTTCGGCGGACACAACATCTTTGTTTGTATGTGGTGCTGAGGATGGAACCCCGGGCCGCACGCATGCCAGGCGAGCGCGCTACCTCTTGAGCCACATCCCCAGCCCCCTTAAAAATTTTTAAAATTTGCTGACAGCTTTTATGTTTTCAACCTTTTTGTTTTTTAAACATAGTGATTTTTATATTGTATCGTTCCTCTACAGTTTAGATTATGTTATCAATACTAGGATGACTATATAAATTTTTCCCTCAAGCCAAGGCACACTTTAAAGTAGAAATGATTGTTTAATATTATAATTCTATGATTTTTTAAATTTTTATTTAGTTGCAAATAGTATTCAATTGGTAGAACTATTTTATAGTTAAAATTATTTTTAAAATTAAACTTCTAGCACAAAAAATAAATAACATGTTCACAGACATTTAGAAAAAAAATTTAATTTTTATGGATAGAATTAGATTTTTAATCTACCTGCAAATCAAAAATGACAGTGGAATTATTGTTCTCAATTAAATTTATGTATGTAATAAGTTCCTCAGCTCATTTTATATCTATTACTGTGCCCTTCATTTTTTAAAGAATGTTTTTCTAGTCTTTTTAAAAATATTTTAGGTTTTTAGTATTTTTTTACCTTTTTCATGAGATTGCCTAACCACTTCAAAAAGCTTGATTATAAGTTTGAAATTGATGAGTTCATGAAATCACTCTTACTATTTATAAGAAAATGATTTTAATGTAACTGTTGATAATAATACTTCATTTAAAAAATTAAAAATCTGAGACAAATGCTAAGTCAGAGGGCTGCTGGGGCAAAAGGTATGAACCAGGAGTGTAGCAGGAAAACTAAGACTTTAATATATTTTCACTGGAAGGTAATTTATCAAATGTAACTACCTAAGACAACAAATGCACTGATTTGCTTTATTTATTTTATTTTATTTTTTGTTCTTTTTAGATCTTTATGACAGTAGAGTATATTTTTACATGTTTATACAAACATGGAATGTATATTATTCTAATTGGGTGATTTGCTTTACTTTTGACCATGTCCAGATTTCAAATCATGTTACTAGAATGAGTCACTTTGATTTTCTTTTATTCTGACTTTTTGTTATTACTTATTTGTACAAATTTGTGGAGTATAATATGATAATTTGATACATCGATACAGTATATAATTATCAAATCAGAATAGTTAACATGTCCCCTTAAATTTTTTAAATTTTTGATTGACATAATAATTATACATATTTATGTAGTACAGTGTTCTATTTATATACATTTTACGATGTATATAAATCAGAGTAATTAATGTTTCTATCTTCTTATCATTACTTTGTGCTTGGAGGCTTCAAGATCCTCTCTTTGAGGTATTCATAAAAAATATAATAGGTAACTGTGAACTACAGTCACCCACTGAGGTGTAGAATACTAAAACTTAAGACTTCTATCTGTGTTTTGGTACCCATTACCCAACTTCTAGTTCCTCTTCCCCACACCCTTGCCAGCTTCTAATAATCACTGTTATACATCCCAACTGACTTTTTTTAACATCCGCATATGAGAGAGAACATGTAATATTTGTCTTTCTGTGTTGACTCATTTCATTTAAGATAATGTCCTCTAGTTTCTATCCATTTTGCTGCAAACGACAGAATATCATTTTGTTTATGACTGATAATATTCCATGGTGTGTGTGTGTGTGTGTCAGAAAATGTTTTATATATATGTGTGTAGGCATATATATTAATTGTGTATACATAATTTTTTGTTTTGAAATGTTTGTTAATTGGCAAACAGTATTCAATTGGTGAATTTAACAAATTCTATTTTAAATTAAAAGGCACCTAAATGATTTCATATCTTAGCTATTGTAAATAGTACAACAATAAACGTGAACATTTAGGTGTCTCTTTGATATGCTGATACCATTTCCTTTGTATATATACCCAGAAAAAGAATATGTGAATCATATGGTCATTGTTTTTTTTTGTTTGTTTTTGTTTTTGTTTAAGGAAACTCCATACACTTCTCCTTATTGGCTGTACCTAATTTACATTCTCACCAATAGTATTTGAAAGTTTACATTTCTCTACAGCCTCACTAGCAATTTTTTTTTTTTATAATAGCCATTCTAACTGGGATGAGATGCTATCTCATTGTGAATTTAACTTGTGATTTCTGTGATGGCTAGTGGAGATAAACATTTTTTCATAAACTTACTTCTTTTGAGATATTTCTGTTCATATCCTTCAACCATTTTAATTGGATTCTTCATTCTTTGCTTTTACTATTGCTTTTCTTAAGTTTCTTATATATTCTGAGAACAAACCTTTGCCAGATGAATAGTTTGCAATTTTTTTTTCTCATTATGTAAGCTGTCTCTCTACTCTGTTGATAGTTTCCCTTCTTAACTTGGTAGAATTCCATTTGTCTATTTTTATTTTTGTTTCTTATATTTTGGGGGTTTTATCCAAAAAATAGTTGCTTATACCAGTGTCTTAATGTGTTTCCCCTGAGTTTACTTCTGGTAGTTCCACAGTTTCAGGTCTTACATTTAGGTCTTTGATCCATTTTGAGATTATTTTTGTTCTTTGTTTATTATCATAATGGTGTGTCATTAATGTTTAATCAGGTGTATGTGAAAAAAATTAAACAAATCATTACACATCATGGCAATTTGAGCATAGATTCCCCCAAGTTTGGTGTCTTTATGTTTTGTATCCCTACATAAATTAACCTCTTTGACCTGGTCTTTTGGGAACTGAGAGCTCAGTCATTGCACAGACTTCCAAGGTCACATGTCCTCTAAATTTCTATGTCTGTTTTTCTATTCAGCAGTAATTTGTGATTTGAAATGTTCATATCAATATTTTTAGAACGTGAAATTTCTTAAGTCATAGAATATGTGAATTTAAAATCAATTAATGAAAAAAATAATATTTCCCATTCATTTTTCATTTAGTCAGACCCCAAAGTCTTATGATAGATTTTGAAAGACAAACCATATGCTACAGATTATTAGATTCTTTGAATCTGGACTCAGATTAAATCACTGGTATTTAGGAAAAACACATTTAATTCTTTTAACTTCTACAGATATTTTCTTCAGGTCCTATGGATTTATACTTAGTTTACTGTGTTTATATTCATCCTGACCTTTTTTGCCAGTCTCGTTTTCCATTTCTAACATTTTTCATACCACCTGCCTAAGAACACAGATGTTAGTAATTTATTTAAGCAAATCCACTCAGTTGCCCCTATGTAACAAATGACCATGAAGACCAAAGAAAATGAAAACAGAAAGGAAAAGAGAGTGCCTTTAAATCATTTTCAGACCTGATGTTTAATTTTTATTGGTTTTATTACCTCATATTCAACATCTGATTTTGACTCTGGACACACAAATCAATGGATATTTTTAAGATTAGTGTAACAGAGAGAGGGAGGACATTGTCAGATCTTTCAGTGCTGTACTCCATAATGCACAGCCTGATGATAAAAGGGAACAGATACGGGGATAGAATGAAGAAGCAGAAAAGAAAAGACAATATTAAAAAGGAAAGATGAAAAAAAGAAATTGATATTTTTACAAAAACATTAGAGGTGTCTTATAGAATTTCAGCAACAACATTCAAGTGAGAAGAAATTTTAGATATACTGGAGAATGCAGATGGAAATTTCTTTCATTCTTATTTAATTACCTAAAATCTCATCAGTAAAGAGTCATTCACTGAATCTATACAACTTTGGATTTTCTAAAATTTCAGTGGCAACTGCTCTTCAGCATCTGGCTCTTCAAATCTTAACCAACATAGGCATGAGGCTCAGTTTCCCAGTATTTCTAACCATGGTAAAAAATGTTAGAATAAAATGTAGTAGATAAAATGTAGTCATACAAGGAAGATTTGGCTTCTGTTGACCTCCCAGCCCCTTAAGCTTTGCCGGCGTATAGACCCACTATCACTTGCCTCTCTGTACAGTGGGAATAATCTCTATAGACATTTCAGACCTTCTGAGAGTAAGATGCCAAATTTATAATCATTAGCTAATTTCTAGCAGAGAAGAGAAGAGTGGTACTAAAAGACAAAGATGAGAAGCTTCCAAAGATAAAGTTAACTACCTTCTAAATCTTGCGTAAGGATTCAGATGGTGGGTTGCTTACCACAGTATGTGGTATGTGACCTTATTTTGAAAGATTATGTATAAACAGATATGGTGAAATCTTGCAATTTTATTTATTCTGACAACCTCTACTTTTGACTTGGAGTGTTTGGATCCTTTCATTTTGGTGTATTTATCCATGTAGTTGGGTTTAAAACTACCATCTTTAAAATGTTTTTACCACTTTTCATCTTCTCTGGCCTTTTTTTAAAAAGAAGTATTTTATAGCATTCCATTTTATCTCCACTCCTGGTTTTTTAGGCCTTATTGTTTCATTTTTAGTGGTTTCTTTAGGTTTTACAATATGATTTTTATTAACATAGCATGCTATACCTTCAAATACTGTTATATCAGATTATTTATAACAGTCTCACAAAAGTGTACCTCCATTTCTCCATTATTGCTGTGATTATCACCCATTTTGCTTCTTTGTTTCACACCTCATGATGTTATTATTTTCACTTGAAATAATTATTTTTAAAGATATTTTAAATGCTAAAACTAACTGTCTTCCATTTATCCATATTTTTTTTATTCTGGAATTTCTCATTTCTTGTGTCTGCAGTTTCCATTTGATGTCATTTTTCTTTCACCTGAAAATGTCTTACTATTTCAATTAATGTCTTAATATTTCTTTGTCAGAGGTCTTAAATATACACGACCTCTGACAATGAATTTGCTGAACTATTTTTTTTCTTAAAGCTCAAACGTGCTTATTTTTCTTTCATTTTAGAAGAATATATTTTTTAAAAAACATGGACTTCTATGTTGACAGTTTTGGTGGTTTTTCTTTTGTCACTTTAAAGTTTTTCATATTCTTTTGACTTGTGACAATGTCTGCAGGTCCTTGTCTTTGTTCTCTACTTTTTATGTATTTCTTTGGTTGCTTTTGAAATTTTTGTTTTAGTGCTTGTCTCAGCAATTTGCTTTAATATTATTTCTTTTTTTTATATACTACTTGAGGCTTTTTGAGATTCCTAGATCTGTAAGTGTATAGTTCTCATCATAAGTGATAAATTTAGAACCATCATTGCTTTAACTATTTTTCTTCAGTTACTCCCTTCTTTTAGTAATTCTTATAACTATTAAAAACTTCTCATATTATTCCATAAAACACCAAGGCTATGTTTATGTTATTTTTATATTTTAGTCTTTTTTCCATCTATTTCAATCTGAATGAAGTTAACAATTTTCCAAATGATTGCAGATCTTTTGTTATAGGTCTTGGCTTAAATACTTTTTGTTCATTATATATTTACATTGCTTATCTTTCCTTATACATTTAATAAATTAGCCATTGGTTTTACATATACAAATATAGAAATATTTTATATATAATATATAAGCATGTATAAAATATATATTATGATATACATAGCAAACATATTCTATTTGTTGTTTATCTCTTTATTTCACTTGTGAAGTCCACAAGCTTATTTCACAAGCAGTCCACAGACTGCTTGTCAGGATTCTGTAAGTCAAAAGAACATGAAAAAAATTCAAGTGACAAAATAAATGTGTGCATATTTATATACAGTAGTTTACTGTATTTTTGTGTATTCCAATTTATTATTACTTTCCTTAACAAATTCTAAGTCCCCATCCTACCAAGAAAGGCCTCCCTTACTGCAAAAATGAAATATTCTTCATTTTCTTTTTTATTTTTAAGCTTAAGGTTTTAGTTTATCTAGAATTTATTTTTCACATAGATGATGAGTTTTTCTGATACCATTACTGAATAATCTTTCTTTCTACTCACTGATCATATTGATCACTTGTATTAAGATTATGTTTACTTGTGATTTAAATTCACAAAAAGTAATGGTGACTTAAATAAGAAAAAAGTTGGGGCTGTAGTCATAGTCAACACTTGTCCAGCATGTGTTGAGGCACTGGACTTAATCCTAGCACTACATAAAAATAAATAGATAGATAGAGGCATGAAAATACAATAATATTATAAAAGAAAAAAATTAAATATAATAAGAAAACAATTTATTTCTCTTTTACAATGGAGGCTTGTAAGCTAGGTCTTATATAGTGACTCTGTCCCTTTAAGTACTCAAAACACAGGCTGGTTCACTGCTCTATCACTTCTAAAATATGGTACTTTTTGTTTCAAAGCAAATGTGGACAAAATGTGATGCTATTTAGTCCAAGTTGGTTTCATTTGTATGCCAATCAATGGGCTGAAGGATGGATTGAAAAAGCAGATAGGTAAAGTGTATAGAAATAAATTATACATTAAGGAAGATTCCCAAAAGTTGCCACATATTTAAATAATACCTTAAATTCTATCAGCGAAAATAGCTTCGTGATGTGACTACATGTAATTGCAAAAAATGATGGGAAAATTATTTCTTACACTGAGCATGCCTGTTCCCACCTACAAGTTATAAACTATGGGAGAGGGCAGCAATGACAATTATGGGGAAACTGGTGGTCTCTGCCATACCATCTGTGCGATATTAATCCCAGTGGATTCTGTATTTCTAGTATTTTGCATTTACTTATTTCACAGTCTTCTTGTGCCAACTGTATTTAATTTTAATTAATGTGTACTTATTATGCCTTTATATGATATAAAATTAAACTTATTTCTTCTTTTTTTCTAAAGCTTTTAGATTTGTGTTAATTTTCCTATATGTTCATCCTAATCAACTGAACAGTCCTAATATAATGAAATGTTTTTCATGTAGAACTTCTGTTTAAAAAATACTTATTGATTTGAAGAAAATATCTTGATAAACTTCCATAGAGATAATACCTGAGTCACAGCAGAGACCCAAGATATCTGAAACAGAAAGATGTACTTGTATAATAAACAATTTTGGACTTCGATAGGGAAAAGCAATCAGAGAGGGATCAGATTGGACGTATTTATGTTAATGTGATGTAAATCCTTCGTCTGTGTGTTTTCTTTTTTTAGCAGTCTGCTCAATATACAAATTCTTGATGTGACTTGTAGAAACTAAAGAGGAGCTGAGTATCAAATTGAGACCAATGTACTATTGGGAGAAAATGGTATTAGTCAAATATGGAGGTCCCAAAACAAAGGGGTTGTGGGATGTGTGGGATGTTGATTCCATGAATTTATAGAAGTATTTTAAAGGGTTTAGGATTTTTTTAGATTATAAAATTAAAGTATTGAGGGAATCCTATGTATAGATAAATGTTTAGGAAGCTCCAACTGACATCTAGTTTTAAAATCACTTTGTCAAATCCCTCATCCTCCTACCATGTTCAAAATATAAATCTCAAGTTGTTTAACGGTATTTTACTTGACATTATATTGAATTTATAGATGAATTTATATAAATTGACATCTTTCCAAAATTAAGACTTCTTTCCTTAGCAAGGCATGTATTTTTATGAGTTGAAAAAATAAGTGTTTTAAAGTTTTATTCTTCTGTAAGTTTACTACTGGAGAACTAGGGAACAGAGAAATTGGATAAGACTGGGATTAGGATCCCAAAATCTCCTGCTGGCATACTCCCAATGATCTAAAGACTTCTCATAAGGCCCCACCTCCTAAAGCTCTCATCACCTCCCAATAGCGCCACCTGGGGACCAAACCTTTAACATATGACCTCTGAATACACTTGTCTAACTATAGCCCTGTCCATACATACCTGTTGTGATTTTCAGGTTCCTTCCCAATGAGTTTTTAACTTTTAACAAAGAGATGTAAGTTTGAGGACTCAACTTGTTCTATAAATTAGCTTCATGTGTGCTTATTTTGGATTTGGTTTTCAGAACTCTATACACTTTCTTTGAGAGTAATCATAGAAGCAGCACATTAAGCTGGGAATTTAAAGCCCTGCCTTCATAATTTTCTTTCCCCGAATTTCCCCAAACAGTTAGAAACAACCAAACACCTCTGTTACATTCCTTATTTTTACTAAAACTTTCTTAGCAGAAAATATTTTGTCACTCAGAGTCTTGGCTTTCTATAGGTTCATTGTTATAGGTATCTGCTGGTGATAATTTGGGTAATTTTTGCCACTGTATGCAAGCTAACCATGTTACTCATACCACTGAAAACAGATTCATTGAGGCCTTTAAATCTGATCAGATCAAGGAACCAAGAAAATCCAAAATCAACTTAAGAATTCACATTTAACATTGTGCTCCTTGGGCACCACCATCCGTAGTTAAAACTTTTTAAATTAAACCCTTTTATTGTAAATAGACAAATAAAAATTATATATAATTAATGTGTACAACATGTTGTTTTGAAATATGAAATTTAGTTCATTCACATATGCAATACTTCACATAATTAACATTTTTGTATCAGTACTAAATTCTGCATCATTCAAGTTTCAATCAGAGAAGCAGAATCATTAGGATGGGGGTGGAGTAAGAGAGGGAATATGGGTACTCCAGTTTTAATTTCTTCTGAAATGTCATGGTGGTTTGTGGTGGGAGGGCAGAAGTGTTCTATACTGTGATCTTATGTTCAAATCTGTCTTTTTGTAGGCCTGTGTCTCTAGAATGGTACCCTCATAAGTGTTTCTTAGCTCTTCCCTCCATTAGGTAAACATCTAGAGAGGTCCAAAGTTGGGTAATTGCCCTTCCCTCAGTGGAAATATAGTTCTGGTAGTTTTTTTTTTTCTTTGAAGAATACAACCTTTGTAATGAAGAATATTCTGGATATGTTTCAAAATAATCATAATCAAACAGAAGGGAACTTTTCTTATCTCTTCACTGTGAGATCCTGGTTGGGTTCTTGGAGGTTACCTTGCAAGTGAAGGGCTTCTTAATACTGGCCCCCATGGATTTCTCACTCTCAAACTTGTCCACACTCAGTCTCTAGAAGTTTTCAGACTTAAATGTCCCTGTTAGTTTATGGCTTTAGCAGTATCTGCTCTAGGTAAATGGATCTCAGCTGATTCTCTGTATCTGTCTGTCCCTCCAGATCAGATCATAGGATGATGTTTGCCCAGAGACCTCTTTCCCTTTATGTTTACATAAAGAAGAATCATGTCTCTGCATTTTGTTCAATGTTTCTCTTGTTGTCAAACAGGAATAACAACCAAGTGTAATAGAGTGCATGCCTTTAGTCACAACTGCTTGGGAAGCTGAGACAGGACTGTGAGTTGAGTTTGATTCTACCCTAGATAGCACAGTGAGACATGTCTCAGAAAAAAAGACAAAAGGAGACAGGAATGTCAACTTCCAACTTCTTTAACCTCTTGAACTTAGTTGAAACCAGAAGTTTTTTTTTCTTTTCAATTTTTTTAAATCCAATATTTTCAATAGAATATTTCTCATTACTGTGAAATTATTGAGGATATTTCTCACTTTCTATTAAATTATGATAAAATAAGAGCACTGAACTTGCAGTTGGGAAATTGGATTCTTTCATTTTATCTTTGAACGTTCTTCTCCTCAACCATTTCTATATACTAACTTAGCGACACCAATTTACCTATTTTTACTATACTTTCTCTTTACCTCCTTGTATTATTTTGTCTATTTTAGGCATTCTGTGGTATTTTATTGAGCTCATCATCAACTTGGTCTTCTGTAGTACACACTTTTTAATTGATATTAATAAAAAATTAGTTGATCCTAGTCAATCCTATGATAACTTTTTTTTGTCCAGTTAAATCTTCACCACATTTATATGTTTCACCTTGAATTTGTTCTTTCCAAATTTTTGCCTTTTATTTAATTTTATTTAACTCATCAACATTTCAAAATTATTTCTGTAGATTACAAAATATATTGCTTACATTTCATCTACCTCTTTTTTTCTTTTTTAAATTTTGTTTTATTTTTGCTGTATTGTTTCATTGTCATTGTTCTGGCTTTCCACTCCTCCTTCTCCTTTCCCAAATAGAAGGGTAGATTATTCTTGCCTAAGTTTCTACTTCACCTGATTTGTTTTGTATAGTCCCCTCAAACTTTGGGTAGATTCTATATCCAGCTTTTTAACAGCTGGAGGTATGCATGAATCCCAAGGGTTTTGTCTTTAATCCCTTGTAAAATAGATTTAATAAACATAGAAAGAAAGAGATTTTACTTCATTTGTGTGGTAGCTCCTAATCCATGGGTGTGTTGGGTTGTTCCCCCATTTCAGAGTGAACCCACCAATTTATCTCCACTAAGTCTTTGCCAAATGAAAAAAAAAAATCACTGAACACTCCATTCTGCAGCCATTCCTCAGCCATTGCCCCTTTCCTCCCCTCTGTGGTTATGTTGGAGAAATACTCAAAAAACGTTTAGAAATTCTCCCCACAATCAATGTGATGCTTTTAAGCTTCTGTGGAAAAGTATCCAGTGGTTTGGGAAGTGGTATTTTCCTTTTAGTCTCATCTTCTATTCTGCCAAACTTTTATTTATTACAGACAATTAGTCCTGAATAATTCTTCCTGAGGTATTTCTCTCATGTTTCTCTAAGCCATGAAAAACAAAATCAGGACTATTTTTAGTTCTTCTAGTTCCTCATTCACCCAGTCTTCAGTCCTCTACAGTGGGTCATCAAGAGACTTTCCAGGATTTTTGTCTTCTTCCCTGTGATATAGTAGTATAACTTCTGCTCATTCATTTGTGTGTGGGGTGTGTGTGTGTTTATTTGGGAGAAAGAAGTGATAGTAGAGAACTCCTGCATGATTATTAAAATCTTCATTATTTAAAGATAGTTTTTTTAAGCCGGGCGCAGTGGCCCATGCCTGTAATCCCAGTGGCTCGGGAGGCGGAGGCCGGAGAATCACAAGTCTCAGCAATTTAGAGAGGCACTAAGCAACTCAGTAAGATCCCATCTCTAATAAAATATAAAATAGGTCTGGGGATGTGACTCAGTGGTCAAGTGCCCCTGAGTTCAATCCCTGGTGCCTGAAAAAATAAAGATACTTTTTAAAATGTAGGATCCACAGTTCTATCCTGTTTCTTGTATGAGTATTATTTCTATATCTAATTTTTGTTCATTTTATTTCTGTTTTCACTTGTTTAGGTTCAGGGAGAACGTTTCTATATTCATACATTTACTTTGCCTTGTCTCTGCATGACTTTTGATGAAATCCAATATCTATGGTGATCAATTTTTTTTGGAGGAAAACTGCTATGAATACACATAATGTGAGTTATCTTCCAATGCAGGAATCTAAATAAAGGGGGGAAGACTCATTGAAATCCACCTATGTATAAAAGAACTTAATGGATTCTAGGCATCATTATCAATTTCTTCTATTACTAAATTTGCTACTGGTTTCATCAATTGAACTAAACTCATTATAAAGACAGAAGGATCATGCTAAGTGAAATAAGCCAATCCCCAAAACACCAAAGGCCAAATGTTCTCTCGGATATTCAGATCTTAACACCCAATAACGGGGGTGGGGGTGGGGCAGTAGAAGTTCAGTGGAGGAAGTCAAGGGAAATGAAGGGGAGAGCAGATGGGAATAGGAAAGAGCAGAATGAATCGAACATAACTTTCCTATGTTCATATATGAATACACGACCAGTGAAAGTCCATATTGTATACAACCGCAAGAATAGGACCCTAAGTTACACTTCATGTATGTCTAATATGTCAAAATACACTCTACTGTCATGTAATATAAAAAGAACAAATTTTTAAAAATAAGACAGAAGGAAGTTATATGAGCCAGATAGGGAATAAAGGGAGGACTCTATAAATTCATACATCTATAGGCAGTGCTCCTCTGCCCCTCCAGATGTGTGAAACTTGGCCTAGGTTTCTGAAAAGAAATTTACCCCCAAAGACTTTACATATTGAAGAATTAATGAGGCCAAATCCAGTCAAAACTGTGAAGGAGGTGAAGTTTGTTGTCTGAGACTTAGTCCTTTGTTTCCAGAATTACAGGTTTCTTCAAGGTCTTTACAGCCATTCATACATTGCTTGGCAAAATCTGTCCCCCAATTTTTTTTTTCACTCTGAAGAATAACTAACTGATGAGAAACCTCACCCAGGGGTAAACCCTTAAATTAAAGAGTTGGATTGTGAAATGTGGAATTTTAAGTATCTGCAAGTTTATAAAAGAAAGGTTTCTCTTGGGCCCTGAAATTGCATTGCTTGGCTAATGCTTATTCTATTCCTTGCAGAAGTAAAATCCTCAATGGATTTTCCGTTCCTCTGAAATCAGACAAAGTATTGTGAACTTACTCAGCAAATATTAGCTCATGTCAGTTTATCAATATTTGTTTAATATATAGGGGTGAAACAGAAATGCTCTTCAACAGCTTTATCATTTTACTGATTTTCGCCTCCGGAGTATCAGGTGAAAATTTTTACATACCTTACTACATTTGAAGGTCTTATACCTCAAAAATCTTAAAAATTAGGATGGGAAATATAGCCAGGGACTTTCTGTAACTGAACATTTGCCAGACTACATCAAACATACAGAATTCTCCCATAGCTTAACTTCTTTAGACCTTTTCTCATTTTCTCATAGTTCTTGAGTTCTAACCTGTGACTCGGGCTCACATTTCACCAGTGCTATCCATGTATACTTAGTTCTTAGGATAATTTCCGGCCCTGAGTGATTTCAGATAATCTGATGATGTTTTCATGAAAAAGGACTCTCTGTGGTTCTCCCATCTTCCAAGGAGGTCTATAGAATTCATTAAATTTGTTTCTAAAGAAAGAGCTCAGACATTACTAGAATTCAGATTTGAAGCTTGTTGCTAGCCCAGGGTGGGTGCTAAGCCTACCTTGCAGTTCAAGCTAGGAAGCATCTGTGCATCTCTATGCCAACTATAGTCAAGTATAAGGGGGAAAAAAGAATTCTTTCATGCAACAAAATTTTAGCAATTTTTCATGCCTGTCATTTATAAGTGTGTCAGGCTCACAAATCTTTCCTTCTACAGTGAGGATGGGTGCAAGCAGGGGAAGACAGATAATAAGCATCAAGAGAATAAAATATAAAGTGTGTCAGATGGTTGAAAGTACTATGGGACAAGATAATATAGAAAAACATGTAGCGACTGTTGAGGGGGTGCAGTTTAATATAAAGTAGTTAGGGAAGGCTTCATTGAGAAGGGGACATTTGGAAAAAAAAAATTGAAGGAGATTTAGGACAGAGCCATGCAGATATTTGGGGAAGAGTGTACCAGGCAGAGTGAATAGCAAGGGCAAACTCTTTTTAGAAGAAAGAATGTATCTGTTTTGCTTTAAGCACAAAAAGCAGTTTAGTGTTAGCAGAAAGGATAAGAGAAAGGGAGATAATAGGGAATGGTGCCAGAGAGCTAAGAGGATGGATGGGCACATCTTGTAGTCTTACAGACCAAGAATTTAACTTTCGCTAGTTGGAGGGAAATGGGAGTTTCTTACACATTCTAAGGAGAAATTCAACATGATCTAACTCAGTTGTTTTCAAAGGATCACTTTCATTTCAGTGTTGAGATTAAATAATAAGATGGTGAGGGCAGAAGCAGCATTATCTAGCATAACATTCCTGGCAAGTGACGGTTGTGGTTGTAGAACTGAAAACAAAGAGAGGTAGTAGAATTCTGAACTTACGTTGAAGGAGGACCAACAAGATTTGCTGAAGAGGAGGTTGCTGTCAGGAGTTAGGGATAGCTCTGAGGGGTTTGCCCAGCAGCTGGTAGGAGAGGGTAAAGAACTGAGATGGGGAAGGTTGTGGGGAGAACAAAATTAGGGGATTATCAGGAGCTCATTTAGAAGACACTTAGTAGAAAACTGCAATTCAAGACTGAAATTCAGGATTAGAGATAAAACTGTGGAAGTTATCTGCACTTAACATTTCCACAGCAGCTCCAGACACCATCGCCCAGTCTTCTTATCCTCTGGCTCATCCTTGGTTTTGGCTAAGGAAAGGTATTTGCAGGAGAGCAAGGGGAAGGAAAAAAAGCAAGGTCAGGATTTGTTTTCTCCCTGGCTCAGGTCAGTCAGCCCATCTTCTATAGCGATAGGTTTCACTGTGTTCTGGTCACTGTCACCAGAATGATGGAATGACAACCACTTCTCAATGTTACCAGGCCAGGTTCCTTTATCATCTCTCACTGGCTCTCTTGACCTTGTCCATTCCACTTAATTCTCTTCGATTATTGCTTCAATGTGCCACTTGTATCCTTCCAGGGCCCTAAGGACATACATAATAGCAGATCTGGTAAAAATAGTTGGGAGGTAGTGTCACTTGAACCCTGAGGACAATCTATTGTCAGTTACTAATTATCATTTAGATAATTGATACTTACCATAATTTCTATATAGTTTTATTTTATTATCATTGAATTCACTTTATTTTATTCTTAAATGGATTAGAAACATATTATAAGGAAGAAGCATATGACCTTGAATCAGAAATATGGCACATACTGCCTCTTAAATAATAAATAACTGGCCTAATACATGTGAGGCACTAGGTTCAGTCATCAGCACCACATAAAAATAGATAAATAAAATAAAGATCCATTAACAACTAAAATAAATAAATAAATAAATAAATAAATAAGCTGGGTACAGTGGTGCACGCCTGTAATCCCAGTGGCTTGGGAGGCTGAGGCAGGAGGATCACAAGTTCAAAGTCAGCCTCAGCAACCTCATGAGGCCCTAAGCAACTCAGTGAGACCCTGACTCTAAATAAAATACAAAATAGGGCTGGGGATGTGGCTCAGTGGTTGAGTGCCCAAGTTCAATCCCAGGACTCAAAAAAATAAATAAAATAAAATAAGAAGATTTGTTGTTGTTTTTTTTTTTTCTTTTTTCTTTTTTTGCAAAGCTTGAAATAGAACCCAGGACCTTGCACATACTAAGCAAGTACTTTAGGGCTCAATAATGAGCCCCTTGAGGAAAGTTGTTACAAGAACATAAAGGCTAATTGTCTACTTTCACATTATTCTAATGGCACAAACTTGTGCCTAAATCCCACAAATGCAGCTAGGATGGGGAAGGTTGTCAATACCTGCAGTGCCAAAATGCTTCTCATTTCAAGCCATTTTCAGGATTTTTTTTTCCATTAGAATAGATTCTTTTGGTTGAAATCACATGTCTGAAGACAGAAAAGAATCTGAGGACTTTGGAATGACAGCCTAATATTGACAGTTACCAGCGTGTTTCCCCTAGGTCTCCTCGCTGAAAGCTACCTCTAGGAATGATACACAGTCACGCAGCCCCAGAGTTTGGCAGCTAAGCACCTCTGCATCCCTGGCCTTTAGCACCCGGAGGATAATTCTTAAATCTACAAACTGTCCCCTGCAGCATTTTTTTCCCTCCTCCACAAATCATATCCAATTACTGAGTGCTGTGCTGGGAGACCCGGGGAAAGGCTAGAAGGAAATGCAGCTGAGCGCCACTGTGGTTTGACAGCTCTCCAGCTACTTGGAAAATATTTTGGCAAAAACAAGAATTTAAGTAAAACTGTTTCCTTTGGTAACATACCCAAAACTGCAGGTTTTACATTTGCAGAACTATGATTTTGGCCCATGGGAAAAGCAGAAAAAAAAAAGAAAAGAAAAGAAAAAGGTAAAAGGTTTTTTGAGGGTGGAAGATAGCCTCTATGGAAAAAGAACACTGTGTGAGATGCAGGAATGAGGGTAAGAGGGAGACACACGGACGCAGACTGAACATTCTCTTGTCACTTCTTGTCTCTACCAAGGAATTTACTCCTGTCAAAACACAATGTTCTCTTTTGCCCTAAGGTGGCCTGAAGAGGATTCTCTGGGGATGACCAGCTAGGATGTGTGTTATTGCTTCTTATAGGATGATTGATAGCAACGGGGGAGGATCATACCACATGGGTGCTTTATCTCAGGCTCCAGCACACAACAGGGAATGAAATGGACTGCATTCATCACGACCCTTAGTTGCCCTTTGAGAACAAGCTTATCTTTTCTTGCTTCATTTTTTTCCTGATTGCAGTCATGCATGAAATCCCTTAGTTTTTGGAAATACCAGGTTCTTTTCAATCCCATGACTTTTTTCTACACAGAATTCTGTCTCCAGCATCCATCACTCTTCTTCAGGGGAGGCTCCCTACATCCTCCAGATAATGTGAGCTTATATTATCTATCTGGTTATCTGTTTATATATTCCACAATGCTCTAAATCCTACAAGAGATTGTCCACTGTCATAGCCCTGAGATCCAGCATATTGTGGGTACTCAATTAAAAAGAATCAATATCAGTTGTCTAGTTGGACCCACCCTCCTTACTTTCTATTTCTTTTTGTACTCTTTTCCTAGTAACATTATGTTCCTTTCCCCTCTCTCTCTCTCTCTCTCTCTCTCTAATTATCATCATCATCTTTTCTCCTTTCTTCATATTTAGAGTCTCTGCCCAAAGTAAGGGTTTACAGCTAACCATATTCTAAACCTATACAAGAAGGTGCTTCAGAGATTAACATTCTCTCTTTCAATCATCATTGTGACATTGTTCAATGTCACACAGATAATTGTAAGCAGAAAGTAGATTAAAACCTTATAATCTTGATGATACACTTAGTCTCCTTTCTTTATTGTCACTCTATACAAGTGTTAGAAGGACCTCTGAATGCACTAGTCATTTCTATACAGGACAAATTCCCTATCACCCAAGTGTGTGAGGTCTCACTGGATAGAAAATGACTGTCTGGGTCATCCCAAATGGTTGCTATTATATAAGAATCAAATTCTTCCCTAAAGTCCCCTCAGATGCAAAAAGATTCTAAGGAAAGAATCAATTTTGATGTTCAATCCTTCAAATAAATGCTTTTTAAAGTGAAAGAAAGTGAACCCAAAAGTTCAACACACTATATAAAAGAGAAAAGAATATGAGAGAATGGTGGCTCTCATCAGTAATGATAAAAACATAGCTAACTGACACTTATCTATCCTCCACCTAGCATTGTTCTATCAACCTATCCTCAATGATGTATAATTACTCATTTAGTCCCCTAACAAGCCTGTGAGTAAAATGCTTTTGTCCCTACTTTATCAATGATGAAACCATGTCATAAAAATATGAAATAACTTGCTCAATGTGTCTTTGGTAAATTGAAAGAAGAGATTTGAATCTAAGCAGCTTGCTCCAAAGCCAGCATTCTGAGGAATACCTTGAATAAAATGTCTAGCCCAAGAAAAAAGATTGAAGGTTTTACAGCTTCTGTGTAGACGCCACTGACACAGCCATGTTCTACCAGGCCTGGGATAATTTGGAGTCAAAAGCTCAGGACTAGTGCATCTCTCATAATTGCATTTAGATGATTGGCCTATTCCTGATGTACTAAACTGATTCTGAGCATTTTGCTTTATCTGTCTATTCTTGTCCAATGATTTTCACTTACTGATAGTTCAGATAATTAAAGCAGCAGTGCTAGGGTATATATATCCTTTCTCACATGCTGAAGTACCTATCGATGTCATGGTCTTAATAGGAGTGAAAATCAAGAGGTGCCTCAGAAAAGTGCTTTGTTCTGCTTCACTGTATCACTTAGAATAAAATCCAAATTCCACAACACATCATCTTGCACGATCAGGGCTTTGCATGTCATTTGATGGGCTCTCTGACCATCCTCCCTATTGCTGCCTGTGCTCCTGCCATTGCAGTCCTTCTCCAGCCCCTCATCCTGTCCCAGGGGCTGTGTTCTTGCTCTTATATGGCAAGCAGCTTCCAGGAAAAAAAAATGTGCAGGAATGGAACAGACCCATCATTCCAGAGTTATTTCAAACAGTGTTGAATTAAGGATCATGAGTACCAGAAATAAAAGAATAGTTTTCATGGACGTGGTCTTTCAAGGCAATTACGGGCACACCTTAGGATTATGTCAGGATTAATTCTTCACCTTCCCACTTACTATCTCTGTGTCTTCCACAAGTTATTTAATGTCTTTATACCTAGTTTCTAGCACTTATTTTCTAGAATTCTTTTGAGAGAGATATATATAATATATATGTATATATATTTTATATATATGTATATATTTAACTTATGTAACTTATTTTACCACAAGTCCTGGACCACTGTTAGTCTTCAATAAAAATAAATAGCAGCAGCAGCAGCAGTAGAAAACAAACAGGATGGAAACCAGACTGACTCCAGTAAAGAAGAAAATAGTTGGTCAGTATGCTGAGGCGACAGGCCTGGACCACCTTAATAGACTGGAAAGGGGAGGGCAGATCATGGCAGGAACAGTTTGGGAAGTTTTTTTTGGTTTTTTGGGTTTTTTTTTTTTTTTAAGGAAATGTCCTGGAAGAGGCATGAGCATGAGGGAATGACATTGAGGGGACACAAAGAGGGAACAAATAGGAAGAAAGCTGGAAAGGGTGTATATGCATGGACATACACTTTCATTGTTGAGGAATGGTTATGCTGTCTGTTAAATATTACATGTCATTGAAGAGACTGGACAGGCTAATCTTTACTGGGGAAGGGCAGAAGGAAGTCAAATCAGGTGCAAGGTGTTTTCCATTACTCCCAAATGAGTTTTATGTCTGAAACTCAAATATGACTTCTTGATTATTGTTCTCTGAAGTTTTATGTTGAAAAGTTTCAGAGGCTATTTTTTAACTCCCCTTGGAAATAGTACATGGAAAAAGAACAAATTCTGCTATGGACACAAAAATCCTGCCCCAAGGTCAACTCTTTTTATGAACCTGGTCCTCTTCCTAAAACACCTTTCCACATATCTTCCCACATCTGGATTCTTGCTGTCATTCAAGTCTCAGGTCAACCATCACCATGTGGCGAAGTTCTACCTATCTACCCTTTCTTTATTCCACATAGCATGACATAATGACCGTGGGCTGGAAACAAATTTAAAGTACCAGAAACCACTAAGCCACAATAGCAATTGCAAAGAAAAAAGAATTCAGTAATATCTTCCATGAATTTTGCTTTGTTAATACTATTTCCTAATATACTTGAAAAATTAATTATTTGTTATTTAAAAGTAAGCACACATTTTAACCAAGATTATATCATCCAAAATAAATTTGATAATACTGAAAATAACATGGAAAATCCTATATAGTGTATTTGGCTTATGGGGTCAGTTTTTTATTTAAGCCAAATAATTCAAATAATAAAATTTGTTTTTTTCAAATCACAAAATGTGTGTCTTTCCTACTGTTCACTGAGAAAGGAACTATACATCGGGCTTATTCAGAGATATCTCAGATAATTGACAGACAAGTTAAAGACAGGAAATGGGAATTGATAATAGTAGTATATGGAACATCTCCATTTCATTTAACAAGAGATCATGTCTATTAAACCTGACTCTTTCATGGAGGAATCATAAACGTTAGTTTTAAATAGGAGTCTGTGTCCAGCTTGTATCAATGGATTAATCACAAGACAAAACACTGGAATGATGCAGTGTCTGATTTCATTCTCCTTGAAGTAGAGGAGTCTTTAAGTATGATATTTGCTGAAATAGGTTTATCTCTTCTTCTCTTAAAACCTTGGAGCTGTGGTTAAATGTTCCCTCGAAGGCCCATGTTGGAATTTAATTGCCATTAAAAAGTATTAAAAGGAAGGTACTTTAAGAGGAGATTAGGCTGCGACTACTCCACCCCCTGAGTGGGACTGGTTACATTATAAAATCTACATTTTGGCCCCTTCTTACTCTGTCTCTCTTGCCCTCTCTTGCCCTTCCTCCTCCTGCCATAGGATGGCTTTACGGGAATGTGGTCGTCAGATGCTAGCCCTTTCATAGTGGACTTTCCAACCACCAGAATTGTGAGAAATACATTCCTGTTTATTATACACTAAGCAGTCTTGGGCATTCTGTTGTAAGCAGCATAAAATGCACTAAGACAGTTAAGACTTCAAAGCCCAGAATTGCTATTTATCAAGTACTGGGTATAAATTTTGGACAATAGATTAATAAAGGAACAAACTTTAGACAGCAAAGACTATTAAAAAGTTGTGGGGTTTGAATATGGCATAAACATATGTTAGATTTATCCAAAGATGGCCTTGGTGACCTAGTCAATAACAAACTTGAAAGATTTCCAGCTCACATTTCAGAAAATTCATTCATCAGGCTGGAGATGAAATTCTTCCCCAGTATTTTATTCAGATTGACTCCTTAACTGTACAGTATAAGAGTCTTTTCCAAGATCCAATCAGAAAATAGCCTGGGATCTATAAAAAAACAATATAGAATGTAATGCTAAGTGAAGTAAGCCAATCCCCCAAAACCAAAGGTCAAATATTCTCTCTGATAAATGGATGCTGATCCGTAATGGGAGTGGGGAGCAAGGGAAAAATGGAGGAACTTTGATTGGGCAAAGAGGAGGTGGAGTGGGGAAGGGAATATGGGGGCAGGAAAGATGGTGGAATGAGATGGACATCAGTGCCCTAGGTACATGTATGACTGCACGTATGGTGCAATGCTATATTGTGTACAACTAGAGAAATTAAAAGTTGTGCTGAAATTGTATGCATTCTGCTGTCATATATACCTAATTTTAATTAATTAATTAATGAAAAAATATAATTGATCTTGATTTGTGTAGGACTCATCTACCTAAACACTGTTCGGTTTGGGGTTGGATAATTCTTCGTGTGGGACACTTTACTATTTCTAAAGGTAGGCTTATATGAGTCCACTGATGCAGTTTGTTAAAGCTAAGCAGTTGAAGTAGTGGTAAACACATACTCTACACATACCGTATTAGCTCTATTACAATACAAGGTGTTTGTAACGCTCACCTCTTCTGATTTGGGCTGTACTGGGAGCTTCATGAACTCTGTTTATCTTATTTTAGCCACCTTGTCAAAGGTTTCTTATAAGGATAAAAACTTGATTTACCATCACATTTTGCAGTTACAACTGCTTTAAAATTATTTATAAAACTACAGAGTTAGGCAACACACCATCAAGTTATCTGAGGTATATTTTAATGCTTAATAACACTGAAGTACTTTAGCCATTCTTGCATTTTGTTCTTAACCCTTCTGGCTTAATTTTACATTCAGAACACATGAAAGCAAACAATAGTTAAGTGACCATTTTCTAAGCTATTCGGATTACCCAATGTTTATCCACACTTTAAAAAATGGTTGCAAGCAAAGTAAAGCCAATCTCAAAACCAGGTATCATAGTAAATTTACCACATTTACCAAAAGACATCACAAGGTTGTGCTAATTAATGAATGTGTCAAAAAATCCTCCTTTACCTATATATGTTTATCTTTGAAAGTATGTTCCATGAAGTATCAGTCCTCTCATTCCTTAGGGATTCCAAACATGGCCCCCTCAGACCAGCTGCCAGTCTTGATTACCACAAATAATTAGCCGCACTATTAAATATTTGAAATATGTAAAGGTTAAAAGATCATAAAAATAAGACCATATGTCCAAACATACCACGTGTGATTTGGCAAAGGAAATGTACATGTTAAGACAAATCTTAACCAGCCTGCCAAGGAACTAGATCAAAACCAGGACCAAAAGATTCTTTTCATATAAGCTAGGTATTTCCCTAGTGCTTACGCAGAGGTTAGCTGATATAAAAGAGGCCAGTCTCCCCATACTGGCCTGGCAGAGCTGTCTTCCTTGATTCAGAAGAAAATAAATAAATAAAAGGCCTAGAACCCTGTATTTAGGGGAAGGAACCACCTGGGTTCAGATCCCAGCTCCGCAGCTAACTCTGTCAACATCTTGATATGTTGGCAAGATGCCTAACATCTCTGGGCCTCAACTTCTTCATCTATAGATTGGAAATGATTATATCTTTCTTTTGAAATGTTTTGAGGATTAAACAGGAAAAAACGAAGGTGTTGGGAATGTTTTCCTGGCACAGGGAAAGGTTGTTGTTCTTATTAAGAAAAAATGTACATCCCATCTGCTTAGGAATGCTAACATTTTGGTGCTCATTCTTACTTATTTCAGATTACCCAAAAAAGATGTTTCTAGTTTTGCCAGGTGGCTTCACCATGAGGCCAGGCTCTCCTTCTGACAGACCTAAGGAAGGGTATGGATACCCAAATCTAATCATTTGTAAGGCTGTATGCTGCCTGGGTGGGCCATCTGTGCTGGTGTGGGGTTAGACTCACTGATGGGAAATAGCCAAAGGAATCTTCTGAATATCAGCACCAGGAAGAGCTGTAAAAACTGAAGGTGCTGTCCTGTGCAGGCATTGGCTTCTACTCATTCAATTGCTTAGATTAGCTTATAGCCCCATCTATTTTGTTTGCACGAATAGACTGTAAAACTTTCTACACCTAGAAATTACTTTTCAATATCCCATTGCTTCTGTCAGCTTTTTCACTGCTGTGATCAAAAGACCTGACCAGAACAATTGTAGAGGAGGAAAAGTTCACTTGGGGGCTCACAGTTTCAGAAGTCTCAGCCCCAAAACAGCTGGCTTCATTTCTTGGGGCTCAGGTGAGGCTGAATATCAGGGTGGAAGAGTATGGCAGAGGAAAGCAGCTGGAGAAATAGCCACCAAGAGGTAGAGAGAGAGGGAGGTGGAGAAAGAGGGACTCCATTTGCAGGAACTATATATATATATATATATATATATATATATATATATATATTTTTTTTTTTTTTTTACCCAAAGGCACGCCCCCGGGGCCCACCTGCTCTAGCCACACTCCACCAGCCCACAGTTATACCAAGTGAATCCCTATCATAAGATTAATACACTGATTGGATTAAGGTCTTCATAACCCAATAATTTCACCTGTCAACCTTCTTTCATTTTCTCACACATGAGCTTTTGGGAGACACCACAAATTTAAACCACAACAGCAATTATTTGGGCTTATACATACCATACTTCCCATCCTTCAGAACTGATAATCTAATGTTGATTACATCACTATATGTCATAATTGATAATTAAACATTGAACACAATTTTTTGAATTATTTAATAATAATATACTCTAATATTTAAATAAATAGAAATTAATTCATGTGATCTGCAAGAAAAAAAGTTTCCGATCCTTCTAATAGCTTTTAAAACTATGTGTGTGTGTGTGTGTGTGTGTGTGTGTATAGTTTTAAAATGTTGTATACATAACAGACAAAAAAATTATATAAAGAACAATTTAGCAAACTTTTCCTGAGGTGCTTGCCTTTTAATCTGGGGTCTCAGGTCCAACTCCAAGTCTTGCCTCTGCCCCACATACATCCAAGTCTCTGGGAATAGAGATTGTGAAATGTACTGAAGTGCTGAAGACGGCTAGAAATTTGGCAAACTCTTCCATTTACAATTTTTGTACATTTAAACAAACTGTGAAATATTTACTTCAGCATTCTAATTGTTCTTCTTCTTTTTGTTTTTTAGTTGTAGATGGACACAGTATCTTTGTTTATTTATTTTTATGTGCTGCTAAGGATTGAACCCAATGCCTCATATGTGCCAGGCAAGCGCTCTACCATTGAGCTGCAGCCCCAGCTGCAGTTTTCTCATACTGTTACCCCTATTTTTTTAATTCAAAATGTATACTATTATGAGTTAGAAATTTTTTAATTTTTTAATTTACATATTTGTCTCCATCCCCACTGTTAATATCTTTATGCAAATAAAGACTAAGTAGCTATGAACATGGTTGGTATGCATTAAAAATTACTATAAGAACACACAGATTTTCATGGTAGACAGTATTTTTTGTATTTGAATATATTTTTAATTGTTAAACAATAATAACTAAAGAAAAATTAATCATTTTGCTGTCATCAAGTGAACCCTAAATCAAACCATCCTTTCCCTTTCCAAAGCCCTTCTAAGATATTTCCCCAGCTTGTAAGATCCCTCATTTTGTAAAGAACTAATATCTTTTGAGAAGTAGGAAATAGATGTTGACAAGCCATTCAGCTTTCTCCACCTCACCTAAAATTTGTTAAGTTAATAAGGAAATACAGTTTCACTCTTTCTCTCCCCCACTCACACACACCTCTCCCTCCCTCCCTCCCTCCCTCTCTCTCCCTCCCTCCCTTTCTCTCCCTCTGTCTCTCTCTTCAAATCTTAGAATTCCAACAGTTACCCAAGTGTTATAATTAGACAATCAGCAAAGGCGGAGTAGATGATTCTGGTTTCCCAGGGTTTGGATGAGTCCTGGGCTTTCATCAGATGGTAGCCTTGGTAATGATCTTTGATGAGGATGCTGACCTAAACTACTCTGGGTGTGTTTCTTTCCAACTAAAAGCCAATTAGAAGTTAACACTTCCTGCCAAAGCCTCTCTCAAAGATTTGAACTCCAGCCCTAACACTTTCCAACCCATTCAGATTTGCCTTGGCCCCTCTGCATGGGAGGGAAGTTGAGATGTTCTCTACAATTTCCACATGTGGAAACTAAGATTCAAAGCAGTTCATTTTTCTAGGTCCAGTTAGTAAACGATAGAACCAAATCTGACTCTAAAGCTCATGATACTTCACTATGTTACCCTGCACATATAAAAACAAATTTGATAGGAGCTGATAATCAGTAATGGGGTTTTAAGTGACCTTGGGAATATTTAAGTGGTTGGGGTCCTGCCAACTACTTGTGAGAGACACAATCCATTTGCAGCACTGGCTGTTATATGTGTTTGCTCTTTGCTACTGCCACAACCACGGCATGCTCAAAACTTAGCTTCTTAGATATCACAAGTATGTAATAACTACCAAGTATGCAATAGTATTTCCTGGACCTAGACTTAAGAAGGGGTCAATACATTTAAAATACAAGCATATTAGCCAGTGAGAATTTCTACACTCAAAATGAAGTAGTGTTTTTATGACACTCAGTGAAGTCATGGGACTTTCAGGAAATGAAACAATTTATATAATTCTACTCATATAAAGAAAGGTTATATTTTTGAAGCAATCATTAACCTTGCTGTTGATCTTTAGCTCGTGATACAAGCTTTTTCACCTCTGCTTATGTAAAAATGTTAAATTATTAAAAACTTGTTAATTCAGATCAAGAGTCCCCTCAGATAATCTGCATTATTAAGATAAAGACTGGAGAGAAGTATCTTACTATAATATCTATTAAAAAGGAATTTTCTTGAGCAAACAACAATATAAGCAATGTTAAAGAAAATTTTTAAATTTTCTAATATTTAAACACATACTTTTAAATATTTCAGACTCTTCTGGTAATAATATAAATGATAATATATAATTGATATCTGTTTCTTAAACCAGATCCGCATAATATCAGTATTCTACTGAGAAATACTTCCTAGAATCCTGACTCTAGTTGCTTCTTATTATAGATTTTTAAATATTTTCAGACCTATCCTCATTTAAAGAATGTCATAGAAAATTTGTATAATTGAAATTTTATATGAATTTATGGAATTGGTTAATAAACTAACAGTTACTTATTTCAGCTCTACTTGACTACTGGATATTAAAATCTTGGAAAATTAGACCAAGTATTTTATCGGTCGTGTTGAATTAAAATGTTTGTGAATAAATGTCTTTTACACATGAGAACTCATATGTGCTACATATGTGTGTGTGTTTGTGTATATATACATTGTGTATCTATACATGTGTAATACAAAGACATTTATTCACAAACATTTATATATATATATATATATATATATATATACACACACACACACACTCACCCCAAATGCAAAAATAAAAAATAAAAACACTAGAATGTTTCCATAACATCCCTGTAACTAAAGATCTAAATTTTTCTGGTCCAAAAATGTGAAGATTTCTGAGAGCCCAGACTAAAACGTTTTCTATATGAGGAGAAATGTTCTGTATCATTAACCATAGGTCCACTCTGGCCTTTAAAATATCCAACAAAAGGAAAGATTATAACTACTTTGGATTAGGCAGAGGGGAGGGAAAGTAGGGAGGGAGTGTGGGGCGGGAAGGAGAGTAGAATGACTACAGGACCAGTGCATCATGTACAACCAGAAGAGTGAGAAGTCATACCCCATCTATGTATGATGGGTCAGAGTGCATTCTTCTGTCATGTGTAACTAATTAGAACAGATTTTTTAAAATAAAAAAAAAAATCCAGCAAACCTCAAATGGACATTTGTTGCATCTGCAACATGCCTTCCTTGTTCTTCTTTCGAGATTGCCCCAACCCCCTCCCCTTTGAAATAACACAAAATTCGAATGGTATCTTCACTTTTCTTCATGATCTCACAACCTTGGCACATGACTCAGCCTGTCCAGTGTCTTTCCCTAGGAAGAATGTCCCTTCTTTGAGAACCTAAAGGACAAGGAGCTTTTGCCAGCAGCCTTGTCTCTGAATGTGCAGATGATCCCCTGTATTTAGAAGGAGAACACATTTACAAAGTAGGCAAGGCATATGAAAGAGAGAGACTGAGAGAACAAGGATTGGAGGGAGTGAGAGAAAGTCAAGAAGGAGAAGAAAGAGAGAGTGAGAGAAGAAGGAGGAGGAGGAGGAGGAGAAAGACGAGGAGGAGAAAGAGGAGGAGGAGGAGGAGAAAGAGGAGGAGGAGGAGGAGGAGGAGGAGGAGGAGGGAGGAAGAAATTGGATCATGTCAATGCTATTATCCTATTTTTTTGTGGCTCTGATACCTATCCTGTCTCCTGCCTTCCAAGTCCTCGCTTTTGAGGTTATTAACGTGTCTGAGTGGTTGGGAGCAGGGAAGAGAGATCACAGGTCTTACTCACCACCTCATGAATAGCATTAGGAAAGCTGCCCATGAGTTCTTTGTAAAGCTGGTCTGCAAATTCCTACCAACTGAACCTTGGGTACTCTAAATGCCCCATGTCTTATCACCCCTTACCAGACTAGCTCATCAATCACATCCCAGGGGACAGCTATGTGCTGTAAAAGCATCTTCTGCAGAAAACTGGTTCAACTCTCTCTGTGCAACTGAGAGAAGGAACACAAACTTGAATTCTCATAGCATCATCCTAAGAAAACTAAACAGAAGTCTCCTGGCTTTTAAGGACTGAGAGAAGGGATGTATTCTTAAGAATTTTCACCTAAAGGGAACAAGAAGTGTAGAGCAGATGCATCCATGACAAAGGTCTGAGAAAACCTCAGAATCACTAGCCAGGCCAGAGGAAACATTTCTCTCCTGTTGACAGTAAAGACCAAAAAAGACAGCACTGTAAGACTTAAAAGAACACAAAAAGAAACAAGACACCATCAAAGGAAAACAATAACATTTCAATAACCAAATTCAAGGAAATAGGGATCTATTAAAATGCCCAACAAAGAATTTACAATTATTTTTTAAGTTAGCTCCGTGAAATACCAGAATACACAGATAGACAATAAAATCAAGAAATTAATGCATAAACAAAATAAGAAGTTGAATAAAGAGATAGAAATCATTAAAAAAGAACCAATTTCTGGAACTGAGAAATACAATGAATGAAACTAAAACTGCAATAAAGAGTGTCAACAGCACAAGTCATCAATAAAAAGAAAAAAATCTGTGAAGTCAAAGGCAAGTCATCTGAAAATACCTAGTCACAGGAGAAAAAGAAAAAAGAATGAAAGAGCATGAGTAAAGCTTATGGGTTTTATGGGATACATTAAGAGAGCTACCATTTGCACTATAAGGTTTCAGAAGAGAGAAAATAGAAGATGAAGTGGCAGAAAACTTATTTAAAGAAATAATGACTCTCCTCCCAAATCTAGGGAGAGATATGACTGCCCAGGTATACAAAGCTCAAATAAGATCTAAAAAGGAGACTCTACCAAGATAAATTATAATCAAACTGTCAAAGACAGATAACTTTTTATTAATATCTTTATTTGTTGTTTTTAGATATATATAATACAGGTTGCATTTTACATATTTTCATATTATACATGCATAGAGTATAACTTATTCTAATTAGGATCCTATTGTTGGTTGTAGGTGATGTGGAGTTACACTAGTCATGTATTTGCACATGAGTATAGGAAAGTGATGTCTAATTCATTCTACTGTCTTCCTTATTCCCATCCCTCTGCCTTCCCTTTGTTCCCCTTTGTCTAATTAATAGAATTTCTATTCTTCCCCCCCACACCCTTGTTGTGGGTTAGCATTCCCATATCAGAGAGAACATTTGGCCTTTGGTTTTGGGGGGATTGGCTTATTTCACTTAGTATGATAGTCTTCAGTTCCATCCATTTACTGACAAATGCCATAAGTTCATTCTTCTTTATGGCTGAGTAATATTCCATTGTGTGTGTGTGTGTGTGTATATCACATTTCTCTAATTGCTAAAGAAGTTGTACATTTTTTAATATATTTGTTGATCAATCATATTTCTTCTCCTATGAAGTTTCTGTTTAGTTCCTTTGCCCATTTATTGATTGAGTTATTTGGTTTTTGGTCTTGTGTTTTGAGTTCTTTGTACATCCTGGAGATTAATGCTCTATCTGAGGTGCAGGTACTAAAGACTTTCTCCTATTCTTAGGCTCTATCTTCACGTTTTTTTTATTGTTTCCTTTGTTGTAAAGAAGCTTTTCAGTTTGATACCATCCCATTTATTGATTCTTGATTTTACTTCTTTCACTTTAGGAGTCTTATTGAGAAAATCAGTTCCTGGGACAACATGATGGCAAGTTGGGCCTCCTCTTTCTTCTAGTAGGCACAGGATCTCTGGTCTAATGCTATGTCTTGATCCACTTTGAGTTGAGTTTTGTACATGCTGAGAGGTAGGGGTTCAATTTTATTCCACTAAATAAGGATTTCCAATTTGCCCAGCACCATTTGTTGAAGAGGCTATCTTTTCTCCAAAGTATGTTTATGGTGACTTTGTCTAGCATTAGATAACTATATTTAATGTGGGTTTGTCCCTGTGCCTTCTATTCTGTTCCATTGATCTTTATGTCTGTTTTGATGCCAATACCATACCATTTTTATTACTATAGGTCTATATTATAATTTAAGATGATAGAGAATTTTGCAAGAAGCAAGAGAAACAAGCTCCTAATAAGAGAACCTTCATAGAACTATCATTAGATTTCTCAGCAGAAACTTTGCTGGCCAGGAGAGAGTAAGTTGATATCATTGAAATACTAAAGGGAAAAACAATGCTTGACCCAGCAAAGCTATCCTTTAGAAATAAAGAAGAGATAAAGATTTTTCTAAACAAACAAACATCAAAGGCTGAGGAAGTTCATCACCACCAGAATTGTCTTTACAAAAATGCTGAAGAGAGTAAGTAATATCATGAGAACATTTGAAAGTATGAAACTCACTGACAAAAATAAGTGCATTGTCAAATTTTGAAGACTCTAATAGTGTAATAGTGGAATATAAATTGCTTACAATTCCAATGTAAAGTTAAAAAGAGAATATAAAAAAGAACTGTAATAATTTGTTAGTAGATATATAATATAAAAAGACATAAATTGTTACACAAAATGTGGGTAGGTATAAAAATGTAAAGTTTTATATGTGATCAAAGGTAAGGTATAAACTTAAAACAGATTGTTGTAGTTATATAATGTTTTGTTTAATTCTCATGATAACTACAAAACACAAACTTATAGTAGATACACAAAAGTTAAAGGAATACCAGTACAGAAAGTAATCAAATCACAAAGAAAGACATCAAGAGGTAAAGAAAAGAACAAAGGATCTAGAATTGTAATTGACAATATTAAGACAAATGACAATATTAAGTCCTTACCTCTTAGTAATTACCGAACATAAATGGATTAAATTATACCATATACAAAAGCATCCCTAATCAAAAAATCAAAATCTGAAAGTGCTCTCAAATACAAAACTTTTTAGCATTTCAGCATTCAGATGGTAAAGTCTATGCAAATATATTTTTAAAAAACCCAAGATCTTAAATACTGCTGATATTTCTGTTCAGATTAAAGGATCTATTCAGATTAAATGATATTCTACCCATTCAGTCATTCTGGAATTTGCTTTTTACCAAGAATTTTTGTGCCCAAGACCTTGGCACTCTAGACTTTTTGAAGAGACAAAGCAGAGATTCAAAGGTCCAGAAAAATTGACCTACTGTGAGGGCCCTATTTGAGGGAAATCTAACTTCTTATTGGGTCCTTTACACTCGTTTTTAGCAATAAAATTCAAGGTGCTTTACCAAGACTAGTTCACCTGCCAGACGTTCAGCATGTTCAAGAAAGCTAGACATTCTCAAGTGGTAGAAGAGGTAATGAAAATAAAAGAGCATGCAAAGCCTGATGTTTTTCTGCATGCTTCTCTTACCATAGACGCTTGAAAAAACAAAAACAAAAATAAAAAGTAATTACTAAAAGCTATCACAGCATGATTTGCTGAGTCATTGAATTAAAGTGTTTTTTAAATAGACCTGTTTATTTCTAGAGGATTGTTGATTTTTAATAAAAATGTTACTATTTGAATCCAAGAGTATTTTTTTCTACTTATACATCCAAAGCTGTGTCAAAATGCAGTTAGTTGTATGTCAGACACAAAGAAATTGTGAGAAGCTCAAAATTTAAGAGACTGAATTTTACCAGAGTTCAGTTGAAGAAATCATGTGCTGAAGATACTACAAAAGAGTCTTAAACTTGGAAACAAGACACAAATTCCATCCTGGCCCCTCTTCTTTGAAGCTGTGTGATTTGGGCTGATCACTTAATGTTTCTGATCTCCAATTCCCTTACCAGGAAATGAAGATGAAAACGCATACCCTTGTATCATTGTTAGTCACTGTGGAGAGACAAAATGAGATCATGTCTGGGAAAATATTTATAAATTATCAACTGCTTTTCTGACTAAAGAAGGATGCACTCTTTCTCTGGAATTATGCCAGAGGTCTTAAAATGCTAAGATACCTCAAAAATGAAATCAGTTTTATTCCCTGTCCTCAGAGACTCAGATTTTCTGCATGTAACTCATAAAATTAGTACTCTGCTGAAAAAGAAATCAGACTTAAAGAATATCAGCATTTAGAAGGCCCTTAGAGGCCAGGGGTGTTTCCTCTTTCACAGTCTATCAACATCATTCACTCCTGGAAATCACTCCCATGTCCCACATCTTGAGTTTGCAGCTGTGCTTTTTCAAATTTTCTTTTAGGTGTTTCTTACCCATCTCCCTATTAATGAATTATTCTCCTCTGCCCAGCTTGTAGGCTTGGTGTAACTATTATGTTTATTGCTGTTCCTTCACAGGTGATATTCTGAGCCCTCTGAGTACCAGCAATTTATTAAACAGAGCTCCTGTGACCTAGCAATGTGACAGTGAGTGACACCATAAAAGTGGGTTCTGCCAGAAGATCTGAATCTAGAATAGCATCAAAATTGACCTCAGAAATCATCTTTTCTGATGGGTGTGCAAGATCTCTTAATAGCACACACTTTTGTAAAATGAAATATTTGATAAAGTACCATATATGAAACAGATTAAGTCAAAACTGCTGCAGTTGATAAAGGAGATAAAGCTATAATGTATTACTCATTCTCTGTTTTGGTTTGTTTGCTTCAGAAACTATGGTTCCACTGATCCATTTGAAAACTATTCTATGTAGTCCAACCCATCTGCAGTGCTTCAGTCCCTGTATAGTAACCACCATTGAGTTGTATAGCCTTTCAGCATTTCCAGTGATGCCCATCCTCCCAAGAAGTCCATTTTATTTTTGAGCAGCTTTAACTGTTAATTAGAAAGTTTGTTTTGATGGTTTACTCGTGAACTCTATTTGTTGTTACTAGAAAAC
Organism: Marmota monax; assembly: GCF_021218885.2. Classification (NCBI taxonomy): domain Eukaryota; kingdom Metazoa; phylum Chordata; class Mammalia; order Rodentia; family Sciuridae; genus Marmota; species Marmota monax. Next base: position 5,055,991 of record NW_026694610.1, read on the forward strand.
AATCACTGCTCTATTCTATTTAAGTATTTCAGTCAATGACCATATTTCTCTGAAAATGTTTTTTGAATAAACTAAACATCCTTGATTTTTTTTTCCGACTTTCTCATAGTGTGAGCATAGGTAGACCTAATTTCTTTATTCTAATTTTTACTTTGGGCTTGCTTCAGTTTGTCAGCATCAGATTTCATGTGTGCCCAGAACTAGAAACATAAATTCCCATATTGACTATGATCATCAAATCTTTCTTTTTGAAGATTCTACCTTTGTTAATGTTGCCTATAATTACATTTGATTTGGGGGAAACCCATGATCTTAGTCAACTAAATCCCCTGTGTCATTCTTGAATATGTTTCTGCAGAACCACATCTCCCATTGTTTTGATGGCTTTACTTGGTCATTTTCCGTTGTTGGGGTTAATCAAGTTAGCTCCATGGTTCTGCTAGAAAGATTTCCAGGTTCTTGTCACTTATAGGATTTGATTTATGGGATTTAATAAATCAATGTCTTTATGTTTGTTCACATTTTATTCTGTTACACTGACACCCTCTTCTTAATAATTTCCTCACATCTTTATTGATATCAATTTTGTTGATAAAAATGAATAGTTTAGATCCAAACTATGTAATCATGGCTATTCATTTATATCTGACATAAAGAACTTTTCCACTATAGAATTTCTGGAGTCCTGAAAGGGTTCACTAGAAGCCCCAAAGGATAGGAAAGATGCTAAATTAATTTGGTTCTACTCCAAAGGTTCTGTGAGTCTGTAATTTCAAAAATCTACCCCCAAATGAGGATTTTTCTCTCCTATTAAACAAATGAATTTTTGAGCATGGAAAGATCAGTCTGAATTTTTATTCTTCCCCAGGAATTTTCTCAGCTTTGTGGGTTTCAGCCAGATACTTTGCCTTCCTCGAACATATTTTCATGTGGTTTTATAATATTTATTCAACATTATTTTCCATTAGTTCTCTAATTTTAATTGTTGGGAACCATTTCAGTGTGTAGCTATTACATGGTGCAGAACTGATTTATTCACGTTAACGTCTGAGGAGATGGCCCATTTTATTTGCTGCGTGGTCAACCCCGGTATTCATGGCAGGTTTTCTGAATATTTCTGATGAAGTCTTTAAGCACATGTAATTCTGAAAACACATTCCCATTCACTAAGACTTATACAGGATGGTAAGCCCAACATGGCTAAATGTTTCTAAAAAATTCCATAAACATAAGCATATTTATGTCATCACATTAAGTTTGGTCAATTTGAAACTCACTGTATTGTAGTATAAGAGCCATTTTGTTTGCTTGTGTTTACTTTCCCAGGAGTAAATGCGTTTTGGTTAACCACAATGGCAAACTTAGTCAAGACATTTATGTCAACAAATCCTACTGCTTAACAAAGTCACATTCTTAGTTTCTAGGACAGCAGACTGGATTCTAAGTAATAAGGTGTTTATAAGGCATGCTGTAAATCTGGGACTATAAACATGTCTAATTTTCTGTTAAACCTGCTGCTGTGCGTGAGGTACAATAAGCTCTCTCTTCAGTTTAATGGTAGCCAGTATGTTGGCTTGCCAGTCTTGATCACTGTTGATTCTACTGTTCCCAAAGCCTCCTGCCAAGCTCTTGACCCAAGTCACGCTCCCTGGTGATGTCATAATGCCACAGAGAATTTGCTCATTCACTGTACCTGCAGGGATGCCCCAAGAGTCACATACCTTCCCTGTTAGTCACATACTCCTTGGAGAATAACACCTTGAAAAAAGCAAGGCTTCTCCTTACCCTGATTTCAAAGGTAATATGTTTTTTAGATCTTTGATAATGAATTTATAGATACAATAAAATGATTATTACCTTTACAGAAATTATTTGTAATATGACGTTTCCTCAAAAGTTAACAGTACTAATTTTGTTTTAATAAAAACCAAGATTTTTTCCGCATCCATGAGCAATTTATTTAATTTTAGTTCAACACATAGTTATGAAACATGACATCTGGTATTTGAGATTATTGCCATGGTTAATCTAATATTCAACATTGGAGGATAAGAGGAGACACTGGCCATAAATCTGAATATTTAAATTGTAAAATGTTAAATGTTCTGATTTGGGAACATCTGATCAAGTGTGAGTCCTTCACTTTTCACCCAAATATTATTCATCTATATAAACATATATTTCAGCTTGTCTTGTTTTGTACTTTAATTATTTTGACTAAAGTGTTCATTGAATAATGTTCTATAGAATAATATTGCCAACTTATTATTTTCAAATATTCAAAAGAACTTATTCTTTTGAAGTCCACTCAGATTATTTACCAAGACAGACCACATTCCAGGCACAAAAGACAAATCTTGATAATTTTAGGAAGATTAAAATCAATCAAAGTGTGCTTTATGACCACAATGGAAATAAATTCAAATTGGAAATAAATTTTTCAAAAGATCTAGAAAATGCTCTCGTATGTAGAAACTAAATAACATTATTTAGTTTATTAACAACACTATAAGAAATCAAATGGTTTAATGATAAAACTATAAGAAATCAAAATGTAAATTAGATAATATTTTGAATTGAATGAAAATAAGGAAGACGATTATGGAATATTACTGAAGCATTTATCTAGAGGGGATTCATAGTGGTAAATGCCTATAGTAGAATATAAAAAAGTTCTCAAATAATCACCTCAGCTTCCCACCTTATGTAAATAGAAGAGCATATTGAAGCTAAAGTAATCAGAATGATGGAAATAATTAAAGATTAAAGTAGAAATTAATTAAATGCAAATCAACAAATAAGATCAGTGAAACCTAGAACTGGTTCTTTCAAAAGACCAATAATATTGATAGAACCTTAGCCAAAATGACCAGTAACAAAAGAAAGAAGGCACAAATTACCAATTTGAAGAATGAAAGGTAATATCACTACAGATTCAGATTCTAAAGACATTGAAAAGAAAAGGGGAGGGGCTGGGGTTCTGGCTGAGCAGTAGAGTGCTTGCCTAGTACATGTGAGGCCCTGGGTTCAAACCTCAGCACCACATAAAAATAAATAAATAAAATAAAGGTATTGTGTCCAGCTACAAATAAAAAAATATTAAAATTATTTTTAAAAAAAGGGGATACTGTGAACAATTCTATACAGATGCATTTCACAACACAGATGAAAAATATTAATAAAATGAAAGCAAATACTAACAAAGCATGGTAAAAACAGATGATCCAAATAGCACATCATATTAAAGAAATTTAATTTCTAGTTAAAAACCTTCCCACAAGAAAAACTTCAATTCTGCTTACTTCACTGAAGAATTTTTCCAAACTTTTATGGAAGACTTAATATCAGTATCACAGCAACTCTTACAAAAAACATTTAAGAAGGGAATACTTCCTAAACCATTCTGTGAAGCCAACATTGCCCTGATACTAAAACTTAATAAGATATTATAAGAAAATAAAATTTTAGAACAATTTCCCTCCTGAACATAGGTGCAAAATTTTTAACAAAACGTTTAACAAATTAAATCATGACTAAGTAGGTTTATCTTAGTGTAGCATATGAACATTAATTAATGTAATTTGCAACATTGAAAAACTAAAAACACCTTATCTCAACAGATGCAGAAAAAGCTTTGAACAAGTCTAACATCCATTCTTGGGGGAAAAAAAAAGCTAGGAAAAGGGACTGTCCTCGATAAATAGCATCCACAAAAAAGCTAATACTGCATCACATTTTAATGGTAAAAATATATATTTCCCTGAGATTAGGTATGAAGCATGGATACCCATTTTAATCTCTTGTTATTCATCATTGCACTGAAAGATTTGATTGATGCAGTAGAGGTAAAAATTCATGAACTTTGAAAGGAAGGAATAAAACTGTAGTCACAGACAAATGGTCATTTGTGTAAAGAATCCACAGTAATCTATTAAAAAACTACTACAACTAGTAAGTTAGTTTACCATGGTTCCAGGTTAATGAACAATATATAAAAATCAATCATATTTCTGTATATTTTAGCAATCAACAGTTTGAAGTTGAAATTTGGAAATTACCATTTACAATAACATAAAATATGAGATATTTAGACATAATTCTAACCAATATTCTGAAAACTATAAAACTGCTGAGATAAATTGATGAAAACCCAACTATATCTTGTTTTTTGCATCAGAGGATTGTTATGATAGCAGCTAAAATACCAGTGTTGTTTAAACATCAGTTCTCATACATTAATAAAGTCATTCAATACAATCTGAATCAAAATCCTAAGTTTTGTGTGTGTGTATGTGTGTGTGTAGTGTGTAGAAATTCTTTTGTGTAGAAACTAACAAGCCAATCCTAAAATCCATACAGAAATGTAAAGGTACTAGAGTAGTCAAAACAATTTTGAATAAAAAGGTAAAATTTGGAGGTAGTATACTCCTTTATTTCAATAATAAATACCATGATGCTACCTCAATCAAGGCAGTGCACTATTATTAACATCAAGATAGATAAACTGATCTAAATCAATGAAACAGAATAGAGTTCAGAAAAATATGACTTATTTGGACAACAGTTTCAAGGTAAAAAGGTAGTTCAGTGGAAGAGGGTAGTCTTTTCAACAAATGGTGCTGGAACAATTATGTATCTATATGCCAAAAAAAAGTGCATTTTTCTCCATAAACAAAAAATAACTCAAAATTTATCATAGATCTAAATGTAAAACCTAGAACTATAAAAATAAGAGAAAACAATAGAGAAAAAGATTTGTGACTTTGAGTTAGGCAAAGATTTTGTAGGTAAAGCCAGGTAGTGTGCAGTTATCAGGTAGTCGTCGAACTGCGCTATGAAGTTTATTATTGAAAGCACAACATAAAATATTTCTTCATAGCAAACTGGGGAAGCCCATGGACTCCGTTTGAAAAACACTGGCTTAAGCGATGTTTAATGCTGAGCAAAATTCTCTTTATATAGCCAAATAAATTGGACATTTGGGAATACCATTGGCAATCCAGACCTAAATCTTCCCCCTCTTGGATGCTAAGAAGGTGTGAGGTCATTTCTGTTTGCATTAGCCAAAATCAGTTTGTGATGAACACTTCACTTTTCTCTACCCTGATGTAGCCTGAAGCTTTCTCACATAGTCTTTACCTTCCACTGCAGCACTCAGGAAAGAGTTCTTCCAAAACTTTGCTCATGATATTTTCTCCTAATGCAGATTCTAATTATGGGACTTTAAAACAACCAAGGCAAGACCTAGACAATAATCTACATAGCTACTCAGTGAAATACTGCATGTGAACCTTCATTTATAGACACAACTAAAGGTGATTCTTTTCAACAGTAAGTTCTTGTTAAAACAACAGTAAGAATTCTGATTATCAAGCAGCACTGGAAGTGGTGTTTGGCTTGTGTCTTCATGTTGATCTTTTCCATCACTGGGGCCTTAGTAAGCAGTGAGGCTGCACAGTGTGGGGCCTTTCAGGTAATACTCATTAGATACACATAACCTTTGGTCTTTTTTAATAGGTTATGTTGTAAAGAATTGGCATTCCCAAATACTACTGAAATAGGATTATCACATTTAAAAGAAATATTTTGATTGTAGTATGTATGCTGGACACCTCTGCTCTGTACACTCCCCATCAGAAAAAAAAAAAAAGTAGTGAATATGCAGAAACTCAATGAGGCCACATCCACATTAACAGCTGATAGTTTATATAGTACCTCAAGGCTCTTTGAAGGAGCACAGTTTAAGAGTTTGCCTCCTTCAGTTTTGCAGTATCTCCTCACCCTTGTCCACCCCCAGGAGATATCTGTTCTTTCAGCCATTTGGGTGATCATCCCAAAACTTTTAAACTTTAATGTTTGATAAAAATCTAGGTAAAATGCCTTTTTAACTAGAGCACACTAGCCATATTTTCATCTCTTCTTAATGTTTTTAAATAGCTAACATTTCACTCTACTATTCTGCAAATTTGCTCTCAAAGCTTATCAGGATTTCTGCCTCCACCTTGCCTCTAGCCTGTGTGTCTTACTTATGTGTTTGGTTGTTTTTATTTTGGTTTTTCTTTCATCCATGTCAATGTTTTTTGTCATGGGGGGTGTGTCCAAGTTGTTTTTGACTTACAAAAGCCCTCTTTTCTTCCTCTAATTTGTTGCCTCCAGTGTGCTTTTCAGTTGAAAATCAGATTACTTCCCTTATTCAAATTATATATGAATTAAAAATTGACCCTGATTGCATTTAAGAAGATCTCATCAGTAGAGTGGGGTGGGGACGGAGTCTGTGTTGCTGGAAGTTACTTTAGTCTTTAACAGGTTGTTCCCCTTGCTTTCAAGTACTTGTTAGAAATAGTCAGAGATAAAAGGCAACTGACAAGCTAATCCCTGAATTACTAAGAGAGCCAAATGGGGAGAGATACCAGTCCCAGCACTAGTTATAGAGTGGGAGAAGTCCAATGCAAAAAAGGGGAAGCACTGGACAAGGCCACTTCTCTGGTGATTTTGCTAAAGCTGGTTCTGGAATGTATGCATGTTTGCCTTATAACTTCCTTCAAAAGTTGTAGGAGAAAAGTCTTCAATCCTTATAGATCTTCTTAGAAAAACTTCTTCCTGCTCAGCATTTTCCTGAGTCTTTATAAGTCTGCTAAACCTATTCAGGCATACTTTCAAACTCCAAACACTTCAAAACATAGACTCCCTTAAAGGAGCTCAGTACCTTATTGAAAGTCTACTGAGGCAAAGCAGTGCTTCATGTTATATAAGAGGTATATTTTTAAACTTGTCTAAATAAAAAAAAAAAAAAAAAGCTTAACAGAGACAGACCAGATACTCATCAAACTTGTTTATTTTTTTCTGAGCACATGGCTAAATTACATTTCCCAGACTCTTTACATCCTAGGCTACATAACCAGTTCTTGCTCTTAGAATGAATAGAAGTAGAAAAAAATCAAGAATGTAACTCTTCCATATTTATTTTCTCTTCTTTCCACCTGCTGGCTGGATGACACTGAGGGAATCTAAAAATCCACGTGTTGAAGGTAATATGACTACAGTATAAGAAAAGAAGAGGACAAATACTGACCCTCATTGGGATATAAGTAAGAAATAAATCTTCATTGGATTATGCATTGAGATTCAGAGTTGGTTTATTTCAGCAACTAGCATTACTAGTCCTGATTAACAAAAACTGTTTTTAGAAAGAAAAAAAAACATATTATATTTAAGTGAAAGAAAGGGATTCTTGCATTCATGGACTCTTGAGCCAAAATCACATTGTATAATGGGGCCAACTTAGCAGACTCTGATTTCTTAATCATAAGTTTTTAATGCTCTTAAATAGAACTCAGGGGGACCAAGGAAAGAGCTAGGATGACAGACACAGATTATGAGTTAACCCAGGAAAGCATTAGTCAAGAATCAGGCTTTGAGCTGAGACCCTGGCATATGCTTAAAATTGAGGGCATGCCATTTATTAGTCATGTTATCTTAGGCAAATTGAATAGTCCTTCAATGCCTTTGTTTTCTATCTATAAAATGTGTAAAAAAAAATAGGAGTACCAACCTTGGAAAGTGAGCATTAAGTGATATATGCTAATAGTGCATGATATGTGGTAAATAATATATGAGCGTTTGCTATTATTATTAACTAGTGAAACTCCCTGAGAATATAACTATTTCTAAATCTTAATTTCCATATGTGGAAGACAAAATTAGTAACTTCTCTGTAATTGATAAAGGAAGGCAATAGTTTAGTACTTTATTTTTTATCCTTAGATTTCTTTTTTAAATTTATATATGACAGCAAAATGCATTACAAATCTTGTTACACATATAGAGCACAATTTTTCATATCTCTAGTTGAATACAAAGTATATTCACACCAATTCATGTCTTCATACATGAACTTTGGATAATGATGATCATCACATTCCACCATCATTTATAACCTATTGCTCCCTCCCTTCCCCTCAAACCCCTACCCTATCTAGAGTTCCTCTATTCCTCCCATGCTCCCTTTCCCTATACCACTATGAATCAGCCCCCTTATATCAAAGAAAACATTTGGCATTGGGTTATTTGGGATTGGCTGTATTAACTTAGCATTATCTTTCCTAACTTCATTCATTTACCTGCAAATGCCATGATTTTATTCTCTTTTGTTGCTGAGTAATATTCCATTGTGTATATATGCCACACAATGGCATATATACACAATGGAATATTTTTTATCCATTCATCTATTGAAGGGCATCTAAGTTGGTTCCATAGTTTAGCTATTATGAATTGTGCTACTATAAACATTGATGTGGCTATGTCCCTGTAGTATGCTGTTTTTAAGTCCTTTGGGTATAGACCGAGAAGAGGGATAGCTGAGTCAAATGGTGGTTCCATTCCCAATTTTCCAAGAAATTTCCATACTGCTTTCCATATTGGCTGCACCAATTTGCAGTCCCACCAGCACTGTATGAGTGTACCTTTTTCCCCACATCCTCTCCAACATTTATTATTGTTTATATTCAAAATAGCTGCCATTCTGGCTGAAGTGAAATGAAATCTTAGAGTGGTTTTGATTTGCATTTCTCTAATTGCTAGTGATGATGAACATTTTTTCAGATATTTGTTGATTGATTTTATATCATCTTCTGAGAAGTGTCTGTTCAGGTCCTTGGCCCAAAATTTATTGGTTGGGTTGTTTGTGTGTTTTTCGTGTTAAGTTTTTTTGAGTTCTTTATATACCCTAGAGATTAGTGCTCTATCTGATGTGTGAGGGGTAAAGATTTGCTCCCAAGATGTAGGCTCTCTATTCACCTCACAGATAGTTTCTTTTGCTGAGAAGAAACTTTTTAATTTGATTCCATCCCATTTATTGATTCTTGATTTTAATTCTTGTCCCACAGAAGTCTTATTAAGGAAGTTGGGGCTTAATTCCACATGATGGAGATTAGGGCCTACATGCTCTTCTATTAGACACAGGTCTCTGGTTATATTTCTAAGTCCTTGATCCATTTTTAGTTGAGTTTTGTGCATGGTGAGAGATAGGGATTTAATTTCATTTTGTTGCATATGAATTTCCAGTTTTCCCAGCACTATTTGTTGAAGAGGCTATCTTTTCTCAAATGCATGCTCTTGGCACCTTTGTCTAATTTAAGATAATTGCAATTTTGTGGGTTAGTCTCTGTGTCCTATATTCTGTACCATTGGTCTACCAGTCTGTTTTGATGCCAGTACCATGCTGTTTTTGTTACTATTGCTCTGTAGTATAGTTTAAGGTCTGGTGTAGTGATGTCACCTGCTTCACTCTTCCTGCTAAGGATTGCTTTAGCTATTCTGGGTCTCTTATTTTTACAGATGAATTTCGTGATTGCATTTTCTATTTCTATGAGGAATGTCATTGGAATTTTGAGTGGAATTGCATTAAATCTGTATATTGCTTTTGGAAGTATGGTCATTTTGACAATATTAATTCTGCCTATCCAAGAGCAAGGTAGATCTTTCCATCTTCTAAGGTCTTCTTTGACTTCTTTCTTTAGGGTCTGTAATTTTCAATATATAGATCTTTCACCTCTTTCATTAAGTTGATTCTCAAGTTTTTGTTTGTTTGTTTGTTTGTTTTTTTGCTATTGAAAATGGGGCAGTTTTCCTCTTTTCCTTATTTCCCTTTCTGAGGATTTGTCACTGATATACAGAAATGCCTTTGATTTATGGGTGTTGATTTTATATCCTGCTACTTCACTGAATTAATTTACTAGTTCTAGAAGTTTTCTGGTGGAACTTTTGGGGTGTTCTAGGTATAGAATCATATCATCAGCAAATAGTGCCAATTTGAGTTCTTCTTTTCCTATGTGTATCCCTTTAATTTCTTTCATCTGTCTAATTTCTCTGGCCAGTGTTTCAAGAACTATGTAAAATAGAAGTGGTGAAAGAGGGCATCCCTGTCTTATTTCAGTTTTTAGAGGGAATGCCTTCAGTTTTTCTCCATTTAGAATGATGTTGGCCTGGGGCTTAGCATAGATAGCCCTTATGATGTTGAGATATATTCCTGTTATCTCTAATTTTTCTAGTGTTTTGATCATACAGGGGTGCTGTATTTTGTCAAATGCTTTTTCTGCATCTATTGAGATGATCATGTTTTTCTTATCTTTAGCTCTATTGATGTGATGAATTACATTTATTGATTTCTGTATGTTGAACCAACCTTGCATCCTTGGGATGAATCCCACTTGATCATGGTACACGATCTTTTTGATATGTTTTTGTATTGGATTTGCCAGAATTTTAATGAGAATTTTTGCATCTATGTTCATTAGAGATATTGGTCTGAAGTTTTCTTTTTTTGATGTTTCTTTACCTGATTTTGGGAAACAGGGTGATATTGGCCTCCTAGAATGAGTTTAGAAGCGCTGCCTCTTTTCCTATTTCCTGAAATAAAGTGAAGAATATTGGTATTAGTTCTTCTTTAAATGTCTTGTAGAACTCGGCTGTGTATCCATCTGGACCTGGGCTTTTCTTGGTTGGAATACTTTTGATGGCATCTGCTATTTCATCACTTGAAATTGATCTGATTAAATTGTGTATATCATCATGATTCAATTTGGGCAAATTATATGACTCTAGAAATTTGTTGATGCCTTCAATATTTTTCAGTTTTATTGAACCACAAGTTTTCAAAATAATTTCTAATTATCTTCTGTGTTTCTGTAATGTCTGTTGTGATATTTCCCTTTTCATCACTTATGTTAGAGTGATTGAGTTGAGTTTTTTTTCTCTCTTTTTTGCTAAGGGTCTGTCAATTTTATTTATTTTTTCAAAAAACCAACTTTTTGTTCTGTCAATTTTTTCAATTTTTTCATTTTTTTTTCAATTTCATTGATTTCAGCTCTGATTTTAATTATTTTCTGTCTCCTTCTGCTGCTTTTGGCGTTGATTTCTTCTTTTTTTAAGGATTTGAGATGTAATGTTAAGTCATTTATTTATTGACTTTTTCTTCTTTTAAAGAATAAACACCCTGCAGTGAACTTTCCTATTAGAACTGCTTTCATAGTGTCCCAGAGATTTTTATATATTGTGTCTGTGTTCTCATTCACCTCTAAATTTTTTTTAATCTCCTTGATGTTTTTTCAAACCATTGTTCATTCAGTAGCATGTTATTTAGTCTCCAGGGGTTGGAGTGGATTTTATTTCTTATTTTATCATTGATTTCTAATTCCCTTCCATTGTGATCTGATAGAACCCAGGGTAGTATCTCTACTTTTTTATATTTGCCAAGAGTTGCTTTGTGGCATAGTATATGGTGCATTTTAGAGAAGGATCCTTGTGCTGCTGAGAAGAGTGTATTCTCTTGTTGAAGGGTAAAATATTCTATATATGTCAATTAAATCTAAGTTATTGATTGTATTATTAAGATTTATAGTTTCTTTGTTCATCTTTTGTTTGGAAGATCTACCAGTGGTGAAAGAGATGTGTTAAAGTCACCCAAAATTATTGTGTTGTGATATATTTGACTCTTGAACCTGAGAAGAGTTTATTTGATGAACATAGATGCTCCATTGTTTGGGGCACATATATTTATAATTGTTAAGTCTTATTTGTGTATGGTTCCCTTGAGCAGTATGTAGTGTCATTCTTTATCCTTCTTGATTGACTTTAGTTTGAAGTCTACTTTATTTGATATGAGGATGGAAACCCCTGCTTGCTTCCCAACCCTTCAGTCTATGGATTTCTTTTCCTATGAGATGAGTCTCTTGGAGGCAGCATATTGTTGGGTCTTTTTTTTTAATCCAATCTGATAGTCTATGTCTTTTGATTGGTGAGTTTAGGACACTAACATTCAGGGTTATTATTGAAACATGATTTGTATTCCCAGCCATTTGTGTTTATTTTTGGTATTTAATGTGACTTGGTTTCTCCTCTGATTAGATTTTCCTTTAGTGTAATACCTCCTCCTGCTGATTTTCATCATTGTTTTTCATTTCCTCTTCTTGGAATATTTTGCTGAGGATGTTCTGTAGTGTAGGCTTTCTAGTTGTAAATTCTTTTAACTTTTGTTTATCATGGAAGGTTTTTATTTCATCATCAAATCTAAAGCTTAGTTTTGCTGGATATAAAATTCTTGGTTGGCATCCATTTTCTTTCAGAGCTTCGTATATTTGTTCCACAATCTCCTGGCCTTGAGGGTCTGGGTTGAAAAATCTGCTGAGATAGGAATGGTTTCCCTCTATATTGATCTGATTCTTCTCTCTTGAAGCTTTTAAGATTCTATTCTTATTCTGCGTGCTAGGTATTTTTATTATAATGTTCATTGGTGTAGATCTGTTGTAATTTTGTACATTTGGTGTTCTGTAAGTCTCTTGTATTTGGTTTTCCAATTCGTTCTTCATGCTTGGGAAATTTTATGATGTTATCTCATTGAAGAGATTGTGCATTCCTTTGGTTTGAAACTCTGTGTCTTTCTCGCTCCCAATAACTGTTAGATTTGGTCTTTTGATGCTGTCCGTTAATTCTTGGATATTCTGCTCATTACCATCTTCACTGTGTGCTCAACTTTATTTTCCAGATTGTTTACTTTGTCTTCATTATCTGACGTTCTTTCTTCCAAGTGATCTAGTCTGTCAGTTATGCTTTCTATTGAATTTTTTGTTTGATTTATTGTATCTTTCATTTCAAGGATTTCTGACTTTTTTTTCAGAGTCTGTCTCTCTCTCAAAGTAATCTTTTGCTACCTGTATTTGCTGTCTTATCTCATTGTTGGCGTGATCGTTTTGCCTGTATTTGCTCATTTAGGTCATTCTTTAATTCACAGATCATTTTAATTATGAACCTTCTGAACTCCTTCTCTGACATTTCGTCAACTTCACTGTCCATGGGTTCTGTTATTATAGTCCCCTGGTTTGTTTGGGGCAATTTCCTCCCTTGTTTTTTCATGTTGTCTATGTGTCTTCCTTTCTTGCAATGTGGATCTGAGACATTACAGTGTCTTCCCTATATTCTTGTACTACCTGTGCAGATTGTCTGTACCTCACCTTGATGCTGGGCTTCCAGACCCTACTGGTGTCCCTCAATGAATGCTACTGCATCCTGGACCTGGGTCCTGTGCTAGTTGGTGTGGGTGGATCTGGGCCACTGGGCTTGATGTCCCATGGTAGTCTGCTGGTTAGAAGGGGTGGTCCTGCTCTAGGAGATAGGCTCTGGTGGGTGTCTGCCTCACTGGGGGAGAGGTGGACCATGCCTACTGAGAGCCTGGATTCCTGAAGTGCTGGTGTGGGCAGTCTGGGCTGGATCTCGGCTCCCACAGTAGTCTCAATAGTGTTTAGTACTTTAGATTGCCAATTAATGGCCCCAATAAATCACACCTCTCATGTCCACCATCTCTGTATAGTGCCCTCAATTGACTCTGGATTGGCCATGTGACTTTAGTTGGTCAGTGGAACATCACCAAATGTAACACTAACAAAGGTTTTATAAGCACTTAACGTATTGTGGCTGACCCTCTTGGAATGTATCACTGTTGTTAAGAAGCCTGGGCTAACCCATAAGAGAGACCATGTGAAGGAGAACTGAGATACTTAAAACCAACAGACCCATCTAACCATGAGAAGTCTGAGAAAGGCCATCTTAAACTACCCAGGTGCAACCACCTGCCAAATGACAGCATTTTCATAAGTGATCTCAGTTAAGACTAGCAAAGATCACTTGGAAAAGTCCAACCGAAATAAATGGTTGTTGTCTTATTCTACTCAGTTTTGGGGTGATTTGTTACACAGACAGACAACTGTATAAATATCATTAAAGAAATTGGAAGCAATGTTGAATATTAACTACTTATAATTCAACTGGCACAATTAATACAAAGTAAACGAAAAAACTTAAATTCAGAACTCTGAACACAATAATGGGCATCTTTTCTAAATGTTTGATACATAGCAGGCACTTTTCTAATTATTATAACTGTATTATTTCATTTAATATAAAAGAAAATGAATTTAATCAAAGAAGAAAATAAGTTAATTGAATTTGTAGGAAGAAGAACTCATTTTTTTTAATTTACCCAAAAGGGGCATGTACTCTCTTGCTGCTGGTCCTTCCAACATGTTATGTCTTCTTCTTAGAGCATTTTCTCTATTCCTTCATTGAAACTCCGCCCAAGCTTCTTGTTTGTTGGTTCTTAGTTATTCATCAAATCTCAAAAATATTTTGTGTTCTCACCCATACTGAATTAATTTCCCTCTTATATGCCTCTAGAAAGTTCTTATATATATCATTATGTAATATGTCACTCTGTGTTAAATTCCCCATTCATCTGTTGAAGGGGACCTAGGTTGGTTTCATAGTTTAGCCATTGTGAATTAAGCTGCTATAAACATTTATGTGGCTGCATCACTGTAGTATGCTGATTTAATTCCTTGGGTATAAACCAAGGAGTGGGATAACTGAGTCAAATGGTGGTTCCATTCCAAGTTTTCTAATCTCCATACTGCTTCCCATAGTCATTGCACCAATTTGCAGTCCTACCAGCAATGTATGAAGAAACCATATTCCCCACATCCTCACCAACAGTTATTGTATGTGCATTCTTGAAAATTGCTATTCTGACTAGAGTGCAAAGAAATCTCAATGCAGTTTTAATTTACATTTCTATAATCACTAGAGATGTTGAACATTTTTTCACATATTTCTTAACCATTCATTCATATTTATTCTTCTGTGAAGTTTTCCCATTTAGTGATTGGGTTATTTGAGTGTTGTTGTTGTTGTTTTAGTTCTTTGTATATCCTGAAGATTAATACTCTATCTGAACCTAGGTGCCCTTCAACAGACGAATAGGTAAAAAAAAATGTAGTATATATACACAATGAAATGCTCCTCATGCATGAAAAAGAATGAAATTATGGCATTTGCCAATAAATGGATGGAACTAGAGACTATCATGCAATCCCAAAAGACCAAAAACCAAATGTCGTCTCTGATATGTGTATGCTAACACACAATAAGGGTGGGGAAGGGAAGAATTGAAGTTCTTTGGATTAGACATAGGGGAATAAAAGGAATGCAGGGGGATGGGACCAGGAAAGACATGACTTTCCCATGTTCATATATGAATACATGACCAGTGAAATGCCACATCACATACAACCATAAGAATGGGATCCTAATTAGAATAAGTTTACTCTACGTATAACATGTCAAAATACACTCTAATGCCATGTATATCTAAAAAGAACAAATAAAAATAATAAAATAATTGCCTGTTTATTAATCCTCTCCTACTTTACTGAAAGTTTCTTCAAGACAGAGACCATGTTTATCTTTGTATTCCCAATACCTCAATACTTGGCACAAAACCTCATTTTAAAGAAAGAGACATGTTTAGATTTTTGGAATTCACACTGGAACCCTGTAGCCTCATCCAAGCTGCCCTGTAGTCATGGATAGGCAACCACCTTCATTGGCTTTTTGGTGATGTTCCTGTGAGCAAGGGATGACCAAGAAGCAGGATGTAGGAGGGAGGGAGGGGCAGTTGCAGCAGTAGTACATTAGATTACCCAACAAAATGATCCATAATTGGACAGGGGTAGGAATGGGAGGAAAAGTGCAAAAAATAATACTCTCATTAAACAAATGTAGAGGAACCCTCACCTTGATAAAGGACATCTACAAAACCACTATAGCTAAAATCATATTTAATGATGAAAAACTGGAAGTTTTCCTGCTAAGATCAGGAACAAGGCAAGGACATTAGAGAATCACTGCTTTTCATCATTGTACTGGAAGTCTTAGCTAATGCAGTAATTTAGAAAAGGAAATAAAAAGTGTATGAATTGAGGAGGAAGAAACAAATCACAGATTACATGATTATCTGTGCAGAAAATTTGACATATTTGACAAAAAAAAACTAGAGATAATGAGTGATTATAAAAAGGTTATAGTATAAAAGTTTAATTTACAAGTCAATTGCTTTTCCATATTACCAGCAGTGGAAAAGTAGAATTTGAAATTTAAACCACAATACCAATTACATTAACATCCCCAAAATGAAATATTTAGACATCAATTAACAAAGTACAAATAAAATCTACATGAGGAAAAATACAATACTCTGATGAAATAAATCAAAGAAATAAATAAATATTTCATATTCACAGATAGACTCAGTATTTTCAAGATGTCAGTTCTTCCAATTTCAAATTCAAATTCATATTCAAAGCAATCCCAATCAAAAGTCCAGAAATTTGTGGATATCAACAAACTTATTCTAAAGTTATTATCAAAAGGTAAAAGACACAAAATAGCCAACAATATCAAAAGAGGCAAAGTTAGAGGACTTATTAAAAAGCTATGGCGACCCAAACAGTGTGACATTGGTGAAAGAATAGAAAATAGATGAACAGAACAAAACAGAGAGCCAGAAATAGATCTGCATAAATAAACCAACTGATCTTTGATGAAGGAGCAAAGAAGTACAATAGAGTAAAGATTGTTTTCTGCAACATGCAGAGAAAAATCTAGACACAGACTTTATACCCTTCACAAAAGTAAATTCAAAATAATTCATCTTACCTGCAATCTGCTCCCTCTATCCCCTCAACACTCAGACCAGGCTTCTGGTCTTGGGGATGGACAATAAAAGGAGAGAGGATACAAATAAGAAAAATCATTAAGTACAATTAGTATAAATTTTGCCATTTAATGCCCCCTGAAGTTTAGTGTACATTGGTTTAGAGTTGGCTTCACCAAACAGACACTAAATGTAATGGATACTTAATAGATTTGAACATAATTTTAATCCCCTAATACAGGTTCTCTTTCCATTAAGCCCAAATGAGATGAAAGCAGAGACTATCTAAGCTGTTTTCTTTCTTTTGCTTCTTCCTCTCACTACTCTAGCTTTTGCAGACAGAAGAAAAATAGAGAAGGAAGGGGGAAGGTATAGGCCATTGGACTGATGCTGACATGCTGCAGTTGGAAAAACACCTTCTAAAACATGAATATAGGGGCTCGTAGTTTGGGGCTCATTGGCCAATGAGAACCAGGCAGCTAAAATATTTTTCATGAAACTCCAAACTCAGGTGGAAGATTGCTGAGAAACTGCTCCATAGTGAAATGGTTGATTTGAATTTTTAATGCACTCAAATGGGTGCAGTCTGGATGTAGAACAGTGATAGCCAGAAACCTAGACTGTAGCTCCCACTTTTTAGGCACTTTCCCCAAATTGAGAGTTCTCTCCAGTATAGTCAGTGCACTGTGCCTTGATAAATGGTTTATACTTAGTATATTGCTCTAGATGTTTTAAACATGGAATTTAATAAAGGGATTGAATTACAAGGTGATGAAAGAGATGAGACAACCAACTCAGAGATAATAACAAGAAAAGTCTGCTTTTCTAGGAATTGAGGTAAAAAGAAAAAGTCAATATTACTGGAGTCCAGCAGCTCAGCAGCCAGAGCCTGGCAGTTTTCCCCTGGTGTGGGGGGTCTGCTTTGCAGTGACTGGACCAGGAAGGAAGACATTACTGGGCAGGAGTTGGAGCAACAGAGGAGATGGAGCTCCTGTCGGAGCAGCAGTAGGGTGTATCTCTCTCTCTCTCTCTCTCTCTCTCTCTCTCTCTCTCTCTCTCTGTGTGTGTGGGGGGGGTGCACGCACACAGTACAGGAAAGAATAGGGATATTACCAACTTTACCTCCTTACCTCCCTACCTCTAAGCTCCACCAGAATTCCCATTGGTTGAACTTAGCAGGAAACCAATTTGCAAGGGATCCTGGGCAATGCAGTTCTCTGTAATGTTAAGCAGAGCAAGAGAAGGATAAGGAATTGATCTGAGAGAAAATAAACTGATGACTGGCTCCCTTAGTATTATAAATAGTTTTTTCTGTTTCTAACTTTTCTGTCAACTTAGGTTTCACCTTCACACTGTTAGCTAACAGCCTGTCTTCTGCTCATTGCAGGTGGTTTAGAGAGGTGAAATTACCGTATCCTTATGTTGCATTCATAGAATAATGTATGAATAAGATGATAGATAGCCTTAATAAGCAAACCCTATCAGATAATGTTCATACTTATAATTCAGAAACATAAATATTATTTCAACAACTGTCCTGAACCAAAGATAGAATAAGTATAAATTGTTCGAAATAATAAGTCTATCCTTTGCAGAGTGGGGTGGGGACTCTGATGAGTGACAGCTAGCCCCCAAACGTTCTCTAAATTGTGTCTGCCATTCAGATACAATGGCACAGAACAATTCTTAGCACATACTATCAGTTTGATCTATCAAATACAATTTACTTCAAAGGATATTGAAGTAAGCTGATTCTACAAGGAATAAAGCTCACATTGGCACTCAGCAATCTGATGGTAACATTTCTAATTGCCAAGTGTAAACTTTCCTCATTGTAGAGTTAAACTGAGTTATTTTTATCACAAAACTTCCTTTCATAAAGAATTTTCACCCATTGGCTATTGTTTATATATAAGTCAAGGCATTTAACATAAAAAGTTGATCCAAACTAAGGGCTGAATGTAAGAGTGAAAGACAACATGGAGTTACACCCATTGTGAGCCTCCACCATGTACAAGAAGGCAAGGAATGTGTAAAACAGGTCTACCAACCACAGACTTGGACCTGGTACAAAAGACCACATCCAGTAAAAAATAAAATAAAATAAAAATTTTAAAAAACCCTGAAAACTGGAGCACTGTGATAGCTCAAAAAAGACTTCATAGGGCAGGGGTTATGGCTCAGTGGTAGAGTGGTTGCCTACCATGTGTGAGGCACTGGGTTTGATCCTCAGCACCACATAAAAATAAATAAAATAAAGGTATTGTGTCCATCTACAACTAAAAAAAAATTTTAAGACTTCATATATATCAGTTTGATGACATCGCATAAGTAGAAATTAGAATTGGAAAATGAAAACCAAACTTTACATAATAGTTTATAATGAAGGTCAACTCACACCCAAGTAAAGGCTGATGAGACATGATGACTAAATATAATGTGCTATCCTGGATGGTCTCCCAAAACAGGGAAAAAAACATATTAGGGCACAACTAAGGAAATCTGAATCAGGTATGAACTTCAGTTAACAATAATGTTTCAGTATTGGTTTATTAATTACACTAAATATACTAATATCAGATGTTATTAATACAACTGGGTGCTGTGTATATGAAAACTCCATGCTATCTTGATAATTTTTCTACAAATCTGAAATCATTCTAAAAAGTTCAAGATTTGTTTGTTTGTTTTAATGAGAAGCACTTAACACAGGGGCAAATCCAGGCCTCCTGATTTTCCCTAGACAGGAATTTTTAATTTGTGTCATGGAAGCCCTTGGCAATCTAATGAAGTACAGCTTCACAAAAGATATAAGATCAGGCTGGGGTGTGGCTCAGCGGTAGAGCGCTTGCCTCACATGTGTGAGGCACTGGGTTTGATCCTCAGCTCCACATAAAAGTAAATAAACAAAATAAAGATATTGCATCCATGTATAACTAAAAAATATTTTTTTAAAATGATATAAGATCACAAAGAAAATAAATTCTATTGAAATACAGCTATCAAAATATCAAAATCACACAAGAAATAACTATTGAAATTCAGTTATCAAAACACTTAAAGAACAGATGTGCAATATAATAATGTGTGCATTGTCATTAATCTGTTAAATAGAAGATCTAGTGACAGACCTGATAGCTACTATGAAGCAGGATGATATAAGTGGCAGTCCCAAATACCTGCAGTCACTGAAATATAGAAGTATGATATGAA
Source organism: Marmota monax (assembly GCF_021218885.2). Classification (NCBI taxonomy): domain Eukaryota; kingdom Metazoa; phylum Chordata; class Mammalia; order Rodentia; family Sciuridae; genus Marmota; species Marmota monax. The sequence continues at coordinate 5,075,747 of NW_026694610.1, forward strand.
AATATTTTTATTTCTGTCAGTGAAAAATGAAAAGTATCACTCATTCTATCATGGTTTGTCACCTACATTAATAATGTAAGAAAAGTTAAATTTCAGCTCGAAGTTGTGAAAAAGATGTGGTAAATTCTTGCCGTTCAAGTTTATAGGCCACACATTTGGCATCTCCTGCATTCTCCACAGTCCAGGAGTTAAGGGCCCCTGAGCTAAAGAACTTGCACTTGCACTTCTCTAGGGATAAAAATCATTGAATTTCTACCAAATAAATAATCTTGGATCTGTGCCTCTATTTGGACAAGAAAGACATTTCTGGAAAAGTGCTGTACTATGGTGGCTGTCCTGTACCCTGCATACCCTCACCTTCCCTTGCCATTATCTTCTCCTCCCAGGTCTGATGTCCTTGGTTCCCTTACTAAAAAGTTGGAGATGACTCTGAGTCTCCATCAACGTTTTGTTATTTATAACATGAATCTAACTCTTCTCCTGGTTTGTTTATACTTGCTTCCTGTCCTAACTCTTCAAGAAACAAGTTCATGTTTATGTAGGCACTTTATATAGCAGCAGTACTTTTCTCTAACTTGTCTGTAACCTCTCCACACATTTTTTTCTGTGAAATAGTGAAATCAGCCCACATTTTAAACATATTTCTAAAGAATTTACTTCTATAAATACCATTAATCTGTGGTTGGTTTACACCTTATCAGTCATGGATACTTAAATATGCCTCTGAGATGTGGCTTTCTAAATTCCTCTATGCTGCCTCATCTCCTTCCACCAAGTTGCTAGGAAAAAGAAAATCCGAGCTATACCATCCAAAAAATGCATAGTGTCCTGCCCAGAAATGGTTGCTGACTAGCAGCTTGCCAGTGCCAAGTAAAATTTCATAGGTAAACACTCAGAGGTATTCCCCTAACGGCTTTCTGCATCTTTACACAAACTTACCTGTTGACGGTATCTGTCAGTGCCTCCCTCCCAGTAGGGCAGTGTTGGCCCCACAAATCAGAATTTCTATTTACTGAGAACGGAGGCTGGCAACCCTTCAACCACAAGTAATCTGAAAACATTTACCTGCCTAAACCAATCTTCCTCTTCACATACCAACTGAGTATTGCCAAGCTTGGAAACATCTCAAACAATGTGTTTTGTTTCTGAAAAACATAATTAATCTGCAGTGATTAAAGACTGACAAGATATCCTCAAGCCATCCTTTATTTTGTTTTATTATGCACAACTTTGCAAAAGCAATTTAATATCATAAAATCTGAAATAGACTGAATGAATTCATAGGAGCTGGTTGACTCAAGTCTATTTGATTTTGACCAGATACTTCAGGCTAATTACTAATTCTTGGTAATGCTGTCATGTTAAAATATAGATACGTGGATTTTATAAGAGCAGAGACTGTTTGATTTTTTTCCTCCTAAAGCAGAAATATGCCTGGGCTTGCTGAGCATCTTTGTACTTAGAGAAGCTTGCTATTTAGCTACCTTCATCCTGAAGTCTGAAAATAATACTCCTGAGTAGATTTGTCTTTACTCTTCTGTGATCCAGTGCTGGGGGATTAGCAAAAGAATACCACATTCATAAAATCAAGTCCTCGTTGGCTTTTTCTTGGCAAGTTTTATACCAGTAGCCAGAGCATTCCTCTGCATTACCCCTCCTTCCTTCGGTTTCAGAGTCAATAGCCATGTACACAAAGCCAAGTGGAGAAATGAAATCAGTCTAGCTAATTTCAGTCCTTAACCCAAAAAGAAGAAACTTCTTCTCTTCTAAAAGTAACATAGAAGGACTGGACCTGCCAGTTTTCATGAGATTATCCTCATCCATGCTCACTGACTCTCTCCTGGGGAGCTGGAGCTTTTGCAAGGAGCAGATTGACTGCTGGGAAAGAGCCAGAGGGTCTTGCCAAGGGCCAAGGACTTGGGATAGAAAGACTAAAGACAATCTTCGAATTCCTCACACCTCTGAGCCGTTAGGATCCCTGGCCAACATCAAGCTGCAATGATTGTAATTACTTGTTATTGATTACCTTCCTCTTTTTTCTGAAAAAGAAAAAAAAAATAACAACAACCTTTTTTCTACCGTGTTTTATGATTTGAAGTTATCTTAGAGCTATGGGTCTTTGGCTCTGACTTAACATTTTGGGATCTCCATAGAGATGCCACTTTTAAATTTGCCAGGTTAAAAACATTAAAAATATTATTATTCTCTAGTATTTATTTCATTTGATTAAAAATAATTGTTCAACGCCCAAAAAATGGTAAGAAAGGACATAATCTAAGAATAAAAGAACAGTTGTTTCAGTAAGTTTAGTTTATGTGTTAGCTTTCCATGTGACAAAATAGCTGACAAACTACTTAAAAGGAGAGATTTCTTTTGGCTCACGGTTTCAGGGGTCTCAGTCCATGGTCAGTTGGCTCTACTGTTTTGGGACTATGGTGACAAAGAACACCAAGACAAGGAACATGTGTGGAGCAGCTGGGAGGCAAATAGAGATAGGGAAAGGAGGTGATGGTCCCAACAAGCCCCTCAAGGACATCCCCCAGTGACCTTCCACTAGGCCCACCTGCTAAAGTTTCCACCACCTCCTATCAGTCCACCAGCCTTTTACACAGATCCAAATGACAACCCCAATTCCTCTCTACTCTCTCATCCCATAGAACTAGATGACTATCACCCTTCCGATTCTGTTTTTTGTGTTCAAAGTTGTTCCATGTAGGGGACTTCCTTCCTGGTCCTTCATTGAGTAAATTCTGGATCAGACATTATACTCTGCCTACAGACTCCATGCTGATCGTTTCTTTGCTAGAAAAGGGAATTTGCCCATGATTAGGCTGTTTGTTCCTGCTAGTTTGCCAGATTTGGTTCCCAGTTTATGCCTGTTGTCCCAATGTATTTAATAGCAGCAACCACTTTTGCTTTCTGAGTGTCCATTTTGGACTCAGGTGAACAGCAACTAGGATGGGTAGACAAACTTGGGAATTGTATACTAGTAGCTATATTCTCATCACTTTCAGGGTTTAGAGGCCTTTAGAGTTGCTATAGAAGATGACAAGATGCTTATAAATAGCTTTCCTTATCAAAGCAGGGCTCACAGCACATTTTTATTAAATGTTGTTCTTGAGGTTCAATTCAAGGCAAGCCCAACTATTTTACTTTAAAAGAAATCTATTCCAACCTGGAGCCCCTTGAAGTTGAAATTCCTCCTGACTGAAGCACAAACGCATTCACTGTAGCTCCAGTAACGAGCTCTGCCTTGAGATTCATGACATTTAGTATGCAGCTCAGTACGCAATAGGCTTTATTCCTGGAAAGAAGAAAAAAAAAATCTCGAAAAGGTAAATAAAGCATTTCATTTGATTTTTCCCTAAGTATTCCAAAATTAAAATGCAAATTCCTGCTTTGTAAAGAAGGAGGTAGAAATATCATTTGCTGTCAGTACTAAGGCCTTTAAGACCACAAGCAGGGAGGCAAAGATTAAAATAAAACCTGAACACAGTCTTTTATCTGTCTGTGCATTTCTATCTTAGAGAAACCAGCAGAGTCTGGCTGAGTATTTTGAAAACCTGATTATTATTATACCTTACATGTGGTGGAAACTTACTATTCACCCAAACACACCAGGCTTTTGCTAACAGTACATTTCTGTTTAATGGAAGTCCAGTCTTATATTTGCAATACTTCCCTACCCCAAGCACTTCTAAACAAGGACCCTGAAGTTGCTATTCTAGTGACTGTCTTGCCTTTTTTTAAAGATGCTACTTTGAGAGTCATCAGCCTCTGACAGACCACTAAGAAAAATAGACACTCTGGGGTCTTGGGAGTTTGAATTTAAGGCTACTCTGGGATTCAGAATACCTTGGTTCAATCCTGGTTTGTTGATGTTCTGTGGGGTAAATCTGATGACATCAAAGTGGTAGGAGGCACAGGAGTGAAGAAGATGGCCACAGGATGGTGCACTCCTGGCTCTTCCATCTATGAATGTGTTACCTCAGGCCTGTTACTTCTCTGTATGTCAGTTTCTTTATCTCTAAAATGGGGATGACAATAGTCTTTATCTCATAAGGTTGCCTGAGCCAAGCACAAAATAGAACAAGTGCCAAAGCATATGAAACAGAGATCAGCACAAAATAGAACAAACACCCAGCATCAAATACCTGAATCTTTCAAGGATCCTTTTCACCTCAGCTCTTGCTGGTACCCCTCCGCCCCTGGCTGGGTAAGGGATGCCCTTCTTTGGGATTTTCTTGCACTTGAATCATACTGCTCAGTACTTATTTATGAATTTCCTCTTTCAAAAGAATGTGACCTCCTTAGTAACTGGCCAATGCTCAGCATATAGTAGATGTCAAATATATATATTTTGGAACACCTGAATTAATTAAATGTGACATAATTCATGCTAGACCAGATAATTCACTACCACACATTGGGATAAGTCAAATGGCTGGTCTTGTCCTCTAGTTCTTCCATTTCATAGGGAAAACTACATTCTGTAGAAGTCTTTTCTGTAACAGTGACCTGGAGCAAGGGCTTTTCAATTTTTTTTTAAATTGTTTTTACTACTAAACAATTTCTTCAAAGAAATCTTATGAACAATCACAATCATAGACCAACAGATAAAAGCAAAGCGGCACCCTCTGAGGCAACCAGAACCTCATGGCTTGACCCTCTTTCTCCTCATTAGAGTTCACTGAGGATACCTCTGTGAAATAATATTTATAAATCTACTGTCTTTGCAGGATTTTTTTTTCTTACCATGCTTAGTACAGCTCAGGGGGATTCTTGGAAAGGGCACCTCAGCAACAATTGAGTGAGAATGAGGAGACAGGAAGCCCAGCAGTTGACATCAGTTCTCCTTGGCCACTTCACCCCCATCCTAATTGTGCTCCACCCCCACTTACACTGTTGTCTGTTGATGTCAGTGAGGATTTAACTTGAAGAAAGGAGTCAATGGCTTAACCTTTGAAAATCACTGGTCTGGATAGACAGAACAATACTTGGAAATTGTCTCTGGAAAATTCACAGGCATACCTATGCCTTAGATATTTCTATGATACTTTGCATTTAGTACAAAGGTTTCTTCAGGAGAAATCATGTAATACAATGGAAAGTTTAGTCTAGGAATTATGTTTTAGCATGGATGATAAATACTGCAGCCTTTTGTTTCCTGGGGACGATGTGAGTCACAAGCAAATAAAGTAGAAGATGGGGACCTTTTGTCAGTACAGGTCCTCTGACAGTCAGAATTCTTATTTTTACAGGATTATATATCTACAAGGGGGGAAAGGGAGGAAGGTAGAAGAGAGGTGGAGAACCTTCAAACTGAGATGCAGATCTGGCCCCTGTGAAGGATAGCAGGAAGTGGGGTGGGCAAGAAGAATCTGGGAGCACAGTTCAGTTCTAAGAAAGCTTAAGCCAGCCACTGGGCTTCCTGGAGTCAAAGTCATCATGCCCAGAGGAGTCCTCATCTTGCTAGAATGGGCCTGCCTTATTCTTCATTCTGCCCACAGCAGCCGGTGGTAAGTGTGGTCCCAAGGAGGACCTAAGCCCTCGGCCAGTCACATTTCTGCAGTAGAGGTAAGGGAATACATTTTTATGTGAGGACACATTATTTTCTGACATTTTGTCATAGAGAAATTATATTCTAAAGTCATCATTCCTAAAAGTTAGAATAGATAGTGGTGAAAGTTTAAAAATTGTAAGAACAAAGCTAAACAAATAAAGAATCATAATGTTTTTCAAAAACTGGTATGACTTGGATTTTAAATGTCCCCCAAAGGCCATGTGTTAAAGGCTTGGTCCTCAGTCGATGGTACAATCATGCTGGTGGAGCTTTATGCTGGTAGAGCTATGTAGAAGAATTTAGGTTATTGTGTAAGTGCCCTTAAAGGGGACATGGGGACCCTGGCTTCTTCCTGTCTCTTTGCTTCCTTGCCACCATGAAGTGAGCAGCTTTGTTCTATCGTGTGCTCCCTACCATAATGTTCTGCTTTGCTGCAGGTCCAAGGGCATCAGAGCCAACTGACCACAGACTGAAACTATGAGCCAAAATTAACCCTTCCTCCTTTAGGTTGACTCTTTCAGGAATTTTGTCACAGCAATATAAAACTAGCACATGGTGAGACACCGTCAGCTCTTTACAGAGTGGGGAGCAGGCATTAGGTCTCCTGACTCAGCTACATCAAACTTTCTCTTGGATAGTTTCTGAGGCGCAACTATCAACTGAGAGAATAAGGTCCCAGAGAATATCAGGGGCCATTCACTTCCTATCCTAACATCAATCCTCCTCCCGTCCTCCATGAAAATGGTACATTTTCTACCAGCTCTAGTTCACCTTGTTGAAGGATTTGAGGATAATTACAGTGGTAGATAACTGTCACCAGTCATTTGAATAGTACACTTGGAATGATCAGGCCTCTGATCATTAATTAGAACATGAATTAAAACTTCATTTTTCCAGAAAAACCAATAACCACTTAGCAGAAAACTGAGACCTAAGGATATTGATACACAGGTCATTTTTGACAAAAGAGGAAAAGGTTCCTAGGCAATCTGGTGTAAAGGATAGCAGGTGATGGAGGACCTTCAACAAGGTGCCTGGAAGACCTGGGGTAGGCCAGCAAGGCACTGAGTGTTGGAGAAAGGATGGCTAGAGTAAGAACATGAGGAGAGAGAAAGCTTCAGAAAACAAATTTTGCATGATGTCTGCGCTGGCAAAGGGATCTGTTAACATTTTTTGAAAGTTAATGAGAAGCAGGAGCTTACATGTGGGACAGACATTGGGCATCCAGAGCACCCGAGAGGTCTGCCTTTGATTATGGGTAGGAGCTTAGGATTAAAAGATGAGGAATTATCCCCTTGAAGTTGTGCTCCTGCATCTCTCTCCAGTTCTTTAGTATTCCCCTGCAAGTCAAGGTCAGTTGACAGGAAGATGAAGTAATTCTGAATATAAAATTATTTTTTCTATCATTCATGAGTAGCACATTCCATTTTATAAATGAGCCCAGGAAAATTGGAACAGATCCTCTTGCAAATCTAAGAGAAAAAAATATGAAACTCTAGTATTGTTTGGAATGTAAAAGCAATTTTTATGGAATGTAGCAGTATCTTTGCTTTATCTTTGTTTAGATGAAGATAGAAAAATCAGTTATTCATAAATTTAGTCATGCTATATGGTCTATATTGCATGTGTGGGGGTTTATGGGCAAATATTTCAGTCTTCACCAAGATGTTGAGTATCATGAAAGACTGATAGTTCTGCAGTGAGATCATAATATTTCTCAGATATTTTTGTATTGGCTTTTCCAGAGTACTTAAGGCAAGGCCTTTTACGAGCAGTATCTAGTAAGTACACACTATGTATTAGCTTGTTGCCCCTAGTCTGAACTAAAATAGACTTTTTGCATACTTACCTTTGGAGAAATACAAGTACAATGCTTTTAGATATTTTTGGACTGCAACCCACATAAGAAATTCACACACACACACACACAAACACACATACACACACACACATTTCACAAAATAATACCTTTACCATACATAACATACTGATCTTTTCTGCGCAGCAAAACTGACTATAAAATTTATCTCCAATCCAGTGTGTCATATTTGAAACACAATGTTCTAGGAGGCTACAAATTAAACACCTGGTTTGGGTTTTGTGTTTTAACACTGACTTTCCATAGGACATTCTGCAAGCATTTTTTTAAACAGTTATCTCTGCTGCAAAATAGGAAAACCAATAGTGTGCAAACAATGACAGTACTAAAATATGCTCAATCTACTTAAAGAAGCTAACACAATCATTTTAAAAGTGGAGACTTGGGTCCTGTCTGAATAGACTGTTCAAATTTTTCAAAATAGTGAATGTTATAAACATATGTCTCTTATCTGCTCAGGAATTAATAAAATGACTAGGAATACTCAGATTCATTTTAATTTTATTTCAGACTCATTTTAAAAGGATGCAAGAAATGAGGTTGGCATTAGTTAAATTTGTTATTATTATTGCTAAGATTTTTTAAAGTAAAGTCCTCAACCACTGGATAAAGTCATCATTTCTTTGTTTGCAAAAGTGATTTACATCCAATTAATGAGAGTTCTAGTTGATAACATTGTTTTATAGTCAGAAATTGGGTTGTCTGTAGTGCCTAATAAAAAAACTAGCAGTCTGATTATCTGTATGTAGATGTTGTTACTTTTCTAAGAAACTGGATTAAATTTAAATATCTATTATCTGAGTTTTCAGTATAAAACAGTACAAATTTAATAATGACTCCCCCAATAAAGTTTATCTGTTCAGGGCTGGGGCTGTAGCTCAGTGGTAGAGTGCCCACCTCGAATGTGTTAGGCACTGGGTTAGATCCTGAGCACCACATAAATATAAATATATTGTGTCCAACTACAACTAAAAAATGTTTTTTAAAATTATCCGCTCATATAAGATTGCCCACATAGACAGACACATATAAACATATTTTTTGCTCACATTTTTAATGAGCAATACTATTGGTTGGGCACTTTGGTGGTCATTGTTACACCTGAATTAACACCTTTATAGGCCCTAAGCATTGAAAAGATTATTGTTTATACCCCCTCTCTCATTATGGACTATCCACAGGTCATTAAATATAAAAACAGCACAAATAAAAAATGTGAAACAAAATTATCAGAATTGTTTTTCCATGACCTCACAATAGCTAGTTTGATAATTTTTGTAAATGTTCAATATTAAACTCTTCAGGATCTTTTTCTTTTCATTTTGGGCCATTATTTTTTTTCTTATTCCCTACACACTTGCTTGTCTGCCTATTGGATAGTTAAGGCCTGGACACCACAACTTCAGAGATAAAAGACATTCTTTCTGCTTTTAATGAAAGTAGAGTCCAGTGAAGAGAAAACATTTATAACACTGTAGGTCTTAAATCATCACCCACCCACACAGAAAGCCCAACTAATGTTCCTCACTGTGAGAGCTGCATCCTGGGTGGCTGCCTATTCTACACTTGAATTTTGACTGCAATACTTAACTCAGGACACCTGGTCTGGGTATCTATAGTTATACCTGAGTTCTTGTTTTAAACTTGGAACTTTGAAAAGTTGCTAAGTAGAAATTAAAATATCAGTATCCTAATTTATAATGTCTGTAATTTTTCATATTTAATGATGTGCTTAACCATAGTAGACAAAGTGGTCCAATAAACTTAACTGATTTAACAATAAAATAAAATTAGATTTAATTAGAATTACTTATATAATTTAATAATTTTAAAACATGTTTCAATTATTTAAATATAATTTTTCCTAAGGAATTGGTCTGTGCATCCTTCTCCTTTGAGATACCAAAAAATTATTAAGGGCAAGAGTAATGCCTTATCTTTGCAAGCTCTAAGCCTCAGAATGTCTGGCACAAAGCAAGTGGGCTATGCACTGTTGGAGTGATGGCAGATGAGGGGGTTTATTTCCTGGAATACATCCTGAACGCACCCACTGACAGCCTTCTTTCTAGAGCTGCCCATCTTGTCCCTTAACTTCTCATAGTTTTGCAAAGATAATAATGTTCTCATTTTTTTACAAACTGAAATAATGTCCCGATTTTGCACAAATTGTGAGTCCTCGTGTTACAAAACATAGTTGTCTCATGTAACCCTTAAACAACTGTCTCACATCTGCTATCGTGTGTCATGTCTTTCTAAGATGGAGGCTTGCCTCATCCCTTGGAAATGGAGAAGCCCAGGTATACCGCGAATGGCTTTGGATGTTGGTTCTGAGCACTGCTTGTCAGAGTGTAGAGCAGAAAGAGAGCAGAGAGGGTAATGGTAGTGATCGGGGAGGAAACCTCTAGCAACAAGTGTCTAGTGAAGAGATCTCCTCTTGGGAACTGGCTAAGCCTTATCAGAGGACAGAAAAATTGAGATAGGGGTTAAAAGTGCACAGAGATTGGAAACCTGGAAGCAGCTTATTTTCCATTGTGTAACAGCAAAATAGGAAGAACCCAAAACATAAATTTAACCAAGAGGATACACACACACACACACACACACACACATTCTAATTAGTTATAAATGATAGTAGAATGTATTTTTGACATACATATATGGAGTATAACTTATTCTTGTGGTTGTACATGATGTAGAATTACATTGGTCATGTAATCATATATGCACATAGGATAGTAATGTCCAATTCATTCTACTGTCTTTCCTATTCCTATTCTCCCCTTCCCTTCATCCCTCTTTGTCTAATCCAATACTTCTATTCTTCCCTAACTGCCCCCACCCTACTGTGAATTAGCATCTGCCTATTAGAGAGAAAACATTCAACCTTTGGTTTTTTGGGATTGGCCTATTTTACTTAGCACAGTATTCTCCAGTTTCGTCCATTTACTGGTAAATGCCATAATTTCATTCTTCTTTTATGGCTGAATAATATTCCATTGTGTATATACACCACATTTTCTTTATCCATTCATCTGTTGAAGGGCACCTACATTAGTTACATAGCTTAGCTATTGTGAATTGAGCTGCTGTAAACATTGATGTGGCTGTGTCACTGTGGTTTGCTGATTTTAAGTCCTTTGGGTAATAAACTGAGGATTGGGATAACTGGGTCAAATGGTGGTTCCATTCCAAGCATTCTGAGGAATCTCCATACTGCTTTCCAGAGTATTTACACCAATCTGTATTCCTGCCAGCAATGTATTAGTGTACCTTTTCCCCCCACATCCTCACCAACATTTATTGTTACTTATATTCTTGATAATTGCCATAGTTTTAATTTGCATTTCTCTAATTGCTAGAGATGTTGAACATTTTTTAATATTTTTGTTGACCAATAATATTTATTCTTCTTTGAATTGTCTGTTCAGTTCCTTTGCCCATTGTTTGATCGGGTTATTTATTTATTTATTTGATGTTACATTTTTTGAATTCTTTATATAACCTGGAATTTGATGCTCTGAGGGGCAGATGGTAAAGATTTTGTCTCATTCTATAGGCTCTCTCTTCACGTTCTTGATTGTTTCTTTTGCTTCTTCACAGCTTTCTTGAGGTAAAATTGACATATAAACTCCACATATTGAAAAGTGGAGAATTTGATATATGTATATGCACCTATGGAACCATTACCACAAATAAGATGTTTTGTTCAGTTTGGAGGGGAGGGTTGTTTGTTTGTTTATTTGTTTTTTTGCCACTGCAACCTAAAGACTTGACAAGAACAATTTTAAAGGAGGAAAAGTTCATTTGGCATTCATGATTTCAGAAGTCTCATTCCAGAGATGGCCAATTCCATTGCGCTGGGCTCATGATGAGGCAAAACAGCATGGCAGAAGAGTTTGAAGGAGGAGATCTGTTCAAGACATGAGGATCAGGAAGCAGAGAGAGCTTCACTCATCAGCAACAAAATATACACCCAAAGGCATATCACCAATGACCCACCTCCTCCAGCCACACCCTACCTACCTACCTACAGTTACCTCCCAGTTAATCCCTATCAGTCCCTAACCCTTATTGGTTCTCATAACCCAATCATTTTACCTCTAAACTTTCTTGCTTTGTCTCACACATGAGCTTTGGGGTGGGGGTGGGGGGGTTACCTCATATCTAAACCATAACATAAAGCAATGAACATGTCTAACAACCCAAACGTTTTCTTGTATTCATTGTCATTACTCCTTTCCACCCCTTTCCAGATCAGGCAAACACTGATCAGCTTCAGTCATAATGATTCATTTTGAATAAATGTGTATGTGGTTTATTGTTGAGGGCCACAATCAAGTCAAGATGGCGCCTGGCACTTTGCCAGGAGGAGTGGTTTGTGAAGCAACGCCAGAGAGCCATTAAGATGATGAGGATTCCTTAATGACTGACTGCTGTATCTAGATGATGTTAATTAAGTTAAGCTGTGTGTAATTAGGTATATATACCTCTGCTATCCCGTAATAAAGTGGCTCCCGGTGTTTCAATCTTCACAAGTTGCTTGTCACCCCCCAGTTATTTTGCCCAGCCAGACTGCGGCAGTTTATGAGGTAAGGGCCATGGTTGGGTAATTGGTTGACTAACTTCCCACCACTAGCACCGTTGACTGAAAAGTTTCTTTCCCTTTGAAATTGTGTTGGTGACTTTTTCAAGAAACAATTCACCCTATGTGGGGAGGTTGATTTCTGGATTCTCTGTTCTGTTGATCTGTTTGTCAATATTTATGCCAATAAAATTGCCTTGAATAATCGTAGCACTCTAAATAAATTGTAAAATCTGGTTGTATAAGTCTTTCAACTTTGTTGTTCCTTTCAATTTTGTATGGTTATTCTCCTTTACATTTAAATATAAATTTTGGAATCAGATTATAAATTTCTACAAATAAGCCTACCGAGGCTTTAATTGAGATTGATTTCAATGTATATGTCAATTAAGGGGTAATAAACAACAATATCAAGTTTTTAAAATTCATAAGCAATATAGTTCTTCTCCACTTAGGAATATATCATAGCTTTTCATGATCTGTAATTTTATTTTCTTCAGTTTATCTTTCATTTTGCCCAACTAATGACTTCATAGAATGAATTGGAAAGTGTTTTCATCTCTTCAATTTTCTGTGAAATCTGGTATCATGTCTCCATTAAATATTTGTTAAAATTTTTCAGTAAATCTTGACTTTATTTGTGAATTTATAAATTTCTTTTTTACTTCAATCCTGGAGTTTTCTTTGTGAGAAGGTTTTTAATTACAAATTCAATTTATTTAATAGATAAAGTTATTAAGTTTAATTTTTTGATTGAACCTTAATCATTTTCATCTTTAACAGAGTTGTTTTTATTTCCTCTAAGTTGTCATATTATTTGAACAGAGGTGGTCATAATAACCCCTCATTATCATTGTAATGTCTGTAGAATTTGATGTGATATCATCTCTTTCATCCTTAATATTGGTAATTCGTGTAATTTTTCACTTTTATCCAGATCAATCTGGATAGAGGTTTACCATTTTTATCAATGTCCATAAAATTACCAAAAGAGCTATAGGTTTAATTTATTTTTTCAACCTCATGGGTTTCTGAACTTGTCTGTATGAATTACTTTCTTCTGTTTATTCTTAATTTAATTCATGCTTCTTTTTCCTGTTTCTTAACTTGAAAGTGGGGGTAATGCTTTTGATACATATTTCTTTTCTATTATAGGCATTTTAGTGCTATAAAATTCCCTCTAAATACTCCATTATCTGCATCCCATAAAGTTCTGTGTGCTGTATTTCTAATTTCATTTCTGATGCATTACTTGATTCATGTATTACTTAGAAGGATGTTAGTTTCCAATTATTAGGGAATTTTCCATGTATTTTTCTAGTATTGATACATAATTCCAATTTGTTCAGAAAGCATAGCTCCTACATTGGATTTGAATTTTTTTAATTGTTGAGATTCATTTATAGTCTCAAAATACATTCAATCTTGGTAGTGTTCTAGTTGAACTTGAAAAGAACATATGTTCTTTTGCTGCTGAGTAAAATGTGTACAAATGCCAATTAGAGCAAGTAGTTTAAGATTAAGCCTTTTATATCCTAAATAATCTCTGCCTACTTGCTGTATCAATTACTGAGAAGGAGTACAGAAATCTTTATTTGTGGGTTTACCTATTTTTCTTTTAATTCAATTCAGTATTTGTTTCATGTGTTTTGAAGCTGTTATCAGATATACAAATATTTAAAACAGTTTTGTCTTAATGAACTAGCCACTTTAATGTATTACTTAAGTATTTTTAATTATGATAAATTAGATGACCTCATAATTTATTTTATTTTTAGGTTGCACATTTCTAGTGTTTCTAATGTAGAAATACACTTGACTTTTGTATCCTTATTCTATGCCCTGAAACCCTACTAAACTCATGTGATTTCTACTATTTTTTAAAATTTATTTCTTAGGTAGTTTTTGTACATAGAACATCATGCCATCTGAACATAGAGAGTTTTATTTCTCCCCCACCACCCCTCCACCAATCTTTAATGGATTTTACCTCCTTTTCTGACCTACATTCAATGGCTAGAACTTGCAATGCAATGTTGAATTAAATTTTCTAGAAAAAAATATCCTTATCTTATTCTTATCTAAAGGGCAATGATTTTGTCCTTCATTTTAAATACCATATCAACTGTGGGCTTTTCCTAAATTTCCTTTATTGGGTTGAGTAAGTACTTTTCAATTTCTTCTATCCTTTCCATTCTCTTTAATTTAATAAATATTTTAATGGGAGAGGATTGGACTTTATTAAATACTTTTTCTATTGTCTACTAGGATTTTCATGTTTTTCTACTTTATTCTATCAGTATGGTGTATTACATTTGTTGATTCATAGATGTTTCATATGTTAAACAAACCTTGCATTCTCTGTTCTGAAACCCACTTGATCACAGTGTATCATATTTTTATACGCTGTTGGATCTGGCCTACTTGTGTTTCATTAAGAACTTCTGTCTATAGTCATAGACACCAAGGGATACTGGTCTGTAGTTATCTTATGATATCTTTCTGGTTTTGATATCAAAGGAATACTCATTTCATGGTACAAGTAAGGCAACAGGAGCTCTTCCCTCCTGTTATGTTTTTTGGTAAATTTTGTGAAAGATTAGTCTTAAATGAATCTTCTTTAAAAATATGGCAGTATTCACCAGTAAAGTCATCTGGGGATGAACATTGTGGGAGATCTGTAATTATTTATTCAATTCTTGCTTATTCAGATTTTCTCTTCCTTGAGTCAGTTTGTGACTTTCTAGGAATGCTTCCATTTCATCTCGGTAATTTGTTGGCAAATGATTATTCATAATATTTTCTTATAATTTTTTTTATTTCTGAAAATCAATAGAGATGCCCTCTCTTACATTCCTGATTTTACTAAGTTAAATCTTATTTTTCCTTAGCCAGTCTACTTAAAGATTTGTCAATTTTGCTGATCTTTAAAAAGAGAATTTTAATATCTATTTTTTAGTTTTCAGCAGACACAACATCTTTGTTTGTATGTGGTGCTGAGGATCAAACCCGGGCCGCACGCATGCCAGGCGAGCGTGCTACCGCTTGAGCCACATCCCCAGCCCAATATTTATTTTTTTTAAATTTTTCGGCGGGCACAACATCTTTGTTTGTATGTGGTGCTGAGGATCGAACCCGGGCCGCACGCATGCCAGGCGAGCGCGCTACCGCTTGAGCCACATCCCCAGCCCTTTAAAAAGAACTAACTTTTAATTTCTTTAATTTTTTTTCTACTTCTTTCCTATTTTGTAATTTTTTTAATATTTTTGCTCTAATCTTTATTTCTTTCCTTCTTATTTTGAGTTCTTTTTCTACTTTCTTAGGGTAGAAGTTTAGGTTATTTATTTTGGATTGTTCTTTTTTTAATACAATAATTTATAGCTAAAAACTTCCATCTGAGCACTGCTTTATCTTCATACTATGTTTTGTTAGGGTGTTTTTCTGTTTTTACTTATCTTGAAGTAGTTTCTAATTTTTCATGATGTTTGTTCTTTGATCCACTTGTTATTTAGTAGTGTGTTGAATAATTCCACGTATTTTTGAGTTTCCCAGATTATTTCTCTGTTGATATCTAATGTGATTTCTTGTATCCAGAGAATGTATTTTGTATGATTTGAAATTCTTTTTAATTTGTTGAGACTTGTTTTATGTTCTCACATGTGGTATATTCTGACAAATAGTTCTTGTATGTTTATGGAAAATACATATCTTCTGTTGCTGGGTAGAGAATTCTGTAGGTCCAGTTGGATTATATTATTATTCAAGTCCTCTGTTTTCTTATGATCTCCTGTCTCATTTTTCTACCATTAGTGGAAGTTCAAAGACTTTAACTTTTTTCATTAAATTATTTCTTCCTTGAGTTGTCATTTTTTTTTTTTTTGCTTTACATAGTTTGTGACTGTATTGACAATTTAATATATGCTTAAAATTGTGTGTTTGATATGAATCGACACTTTTGTGTATCATTATTAAATGTCCTTGTTCCTATAAATCATTTTAATCCAAATGTCCACTTCTCTTTTGGTTATAGTTTGCATGGTATTATACTCCCCATCATTTTATGTTCGACCTATTTGTAACTTTTAATCTAAAAAGTGTTTCTTATAATGTCTGTGTAGTTAGATCATGTGTTTTTATTCATTCCTCCTACTGTGGTATGGATAAGAGTTTCCTCTGAAAAGCCCATGTATTAGACAAGGTAGGAATGTTTTCAGGGGTGAAATGATTACATTATGAGAGCAGAACCCTCATCAATGATTAAGCCACTTGATGGGTGAATAATCTGAATGGATCAGTGAACGGTAACTGTAGGCAGTGGGGCACGACTAAAGGAAGGTAGGACACTAGAGGTTGTCCTGGGATTTATATGTTGTCCCTGTCTCCTCACTCTTTCTCTTGGCTTCCTGGCTGCTGTGAACAGAGCACCTTTCTTCTGTCATGCCACGATGTTCTGCCTCACCTCAGACAGAGCGCAATAGAGTGGACTGACCATGGCCAGACCTACCATGCACAGATCTCTGAAACCATGAACCCCAAGTAAACTTTTCTGCTTTTTGTTTTATATATGTCTTCTGTTTGTGTCAAGTATCTGTTTTCTAGTGCACTATTTTACTAATCTAGTTCAGATTAATACATTTGATTTCAATAATATACACAATCTTTGCTCCAGTATACTTTAGCTCTTCCCTCTTTCTCTACGTTATTAATGTCAATTGAATTAAATCATTTTATATATATATATATATATATATATATATATATATATATATATATATATAAAATAAGCTCATCAATGCAGCTTTATACCTACAGTCATTCCCCAACTTATGAAAGTTCAACTTAAATTTTTTTTTACTTTACGATGATACAAATTTGGCATGCATTCTGTAGAAATTATATATCAAATTTTGAAAAATAATTTTTTAGTTGTAGATGGACACAATACCTTTATTTTATTTATTTATTTTTATGTGGTGCTAAATATCAAACCCAGTGCCTCACCTGTGCTAGGCAAGCACTCTATCACTGAGCTGAAACCCCAGCTCTATATATCAGATTTTAAATTTGATCTCTTTGTGAGCTAGTAATATGTGGTGTGATATTCTCTTGCAATGTTGGGCAGCAGCAGTGAGTCACATCATAAGGGTAAACAAGAAATACTGCACAGGGCACTATGTTCCCAAGCTATGATGTTTGGTAGGTTAAGTATATTAAATGCATTTCAACTTACGATATTTTTAAATTACAATGAGTATATCAGGATGTAACTCCACTGTTAAGTTCCAGAACATTTATATTGCTTTTATTTATATTGTAGTTGTATTTTTAAATCAAGTAAGAAAAGAGTTATAAACCAAAGTAGATTTTTGTTGTGATTTATATTTACCTTTTATTACTTGCATCTTTAATTTTTCATTTTTTTTTTACTGACTCCCTAGTATCCTTCCATTTAGGATGAAAGGATTCTCATTAGTTTTTTTTTTAGTACAGAAAGTCTTCTCATGGTGAATTCTATCACTTTTTTGTTTATCTGAAGCTTCTTAATATCCCCTTAATTGTTGACCATTTTTCTGTATATTGATTTCTTCACCAATACCTTTTTTCTTTCATTATTTTCAATATATCATCCCACTTCCCTCTGAACTCTGTAGTTTCTGATAGTATGTCAGCTGTTAATCTTATTGAGGACTCATTGAATATGGTGAGTGGATTTTCTTTTGCTGCTTCCAAAATTTTTCTTTGTCCTTGTCTTTTCACAGCTTTACTAATGTATCTAGGTATGGCTTTATCCATACTTAAAGTTTATCCTACTTAAAGATCATTGAGACTCTGGTATGGGAATACTAATGGGTGTTCTTTAATCTCATTCAGGAAGTTTATGGCCATCATATTTTCTTTATTATGAGTTCTAATCAGTTTATACATGACAATAGAAAGCTCTACAATTCATTGTACACAAGTAGAGCAGAATTTTTCACTTCTCTGTTTGTGTCATTTTTTTCTTCATTACCTTTTCTCCCTCTTTTCTCTTTCTAGAATTTCATGTTGATATGCAAATGGGGTCTCACAAGTATCTGGTGCTCCTCTTATTTTTCTTCATGCTTTATCTTTTTGCTTTTCTTCTTTACTGGATATCAATTGTCCTGCCTTCCAGTTGGCTAAATATTTTCCTACCAGTTCAAAACTGCTGCTGAAACAACTTCTCTAGTGAATATTTTGTATTAATATTGTAATTTTCAGCTCCAGAATTCCAATTTGTTTATTATTACTATCTCTTTATTGATAGATTGTATTCAGTTGAGATATTTTCATCATACTTTTATTTAATTATGTAAGCATGGTTTCTTTTAGTTCCTTGGACATAATTATAATAACTGATTTAAAGAATTTGACTAGTAAGTCTGACATTTGAGCATTCTTGGAGACAGTTTCAATTGATTCCTTTTTATTTCCCCTTTGTGTGGGCCATATTTACATGTTTCTTTACACGTCCTATTTTTGTTATAAATTGGACATTTCAAATAATACAATGTGGCATCTCTTATAATTATAGATTATTTAGTCTCCACGCACCTACCAACAACCATTCAATGATAATTTATTTTTAATGCCTATTATCAAAGTTGTCCTCTTATGTATACTTGCATATTTGGCAATAATTAGGGAATTTTTAAGAAAAATCCTTTTTAATATCCTTTTTTCCCTTTAATATCTCTGCCATTCTCCTCAGTCTGTGTGTGGGTTACATATGGCTCATCAGGAAACAAGCATAATATCACCTTGTATCCCATCTTCCTTCCTATTGCTCCATGAGGAAGAATAGGAAGGAAGATGATGGAGAATACATGTGGTGGTATTGGCAAGTGGGAGGACACTCTTGCCATACTCCTTTCATATATATAGAAATTAAGTTGAGGCAAATCAAATATTTAGATTATATTTGATGCAGTCAGGACAATATATAGTTTTATTGCCTCTAATGTCTATTTATAGTTATCTTTACTTTACAATATGGTTGGGGGATTTTTCTTCTGGGGAGTATAGATCAATTTTTTACACATGTTCCCCTTCCCAAGCTGCATACTTCAATCCTTGGTGAAACAAAATGTATTCAAATGCCTAGTTTATTTTTTTAATTGATCTTTAGTTCTACATGTTTAAAAATAAACAGTTCAGCTATTCCAGTGGTATTTCTTTTTTTATTCCCTGAGAGTCTAATGCCCAGTGGGGTTGCTTTTGAGGTAATAGAACAAACCAAATTTTCCAAAGACTCACATGTTAACATATGGAATTATTTTGAGGATGTCTTACAACCTCCTCTCTTAGAATAAACAGTTCTAAATTATCTGACACTCTGCACAATCTTATGAACTTCAACAAATGCAAACATATTCGATTTATGGAAAGACTCTATTCCAATATTTTCTTTTTGCATTTTTTTCCTCACTGGGATTTTTCCCCCTGACAGATTCCAAATGTGAGAGACTTTCAGTTTTTAAAAACATTGCTTTTTACAAGTAGTGATCTCTTTAGTCAGCAACTGACCTCTAAGACTCTAGTTAATTAATTTTTAAAATGGTTTACAGAACAAATGATTACAAGCATATTACAGCTTTCTTCACTTGGGGTTTATTTTCTTCAATTTAAAAAGTTGAGCTCTATTAGCTTACTTTTCCCTTGCCTCGACAATTCTATTTTACCCCTTTTCCTTGGATGTGGTTGTCTTTTCCTTCTCTAATAATGATGATTTATTCCAGGAGAGCCTTCATAACAAAATCTGCTTAGCATTTCCTTAAAACCCTGCTAAAGAGACTGGATTCAAGGGAATCTGCTCACTAAATTTATGGTGGCAGTCCAAATATGATGGAAATAAAAATATAAATGGCTCCATAGACTGCTTTAAGAAGAAAAAATGGTAAAAGCACTTTGCAAGGATTGTTCCAAAGTCTTAAAACTTGATATTACACTTTAAATCTATGCAGACATTCCTATTCAACAAACCCTGCCCCACCCCCATAATGCTCCCATTCCATGTAAAGTACTGGGATTTCATTCTGCTTATCCTTGCATTTCTGAGGCAGAAAAGTCTTAGTAGGAATGCAGCAGAAGCTTTTGGGTTGATTTAATGAAAGAAAACGCAATGGGTGAACATCTAGATTTGCCTTTACTAAAGAAAATAATATTTGTTCAGGATTGGGAGTCTTTTGTTTTTTATCTGGAATAAGACAGATGTTTCTTTTACTGTGACTGGTCATTCTCATATATAACAGAATCCCTGTGAAATCTGATTTAAGAAAAACCTCACACCTGAAAAGCATTCTTCACTGTTGTCTAAAATCCTTCCATTAACAATTTGGTTTTCTTTCTATATGATAAAGAACATCTACACACACACACACACACACAAATGTAAGGATGTCCACTTTCACCATTCCTGTTCAACATCATATTGGGAGTCCTATCTGATGCAATAAATCAAGAAAGGAAATAACAAGGGAAAGGAAGAAATAAAATTATCTTTGTTCACAGATTACACAAATGTCTATGTAGAAAATTTTAGAGTAAGGTTGTAAGATACAAGGTTAATATACAAAAGTTAATTGCTTTCCTACACCAGCAACTACTAATTGGAATTTGTAACTTAAAACACAGTACCATTTATATTACCATGAAGAAAAAAAGTGCAAATGCTAATCTAATAAAATATATACAAGATCTGATAAGGAAAAATACAATATAAATGAAAGAAATCAAAGAATATATAAATAAATGAGGAGATATTCCATATTCATGAACAGGAAGACTCAATATTAAGATGTTAGTTCTTTCAAATTAATATATACAATACAATTCTAATCAAAATCCTAGCAGTTTATTTTGTAAATAACAACAAACTGATTTTAAAGGGTATATGGAAAGGAAAAAGACCCAAAATCATGAACCCAGTATTAAAGAACAAAGTTAAAGGACTGACTTACTGTAAAGCTACAATAATGAAGACACTGTGGTATTAGAAAAAGAATAGACAAATAAATCAACAGGGAGCAGAATAGAAAACCCAGAAATAGACCCACACAGATGTAGTCAACTGATCTTTAACAAAGAAAAAAAGACAATTAAATGCTAAAAAAATTTCTTAATAAATGGTGCAGGAGCAACTGGACATATGCATGTTAAAATAATACTACTAATAAGGACACAGACATTACACCTTTCACATAAAATGGATAACACCTCAAGTGTAAAGTGGAAAACTATAAAACTTTTAGAAGGAACTGTAGGAGAAAATCTAGGTACCTCAGATTTGGAAATAGCTTCTTAAATATAACACTAAAAACACCATCCATGTTATAAAAAAACTGATGTTTAACACATTAAAATTGAAAGTTTCTGCTCTGTGAAGGATCTTGTTAATAGAATGAAAAGATAAATCACAGGTTGGAAGAAAATCTTTGCAAAATACAAATCTGTCCAAGGATTGGTAACCAAAATATACAAAGCACCACTAATATTCAACAATAAGAAAACAACCAACCCAAATTTCAAAATGGAGAGAGTAGAAACCCCACCAAAAAAGATGTACCAATGTCAACTAAGTATATAAAAACATGCCAAACATCCTATGTAATTAGAGAACTGTATATTAAAACAATGAGTTACCACTGTATGTTGATTAAAATAACTGAAATCCCAAATTTGATGTTTTAGTCTGCTTTTCATTGCTGTGACCAAAATACCTGAAAACAACTTAAAAGAGATTAAGTTTATTTGGAGCTTATAGTTTCAGAAGTTTCAGTCCAAAGACAGAATACATATTCCATTGCTCAGAGCCCAAGATGAGGCAGCGCATCAAGGGACAAGAGCCAAGTGGAGGAAAGCTGCTCCGCTTATGGTGGGCACAAAAAGTAGAGATAGAGGGACAGGGAAGGGGCCAAAGGGAATATTCACCCTTCCAGAGCACACTCCTATGAAAACCTACAGCCATGTTCCACCTGCCTCCATTTAAAGTAGGATAGGCTGATTAGGTTACAGCTCTCACAATCCAATCATCTCATCCCAAATAGTCCTGCATTC
Organism: Marmota monax; assembly: GCF_021218885.2. NCBI lineage: Eukaryota > Metazoa > Chordata > Mammalia > Rodentia > Sciuridae > Marmota > Marmota monax. The sequence continues at coordinate 5,097,845 of NW_026694610.1, forward strand.
GCAGGAGTTTGTTTCTTGTGTTTTTGTTTTTTTTTGTGGATGTTTTTTTTTGGGGGGAATGAGGGGGTGTCACCTCATTTTCAAACTATAAACCTTGACAACACCAAATGCTGGCAAAGATGTGGAGCGACAGAAACTCTTATTCATTCCTTGTTGAAATACAAAACAGTACAGGCAGTATCTTATAAAACTAAACATACTCTTACCTTATGATCCAGCAATCTCACATGCTAGTAGTTATTCAAATGAGTTAAAAACTATATCCACATGAAAATCTTCATGTTCATGTTCATAGGAACATTATTCATAATTACCAAAAGTTGGAAGCAATAAAGATATCTTTCAGTGTATGAAAAGACAAACAAACCATTGTGTTCCCTTACAATGGAATATTACTCTGCAGTTTACAAAATGAATAATAAACCCACATGGAGTCACCCCAGATGCATATGCTAAAAGAAGCCAATTTGAAAAGACTCTCTCTCTCTCTCTCTCTCTCTCTCTCTCTCTCTCTCTCTCTCTCTCCTTCCTGATCATCATGTGAGCTTCTTCCCTCTTTCATACTCTTCTGCAATGATGTTCTGCTTTATCTCAAGTCAATCGGTGAAGAATGGAGCCAGCTGTCTATGAACTGAGACCTCTGAAACTGTGAGCCCTCAAATAAACTCTTCTTCCTCTACAAATGTTTTGGTCAGATCTTTTAGTCACAGCAGTGAAAACGCTGACTCAAACACCCATTCTCAAATTTGTAGCCATTTCAGCATTTGTGAGTAGGGGTACAGACAGAAAGAAGTAGAATTCTTCTGATACTTATAATTTAAAAACTTGTACTACCTTGATACTTGCAAGTAGGTACTGATAGTTTGTTTCTCCTTTGGGAAACTTGCTTTAGCCTTTCTCTCTAAAACAGAGGTAATAACTGTTACTCAAATCAAAGGATAGTAGTGATGATTCAATGAGGTAATGCAAATACTTAGTGAGATTTCAATAAAATATTAGTAATTGTTCCTACTGCTGCTTGTGGTATTGGTAGTTTCTGCCATTAGATTCCTTTATAAAAAAAAGTAGATAAAATGTAAATTGCATAATATCTGGTCTGAGTTAGAGAGCTAACTGTGCATTGTAGGAAGTAAGGGATAGACAAAGAAGTAAAAAACAATTCTGATTTCATGGCTTCTTATGCAAGCAGAGGAGGCAGCAGTGTTTTCACAGTGTATTAATTTCTTAAAATGGTTGTTACATGTTACCACAACTTGGTGACTCAGAACAAGATAAAATAACCCCTTCAGATCTGGATACCAGGAGTCTGAGATTGGTTTCACTGTGCTGAAATCAAGGTGTCAGTGAGCAAGTTCTCCCTTCAGAGTCTCTAGGGAAATTCATCTATTGCCTCTTGCAGCTTCTCGTAGTTGCTAGTTCTTATGGCTTAGATGTGAGGTGTCCCCCAAAAGCTCACATGTGAGCAATTCAAGAAGGTTTAGAGGAGAAATAATTGGGTTATAGCCTTAACATGATCAGTGAATTAATCCCTCATAGGACTAAATGATTGATAACTGGAGGCAAGTGGTGTGTGGCTGGAGGAAGCTCATATGGGGAAGGGTTATGAAGTATATATTTGTATCTAGCCAGTGGAGTCTCTCTTTCTGCTTCCTGATCACAATGTGAGCTGCTTCCCTCTACCACAACTCTTCTGCCATGATGTTCCGCCTCACCTTGAGCCCCAAGGAAAGGAGCTACCCACCTATGAGCTGAGACCCCTGAAACTGTGAACCTAAGTAAACTATTCCTCTTCTATAATTGTGCTAGTCAGTTCCATTAGTCACAGCAGTGAAAAAGCTGACTAAACAGAAATTAGTATCAAAAGTGGGGTCATTCTTTTGACTAACCTGATCATGTGGTTCAGAAGCTTTTTGAGCTTTTTGGAATTGGTGGGAGGAATTTTGAGATGCTTAGCTACGCAAGCTAGAAGTGCTTTACTTTGTTGCTCAATGGCTGATTCTGGTGGGAGCTCAGAAGACCAGAATGCCAATAGGACTGGACCATGAGCTCAAGAGGGTTCTGATGGAAGAGGGCTTTATTAGAATTTGGACTAGAGTCCATTCCTATTATATTCTGGCTGAGAAATTGTCTGCATTTTTCCCATGTTCTGATACTTTCTGTGAGGATGATTTTAAAAGTGATAGACTTCTTAATCTGATGGAAGAAATTTCTAGGCAGCATAGTATTCAGGCAGTGGCATGGAAATTGCCAGCAACTTTTAGCCAAATTTATTATGATAATCAGCAGAAAGCAGAGCAGAAGGATTTGGAGAACATGGACTTGAAAGGCCTTAGTAAACTGGAGCTAAGGAAGTTGCAGTTGTTAAAGACATTACCACTAAAGAAATACTAAAGACTTTGCCTAGAGATAGTAAGAAAGATGACTTGAGGGCATCTCAGGAGCTGGCAAGACCACATCCATCTCAGGCTCAAGGGAGTAAAAGTGAAAATTCTCTTGAGAAGAGTACGTGGGGGATCCTTCTTGCACAAGGGGTCTAGGAAGTTTTTTCAACATGCTCAGTTACCTAGGCACTCAGAGGCTGCTGCAGCCAGGTTCCCTGGATGCTTGTCTGATGCTCAAGATGGCAGCAGACTTGGCATCAACCATTTGATGCTGGTTCTTCAGGAATGCAGGACTGAGTTAGGGATTCATGGAGGCTTCCACCAAGATTTCAAAGGAAGGCCTAGGAAGCCAGGATAAGTGCAGCAAGGTCAGAGTCCCAGACTTCCCAACCTCTAAAATTGGGAGAAGTGCATTTCTACTGTTCATAAGCCACCAAGTCCATGGTATTTTTACTATTGAAAAACAAACTTATTAAGACTGTATTGCTAAATTTACTCTCCCATGCTGATAGAAGGCTAAGATATTTGAATAAGTTGTAACCAGTACTTGATGGAGCAAGACACAAATGGGTGCAGTGAAAAAGCAACTTCATCTCCTTGGTGCTGCCCTTTGTGAAGCTAGCTCAATGGGTTAGTGGCTCGTAGGTGGTAGATCCCAGGGCAGGAAAGAACTATCAGGAAGGACCCATAATTGTATGACCCATTTTGAACACTAAAAGTCCTCCAATCCCACCAGCTCAGGAGGCTGAGACGGGAGGATTGTGAGTTTGAAGCCAGCCTCAGCTACGGCAAGGTGCTAAGCAACTCAGTGAGACTCTGTCTTTAATTTTTTTTAAAAGTTCTCTGACCAGTATCAATCTAGAAATTAAATGTTCAGTTCATTAACATCATCAAAATTTCATACTTTATTTGAAGCTAAAATTTCTCTTCTCTGGTTCAATGCTACCTCCTGCTGAGAATGCTACTGTGGGAAAAAGAGCATGGTCCTCCTCTATTTCCCAGCCTTGCATTTTTCTCCTCCTACCCCCTCTAAACCCTTCAGATTTATAGCATTATCCCAAAATAAACATTTTCTCCTCTATTATTTTTGTGATGACACCTTTTATTTTACTGTATATTTTGTTTATTTTTATTGGTTCTTTTTAGTTATACATGACAGTAGAATTCATTTTTATATAATTGTACAAGCATGGAATATATCTTATTCTATTTAGGACCCCATTTTATGGATATACATGATGGTGGCATTCACTATGGTGTATTCATGTTATTTTGAATTCATTTACTGTCTTTTCCTTTTCTATCCCCTCTCCCTTCCCTTCATTCCTATTTGTCTAATCTACTGCTTATTGTGGGTTAGCTCCCGCATATCAGGGAAAACATTCAGCCTTTGGTTTGGGAGGACTGGCTTATTTCACTTAGCATGATAGTCTCCAGGTCCACTCTATATTGTTCTTGTCAGGTCTTTTGTGAACAGAGATGGGAAATTATCATAAAATAATTATCATTATTATTTGGAATTGTGCATTATAATTGCATAAGTAAGTGAAATTCATTGTGGCACATTCAGACATGGGCATATCATAATTTGGTAAATTTCATTCCCTACTACTTTCCCATGCTTTCCCCATCCTCTCTCCCTCTTTATCTTCTTTCCCTTGGAATTTTATTCCCTCTGTGCTGCCGTTTGTGAAGCTCACTGAGTTGGTGGCTGGTAGGTGGTTATTCCCCAGGGGGGTTTACCTTCCATTTTCAAGAAATCTATTTTTACTCCTTCTTGTCTCTCCCTCTCTAGTTTCTGCATATGACAGAAAACATTTGACACTTCACTTTTTGAGTCTGGCTCGTTTCACTTAGCATGATGTTTTCCAGTTCCATTTACTGACAAATGGTGTAATTTCATTCTTCTTTATGGCTGAGTAAAACCTTATTGTATATATCTGCCACATACCTTTAATTCATTTACCTGTTAATGAGCACCTAAGATGGTTCCATAACTTGACTATTGTGAATTGCACTGCTATAAACATTAGTATGTAGCATGTAATATTAACTTTCTAGCACTTGTACTAAGTGGCCTATGATCTCCATCAACAGATCCAGAGCACATTATATTGAGCTCAGGGACCCCTGGGCACTGCTCTACCCTCCTCCTCATAGGGAAGGATTTTCCATGGCTTCAAAGAGCATGTCTTTCCTCTCCAACCACCAAGAACAGAGCTTGGTTCTAATAGATATAACAAAGGGGCTTCTAAATGCACTCTGTCATCTCTAGGACCCTGTTCCAGATCTAGTAAAATGTGCTATCTAGTATAATAGAAGATTTCAACAGGAAGAAACCCTAAATCAGATTTTCTTTATTCTGTTCCTTTAATGCTTATAGCAATTAGCATAAGAGGGCCCCTCATATTTCCTTTTCCCGCAATAACACTTGGGTGGGGAGGTCAAGTCTATCTACCAGCCAGATGTCTTCTAGGGCACCTTTGATGTAAAAACCCTTCAGTAACCTTAAAAACCCTGACCCTCAGGCCATAGGGCCATAACTCATTTTGTTGAAGAAATGTGCATTTTTTAGCCTTTGCTATTCTACTATAAAATATTTACTTTAACTTTAATTTAATATCATCATTGCATAGGAAGATGGAAGGAAATATTTCTGCTAGAGAAAGTATTCAAGTTTCTTATCAGTGAAAATAAGCAGATAAGTTATTTTTCTAAATATAGATCTATGCTTTGAGTAAGGAAAGAAGAATTCTGTTTGGTTCTAAGTAATATTTTAAAGCTTTATAATATAGATAATAATGTATCATTTATTATCTATATTATTAAGCTTTTATACACATATGCATGTGTGTGTGTGTGTGTGTGTATTCCTGAAAGACAAATAGCATGTGATGGAAGTCAATAGGTGACTTTGTGCAAAGGAATTCATTGTTTTTTAGTGGAATTTTAATTGGTAATAGATGAGATTTGAAACAAGACCAAATTTCCTTAAAATGAATCCAAAATAAGAAGTGGGAAAAAAAAACAGTAAAGAAATTTTAAAATTGAGATTTGATTTTTTTAGTTAGATAAATCTATATGTATTTACCATGTACAACATGATGTCTTTAGTATAGATACACTGTGGACAAGATCTATATAATTAACATATGCATTGCCTCACATTGTTATTTTAGTGGTAAGAACACTATATGCACTCAACATTTTTCAAGAATACAACATATTATTAATTATACACACCAGTTCTAAAATAGATCTCTTTAATTTATCCCTCCTATCTCATTGAAATTTTATATTTAAACAATATCATCCATACACCCACTTCAATCACCTCAGCCCCTGGAAATCACCATTTTCCCCTTGGATGAGGTTAGCATTTTTATATTCCACGTCATGAGGTATTTGTCTTTCTGTGCCTGGCTTATTTCACTTAACATAAAATGAGACTCAATTTTTGCATACTTTAATATTTTATATATTCATACTTTATAATAAAGAGCCATTATTTTTTATTTTATATACTTAAACTTTAGAATAAAATACCCTTATGTTATGAAGTACTGACTGCTAATCAGTATGAGTAACAATTTATAACTCTAAAGATACTTAGAAAATTTGAGAAAACTCAAATTCACTATGTGATAGTGAAATTAAAGACCTCTATAAAACAGACTTTCAATTTTGCAAACACATATTTATAATTGGTGAGAAGTATTATTACTAATAAATCTTCTAATAGTATGTTTCATTTGGGAGGTATTAGCCAAAATTACTTTTAGCTAATGTAAAAGCACAAGTTGTACAGACAGAAAGATGTAAGTTTAAATTCAAATTTATCACTTTTTTTTCTTTTGTTATATATGACAGCAGAATGCATTACAATTCATTTTATACATATAGAGCACAATTTTTGATATCTCTGGTTGTATACAAAGATATTCACACCATTTGTGTCTTCATACATGTACTTAGGATAATAATGTCCATCTCATTCCACCTCTTTTTTACTCCCTTCCCCCCTCCTATCCCCTCCCTCTCCTTTGCCCTATCTAGTGTTCTTCTAATCCTCCCATGCTCCCCGCTCTCAACCCCACTATGAATCACCCTCCTTATATCAGAGAAAACATTCGGCATTTGTTTGTTTGTTTTGGGGTTTTTGTTTTTTATTTGTTTTGGGTTTTTTTTTTTTTGGACTGGCTAACTTCACTTAGCATTATCTTCTCCAACTCCATGCATATTCTCTTTTATTTCTGAGTAATATTCCATTGTGTATATATACCACATTTTTTGTCCATTCATCTACTGAAGGGCATCTAGTTTAGTTCCACAGTTTAGTTCCACAGTTTAGTAATTGTGCATTGTGCTGCAATAAACATTGATGTGGCTGTGTCCTTGTAATATGCTGTTTTTAAGTCCTTTGGGTATAGACCAAGAAAAGGGATAGCTGGATCAAATGGTGGTTCCATTCCCAGTTTTCCAAGGATTCTCCATACTGCTTTCACTGCACCAATTTGCAGTCCCACCAGCAATGTATAAGTGTGCCTTTTTCCCCACTTCCTCACCAACACTTATTGTTGTTTGTATTCTTAATAGCTGCCATTCTGACTGGAGTGAGATGAAATCTTAGAGTGGTTTTGATTTGCATTTCTCTAATTACTAGAGATGTTGAACATTTTTTCAGATATTTGTTGATTGATTGTATATCACCTTCTGAGAAGTGTCTGTTTAGGTCCTTGGCCCATTTATTGATTTGGTTATTTGTTTTTTTGGTGTTAAGTTTTTTGCGTTCTTTATATACCCTAGAGACTAGTGCTGTCTCTGATGTGTGAGGGATGCAGGCTCTCTATTTACCTCACAGATTGTTTCTTTGCTCAGAAGAAACATTTTAGTTTGAATCCATCCCATTTATTGATTCTTGATTTTAATTCTTATGCTATAGGAGTCTTATTAAGAAAGTAGAAGCCTAATCCAATATGATGGAGATTTGGGCCTAGTTTTTCTTCTATTAGACACAGGTTCTCTGGTTTAATTCCTAGGTCCTGATCCACTCTGAGTTGAGTTTTGTGCATGGTGAGAGATAGGGGCTTAATTTCATTTTGCTGCATATGGATTTCCAGTTTTCCCAGAACCATTTGTTGAAGAGGATATCTTTTCTCCAATATATGTTTTTGGTGACTTTTTCTAATATAAGATAACTGTAATTATGTAGGTTAGTCTCTGTGTCCTCTATTCTGTACTATTCATCTACCAATGTATTTTGGTGCCAATACTATGCTGTTTTTGTTACTATTGCTCTGTAGTATAATTTAAGGTCTTGTATAGTGATGCCACCTGCTTCACTCTTCTTGCTAAGGATATGATCATCTCAATAGACCCAGAAAAAGCATCCCACAAAATACAGCACCCCTTCATGTTTAAAACACTAAAAAAACTAGGGATAACAGGAACATATCTCAACATTGTAAAAGCTATCTATGCTAAGCCCCAGGCCAACATCATTCTAAATGGAGAAAAATTGAAAGATTCCCTACAAACTGAAACAAAACAGGGATGCCATTTTTCACCACTTCTATTTAACATAGTTCTTGAAACACTGGCCAGAGCAATTAGACAAAAGAAATTAAAGGGATACAGATAGGAAAAGAAGAACTCAAATTAGCACTACATTTGCTGATGATATGATTCTATACCTAGAAGACCCAAAAAATTCCACCAGAAAACTTCTAGAACTAGTAAATGAATTCATCAAAGTAGCAGGACACAAAATCAACACCCATAAATCAAGGGCATTTCTGTGTATCAGTGACAAATCCTCCTCATTCACAATAGTCTCAAAAACTAAAATAAAATAAAATAATTGGGAATCAACTAAGCAAAAGAGGTGAAAGATCTCTACAACAAAAACTACAGGACACTAAAGAAAGAAATTAAAGAAGACCTTAGAAGATGGAAAGATCTCCCTTGTTCTTGGATAGGCAGAATTAATATTGTCAATATAACCATACTACCAAAAGCACTATACAGATTTAATGCAATTCCAATCAAAATTCCAATGACATTCTTCATAGAAATAGTAAAAGCAGTCAGGAAATTCATCCGGAAAAATAAGTTTACCACTTTTTAAATGTAACTGAGCAATTTACTTGGTTTGTCTGACACCACTTTCCTGACTAGTAAAAGGGAATAAGAAAATTGCTCCAGCATTTTTGAAAATTAAATGAGATAAAGTTGCACTTTTGGTAAAGACAAACTGAGAAATTTAGAACAACCTTTGCAATGAACAACAAGAAAACAGTGTTTTAAGATATTCTGCTTGAAGCCAGGTGCAGTGGTGCGTGCCTATAATCCCAGTGCCTCAGGAGGCTCAGGCAGGAGGATTTCAAGTTCAAAGCCAGCCTCAGCCAAAGCAAAGTGCTAAGCAACTCAGTGAGACCCTGTCTCTAAATAAAATACAAAATAGGGCTGTGGATGAGACTCAGTGGTCACATGCCCCTAAATTCAATCCCTGGTTTAAAAAAAAATCTGGTTGAAAGCTTTGGAAAGCCAACAAGATGGTGAATAATTTCAGAGCCAAAATCTAGAAATAGAAACTCACAGACATAAGCTCATGTTAGAGCCTCTTCCCTCAAAGTATTCTCTGATTCTGGAGTAGGATTCTGAGAATTCAGGAAGCTGAGTAGAACTTATTTGAGGAGCAGGACAATGATTGGCCTATAATAATTGTACACATTAATGGGGTACAGTGTGTTATTTCCATACATGTTTATTTATAATACATAATGTGTAATGATCAGATCAAGGTAATTGGTCTATCATCTTCAACATTATTTCTTTGTGTTGAAACATTTTAAATGCTCTCACTAGCTATATTGACATATACAAGTAAATGTTGTCAAGAAGAGGTACCCTACAGTGTTATAGAACATTAGAAGTTATTCCTCCTATCTAACTGCCCCCTGCATTCTCTCATTCCCCTCTATCCCATCCTCTCAGAGTCTGGTAACCACTATTCTATTCTCTGCTTCTATGAAATCAACATGTTTTAAGATTCTTTATATGAGTGAGATCATGTGGTACTTGTCTTTGTGCACCTGGCTTGTTTCATTTAACATAATGATCTCCCATTCTATCCATGTTGTTGCAAATGGCAACAACAACAACATAAAAAACCAGGACTTTCATCCTTTTATGGCTAAAATAATATCCCATTGTATATATGTACCACATTTTCCTTATGCATCAGTTAATGGACATTGAAGTTGTTTCCATCTCCAAAGCTTTTAATTCCTAAATACTTCAGTTCCTCCACTGTGTCCATCTCCAATGCCACACCTTTTCCTAAGCTCTTACCTCTTACCTGTGCCACACAGAAGCTTCCCATTTTGTCTTCCCACACACACTTTCCCTGCCTTACTCTCCACACTAAAACTAAAATAATTGTTCTTAAATATACAAATTCAATCCTAAGCTCTATGTTCTTATAGCACCTTCTACTTTTCCCTCATAGCATATATTATGGTTTGTAATTACACTTATTTTATAATTACTTGTTATTTATCACTGATCATTCTACTAGAACATGTGGGGATGGGAAATTATAAAGCCTTGCTTAAATTGCAGCTAAAATCTGAAACTAAAAGTGAAAACACAATATAATTCAAAGGTAAGGAATAAAACTATCATGTGGACACATTCTTGAAATAATAACTATATTAGTTATTTTTCTTTTTTACTATGTGAGATAAGAAAATAAGAGTCAAAGGATATTATAATGCACAAAAAACAAAGAACCAACCAGGTAGAATGAAGTTTGCATTTAAGTTAAACATATACACATTCTGTACGGTTTGGATGTGATGTGTCCCCAAAAGCTCATGTGTGAGACAATGTCAGGTTTAGAGGAGAAATGACTGGGTTATGAGAGCCTTAACCCCATCAGTGGTTTAGACCCCTGATGGGATTAACTGAGAGGTACCTGAAGGTTGGTAGGATGTGGATGGAGGAGAATGGGGCATTGAGGTGTGCTTTGGGGGTATATATTTTGTTCCTGGCAAGTGGAGGCAGTCTCTCTCTCTCTCTCTCTCTCTCTCTCTCTCTCTCTCTCTCTCTCTCTCTCTCTCTCCTTTCTGATCATCATGTGAGACCCTTCCCTCTGCCACACTCTTCTGCCATGATGTTCTGCCTCACCCCAACCCCTGAGGAATGGAGCCAGCTGTCTATAAACCTAGACCTCTGAAACTGTGAGCCCCCCAAATAAACTTTTCCTCCTCTACAATTGTTCTGGTTTGGTCTTTTAGTCACAGCAGCAACAAAGCTGACTAAAACATGTTCTATACTGTCATACTCTGTCATCATGAAGTTGTTTTTTTTTTCTTTTTATTCTTTTTCTGATAATGACAAGAAGTTTCCCTAAGATATTCTCCTACTAACTGCATATTTTTCTCTTATAGAACACTAAAAAACTGTGATTATTGCAGATATCATTATGTTCACATTTTTATACATTAGATAGAATGTGTTTTGTAGAAAATTGAATTTCGATCCCTGAATGGTAATAAACACATGAGTATCTTGATAATCAACCTTTTATCTGTGGGCTTATTCTCTGATTCCATTACTATTTAAATCACATATACATGTGATGGGAATTCATTTGCTAGTTAGAAACCATTAACTCCTTTCATTTTTTGTTTCATACAAGTTTCTTTGATAAAATCACAAATAAATTGTGATTCCAGATGATTCCACCTTTAAGTAAATTTTTATTGAAGTAAGACACATGTAAAATTTCCCAAATTATACATCTTTCTCTAGATGACTCTTCACAAATTGAATACATCCCATGTAACAGGAATACAGATTAAGAAACAGGATATTATCAGCACCCACAAACCTCCTATGGTCCCCTTCCAGCAACTTTCTCTACATGGAATCACTATCCTTATTTCCAACAAAATAGTTTTTTCCTGTTGTGAACTTTATATAAATGAAATTATGCTGCATATTTACAATTAAGTGTTGCCTTTATTTGTGAGATTTGTCCATGTTGTTACATATAGTTGTGATTCATTTATTCTCACTTCTATATGGTATTCTATTTCATGATGTCAAATAAAAAACAAAGTCACACTTAGACTTAGTGGAAAAGACTATTGTAATGGGGAGAATAATCCAATCTCAGCAATCTGTACACGATTCAAAATCAGACAGAAAAGGAGAGGGAAGGAGAGGAACTAGCAGGTCCCTTATAGGGAGCAGGGAACAAGGTGGAGGTGAGTAGGTGGAAAAATCAGAAGGGTTTTCACCTGCAGTCAGCTGTTTCTCAGGGTGAGCTGTAAAAGGGATCATATTCTGCACCTTAGGACATTTGCTTAGAAAGGTAAGCCAAAATTGTGGGACCAGTAGGATAGAGAGAAGCCTAACTAAAATCTGGTCAAGCCAAAGCAGAGAGCAAGAAAGGAATCGTTCTGAACATTTGGTCACAATAGTTGGTTAATGACTGTATCACAAGTTTGGGCAAACACTGCCAGTTTGCTAACGTGGTTTTACATATTACAGCAACAACATGGTAGAATTCAAGTTGCTCCCCATTGTTACCAACAATGGACATTGACCTTTTTGTCATTTTGTACATTCTGGTAAGTGTGAAATATACCTCATTGTGGGTTTAAATCTCATCTCCCCAATAACCAATGAACTTGTCTTTCTCCTGTTCCACTAAATGCATTCTACTGCTCTACATTTCTTTCAAGCACTACTTTTACTGTATCCAACAAGTTCTGGTTTGTTTGTTATCAATCAGTTCCAAATATTTTCTAAATTTTCATTGTGCTCTCATTTATGAATCAGATTCATTTTTTTCTTTTTTCTTTTTGTTCTTTTTAGTTATATATGACAATAGAGTATAATCTGACATATTTATATAAACATGGTATATGTTTTATTCTAATTAGGATCTCAGTCTTATGGTTGTACATGATGTGGAAATTCATTGTGGTATATTCATATATGTACATAGAAAGTTATATCCAATTCATCCCACTGTCTTTCCCATTCCCTACTTCCCTTCATTCCCCTTTGTCTAATCCAATGAATTTCTACTCTGCCCTCACCATTGTTGTGTGTTAGCATCCACCTATCAGACAGAACATTTGGCCTTTGGTTTTGGGGGGATTGGCTTATTTTGCTTTGCATGATAGTCTCCAGATCCATCCATTTACTGGAAAATGCCATATTTTCATTCTTCTTTATGGCTGACTGATATTCCCTTCTGCATATATATGACATTTTATTTATCTATCCATCTGTTGAAGGGCACCTATGTTGGTTCCATAGCTTAGCTATTGTGAATTCAGCTGCTATAAATATTGATGTGGCTGCATCACTTTACTATGCTGATTTTTATTCCTTTGGATATATACTGAGGAGTAGTATAACCTGGTCAAATGGTGGTTAATTTCCTAGTTTTGGGGGGGATCATATTCATTTTTAAATGCAGTCATTGAGTTTCTTCAATAATGGAATAATGGTAAATGAGGAGCCCACTTCCTTTATTTGCCATTGAGTTCTCAATATCTAACAAAGTTCTTGGAACACAGTAGACACTTAAAAAATATTTGTTGAATTAATTAATTAATTAATTAATTAAAAAATGAGAAGACTGGGGAGTCAAACAAGGGACAGATAAGGAAAAGCTTTATGTGGTATACTAAGGAATTTTGGTTTTCATCTAAGAAAGATGACAAGCCATTGAAGCGTTCAATCAGGGCAATGAAAGGATCAGATCTGCTTTCTAGCTATGTCAGTTTGACAGTAGCATAGAGTGTGGATTAAAGATAATAAATCAAAATGAGTAAGACTTGCATATCTGTCATTAAACACTTATTGAGTGCCTGCCATATGACAAGCACTATTCAAAGTGTGAGAAAGATCAGTGAGCAAGACAGATGTGAGTTCCTGCCTTACAAAGTTTACATTCTAATAGAAGACATTAAATAAAATTTATTTTTGTATATTCAGGGGCCAGCAGTTCATAACAGGAAGATATATGGTATTCTGTAAATTGTGTTTAAAATGAAAAAAGTATTAAAGAAAATATAATTAACCCCAGCCTTAATACTTAAGCAAGTCTTTTACTAAAATAAAATGAGAAATCTAGCAACAGAGATTTTTTTTTAATTACTGTTAGTTCTTCACTTCCCTTTCTTTTGCTGCAATATTTTCATAGTTTCTACTTTAGTTCTGTGACACATGACAGCCTCTTCAGTGATCATTTCTACTTGCTCAATTCCTTTCTAAAGGAAAAATATTGTTTCAATGATTTAATTTCATAGTGTAAAACCATGCCTTGTCCTGGAACAGTAAGTGCTGTGTTTACACATTCACTAATACTGAACCCATCATTAAGAGATACATATTTTTTTGGAAATTGAAATTACATGGTAGTGAGAGTCTTTTAAAACCTCCACGTGCCATGGCTGCTACCCATTCTGTACTTCTTCACCTGAAAGTGGCTACCTAAAGAATAACATGGTGACAATGAGTAGGGTGGTATCCATACTCTGAAACAAAAGTATTTTAGAGATAGCACAGTGGTAAGTGAATCACATGTTTATCTTCCAGGGAAAATATGGATTCCATAGTTTTTTATTTATAAAAAGAAGAGTTGTTGCTCAGGAAAACTTTTTGAGAAATGCCTAATGAAAATGTTACATTTGATGCCATTTGACAAGTGGCCAGAGAAATCTAATAACTGCAGGAAGCTTGTAGAAAGCAGCAAAAATAATTGACAGTTCACTGTGGGTGGTTTTTCACCTTTGGGTTGTCCTGGTTCTTGGTGTTTCTTCCTTTGCAAATGCCTGCTCAGAGAGCATTTTATTGCTTGTTAGCCCCTCAAAGAGCTGACAGGAAGCAATGGAGATGAGACTTAGATCATTCAACACATTTTGTACTTTTTGGATCCATAGAAAATTTTTGAGGGAAAGAGCATGAAAATAACTATAAAATGGGGTTTGAAGATGCTGGGAAAATCTGTTAGCATAACCTGTCCTTATCCCATAGCAATGATAAGTGCACTGATTTGACAGTCTTTATTAAGTACCTTTATTATATTCTCATGCAAATCCCACAATATTACAAAATATTTTGGGGTTTTTGGTACACAGTTGCCCCTCCATATCCACAGGTTCCACATCTGCAGGATCAATCAAGGAACGAAAATGTAGTTAAATCCACACTGTTTGCATCTGTACTGAACACGTAGCTTTTTTTTTTTTTTTTTGACTTGTTTTACTCCCTAAGCAATATAGTACAACAACTGTTTACATTGTATTGGATGTTATCTAGAGATGCCATAAAATGTACAGGAAGGTGTATGTAGGTAATATGCAAATACTACCTCATTTATATAAGAGGCTTGGGCATCTACAAATTTTGGTGTGGAGAGGATACCAAGGGATAACTATAAAAACTTTTCCTAAGTACTGAATACCGGAACTTGATTAATAATTAATCATTAACTTAGCCCATATTTGGTCCTCCCTGATGTCCTGCTCCAACACAAATTTCAAACTTGAGGATATTCACAAAGCAAAGTGACAAGTTCAAGAACCAAATGCTGTGCTGTACAATCTGCTCTTTCCAGTGTGATCATAGGTGTTTGTTTTCTGGCTTGCCTCTAAGAGCTTTAGTTATCTGGATTTTTGGCTGGCTTCCCCTCTCAACAGCAGGCAGTGTGTGACTTGTGACTTTGCTTTTCTGTAATCTCTGTAATCAACACATCCATTTTTGATGACAAAGCGAACCCACAACTCTCTTGTGTGGAGCACTTGCTTTACCTTTTAGAAGTCAAAGGAGAGGTGAACAGTTGTTCTGCTGTTTACATACTCAGAACATGTGGGTAGTCCTGGGAAAGAACACATTGTGACTTTCTCTTGGAAATGTCAACACTTCACACATATCAGAACAGGATTTTCCTTCTGTGTTGAATCCAATATGCAATTATCTCTTGGAAGGGAGACACTGCTTTTCTGGATGGACGAGACACTGGAGGGAAAAGCTGACTACAGCTGCCACACTGAGACCTGACACTTGGCCCCCCTTTTGTATCAATGCAATTTGTGATCAAAATCAGTGAACGTAATGGATATATTTTGATGTCCCTTTTCTTGGAAATGGGGTAGGGAGGCAGTTTTTACAATTATGATTAGAATAAAATTTCAGTGTGATTGTTCATCTATGTGAAATGATTCAAAAATGAACTTTCTAGGCACACCAAGAAAATTTCTTTCATAAACATAATTGCAAAAATTCTTAATAAAATACTGACAAAAACATTAAAAAGTTAGTGCACCATGATCATGGGGTTCATCCCAGGATGCAAAATTGATTCAACATATAGAAATCAATTAAAATAATTCATCACAGCAATAGACTTAAAGACAGAACTACATGGTTATCTCAGTAGATGCAGAAAAAGCATTTGACAAAATACAGCATCCATTCATCTTCAAAACACTAGAAATACTAGGGATAATAGGAACATACCTCAAAATTACAAAAGCTATATATATTAAACCCAAGGTCAATATCATTATAAATGGAGAAAAATTGAAAGTATTCCCTCTAAAAATTGGAACAAGACAGGAATGCCATCTTTCACCACTTCTATTGAACATGGTCCTGAAAATTCTAGTCAAAGCAATTAGACAAAATAAAGAAATTAAAGGGCTACAAATAGAAAAAGAAGAACTCAAACTATCCCTATTTGTTGAAAATATGATTCTATATTTAGAAGATCAAAAAACTCCACTAAAAAACATCTAGAACTCATAAACAAATTCAGCAAAGTATCAGGATATAAAATTAATACCCATAAATCAATTGCATTCTTATATATCGGTGATGAATTGACTAAAAGAGAAATTAAGAAAACTATCCCATTCACAATAGCCTCAAAACAAAACAAAACAAAACAAAAACACTTGGAAACCAACCTAACAGAAGAGGTGAAAGATCTCTGCAATGAAAACTACAGAACTCTAAAGAAAAAAATTGAAGAACTTAGAAGATGAAAGATCTCCCATGTTCTTAGATAAACAGAATTAACATTGTCAAAATGGTCATACTAGGGCTGGGGTTGTACCTCAATGGTAGAACAAATGCCTCACATGTGTGAGGCCCTGGGTTTAACCCTCAGCACCACATAAAAATAAATAAATAAAAATAAAGATTTTGTGTCCATCTACAACTAAAAAAAATTGTTTTTAAATACCAAAAGCATTATACAGATTCAATGCAATTCCTATTAAGGTTCTGATGACATTCTTCATAGAAATAGAAAAAGCAGCCATGGAATTCATTTGGAAAAATAAGAGGCCCAGAAAAGCCAAAGCAATTCTCAGAAAGAAAAGTGAAGCAGAGCCATCACAATACCAGACTTTAAATTATACTACAGAGCTACAGTAACAAAAACAGCATGGTATTGGCACTAAAACAGATGTGAAGACCCATGGTACAGAATATAAGACAAAGACAAACCCACGTAAGTACAGTTATCTCATACTAAACAAAGGCACCATAAACATACATTGAAAAAATGATAGCCTCTTCAACTGGTGCTGGGAAAAACTGCAAATCCATGTTAGCAAAATGAAGTTGAACCCCTATCTCTCACCCTGCACAAAACTCAACTTAAAGTGGATCAAGGCCTAAGCATTATAACAGAGACCCTGCACCTACTAGAAGAAAGAGCAGGCCCAACTCTTCAATATGTCAGCTTAGGAACCAAATTCCTCAACAAGACTCCCAAAGTGCAACAAATAAAATCAAGAATAAATAAATGGGATGATATCAAACTAAAAAGCTTCTTCACAGCAAAGGAAACAATCAAGAACATGAAAAGAGAATCTACATAATGGGAGAAAATCTTTTCCACCTGCATCTCAGAGCATTACTCTCCAGGTTATACAGAGAACTCAAAAAACTTAACACCAAAAAAAAACAAATAACCTAATCAATAAATAGGCTAAGGTACTGAAAAGACACTTCACAGAAGAAGTAGGAATGGTTAACAAATATATGTAAAAATGTTAGCCATTAGAGAAATTCAAATTAAAACTCCATTGAGAGTTCCTCTCATTCCAGTCAGAATAGCAATTACCAAGAATACAAGTAACAATAAATGTTGGCGAGGATGGGGGAGAAAAGGTATACTCATACATTGTTAGTGGGCCTAAAAATTTGTGTAACCATTCTGGAAAGCACTATGGAGGTTCCTTAGAAAACTTGGAATGATTTGACCCAGTTATCAGCATACCACAGTGACACAGCCACATCAATGTTTATAGCAGCTCAATTCACAACAGCAAAGCTATGGAACCAACCTAAATGCCCCTCAACAAATGAATGGATAAAGAAAAAGTGGTGTATATACACAATGGAATATTACTCAGCCATAAAGAATAATGTAATTATGGCATTTGCCAGTAAATGGATGGATCTGGAGACTATCATGCTAAGTGAAATAAGCCAATCCCAAAAAACCCAAGGCTGAATGTTCTCTCTGATATGTGGATGCTGACTCAGAATAGGCAGGGCGGGGATGAAGGAGTGGAAGTTCACTGAATTGGACAGGGAGAATGGGGGGAAGAGGGGAGGATGGGAATGGGAAAGGCAGTAGAATGAATTGGATGTAACTTTTCTGTATTCATATATGAATACATGACCAGTGTAACTCTTCATAATATACAACCACAAGAATGGGAAGTTATACTCCATGTATGTATTACATGTCAAAATACATTCTATTGTAATATATAACTAAAAAGAACAAATAAAAAAATTAAAGAAGTGAACTTTCGAGTTTAACACATAAGCCTCTAGTAACAATTTACATTTTCTTATTCCAAAACCCTTATGTTTAGATTAGCAAAGAAAACTGAGATTCCTATTGATATATCTTGTCATTTTTAAGTTTCCATAAATATGTTTAATATAGGTTTCCATAAATACTATGGACTGAATTGTGTCTGTCCCCAGCCCCAAATTCATATGTGCCCCTAATGTGCCTATATTTAGAGATTAGACCACTAAGGAGGTAATAAGGCTGGGGCCCTAATCCAATGCGACTGGTGTTCTTATAAGAGGGGAGGGAGACACCAGGGACACTCCTGCACAGGAAAAAGACCATAAGAGGATACAGTGGCAATGTGTCTGGAAGCTGAGGAGAGAGGCCTCAGAAGACATGTGCCTACTAGCACCTCGATCTCGGACTTTCAACTTCCAGAACTATGAGAAATAAATTTTGTTGTTTAAACCACCCAGTCTTGTGTAAAGGCAGCTATCACTGACTAATACAAAACATTATCTATACAATTACACAGACACATACATACATTTCCAAATTATAAAAAATACTAGCATATTAAGGAAAATTTGGGGAGATATAGATAAGAAAAAGAAAGCTATAACTCATGGAATGATCAACATAATACAACTACCAGATTTCTTCTTGGAAAAATGTAAGAGAGTCAAGCCTTCAAGCTTTGGACCAAATTTATCTTTTTTATGGATTCTGTAGATTTAATTTGGCAACTCTGAACAAAAATAATTTAGTCCTTTTATAAAAATATTATCAGAGCATCAATAAGAGAACACAACTAAGTCCTCTTAAGAGTTCAAATAAAAAATCACCTCATTGGTGGGATCGTTTCTGATTCATTCACCACTGGGATAAGAACCTTGTGAAATGTTGCACATGCTTATTTCAACCGGACACATTGAAAGAAGAAATCATTGATATCCTAGTTGCAGTTGTATTATGTTTTCAAGCCTATTACATGATTTGCCATGTTTTAGGCATTTTATATATTTATATTTTACATACAGATGGAAATAATATGTTGTAATGCCATCTGCAGTTTATCCCAGGGATCAGGAATATTTAATTGGGAACAGAGTAGGAGAGAAGAAGAAAGCCATTGTTGAAGGAATGACATGAGGAAAGATACAGAGGAAAGAGAACATGGAAGAGACACAGTTTTTATTTTTACAATTAATGTGGTGAAGATACATATAGCATAGAAAATAAGCCTGGAAAGACCACAGATAGCTGATTGGAGATCACAAGTGCCATGTTGGTTTGGATTTTATTCAGCTGCAGCAGAACACCATGAATGACAGGATAGGTTTTGGCCATAAAGACCAGAGCAGAGAGAGACAAGAGCTGGGGAGCTGGGTTAAGAAGCTATAAGGAGTCCTTGAGAGAGATGGTATTGCTGCTGAGGAAAGTGGGGATGGAGAAAAGAAGATGAGTAAAAAATAATGGTGAATACATGGGTGGGTAGTTCTTGGGACCCAAATGGACATAACAGAGAATGAAAAGCATGAAGTAATGAAATTCTGAAGCTTCCAGTTTAGAAGGTTCTGAAAGTGGTAATTCTACTGTCCAGTGTAGAGGACCCAGGAGTGAGAGAGCAAATATTTTGATTTTGAACATTCTGAATTTGAAGTTTTGATGTTTATATCCATGGAAATTTCCAGACACTATATGGAAATACAGGGTGGAAGCTCAAGAGAGAACTAGAAAATGGGTTGTAGGAATGTGAGTGTAAACTGATCAGAGAAGAGAGCCAAGACATGCCTGAGAGAAGACTCCCAATTTCGGGGCTGAACATAGAAGAAAATAAGTAATTATGGGAAATAAGAGTAGTAATAATGCACCTAGATGGAAAAAGAGAGTGATATTAAAGATGTTAAGAAAAGCTTGTAGACCTGCCATGGCTTACTTGCTTTTGGCCTGACTGAATAAGCAGGCTCTGGTAACCAAGGAAACCATTTTACTCCCAGAATCAACAATAGGATGGAGCCTTACTGTCTAGGATAAGATGGGGTTGGCTATTCATCCCAAGGCCCTTTCTTCCTGCTTGTTGACCTGTAAACTGGCCTCCCCCAGTTCTCTTATCTTCAACTTGTAGGGAACACACTCAAGCTAAGAGAAAAACCACTTCTCTCTTCTCCAGACACCTTCTACAGTTTCTGTTATCTCTTATCAGCTGCCACAGTCCAAGGCTGTGATTCCAGACAGCAATAGGCTTGGAGCAAACCCTGGGGTTATCCAAACAACCAATGAGCAAAGAGAAATAGCTCTCAAATGATAATACAGAAAACATTAACAACTTAAACTAGACTTCCCTGGCCACCCTAGGACTATACTGATTGATCCCACTTTATATTTTTATATTCCTGATCACTAGCATTGAATGGGCATTCCTACCACACATGCCTAGTTTATTCCCTCTCCTATCCTCCCAAATGGCTAGTCAGTGTCTTTTCCTCTACCCTGACATCGCCTACTCCCCTGACTTTCCCATCATTACCTGAACTCTGCATTTCTTTGGTTACATTGAATTGAACTTTCAACTCTTTACCAAAATCCAGACCCTCCACCTGGATCCCTGATACTCTCATCTCTTCAGTCACTTTGTTTCTATTGATATTTCCATTCTAACGAGCACGTCCATCAGCACAGACACACACTCTGCCTGCCAGTAACTTTTCATAGCTTCAGCTCCACAGATGGGAATAAGCGTACTGTATCTATTTCCTAAAAGATTCCTCCATAGATTCCTCCACTCCTCCCTTCTCCTCCTCAAATAACTCTTCTTTCACATTGTTATCATTTATATATTAAATTCCCCCCAAAGCTCATGAGTGAGAAGTGCAAGAAAGCTTAGAGGTGAAATGATTGGGGTATGAGAGTCTTAATCAGTGCATTAATCCCCTGATAGTTATTAACTGGGTGGTGACTGAAGGCAAGTAGGGTGTGGCTGGAGGAGGTGGGTCATTGGAGGCTTGCCTTTGGGGTACATACTTTGTCCCTGAAGAGTGGATCTCTATTTCTGCTTCCTGGGTGCCAAGTTCCCAGCAGCTTTCCCCATCCACACCCTTCTGCCATGATGTTCTGCCTCGTCTCACACCCCAAAGAATGGAACCAGCTGTCTAAGAATTGAGACTGCTGAACCTGTGAGCCCCCGATAAACTATTCCTCCTTTAATTGTTCTTGCCAGGACTTTTGGTCACTCAGTACTTTATTTTAGTAGACACAGCACAAACACACATACACAAACACACACACACACAATTATGACTTTAGTCCCTGCTTAGTTAATTATTTTTTCACTGGCTTATGGACACAGTGTTCTTTCTAATCTTGGCCAGCTTTCTAGAAAATGCTACCAGAAGATGCAGAAAGATAAGTAATGTCAGTTCTCTATTAACAATAATTTGGTGCATATTAATTTAAACCAAATTTTATTTTTTTTTAAATTTCACTCGTGTTAAAGCAAAAGATTGTTAAAAAAGTGAAAACTTTACACCTGAAGGATAAGTTTAAAGTGAAAGATTACACAGCCTGGAGACAAGAAAAGTGAAGAACAACCTAATAATGTACTTTTAAAGTGAGAGAATAACCATATTTATGTGGGTTTGTCTCTCATTTGTTTGCATGTCTATTTTGGTGCAAATACCATGCCATTTTTGTTACTATTGCTCTGCAGTATAGTTTAATGTCTGGTATTGTGATGCCTCCTGTTTCACTCTTCTTGCTAAGGATTACTTTGGCTATTCTGAACCTCTTATTTTTCCAAATGAATTTTATGATTGCTTTTTCTAGTTCTATAAAGAATGTCATTGGGATTTTAAAAATATATATAATTCTGAAATATTCTGTGATATAACATCAGAATTATTTTTCCTTTAGTCAAATGAAATTCTTCTGTTCCCTATGATGTAGAGAAGTGTTTCAAGAATTTGGCAGCAGAAATTAAAGAAAACTACTTTTATTTTTAAAAGTTCTGTGTGCTCTTTTCTTGCTCACCTGAGCAAGTCTTTCTGTAAATTTGAATCACAGACCACAAGGAATTTTGCTTCTGTCCCTTTTTTTAAAAATTCTTTTAATCTTTGTTTTTTGGTGATGCTTGAGATGTTCAAACCCAGGGCTCACATATGCAAGCATTCAAGGCAAGTACCTTGTCACTGAGCTTGACTTCCAGCCCAAGGTTTAACTATGTTTAGCATTTTAAAAATGAAGTTTGTTCTTATGTAACTGGAAAATACACAAAATGCATTAATTACTGCATAGCAGAAACAGTTAACTCACAATAGATTTGTACAATGGTCACAAATGCAAGGAACATATTTAACCCCTACTTCATCATTCCCAGCTCTGGTTATTTGACCACAGCAACCCAAAAACAGTATTATATTTCTATAAATATGAAAGCATAGACTTTAAAGGGAACTCTGACTTAAATTGTGCTTCTGCCACATTCTTCAAAGATTTGATCCCTTATGTTATATAATTTATGTGATTATTTTTAGGCCATAATACTGAAAAAAAATCTGAGTATCTGCTAAGATACCCTAACCATAACAAAGTTTGAACACACTATGCACTACAGAAAAAAAATCAGTAAAATATCTGAATAATTTGGCAAAAAAAAAAATCTGCATTCACATGAAATATCCAAGTAATTCCACCTTAGTACCTCAGGGCTTTTTATACCTAGAATGATAACATTTCTTATACCATGCCTTCTAAATAAAGCTGCCAGTGGTGGGATATATTTTATCGCTTAAAGGTAATCACCTTTAATGTTTTTAATGTTTGTAAATAATTAAAACCATTCTGAGTAAATTCTGGTAAGTAAAATAACTAAATTGCATCTCACACTTCTGAGACTGAGCAAAGTATAACTTTAATGTAAAAATATTGGTTGTCTTGCCAGGCATGGTGACTCCCAGCAACTCCCAGGAGGATACAGGAGGATTGCAAGTTCAAAGCCAGCCTCAGCAAATTAGCAAGGCCCAAAGCAACTTTAGTGAGACCCTGTCTCAAAATAAAAATTAAAAAGGGCTGGGGGTGTGATTCAGTGTTAAGCACCAATAAATAAATAAATAAATAAATAAATAAATAAATAAATAAATAAGGGTTGTCTCATCTAACTCATAGCTATCCCTGGAGGCAATTAAGGAATGACTACTTTGCTGAAATAAGTAGGTAAGGATGCTATTTTGAAGTACAATATTATTGGTGTTTTCAAATTTTCTTATTTTAGAATAAACAAGCAAAAAGTATTGTTTCTCTATACCTTTTCTAATTTTTTGACATGAAAGTAGATCCAGGTTTGGGAGGTTTTGTTGTTGTTAAGAATTTCTCAGGTATCTCTTGTTATCTATCAGAGGCCCAGTTAAAAATCAGTATTCTGGGAACAGAAAGGAAGTATAAGACTCTCTCTGCCAAATTACCCTTCTAGTGCAATGTCGTTTGCCCTAAGTGCCCCTCAGTATGCCATTCTATTGCCAACTTTGTCACCAAGTGAAATGTCCAAGCTGCATGCACAGCTGAGGGACCTGAGTAAGGAGTCAACAGAAGTGTTCTTAGAAACAGTGTGAGATCTAAGTCTTGAACAGAGACAGTGTTATTCTGAAAGTATCAGTTTATTTCAAATTTTACAGGAATTTCCAAGACAATATCAGATTTATATTAGTACTATGTTTTATAAGACACCAAATTTTCTCTTGGTGCAGTGGATGTTGTCAGCATTAACCATTCTGTATGACCCTCCCCTTGCCTCTCCATGTTTTTGCTTCTGACAGCTCACTCCAATAACTCTCTTTGGATTTCTACAAGAGTGTTCCTGAGCCTTTGCCTGGAAGAGCAAGAAGGCCCACAGGCAACTCTTAGCCAGTGACTGACTGGCTCAAGAAAATGAGGCAGAGCAAACCCTAAGAAGATAAAAACAAACTGGGAGCCAAGGAATTCTAATTTCTGTTTGTCACTCATCAACCCAGCTCTAGTCACTCTAAATTGCTTGCTATAAAATATTAATAATTATCTCCTAGAATCTATGATATAGTTAGTGTTTTGCCACATTAATTCATGTGACTATATACTAGGCAAAACTCACATTGGGAATTCCCTGCGAACAGAATACTTACACTGAGATTCTATAAAAGATACAGGAACATCTACCCCAGGGCACAGATTGTTACCAGTGTGTTTTGTTTGCTCTCTAGATGAGAGAAGTGGATCATTCCTATGAATTCCACCCTACAACAAATCACAATGCAAATCTCTATGGAGAATTCTAAATGGCAATTGGAAATATGAGATCCAGAGTTGAAATGATAGCTAGAGGGTAGAGAGTGGTTTATTTTCTACAAGTGAGAATGTAGACAGCTCATAAGACAGGGGTAAGGAGGGGATTTTACCCAAGGTTCTCATGGGCTAATGGCAGACAATTAACCATAGATTAAAACAGAGTAGGTAGGAAAGCCTCCTACCTAGGAAAAGACAATATCACAGAAGATGGAAAGAAAGTTTCCATCAAGAAATGGAAAGAAAATTGCATCAAGAAAGCTCTCTTCTTCCAGAGCAGAAACAAGTTTTGTCTTGACTCCTTCACATTACTAGGGCTGCTCCACACAGCACCCCGTTGCTGCCCCATCTCCCAGGGGATATCTTTTTTTCTTATTTTATCTTGTACACAATGCTATATTTACATGACATTGTCTCTGACAGTAGAAAACATTATGACCACCTTTTCTGAATTAGTTTGGCAGGCAATCTTCTCTTGAAAATGTTATCACAAGCTGAGTTATAGATAAACAAGGCTTCAGGGGTCCCCTCTTCCTCCTTGGCTGGCTGTTTCTTGATATTCGAATGCCAAGTGGCAACATCTGTTGTAGCAGCAGCAACCCAGAGAATGCAGAAGTTAAAAAAGAAAAAGAAAAGCAAAAATGAAGTTTGGAAAGAAGTGAGTGATTAATAGATAAAATAAAGAAATAAAAATTCTACCCAAGGGTCATATTTTTTATTATTTATTTGAGCCAATGGGCAGGAACATTTTCAAGTGCAATTCTCTCTGGCTACTTTATTCTTGTCCTGTCCTGTTGTTGCTCATAAAAATGCTCACAAGACTTAAAAAAAAAAATTACATTTGCACCCGATACCATCAGATCTAATTCTCTCCCTGAGGCCCAAGTGTATTCTTCTTTTTCATCTTTTATTTTGATCATGGAGGTGTTTTCACAGGGTTTATCCCACATAGTAAACTACATTCCGATTCTTTGAGTCAGAACAATGTCTTAACATGCACACCAACATCAGGGTTGCTGTTTTACTATCAGTTTTGCCTGGAGATGGGATATTTTTCAAGATTAGTATAAAACATCTCAAAACCACACGAAGGAGGGATAATGAGGATTAGTGATAATTGAAAGATGGTTTTCTGGGCACTGAATAATTTTCTCACCCAAAAGATGAGATCCTATCTATTTTCACTTCCCAACAAGAGGAAGTAGACCTAAGCAAAATGGTTTAACTCAGACAGTGAACATTATATGTGATATATGTTGGTAGTGGTTTCAAATGTTGAGTGTGGACTCTTCTTATAAAAAGATGTTAGAAATTAAATAAATTTGTACCAGTCTTGGAGCTTTGGGGTAAAAACAGATTGAGTAGGATCCATGTCCTTCCCAACTATGTTACTCCTGGTTATACTGAATCGTGGATTCCAAAATTTCAGTCTGTAGCTCTCCAAAATAATTCAGACTAAAGCATATATAGAAGGCCAGGCACTGCTTTTTCAAGGTACTCCAATGAGATGGTATTTTTAGTTGTCATTCAAAATTAAGTAAAACTAATCCTGAATTTCATAAAAATTAAAACTAATCCTGAATTTCATAAAAATCAAAGTAAAACAATTGAAAGATACTATCTGGAATATATGCAATTTATTTCCAATGTCTTATTAAAAGATACATTATATTGTCACATCAGTTTTATAATCAATCTTGGAGTGACTCTATTTTCACATTCAACAAATAAGTATCAAGCTAGTAATTCAGAACTCTGCTAGGTGTTGGTTAGTGTAATGAGTGAAATAAAGCATCCTCTCCCATGAAGTTTATGGTCGTCTAGAAATAGGTTAAGCAAGCAAATAAACATATAAATTACAAAATTGCAAAATACTAAGAAGAAAATAAAATATCATGTTGGAAACTAACAGTGAAGTCTTTGAGTAATCATAAAGAGCCTCCTATCTCATTTCTGGGTTATACAAAAGGGGCCAAAATATTATTTTACTGTAATCAATTAGGTTTATCTATATGAAACTGCTGGGCTATACTTAAGCTATAAAAATCGCTTGTCCATATAGGGAACCTAATAAAAAGAAACAATACCTTTGTAAATTAGCAAATTAAATTTGGGGAAAATTAATAAAAAATCGTTCTAAAATAAACACATTCTCTGACATGTACCTGCAAACAAACAAACTGTTGTTTCTCATCTTTCCACTCTTTAATAAAAATCTGAAAAGTATTAAAGATAGAACAAAAAGAAAAAGATTGAGGTAGGCATATTTTTATTTCTGTAATATGAGAAAATTAAGGTCCAGAGACATTAAGTAATTTTTCAGAAATTATTCAGTGGCGGAGTAAATGATTCAAATTGGACCTAATGACTGCTTACCTACTATACTTTTTACTTTTATTTGACTTTACTTAGAAATGGAATTTGTTAATTATTTTTACCTTGTCTTTGTGTTTTTATATTTTAAGAAAAAATGTCCTTGCTCAATTGTGGATGAGATTGCTATGCTTTAGTCAAATTCCAAATTTTCTTTCCTTTAAGGAAACATGGCTCAACTACATTTCATGGCCTTTCTTGAATTTAGGTATGTCCATTCACCTGAGCTCCGGCAACAGAATGTGGGTGGAAGCAATGTTCCATTTCCGGGCCAGGTTTATCAAATACTTCCACACAATCTTCCAAACACTCTTTCCTTCAGTGAATGGGAAGAATTCTAAAGTCATGGAGGAAATTGGAACCACAAGATGGAAGAAGGCTGAACTTGGAATGATCATAAGGAAAGTAACCAGACTAGAAATATTTGTCTGAATTATTTGGAACAAGTGGTAAATTTTAATTATATGAAGCCATAAAATTTTTAGACCTTTTTGTTATAAACACTAATATCACTTGTTCTATAATATACAGACATTGTTATTTTTAAGCTGTTTTTTTGATGGTTTTCTAGAGGCCTAACCTGAGTTAAAAGACGTATTACTTTTCCTTAGATGCTGTAATAAATTGCCACAATTTCAATAGCTTAAAACAATAACATTTATTATCTTATAGTTCTGCAGGTCACAATTCCAACATGAGTATGACTAAGCTAACATAGTGTCTTTTTTGGAGGTTCTAGGAGAGAAATCTGTTTGCCTCCCTCTTCTAGCTGCTAGAGATTACCCACCATCCTTGGCTTGTTTCTTCTTTCCATCTCTAAAGTTATCAACCATCAATCAGTCATTTTTTACATCTTGTCACTCTTACACAGACTCCTCTTCCTTCCTTGTCCATAGGTAAGGGCCCTGTGATTGCACTGAATTCACCTGGATAAAATCTTTATTTTAAACTCATGTTGATTAGCAATCTTAATTCCATCTACAACCTTAATTTCCCTTTTTCCATGTGTTCAAATAGATTCACAGAGTCTAAGGATTAGAAGACAGACACCCTTTATAGCCCATTATTCTGCCTGCCACTGAAGGGTACCTAAAGCTTTGCTTATTAATAAAGTGGAACTTAAATTGAGGCTAAGCATCTTTGCCCCAATCTCATTCATGTTCTGATATCTCTCAAGACAAAATTAGTATGCATCTAATTAATAGCAAAGTGACACATGCTATCAAATGTTTTTTAAAATAATTACATGGTCATTAACATCACATAGTCATTATTTAATTTGTACCTTGTTAGAGTCTGTAAACAAGTCTGGATGGCGCCTGGTATTTTGCCAGTGGGAGTGGTTTGTGAAGTAACGCCAGGGAGCCATTAAGTGTGGAGATTCCTGATTGGTTGACTAATGTATCTAGTTTATGCTAATTAAGATAAGCTGTGTGGAATGTATAAATACTGCTCCGGTCCTACAATAAATGGCTCCCACTCCTGCTGTATCAATCTACACAAGTTCTTCGTCACCCCCCACACCCCTGGCTATTTTGCTGCAGCCGGACTGTGGCAGTACCTCCTTTAGAATTCAGTATTTTTTCAAGATAGAATTTGACCACATTTGAACCACATTTTAGGACAGTCTCATCACCTGTGGTAGAAAACAAAAAAAAAAAAAAAAAACTAGGAAAAGTAACACCAAACATCTTTGTGTCAGGTAAGGTTTGAAGAGATGATCAGCCTTTGTATTTTTTCAGAATTCTTAATTAGAAAGAGTATCTATGTGTGAATTCATACACACAATCATATACGTGAATGCATTTCACACATGAGAAAAAAAGAGGTTGAGAAAGAAAAAAAGAAGATACTTGAGCTGAAGTTATAATGAGGAAAGACTCTGCAAAAATAACATTGTGGCTTCTGTGGGATCCCATATTTATCCTCCCAGATACTTCCAGAGCAAATATAGTCCATTTATAAATGAAAGGAGGACTTTGCTGTCAACCTAGAAGCTCCACCTGAGATCTGGGGAGGAAAAGCCCCACCCTGGCTCTTTTAGCTCTTACCTCATTGCCTGAAGCAAACACCTCCACCCCTGAAAATCATTCTTGGTGTCTGAAAATGTGGCCTTGGGTATCTAAGCTCATCTTTGCAGTAGAGAAGAGAGTATTCAAATCTACTCAACAGAAACGATTTCAACACTGTCATTTTTCAAACCTCAACAATTATATGTGAAATGACATTCAGTTAGAATCTAAGATTGTATTTCCTTGTCCTCTAGACTTAGGATGGAATACAAAGACTCTACCTGTGCTCTGCACAAGTTACCTGGGGACTGCAGGAGAGGTGAAAAGGGAAACTCAGCAGAAGATGTTGCCCCACACTAATCTCCAGAGGGGACAAGAATACAGTAGAAAGAGAAGGTTAACAATTTGGGTGAGATGGGTTTGAATCCTGACTTCACTATACTTAGTGACTTACCATGAACAGATTCCAAAAACCCTCTGATTCTGGGTTTTTCACCTTTAAGAAGTTGATAATCATTCTCATCTTCAAAGAAACACAGCTGTGATGACTAAATGAGAATGTGTTTGTGAGAGGACCTAACGCAGGACTTGGCTCATGGTAAGGACATTTGAGGGACTTGGCTCACGGAAGGACATTTGAGGGCATTCTTACATCTTCTCTCACAGTTCTGACCCTATATGCCTTCAGATGGTTCCCCCACCCTACCCTATTCTTCCTCTCTGTATCACAGAGGATATGTCCTGTAGGATACCTTCCTCAGGCTTTTATAAGCTTCTGGCTGGGTTTCACCCATGGGAAGCACTATGCTAGTTAGAAGGCAGGGGTTTCAAGGAGAATTCAAAGCATTTTATCCATCCCTTTACACCCCTAATTGTGCCCGTGATTCTGGCAACAGCTACATTTTCTATATGGTTCCACCTCTTGGCAAACAAGCCCACCATAATTCCAGCTTTGGTCAGGTGATTTCACCTTCTGCACATGGTTGATACCATCTCCTTCCAGGTGAAGGGTGTGGCGGCTAACCTGTGGGCAAGCTCCCAGATGCCTTTGCGGCTTCATTTGGCTTTCTGCTTCCCTATTACTTGTGTTCCTCATTCCCAGCATTAGGGTCCCTGTTAGATACTATAGATACTCAAGATGGTTTCTATTTCTCTGCCTGAACCTGACTAATACAGTTCTTTTCCTCTTTCTTTAGAAGTAACAGTTGAGGGAGCAAGATAAAGGTTGGGAAACTCACACTGTCTTAGATTTAGTTAATCCCAGTAAAGTTCGCTATTGTTACCATCCACTTCGTTAATTCCTTTGTATTTCAATCCTAATTTTTACTTACCAATTGCCTTCTCTCAAGTGATAATTATGATCTAGTGATATATAGAAAAAGAAAGAATACCAAGAATCACTATCTATGGAGGTGGTTTGAAGGATATCATGAATATTTTACTATTAAATGGAACATCTAGTCAGTTTAGCTGTTTGTCATCCTAAAGACCAGAGAGAAAGGATTTCCAAAGGGTAAAATAACTAATAAACCATGGACTAGAAGTATTCTCCCATACACCGGAGGTAACAAGATTGGCAGTATTATACTTGTTCATTATACTTGAGTGTTACAATGACACCTTTGAAAAGCCCTCCCAGGCCACCATACTTTGTGGCACTATCACGACTCTCTCTCCTATAACCCTGAAGTACCGATGAGTACTGACTGGATTTCACCTTACACCTTCATTCCTTTATCATATTTCCTGCACTAGTACAAAACTTTCAAGAGTGCAAAGTCTTTGTTTCTAACAGGCAAGAATATGGCACAATATGGCACTGTACTGGGCACATAGTAGGCACTCAGGAAACATGTGCTTTTGAATGACTAGATGTGAGTACACAGTGTACCGTGTGTCTGATCTGCCCTCTCTGGACCACACACTCCCTACCTCAGTCAAGAGTAGTACCAACATCTACCTGCAAACCCCAAGTTCAACACCAGGATGCCCTTTTTCTGCACTAGCAAAAACCATTTAATCACACCTTTGTTTTAAGCAATGGGCTGTTGTCACTTTCAAGAGCCTATTTTCTTCTTTGTTTCCCCTTTGTAAAATAGCTTTATTGATATATATAATTTACATGCCATAAAATGCAATTTTTGTAACTTTTCTAAAGTGAACAGTTCAGTGGTTTTACTATATTCATGGAGTTGTACAATCATCACCATTATCTAGTTTCAGAAGATTTTCATAATCCAGAACAAAACTCCATACTTACTAGCAGTCACTGTTCCCACCACTCCCATCAGCCCACCCCAGGCCCTAGTACCCATTAATCTACTTTCTCTATAGATTTGCCTATTCTGCACATTTCATGTAAATGATATGAGACATTATGCAGCCTTTTATGACCATTTTCTTGTATGTAGCACAGTGTTTCGAGGTTAATCCATTCTGTATCAGCATTTCTTTTTATCATCAAATAATACTTAATTGTATGGATATAGCTTTGTTCCAGCAGTTGGTAGACATTTGGGTTGTTTCCATTTGTTGGCTATTATGAATAATGTTGCTATTAACATTTGTGTACAAAGTTTGGTAAATTTTCTTTCTCCCTCCTCTCATCTTTATTAAAGAATAATTGACACATAAAAACTGTATCTGTCATGTATAAACATGATACTTTGTTGTTTACTTATTCCAGATCATCCTGTTTGTCTTGCTTTTGTTGTTGTTTGTTTGTTTGTTTCCCAAATATCTCCCTGGATTTGTTCACCTAAGCCTTACTTGACTGTTTGGTCTGAATACCTGGCTAGGTCTGATTGAATGTTTTAAACTAACTGTGAACCCATGTACATGCCTTCCCTTCTTGCTATTGACCTAACTGCTATCAGTACCTAACTTAGACTCTCAGTTGCTGGTTTCCCTTCTTACATATATCCAAGTCCCATGTGTCCCAGTGTTCATATGTTAAAATAACAGAAGGAAAGGGAAAGCACTGAGTGGAAAATAGGTGATACTAAAAATGAAGCAGTTTTTGCTGTATCGTTCTTTCTTGGGTTGGACTTTACTAAAAGCACCTTGAGTTCTGATTTGTTTGAGCTGCTGACTTAATATATAACCTTGAGGAAATCTACTTGACCACGTGATCAGGTTTGTCCCAGATAGCTATGGCATACAGCAGAAAGCCCAGTGCTAATGTCTGAACTGCACATTCCAGGAGGAGCTTCTAATCCTGCACTGAAAAGTAGTAAGTAAAATCAGCCCTGCTAACCCTTACTTGCTGCAGGCTTTAGTGATACATGCGGGCTGTTGAAGCAACATCTTTTTCAATTTCTTACTTCACATTATTTCATGCTTGAGAACAACCTCATTAGGCTTCCTATTTTACTGAGCTAAGATACCTCTTGGCAGAAAAGAGTTGACCTACAAGTTAAGAAAGTAGATTCCAGTTCCAACTGTGCTACTCTTCAGCTACGGGACTTTGAGTATTTTGCTTCTCTTGGTCTTAATGTTCTCATTTCTAGATGAAAGGTTTGGACTTGGATGATCTCTGAAATTATTGGAAACATTACAATCCCATGCAGCCTAGAAAATAAGGAAATGCACTGGTATATGTGGGATTTTGCCAAAATGATACTCAAAATAGTATCTTTACTATGATATGATTAGAGGAACCCTGGAATCCCAGTGGATAATCTCTTTCAGCTTTATAGCTTTCATTTTTTCTTTACCTGTAAAATCAGGAGTTTGAGCAAGATCAACTCAAGCTGGACTTCTCTTCCAAATGTCTTTTAATTCTTATTTCTGTGACTTTAGAAAGTCTATTTGTCTGACATATACTTTGGACACATTTGCATATCTTTGAAAACAGACAACCATGGAGTAGCACTTAGAATTTTGGTGAGAGAGTTGAAAAATCCTTTATCATCTTGATAAAAGTTGTTCAGCCTAGCAGATTTCAGGAAAGAAAATGTATTATTTTATTACTTATGATTAGACAGATAATTTATAGTAGAGGGATCAGAAAATGGAGTAGTATTGGCATGAATGTGTAACTTAATGTGATTGCTAGTATCAGACCATAAACCAGATTTCATCTGTGATGAAAAGTAGTTCCAACAGGGTCCACTCCTTGCCTTTGTTTTATCTTTCACATTTTTCAAATCACACCTAATCCCTAGAGATTGATCTGGTACAGCCAACATCTCTAAGACCAATTAAAGAACCTTTTTATTTTGAACTAAATTCTCAATAACATTGAGAAAAGTTCACTTGTTAGCTTTATTGTAAAATATTAATTGAAATTGGATTAAGAGTCACTAAGGACTTGAAATCTATGATTCAAGTTTTTATTGTTTTCCAACAAGACAAATGGTACTCTGAAAAGGTGTGGGAGGGAGTTCTCTAAACACCAAAGAGAAAGCTGCATGTGAATACCTCTGCTTGTCTTAAAGAGAAAGAGCATCATGGTCATTACAAACAAGGTGGACATGAACTCACGGTGCCTGGCACACGTAGACATTTGGCAGGTGTGACTTTCCCTCCTTCCTTTCTCCCTTGTACAGCAGATTCTAGACAACCCCTAAGATGACCTGAATCCTGAAAGTTCTAAATCCCCATCACAGGGTAATTCACTCTGCCTCTGCACTTTTACTAAGCCTGATAATATCTCTTCACATATCCCCAGGCTGTTCTTTTTGTTTCTGCTAGGGTTTAAGCACAAGATGTGCAGAGTCAAGATGCAGCATGCCTTAAGGATTCTGCCTGACAGGGGCCTATTTTTAAGTCTTGAGCACTGAGAACACGTTGTGTATGGAAGTGAGTAAGGCTTGTTCAGTTTTTCTGGTTTGGGACCTTCCCAAGTCCTTCTAGGACAGCGAAGCTCCAAAGAAATGGGTGGAGATCAGAATTCTCTGTGGGACACACCTACAAAATCTGCTGTAGGGCTCCCAGGCTTTAGAGCACAAACTAGCAGATTTAACAGACTTCTAACCTCCCCCTAATCACTACCACAGCTAATCCTATTAAGTTCTATTCTTTCAGTCATTAGTTTGTGCTTTATTAGTTTTTGTTGTTATTTTTGGTACTGGGGATTGAACCCAGGGGCTCTCTACCACTGACCTACATCCCAGCCCTATTTATTTTATTTTGAGACATGGTCTCACTAAGGTGTGGAGGTTGGTCTCAAACTTGCAATCCTCCTGCCTCAGACTCCTGGGATGATAGGTGTGCAACACCATGTCCAGCAAACTTTTTTTGTTTTTTTGTAGTGCTGAGAATTGAATCCAGGGCCTAGTGCCTACAAGGTAAACACTCTACTGATGTTACATTTCCAGTTCTTGTTTTTAAAATAATAACCATCCAAAAATGTGCTTAGTTTATTTATAAGTATTAACTTAAAATGATGATATGTCATATTTTTAGTTTGTTTATTTATAACCATACTTTTATCACAAAGGATTTAGAATGCTTTAATCAAAATATATGATAAATTTAAAAGACCGAGAAACAGGGCCAAAGGAAAAGGAAGCCTGCATCCAGTCTATATGGTTCCTGTGATTGGACATTTTGATTATGAATACCCTGGCAGCCAGGACCATAATTCACATCAGAGATTAAGCAGTATACCAGTGTCTAGAAAATAGATAAAACTCTTTTTAGTACTAAATTCTAAATAAAATGATACATGGGTTTTCATAAGAAGCAGGATGATTTAAGAAAAGATCTTCAATATACTTAGAACAAATTAAGAAGTGAATTTCAGATGGCATGTTTGATGGTGGCTTTCAATAAAACACTCTGGACACAAGATTAAAGAATAACCTGGACTCTGTTAGGTAATGTTGAGACCAATTCTGAAATGCAGCTGAGCCAAAGGAAGAATACAGAGTGCTTAGAGAAGGGTACAAATATGCGCCTTAGAAAAACTACCCAAAACTGCACTTCTTACAGCACAGCTGCTGAAAGATGATAGAAGAGTTGGTACTCTCAGTTTAAGGCCTAGGCATTTCTGGGCATCTGCCTCAGGGATGAACCTTAGAGCTTTGGAAATCAGATGAACCAGCACCAATGCATTAGGGGCTTACGTCACGCTCCAGCCTGAAGCCCACCCCACCTCTGTACAGAATTTGGCTCTATAGCTGTATGGCTTATGGGAGCATCACAATAACCTGGCTTTATTTAATTAAACTAGAATATGCTAAGGTATAAGTTTTTCTGTTGTTGTTGTTGTTGTTGTTGTTGTTTTTAATCAGTCTGAGCTTTCCATACATCCTTTCATCCAAGACCCAAGTGCACTTCAGCAGGGGGCTCTCCTGACCCCAGGTACTAAGGTAAGCCTCCCCTAGTGCTTGTCCTAGCTTGCAACTCACTAGTCTTTAGTTGTAATTAGGCATTGAATGCTTTTCTTCCCTTCCAGGCAAAAAGAGGTCAGGGAGTATATATCTTTTTTCTACCTAATTATATATCCACTATATTGGGAATAGAGCCTGATTTAATATTCATCCTCAAACCCATTTGTTAAATGATTGAATACCACAGATAATGCTATTTTTCAATGCTGCCTCATAACCACTTGGAAAATGCTCATTCCATTAATTAAGAGTAAGCTTGTGGAATATGTATGTGAAATATAGTAAGTATGACATAATTTAATCTTTAAAAATACCCCATGAGAGAAATATGATGATTATCTCTATGTACTGATGAAAAAGCACCAAGAAGGTAGGTAAATTCTCAAATTCATGCTTTTGGTAAGTGATGAAGTCAGAATTCACTCTCAGGTGTCCTGGCTTCAAAGTCTAAAATCCGTACCTCCAGAAAGTGTAAGACCTATAACCAAATTACCCTTAAGTGTCTTAATAATTTCTCCCCATCACGGAATATGCATCTCACTACACTCTCACTGACTTTTATTATTCATAACTTATTTTAACCTGCCTTTCTTTGATAAGAAGCTGAGATTAAATATTAACTCATTGCTTATTTTTCCCTGTATTTCTCCGGGATATTAGAACATGTATGTTTTAATCAATGGATGAAAAGGAAAAAAAGGACCAAGAGATAGACCAATAGAAAGATTTCAGGATGAACCAACAGACCTACCTAGCTAAATTAACTAAAGTTGTCCATGGAGAGCAGTAGGGGAGATGCCAACATCCACTGTCTCTGTCATTAGGGTGATCAGTAGTTGATCCTGCAGGCCAGTCCTCTTCAGAGAAGAAAGAGGGCTCTGTTTTAATTCTATTAAGACAACAGTCATAAACCAAGATTGTCCTAGACAAGCTGGTATGAGAGTCACCTTACCTATTTTTTACCTCAGCATCAGGCCAGTTTTAGTTTTTGAGCTGTGGTGACTGCTACTGGTTACCCCAAATAGTTTTATTCAATGTATGATGTAAATTACGTTCATTTTTTTAACATTCCAGGAATTCCACAACTGTTTGTACTGTCCCCTTCAATGTATCCTCTTGGGAGACTACACCTATTCCAACGATGTTGCAATTGTTCAAAATACTTTTTGTAATTCTATTTAGCATTACCTTCTGAACCAGCCAATGGTCTTTAAAAAAAAATCAATCTGAACATATCTTGTTAATCTTTTTATTTCACTTAACTCCTTTGCATGTAGAGACACTGTTTAGATATTTGCTGAATTCAATGTAATGGAATTAAATTTCAAATATCTAAATTGCCCTGAGAGAATGAAGATTCATCCCCACTGAGTGTATTCAGTAGACTAAAATTCAGAAAAAAAGACTAGGAAGATATATATACAACATTAACAACGCTTATCCCTGGGTTTTAGAACAACAAATATAAATTCAGAAAACAGACTAAGACAAAAACCAAATCTTTCAATATGAATTTGTATTACCTTTAAATTAAGAAATTCCAAAGAAGAATTTCTTTAAAATGTTACCTAATATTACCATCTTGAGAATATGTGTACAACTTTCAAAAGTGATCACTTTGAAAGGAACAACACACATTTAGGTGAACACATTCTGTAATGTTTGTTTAAAAAAATAATCCACTACTTTATAATCATGCTTCTATTTTAGATATTTTTGTGAATGTAAGTCATGACATGGATTCTATGAGGGACATGATTTTAAAAATACAGGAAATAAACAGATGACACTTAGGGTCAGGGCAAGTAGCCAGCTGCCCGGGGAATAGTCTCCAAAGCTGCGCTCTCCTCTAGGACTGTGAAACACGGCAGCAACACTGGTTCACCCAGAAGTTCTGCCTCACGATAAGCAGTATGGACCTCTGCCCAGACAGATATTTAGAGACACAGAACATGTATTATCATTCCGGTTGAACAGAATGAAATCAAAGCATAGACATTCCAACAATTTGCCTCCATTGGTAGCGTAGTGAGGGCCTGTTGAACTTTCAGACCAGAGCATTGAGAGGGCATACACAGAGGACCCACATCAATACACATATATTTCTGTCAACTGCATAACCAACTAAAACAGACACACCCTCAACACAAACTGCCCCTAAACCAAGAGCTAATTAAACACAAACAGAGTTGTTATCACTCACCGCTGGCTGGAGTGGTGTATGGTAAGGGTGTTCTGAGCCAGAATATCCGAGTCAATAATAAGGCTCTCTGTGAAGAGAACTTTCTGCAACATGTTGATGGGAGAACCGGAGAGGGAAGGGAGAGCACTGTGGCTGGTGGCTGAGAACTCAAGGCCATCCCAAGGCCGCAGTGACTTACATTGAAGGAGGCCATTTTACCAACTTCTTTCGAGCCAGGGCCATTGGAAGGGGGCCATGTTCAGAGCAGATGTTCCTGTGTGACTGCTGCTTTCTCTGTGGGTGCATAAGGGACTGGGCTGAAAAGGAGGTGGGGACCGTGGGAAGCCAAAGCTGGTTCCCCTCTCCCAGTGCAAAGGAGAAGCGTGCTGCCTGTCATAAAAAGAAAACATTGTAAAGTGCCTGTTTATGTGCTGAAGTAATTTCTAATTACTGGAGGCAGGGAACGTGGTCTGGTGTGGTTAAAGGAGGGAGCTGGGCACCAGGACAGTGGCCATTCTGTTCTTTCTGCCCTTAGCC
This sequence comes from Marmota monax, assembly GCF_021218885.2. Classification (NCBI taxonomy): domain Eukaryota; kingdom Metazoa; phylum Chordata; class Mammalia; order Rodentia; family Sciuridae; genus Marmota; species Marmota monax. Next base: position 5,135,830 of record NW_026694610.1, read on the forward strand.
TCCTCGTGTGACTGGCTGCCAGTCACCTCACCTCCTCCCTCCTAGAACTCCCAGCTATATGATTTGGGTAAAAATTCCCATTCATTCAGAACTTAGCATCTGGCAGGTCTCAAGCCCCTTAAAAATTCAGGCTAATTAATAACATCCTTTCGAGGCCGGAAATTACTATTATGAAAGTCTCCTTGCTTGCAAAGAGGAACACAGAGTTTAATGTTCTCCCTCCAGGGGCTAGAATCCCTCCGTGTGGGTAGGAGCTAATCTTGGGCTATCACCACTCAACCCCACACCCTCCCAGACCACACCAAGGAACTCACAGGGTGCTCTGAGGATAAATGAGTGTTTATTCAACCTTTGGGACAACTCAGATTAGGTGTTAAAGAAATACAAAGCATTTCTAATACAGATGGGGGCTTTATTTTCTCAAAGCCACACTAGTATTCCTGAACCCTCAGCGCACTGGGTAGAGCTACTTCCTGGCCATCTTCTCTCTACTGAAGACTGTCATAAGTACAGGCTGTTGGAACTAGGCTGAATTAAGTTTCTTCATTTTACTTGTTAATTTTTCTCTGGGAAAAAAATTACAACATGCTCCTTGAAAAATAAATTTCAAATACTTAAAAAGTACACAATGAAGAGTTGACAGAGCAAAAAGAAAAAAATTCTTCCTTAAAATTTATTCTAGGGGGATCCAACATGGCGGCGAGAGGGGAGGCAGCGCTTTCAGTACCTCCTCAACAAAGGGGTCAGAGAGACGCATGGATACGCTTAGATATGACCTGCTGAGAAACTCCTAGCAAAATTCCACTAAAGAGAGACCGGCCGGGAATTGGAAGGATTTTTGGAGGTGACAGTCTGCGCTAGACGAGTGAATCTCCGCCACGCAGCGCAGAGGTCCAGACCCGCCAGCCGCTGCCCGCGCGACTCGGCGACTGTCGGCTGCCTGCACGCCGCCCCTGCGTCAGGGCGGATAGCCTCCCCGCCACGCAGCGCAGAGGTCCAGACCCGCCAGCCGCTGCCCGCGCGACTCGGCGACTGTCGGCTGCCTGCACGCCGCCCCTGCGTCAGGGCGGATAGCCTCCCCGCCACGCAGCGCAGAGGTCCAGACCCGCCAGCCGCTGCCCGCGCGACTCGGCGACTGTCGGCTGCCTGCACGCCGCCCCTGCGTCAGGGCGGATAGCCTCCGAGGCGCAGCGCAGCAGGAGTGGTGCAGGGACTCTAGGAAGAGGTCTCTCGCCAAGCCTTCATGAAATAGCAAACCGGGAGCTGAAACCAACCAGAGACAGACCAGTCCCACCCCTCCCTTCGGACACTCTGGCAAGGAGCCTGGGGCCTGCCATAGCAGAGTGGTGACATCACCAGAGTTCCGCCGACAGAATTCCTTCCCAGCGGAATCCACATTAGCAGGTGTGTGACTCCCACCCCCTCCAGATACAAGCAGCCAGGAAACCACCGGGGGCGTGTCTGTAGGGAAGCAGAGGGGACTCCAGATCCCCACCTCCCCTTAACACCAGCGGCGACACCCAAGATCTTAGCCGCCAGTTTCTGGGGGCGTGCCCACCAAAGGGGTCCTGAAAAATTTAACTGTTGGTTCCCAGATCACCCCACCACAGCACTGGGGCTTAATTGAATGACAGAGAGGGTGTTCATCGTTCGGGATATAGGACACGCGGTGGGGCTGCAAGTGTAATCAGATCCTTGGGGAACCGCCTCTGGTGAACAGGACCTGGCTGGCTGGCTGGGAGGAGGAACAGGGGGAGGGGCCGGATAAGTGAAAGGGCTCTGGACTAACAGGATTGAGAGACTCCCAGGAGCCACCGTACAGGGATTTCTGTCAGCACATAGAGGGCAGAAGCTCAGCTCAGAGGGCACAGCTCCGCCTATTGGAAGAGAAGAAAATGGGATTCAGCCATAGAGCAGGGGATGCCAGCATGGCAGAGATCTGATGTCATCGGAGAGCGGCCGAGGAGAAAACTTCATCGGTGCCAGCGGCGACGGAAACAGTTGGTCCCCTGGTAGGGAGGGTGAGTCACAGATACCCGAGTCTCTCTCGCTTTGTCGTTGAGCCAGAGGCGAGGAGAGGGGCCGCCGCCCACTCCCGCAAGGTAGGAAGACCTGCGACCAACCTGCAGATCAGGCCCAGCGGTCTGCAGGCGTGGTAAGAGGGGCAGGGCAGAGCCACCGCCCGCGCTGGCAAGGTAAGCAGACCTGCGACAGACCTGTGGATCAGGCCCAGCGGCCTGCCAGCGTGGTACACACTCCACCCCAACTGGAGTAGGGGCAGAGCAGAGCCTTAGCCCGCGCCCAGATCAGGCCCAGCGGCTCGCCTGTGTGGTGGTCAAGTGACCCCAATTGGAGTGGGGGCGGAGCGGAACTGACACCCTTGCCCACAAGGTGGGCAGACCTGCGACCAACCTGCAGATCAGGCCTAGCGGTCCCCGGGCGTGGTAGGAGGGGCAGGGCAGAGCCTTCGCCCCCACCTGCAAGGTAGGCAGACCTGCGACAGAACAGCGGATCAGGCCCAGGGGTCCGCGGGCGTGGTAGACACCTCACACCAATTGGAGGAGGGGCAGAGCAGAGCCCCTGCCCGCACCTGCAAGGGAGAATTTTCAACTATACAAGAGCAACATAAATATATAGGGGGGGGAAAATTTCAAAAACACAACAGTTTCACCAAGAAGAAAGAAACGCAAGCAGTATGAAAAGACAAGGAAAGAAAGGATTACAAGCAATGCAGGTCAGCTCAACTTTAGAAGAGGTAACAGCTGCAGCAGATGGAATGTCAGATAAAGAATTCAGGATATATATGCTTCAGATGATCTGGAGTATCAAGGAAGAAATTAGACAGCAAAATCAGACAATGAAAGATCACTTCGACAAGGAATTACACAAACAAATCCAGGAAGCAAAGGATCAACTATACAGGGAGATAGAGGTTATAAAAAACAAACAAACAGAAATCCTAGAAATGCAGGAAGCAATAAACCAACTTAAAAACTCAATTGAGAGTACTACCAGCAGAGTAGAACACTTAGAAGATAGAACATCAGACAATGAAGACAAAGTATTTCAACTTGAAAAGAACATAGACAGCTCAGCAAGACTGTTAAGAAACCATGAGCAGAACATCCAAGAAATATGGGATAACATTAAGAGACCAAACTTAAGAGTCATTGGGATACAGGAAGGTATAGAACTCCATACCAAAGGAATGAGCAATTTATTTAATGAAATAATACGAGAAAACTTCCCAGACTTGAAGAATGAGACAGAATCCCAAATTCTAGAAGCCTACAGGACGCCGAATGTGCAAAATTATAAGAGATCCACACCTAGACACATTATAATGAAGATGCCCAACATACAGAATAAGGAGAGAATTTTAAAAGCTACAAGAGAAAGGAAGCAGATTACATTTAGGGGCAAGCCAATCAGGATAACAGCTGATCTTTCAACACAGACTCTGAAAGCTAGAAGATCCTGGAATAACATATTTCAAACACTGAAAGAAAATGGGTTCCAACCAAGAATTGTGTATCCAGCGAAATTAAGCTTCAGGATGGAAGATGAAATTAAAACCTTCCACGACAAACAAAAGTTAAAAGAATATGCAGCTAGAAAACCATCTCTTCAAAACATCCTCAGCAAAACATTACAGGAAGAGGAAATGGAAAATAACAATGAAAACCAACAGTGGGAGGTAGGACAGTAAAGGGGGGGGAATAATCAAAGAGGAAAACAAACCATGTTTAGTAACATAAATAAACAAATATGGCTGGAACAACAACCCATATCTCAATAATAACCCTAAATGTTAATGGCTTAAACTCACCAATTAAGAGACACAGGCTAGTAGAATGGATCTCAAAACAAGACCCAACAATATGCTGCCTACAGGAGACGCATTTGATAGGAAAAGACATACATAGGCTGAAGGTGAAAGGTTGGGAAAAATCATATCACTCATATGGACTTCGGAAAAAAGCAGGAGTGTCCATACTCATATCAAATAAAATAGATTTCAAGCCAAAGTTAATCAAAAGGGATAAAGAGGGACACTACATACTGCTTAAGGGAACCATACACCAACAAGACATAACAATCATAAATATATATGCCCCAAACAATGGCGCAGCTATGTTCATCAAACAAACTCTTCTCAAGTTCAAGAGTCTAATAGACCACCATACAATAATCATGGGAGACTTCAACACACCTCTCTCGCCACTGGACAGATCTTCCAAACAAAAGTTGAATAAGGAAACTATAGAACTCAATAACACAATTAATAACCTAGACTTAATTGACATATATAGAATATACCACCCAACATCAAGCAGTTACACTTTTTTCTCAGCAGCACATGGATCCTTCTCAAAAATAGATCATATATTATGTCACAGGGCAACGCTTAGACAATATAAAGGAGTAGAGATAATACCATGCATCCTATCTGACCATAATGGAATGAAACTGAAAATCAACGATAAAAGAAGGAAGGAAAAAGCATACATCACTTGGAGAATGAACAATAGGTTACTGAATGATCAATGGGTTATAGAAGACATCAAGGAGGAAATTAAAAAATTCTTAGAGATTAATGAAAACACAGACACAACATATCGGAATCTGTGGGACACATTGAAAGCAGTTCTAAGAGGAAAATTCATTGCTTGGAGTTCATTCCTTAAAAAAAGAAAAAACCAACAAATAAATGATCTCATGCTTCATCTCAAAATCCTAGAAAAAGAAGAGCAAAACAACAGCAAAAGAAGTAGAAGGCAAGAAATAATTAAAATCAGAGCTGAAATTAATGAAATCGAAACAAAAGAAACAATTGAAAAAATTGACAAAACTAAAAGTTGGTTCTTTGAAAAAATAAACAAAATCGACAGACCCTTAGCGATGCTAGCGAAGAGAAGAAGAGAGAGAACTCAAATTACTAGCATACGGGATGAAAAAGGCAATATCACAACAGACACTTCAGAAATACAGAAGATAATCAAAAATTATTTTGAATCCTTATACTCCAATAAATTAGAAGATAGTGAAGGCATCGATAAATTTCTGAAGTCATATGATCTGCCCAGATTGAGTCAGGAGGATATAGACAACCTAAACAGACCAATATCAATCAAGGAAATAGAAGAAACCATCAAAAGACTACCAACTAAGAAAAGCCCAGGACCGGATGGGTATACAGCAGAATTTTACAAAACCTTTAAAGAGGAACTAATACCAATACTTTTCAAGCTACTTCAGGAAATAGAAAAAGAGGGAGAACTTCCAAATTCATTCTACGAGGCCAACATCACCCTGATACCTAAACCAGACAAAGACACTTCAAAGAAAGAAAACTTCAGACCAATATCTCTAATGAACCTAGATGCAAAAATCCTCAATAAAATTCTGGCGAATCGGATACAAAAACATATCAAAAAAATTGTGCACCATGATCAAGTAGGATTCATCCCTGGGATGCAAGGCTGGTTCAATATACGGAAATCAATAAATGTTATTCACCACATCAATAGACTTAAAAATAAGAACCATATGATCATCTCGATAGATGCGGAAAAAGCATTCGACAAAGTACAGCATCCCTTTATGTTCAAAACTCTAGAAAAACTAGGGATAACAGGAACATACCTCAATATTGTAAAAGCAATCTATGCTAAGCCTCAGGCTAGCATCACTCTGAATGGAGAAAAATTGAAGGCATTCCCTCTAAAATCTGGAACAAGACAGGGATGCCCTCTCTCACCACTTCTGTTCAACATAGTTCTCGAAACACTGGCCACAGCAATTAGACAGACGAAAGAAATTAAAGGCATAAAAATAGGAAAAGAAGAACTTAAATTATCACTATTTGCAGATGATATGATTCTATACCTAGCAGACCCAAAAGGCTCTACAAAGAAACTATTAGAGCTAATAAATGAATTCAGCAAAGTGGCAGGATATAAAATCAACACGCATAAATCAAAGGCATTCCTGTATATCAGCGACAAATCCTCTGAAATGGAAGTGAGGACAACCACTCCATTCAAAATATCTTCAAAAAAAATAAAATACTTGGGAATCAACCTAACAAAAGAGGTGAAAGACTTATACAATGAAAACTACAGAACCCTAAAGAGAGAAATAGAAGAAGATCTTAGAAGATGGAAAAATATACCCTGTTCATGGATAGGCAGAACTAACATCATCAAAATGGCGATATTACCAAAAGTTCTCTATAGGTTTAATGCAATGCCAATCAAAATCCCAAAGGCATTTCTTGTAGAAATAGAGAAAGCAATCATGAAATTCATATGGAAAAATAAAAGACCTAGAATAGCAAAAACAATGCTAAGCAGGAAGTGTGAATCAGGCGGTATAGCGATACCAGACTTCAAACTATACTACAGAGCAATAGTAACAAAAACAGCATGGTACTGGTACCAAAACAGGCGGGTGGACCAATGGTACAGAATAGAGGACACAGAAACCAATCCACAAAACTACAACTATCTTATATTTGATAAAGGGGCTAAAAGCATGCAATGGAGGAAGGATAGCATCTTCAACAAATGGTGCTGGGAAAACTGGAAATCCATATGCAACAAAATGAAACTGAATCCCTTTCTCTCGCCATGCACAAAAGTGAATTCAAAATGGATCAAGGAGCTTGATATCAAATCAGAGACACGCCGTCTGATAGAAGAAAAAGTTGGCTACGATCTACATACTGTGGGGTCTGGCTCCAAATTCCTCAATAGGACACCCATAGCACAAAAGTTAATAACTAGAATCAACAAATGGGACTTACTCAAACTAAAAAGTTTTTTCTCAGCTAAAGAAACAATAAGAGAGGTAAATAGAGAGCCTACATCCTGGGAACAAATCTTTACTCCTCACACTTCAGACAGAGCCCTAATATCCAGAGTATACAAAGAACTCCAAAAATTAGACAATAAGAGAACAAACAACCCAATCAACAAATGGGCCAAGGACCTGAACAGACACTTCTCAGAGGAGGACATACAATCAATCAACAAGTACATGAAAAAATGCTCACCATCTCTAGCAGTCAGAGAAATGCAAATCAAAACCACCCTAAGATACCATCTCACTCCAGTAAGATTGGCAGCCATCATGAAGTCAAACAACAACAAGTGCTGGCGAGGATGTGGGGAAAAGGGTACACTTGTACATTGCTGGTGGGACTGCAAATTGGTGCAGCCAATTTGGAAAGCAGTATGGAGATTTCTTGGAAAGCTGGGAATGGAGCCACCATTTGACCCAGCTATTCCCCTTCTTGGTCTATTCCCTAAAGACCTAAAAAGAGCATGCTACAGGGACACTGCTACATCGATGTTCATAGCAGCTCAATTCACAATAGCAAGACTTTGGAACCAACCCAGATGCCCTTCAATAGACGAATGGATTAAAAAATTGTGGCATTTATACACAATGGAGTATTACTCTGCATTAAAAAATGACAAAATCATAGAATTTGCAGGGAAATGGATGGCACTAGAGCAGATTATGCTAAGTGAAGCTAGCCAATCCCTAAAAAGCAAATGCCAAATGTCTCCTTTGATATAAGGAGAGTAACTAAGAACAGAGTAGGGACGAAGAGCATGAGAAGAAGATTAACATTAAACAGAGATGAGAGGTGGGAGGGAAAGGGAGAGAAAAGGGAAATTGCATGGAAATGGAAGGAGACCCTCAGGGTTATACAAAAGAACATACAAGAGGGAATGAGGGGAAAGGGAAAAATAATACAAGGGGGAGAAATGAAGGTCAATAGGGGGGGTAGAGAGAGAAGAAGGGTGGGGAGGGGAGGGGAGGGAGGAGGGGGGATAGTAGAGGATAGGAAAGGCAGCAGAACACAACAGACACTAGTATGGCAATATGTAAATCAATGGATGTGTAATTGATGTGATTCTGCAATCTGTATATGGGCTAAAAATGGGAGTTCATAACTCACTTGAAGCAAAGTGTGAAAGATGATATATCAAGAACTATGTAATGTTTTGAACAACCAACAATAAAAAAAAAAATAATAATAATATAAAATTTATTCTATCTCATCCCAGCTGCCCCCAGTCAAATTTACCAGTGCCAAACACTGTCCAGTTTCTTCTTGTCCTTCCTGGCAATCACAAAAATAAAGATTAACATCTGGGCAGCCAGAAAATATAGTCTAACTCCCAACTTCATTATTTCCCAGATATATAACTTGGCCCACATTTTTTAACCTAACTTTCAGTTTACCATCTGTAAAATGGAAATACTTAAAATACCTAGCTCACAGAGATATTTTGAAGATTAAATAAGGTACCCACTTTGTTCAGTTAAAGATGAGTCATGAGTTTTAGAAATATATACACTCCTTTATTTTACAAAGTAAAATCATTTGTAAAATTACTTTACAAAACAGAATCATCCCAAGGATAAGTTTACCAAGTACCTACTTTCATCCAACCTTCTGCTGTAGCCAAAAGAGTTTCTCTCCAGGTTAGTTTGTAAAAATGGGGGGCTATTCAGAATATCAGTAACCAACCTGATCCCATTCCTGAGATTCAGAAAGAATGTTTTGAACAATGAGATGTCAGGCAAAAATGCTGAGTGAGTACCACCTGAATATTAGCAATGCCTGGGGAGCAACCTTATTATTCAGTTTCATTTAGAATGTGTCATCATGTTAAATAGTGTTTCCAAAAATTGTGCTTATGTACTTTTGTCAATGATTTCTTGGTTAATTGCTTTATGTCCAGGAACATGCTCTATCCTTTGGCATTGGTTAAGCATTACTTTGGTCCAGCACATGAGTGAATTTTTTGAAAATGTTTCCAGAGTACTTTGAAGGGATGAGTACTGTGCAGTTTCTGGATGCATCCTTTAATATGGCCATAAATTTTTTTTTAACTATGTTGTTCAAATTTCCAAGGCTTCACTGAGTTTTGTTCTTTTTCTATCAATTACAGAGAACAGTATATTAGAAATTTCCCATTATGGTTGCTGATTTTTTTTTTCTTGTTTATTTTGTCAGTTTTGGTGGAGGCCAGACTCAGTGATTTCCAATTATATTTTTATCTAGTCAAGATCCTCTACCAGGGTGGCACACACCTATAATCCCAGCAGCTCAGGAGGCTGAGGCAGGAAGATCATGAGTTCAAAGCCAGCCTCAGCAACAGTGAAGCTCTAAGCAACCCAGTGAGACCCTGTTCCTAAATAAAATACAAAAAAGGGCTGGGGGTGTGGCTCCGTGGTTTCTGAGTGCAGTCCTGGTACCCCCGCCCCTCCAAAAAAAAAAAGGTTCACTACCATTTCCTTATTTATTTGGTGGTTTGGTTTTTGCCTACATTGTGGTACATAAACTAATGACAGCACTAATGGGTTTTTGGATGCTGCATGGTAGAAATTATTTTTAGTCTGATAAATTATACAGATCATTTAATTCATTGCATATTTAAATTCTTATTTAATTTTTAATATAAAATGTACTTTAAAAATAGCAAACCAGGTCATCTAATCCAAGATTTCATGATTAATTGCTTGAAATGGAACTAAAATTAGTTGCTTAAGTTCTTTTTTTAAGTACTTAGTGAACTGGGTTATGAATTACACTAGAATAGGGCAAATATCTTGAAGGTAGCCAACAAAAGACTGAGTTTTAAAAGAACTTAAGCTAGGTAATAAATTAAAGAAAAACCTATTACACAACAAGAAGCATGTCTTTAAATTATTGGAGTCTGCTATGCACCCTCTAGGCAGACAGTAAATACAGCGATGCCTCTTTATAAAGCCATAGTGGGGTTTGGGACTAATGCCAACATTATAGGATAATAATGGTTTTAAAGGTATTTAGTTATTTATACCCTACATTTTTGCAGAAACTACATTAAGTGTTATCTAGGTATACTTAATTATTACCTTTATATATTTACATGGTTTTTTTTTAAGTCTTGCTTTATGTATTTAATGTATAGTTCCTCTGAAACTACCAAATTTAAACTGTTGATTTCAGGTTGAACCTGCGTCCTTCTCTGTTTATGGCGTTGGGGTTATTTCACCAGTGGTTAAAATAAGTTTTGATATGGGATCATTTGTGGATGTTACCCTTCTTAACATCACTAACACAAGTAATGGGGAGTTTCCAGTAGTTAGATAAGTTTAAATGAAAAGGGTTTGGCTTCAATTCCCTAATAGTAGCAAAGCTGATATCTGTAAAGTCTCCAGAGGGTGCAAAGCACTTTCACAGACACTGTTGAATTTCAATTTATACTACCTTATGAATAGATCAGATGATTTTAGGCAATGTGGGATGGTACCCTGGGGGGATTATAATTTAGATTTTTGAAGTTACAGAGTTATCTTTTAGGACATTTGAAAGCAGCTGGTATATTTCAGGAGAAAATGGATTTTATCTTTAGGGAGGGCCTCCCCTTTGTTCTAGGAGGGAACACTGTCAAGAGATAAAACTCAGCACATTCAAGCAGTGTTTGGAAATCCTGTTAGATTGAAATGTTATGAATTTGGTTTCATAATGTAAAATGAATCTATTAGCAAGACTGGGACTCCAAAACATTAAACAACTTTTTATGTTTGTTCTAAGTTTCCTTATATTGAAAACTATTGTTTTTACTTGATATAGTTATTTCCTAAATACTAGCTCATAGGAAAGAAGCAAATGACCAATGGTCAGGAAAAACAAACAAGGTTGACCTATTTTTCATATCACCCTGAAAAGACTGTGAAATGCACTAGGCCTTGTACAGATCTCACTGGCTAAACCAGTTATTTCTCAAATATAGTGTCAATAAGAGCTTCACATCCCAGGCATCAGGCTTTGGTACATATATGGTAAACTATTATTATGGCCATGTCCCTGCCATTTGGGCCAGGCTGTATATATGAGGTGAGGGTTGGCATTTCCTTGAAGAAACTGGATCTCTTACAATAATTATTCATCCTGGCAAAGAAAACAAAACTTGTGATGATAATTCTAAAATATGCCCATTGTTAGGAGCTGGGCTGGTTCTGCATCTCATGAAAGCTTGACAGGAGCTATGCACATCGGTTTGAGTCTAATTATAAGCAAATGTGATTAACCACAAAGCTAATGAAGCTCAATCTTTAAAGGTCTCACTTGGAGGCCTAGCAATGCATATGCATGGTCATTTTTTTATAATTTGCAAAAGCAATATATTTTTGTGTTCTTTTTCTTACAGAAGGCCCCCAAATTTTATAAACCTCATTCTTCTATAGAATCTGGATCTGACCTGTTTCTCAATTAATCTGCATAATACTTTTGTGATCTCTGAGCATTCAATATAGTTCTGTTAAATTTTGCAGCCTTGTCTTGGCTTCTATTTGGAAGAATTAAAGGAGACTGAGCCTATATTGGGCATGACAAGTGTGTGGTCATGGCTCAGTGTCCTGGAGAAGCTAGTAATGAGGTTGACCAGCAGAAAGTGGAACAATGGTCTGGGCTGACCGTTGGGAGCAGGTGACTGGTCTTAAAAAGGAAGGCGTGGGCCAACACAGGAAAGGGCCCCAGCAAAATATACTTGGCACCATTTCTACACAAGTTAGAGGCAGTTAGAGGCGAAGGATCCTTGAACAAATATCCTTTAAAACACTGTATGTGTGAGAATCTATTGGAGTTGTTTTCATTTTAGAGATTAGAGGGACTAAAGACCAAGAGATGAGGCAGACAACTTGAGCCAGACTGTGAAACTAATTAACAGAATTTACAGGAATAAAGCCCAAGTCTCCAGGATTTCACAGTCAGTTCCCATCATTCTGAAAGTGGTACCTTAAGGGCCAGAGGTCCCCATGGGGAAACTGAGCAAAAGGGAAAAAAGCAACATTAAGCTCAATTTAGTTGGGGTCATAGTGAAATATTACCTGTTTACGTGAAGTGCTTGATAACATCCCCAAATTCTTGAGTTTTCAAACTAGACTTCTTAGTTAAGGCTCTGTTACTCTGAACCACTCACTATCTGATTCCATTCCTAAGAAATCCAAAAGAGGGCAAAGCCACTCCATGCTGATAGAAATCAGAAAGTGATCAAGGACGGGTGCAGGAGAATTAATGGAAAAGGAGACCCAAGGGAACTTTTCTTGTTTTGTATCTTATTGAAATCAAATCAAATAATTAGGAACTGCACATTTCATTGTATATTAGATAAACCTCAATTAAAAAATAAAGCAAATAAGACTAGCCAGAACACCCACAACAATAAAAATTAAATACAAATTACTGTGCAGAGGCTTGAATAAAGACTCTCGGGACTCCGGGAGGTAAGACTCGATTCTTCCTGCAAGGGAAAATGTTTCCCACATTACTATGTGCCCTGTATCTGTCATCCTTGTATCTCTCACTGTCACTGAGGAACAATGCCAGAGGCAGACACAGGATGATTATCAGGCAAAACAATATTATTACTAGAAAAACTGGGCAATGTTTCCAGCAAAATCCTCTCCCAGTCATAGGTTATATTGCCTTTCCCTCAAACCTCTGATACTCCCCACTCATTGCTGTAGATTTTTTTTTTTTTTAACAATCTCTATGACCCTGTGTGTGTGTCAGTTCTTCAGTACTCTGGCTCAACAGGACTAATTCCAAGAAAAGGAAGTACAGACTTTCTTTTTTTTTAACTTTTACACTCATTGCCTTATTGATATTTTTTATTTAAATATACATATTTGTTCTTATTATAAAAGAAATAGACCTGGCATAAATATCATCTACAGAGAAAGAATAAATCAAGTTAAAGTGTCAATTGTCCCCAGTGTTGATCTATATTTTAATATAACCTCAATAAAAATCCCAGCAGTCTCTTACAGAGAAATTGACAAAAAAAGATTCTAAAATTCATATTAAAAATAAAGGATCTAAAAAAGCTAAATTATTCTGAAAAAGAAAAACAAAGTTGGGAGGCTTACACTGCCTAATTTGAAAACTTATAATAAAGCTACAATGATTAAGACGGTATAGCATTGGTGTCAAGATAGAAAAATAGATTCAGGAAATAGATTGGAGGGCTTAGGTAGAGACCCATACATATTTTGTCAATTTGTTTAAAAGGTGAAAATATAATTTGGGGTCAAAATGATCAACAAATAGTTCTGTAACAAGTATATATCCACATGGAAGAAATAAAAACAAGTTTGATAACATTCTTTTCACCACAAAAAAAAAATCAACTCAAAAGGAGTCACAAATATAAAGTAAAACCTTAAATTATAAAACTTCTGAGAGAAAATATTTGATCAGGCAAAGAATTCTTAAAGCATTTAATCAAACATTTATATGTATATATATAATCTACAAAATAAAAAATATGAAATGAACCCTATTAAAATTTAAAACTTTTACTCTTTGAAATAATTAAGAAAATGAAAAGGTAAATCACAAACTGGACAAAAAGGCTTGCAAAACAAATCTTGCAAAGGGCTCTACATTCCAACTGTATGAAGAATTCCCACAACCCAATAATAAGTCCAATTCATTTTTTATTCTTTTTATACATGACAGTAGAACATATTTTGACATATCATACATACATACATACATACATGGAGTATATCTTCCCATTCTTGGGGTTGTACATGGTGTGCAGTTACACTGGTAATGTAGTCATACATGAACAGAGGAAAGTTATGTCCTATTCATTCTACTGTCTTTCCCATTCCCATCCCCCCACCCCATTTCCCCCATTATGCCCTGTCCAATCTGGGGAACCTCACCTTCTCTCATCCTCACCCCCTGCCTATTGCCAGTCAGCATCTACATATCAAAGAGAACATTAAATGCCTTTGGTTTGGGGGGATTTGTTTATTTTATTTAGCATTATAGTCTCTAATTTCATTCATTTACCAGCAAATGCCATGATTTTATTCTTCTTTATAGTGGATTAATATTCCATTGTGTATATATACCACATTTTCTTTATCCATTCATCTGTTGAAGGGCATCTACATTGGTTCCATAGCTTAGCTATTGGGAATTGAGCTGCTATAAACATTGATGTGGCTGTGCCACTGTAGTATTCTGATTTTAAGTCCTTTGGGTATATATCAAGGAGTGGTTATTCCATCCCAAGTTTTCTAAGGAATCTCCAAACTGCTTTCTAGAATGGTTGCACCAATGTGCATTCCTACCAGCAATATATGAGTATACCTTTTCCCCCACATCCTTGCCAAAATTTATTGCTACCTGTATTCTTGATAATTGCCATTCTCATTAGAGTGAGATAAAATCTCAGTGTCATTTTAATTTGCATTTCTCTAACTGCTAGAGATGTTAAGCATTTTTTCATATATTTGTTGATCATATTTCTTCTTCTGTGAAGTGTCTATTCAGTTTCTTTGCACATTTACTGATTTGGTTTTTTGGTGTTGTTTTATTCATTCATTCATTCATTCATTCTAACTTGTTGTGGTATTGAGCTCTTTTACTTCTTTGTGTATCCTGAAGATTAGTGCCCTATCTGAGGTACAGGTGGCAAAGATTTTCTCTCATTCTGTAGACCCTCTCTTTTCATGTTTTTGATTGTTTCCTTTCTGTGAAGAAGCTTTTTAATTTGATACCATCCCATTTATTGATTCTTGATTTTACTTCTTGTGTTTTAGGAGTCTTGTTGAGGAAATTGGTTCCTAAGCTGACATGTTGGAGTGTTGAGCCTACATTTTCTTCTAGTAGGCACAGGGTCTCTGGTCTAATTCCTAGGTCCTTGATCCACTTTGAGTTGAGTTCTGTGCAGGGTGAGAGATAGGGGTTCAGTTTCATTCTGCACATATGGATTTCCAGTTTTCCCAGTACCATTTGTTGAAGAGGCTATCTTTTCTCCAGTGTAACTGTATTTATGTGGTTTGTCTCTGTATCTTCTATTCTGTACTGTTGGTCTTTTTGTTTGTTTTGGTGCCAATACCATGCTGTTTTTGTTACTAGTTTTGTAGTAGAGTTTAAGGTGTGATTTTAAGATGGCTCCTGCTTCACTTTTCTTGCTGAGAATTGCTTTAGCTATTCTGGGTCTTTTATTGTTCCAATGAATTTTGTGGCTGCTTTTTCTATTTCTATGAAGAATGTCATAGAAACCTTAATAGAAATTCCATTAAATCTGTACAATGCTTTTGGTAGTTTGGCCATTTTGACAGTGTTAATTCTGTGTATCCAAGAACATGATAGATCTTTTCATCTTCTAAGGTCTTCTTTAATTTTTTTTTCTTAGAGTTCCATAGTTTTCATTGCAGAGATCTTTTACCTATTTTGTTAGATTTATTATCAAGTATTTTTTTGAGGCTATTGTGAATGGGATAGTTTTCTTAATTTCTCTTTCAGTTGATTCATCACTGATGTATAGGAATACAATTGATTTATGGGTGCTAATTTTATATCCTGCTACTTTGCTGAATTTATTTATGAGTTCTGGATGTTTTCTAGTGAAGTTTTTTTGGTCTTCTAAATATAGAATCATATTATCAACAATAGGGATATTTTGAGTTTTTCTTTTCCTATCTGCATCATTTTATTTTATTTTATTTTTAGTTGTAGTTGGACACAATACCTTTATTTATTTATTTATTTATTTATTTATTTTTATTGGTTGTTCAAAACCTTACAAAGCTCTTGACATATCATATTTCATACATTAGCTTCAAGTGAGTTATGAACTCCCATTTTTACCCCAAATACAGATTGCAGAATCACATCGGTTACACATCCACATTTTTACATAATGCCCTATTAGTAACTGTTGTATTCTGCTACCTTTCCTATCCTCTACTATCCCCCCTCCCCCTCCCCTCCCATCTTCTCTCTCTACCCCATCTACTGTAATTCATTTCTCTCCTTGTTTATTTTCCCATTCCCCTCACAACCTCTTATATGTAATTTTGTATAACAATTAGGGTCTCCCTCCATTTCCATGCAATTCCCCTTTTCTCTCCCTTTCCCTCCCACCTCATGTCTCTGTTTAATGTTAATCTTTTCTTCCTGCTCTTCCTTCCTGCTCTATTCTTAGTTGCTCTCATTATATCAAAGAAGACATTTGGTATTTGTTTTTTTAGGGAATGGCTAGCTTCACTAAGCATAATCTGCTCTAGTGCCATCCATTTCCCTGCGAATTCCATGATTTTGTCATTTTTTAGTGCTGCGTAATACTCCATGGTGTATAGATGCCACATTTTTTTAATCCATTCATCCATTGAAGGGCATCTGGGTTGGTTCCACAGTCTAGCTATTGTGAATTGTGCTGCTGTGAACATCGATGTGGCAGTATCCCTGTAGTACGCTCTTTTAAGGTCTTCAGGGAATAGTCCAAGAAGGGCAATAGCTGGGTCAAATGGTGGTTCCATTCCCAGCTTTCCCAGGAATCTCCATACTGCTTTCCAAATTGGCCTCACCAATTTGCAGTCCCACCAGCAATGTACAAGAGTACCCTTTTCCCCACATCCTCTCCAGCACTTGTTTTTGACTTCATAATGGCTGCCAATCTTACTGGAGTGAGATGGTATCTTATGGTGGTTTTGATTTGCATTTCTCTGACTGCTAGAGATGGTGAGCATTTTTTCATGTACTTGTTGATTGATTGTATGTCCTCCTCTGAGAAGTGTCTGTTTAGGTCCTTGGCCCATTTGTTGATTGGGTTATTTGTTATCTTATTGTCTAATTTTTTGAGTTCTTTGTACACTCTGGATATTAGGGCTCTATCTGAAGTGTGAGGAGTAAAAATTTGTTCCCATGATGTAGGCTCTCTATTTACCTCTCTTATTGTTTCTCTTGCTGTGAAAAAACTTTTTAGTTTAAGTAAGTCCCATTTGTTGATTCTTGCTATTAAGTCTTGTGCTATGGGTGTCCTATTAAGGAATTTGGAGCCCGACCCCACAATATGTAGATCGCAGCCAACTTTTTCTTCTATCAGGTGCAGAGTCTCTGATTTGATATCAAGGTCCTTGATCCATTTTGAGTTAACTTTTGTGCATGGTGAGAGAAAGGGATTCAGTTTCATTTTGTTGCATATGGATTTCCAGTTTTCCCAACACCATTTGTTGAAGATGCTATCCTTCCTCCATTGCATGCTTTTAGCCCCTTTATCAAATATAAGATAGTTGTAACTTTGTGGATTAGTCTCTGTGTCCTCTATTCTGTACCATTGGTCCACCCACCTGTTTTGGTACCAGTACCATGCTGTTTTTGTTACTATTGCTCTGTAATATAGTTTGAAATCTGGTATCGCTATACCTCCTGATTCGCACTTCCTGCTTAGAATTGCTTTTGCTATTCTGGGTCTTTTATTTTTCCATATGAATTTCATGATTGCTTTATCTATTTCTACAAGCAATGCCATTGGGATTTTGATTGGCATTGCATTAAACCTATAGAGAACTTTTGGTAATATCGCCATTTTGATGATGTTAGTTCTGCCTATCCATGAACAGAGTATATTCTTCCATCTTCTAAGATCTTCTTCTACTTCTCTCTTTAGGGTTCTGTAGTTTTCATTGTATAAATCTTTCACCTCTTTTGTTAGGTTGATTCCCAAGTATTTTATTTTTTTTTTGAGGATATTGTGAATGGAGTGTTTTTCCTCATTTCCATTTCAGAAGTTTTGTCGCTGATATACAGAAATGCCTTTGATTTATGCGTGTTGATTTTATATCCTGCCACTTTGCTGAATTCATTTATTAGTTCTAGTAGTTTTTTTGTAGACCCTTTTGGGTCTGCTAGGTATAGAATCATGTCATCCACAAATAGTGATAATTTAAGTTCTTCTTTTCCAATTTTTATGCCTTTAATTTCTTTCGTTTGTCTAATTGCTCTGGCCAGTGTTTCTAGAACTATATTGAATAGAAGTGGTGATAGAGGGCATCCCTGTCTTGTTCCAGATTTTAGAGGGAATGCCTTCAATTTTTCTCCATTCAGAATGATGCTAGCCTGAGGCTTAGCATAGATAGCTTTTACAATGTCAAGGTAAGTTCCTGTTATCCCTAGTTTTTCTAATGTTTTGAACATAAAGGGATGCTGTACTTTGTCGAATGCTTTTTCTGCATCTATCGAGATGATCATATGGTTCTTATCTTTAAGTCTATTGATGTGGTGAATAACATTTATTGATTTCCATATATTGAACCATCCTTGCATCCCAGGGATGAATCCTACTTGATCATGGTGCACAATTTTTTTGATGTTCCTTTGTATCCAATTCACCAGAATTTTATTGAGGATTTTTGCATCTAGGTTCATCAGAGATATTGGTCTGTAGTTTTCTTTCTTTGAGGTGTCTTTGTCTGGTTTCGGAATCAGGGTGATGTTGGCCTCATAGAATGTATTTGGAAGAGCTCCCTCTTTTTCTATTTCCTGAAATAACTTGAAAAGTATTGGTATTAATTCTTCTTTAAAGGTTTTGTAAAACTCCGCTGTATACCCATCCAGTCCTGGGCTTTTCTTGGATGGTAGTCTTTTGATGGTTTCTTCTATTTCCTCTATTGATATTGGTCTGTTTAGGTTGTCTATATCCTCCTGACTCAATCTGGGCAAATCATATGTCTTAAGAAATTTATTGATGTCTTCACTATCTTCTATTTTATTGGAATATAGGTTTTCAAAATAATTTCTAATTGTCTTCTGTATTTCTGTACCATCTGTTGTGATATTGCCTTTTTCATCCCGTATGTTAGCAATTTGAGTTCTCTCTCTTCTTCTCTTCGTTAGCATGGCTAAGGGTCTGTCAATCTTATTTATTTTTTCAAAGAACCAACTTTTAGTTTTGTTAATTTTTTCAATAGTTTCTTTTGTTTCAATTTCGTTGATTTCCGCTCTGATTTTAATTATTTCTTGCCTTCTGCTGCATTTGCTGTTGTTTTGCTCTTCCTTTTCTAGGGCTTTGAGATGAAGTGTGAGCTCATTTATTTGTTGGTTTTTCCTTTTTTTGAGGAATGACCTCCAGGCAATGAATTTCCCTCTTAAAACTGCTTTCATTGTGTCCCATAGATTCCGATATGTTGTGTCTGTATTTTCATTTATCTCTAAGAATTTTTTGATTTCCTCCTTTATGTCTTCTGTAACCCCTTGATCATTCAGTAACATATTGTTCATTTTCCATGTGATATAGGATTTTCCCTTCCCTCTATTATCATTGATTTCCAGTTTCATTCCATTATGATCAGATAAAATGCATGGTATTATCTCCACCCCTTTATATTTACTGAGGGTTGCCCTATGGCATAATATATGGTCTATTTTTGAGAAGGATCCATGTGCTGCTGAGAAAAAAGTATATCCACTTGATGATGGTTGATATATTCTATATATGTCAGTTAAGTCTAGGTTATTGATTGTGATATTGAGTTCTATAGTTTCTTTATTCAACTTTTGTTTGGAGGATCTGTCCAATGGTGAGAGAGGTGTGTTGAAGTCACCCATAATTATTGTGTTGTGGTCTATTTGATTCTTGAACTTGAGGAGAATTTGTTTTATGAACGTCACAGCACCATTATTTGGTGCATAAATATTGATAATTGTTATATCTTGTTGGTGAATGGTTCATTTTAACAGTATATAATGTCCTTCCTTATCCCTTTGGATTAACTTAGTCTTGAAGTCAATTTTATTCGATATGAGGATGGCCACCCCTGCTTGCTTGCGAGGACCGTGTGCGTGGTATATTTTTTCCCAGCCTTTCACCTTCAGCCTGTGTATGTCTTTTCCAGTCAGATGTGTCTCCTGGAGGCAGCATATTGTTGTATTTGTTTTTTTAATCCATGTTACCAGCCTATGTCGCTTTATTGGAGTGTTTAAACCATTGACGTTTAGAGTTACTATTGATATATGGTTTGTACTTCCAGCCATGTTTGATTATTTATCTCTCTTTTTTTTTAATTTAGTTTGTTTCTCCATGATTAGCTTTCCCCCCGCTGTCTGTCTTTACTGAGGTTCTTCCCACTGTTGGCTTTGGTTATTGCTTTTCATTTCTTCCTTGTGTAGTGTTTTGCTCAAGATGCTTTGCAATGCTGGTTTTCTGGCCGCAAATTCTTTTAGCTTTTGTTTATCATGAAAGATTTTTATTTCGTTGTCGTACCTGAAGCCTAATTTTGCTGGATACAGAATTCTTGGTTGGCATCCATTGTCTTTCAGTGTTTGAAATACGTTGTTCCAGGATCTTCTCGCTTTCAGCGTCTGTGATGAAAAATCCGTTGTTAACCTTATTGGTTTACCCCTGAATGTAATCTGCCTCCTTTCTCTTGTAGCTTTTAATATTTTCTCTTTGTTCTGTATATTGGATATCTTCATAACAATGTGTCTTGGCATTGGTCTACTGTGATTTTGTATGCTCGGTGTCCTGTATGCATCTACAATTTGTATATCTGTTTCCTTTTTTATTTCTGGAAAGTTTTCTGTAATTATTTCATTTAGCAGGTTACTCATTCCCTTGGTTTGAATCTCTATACCTTCCTCTATCCTGATGACTCTTAAATTTGGTTTTTTTATGTTATCTCATATCTCTTGGATGTTTCTCTCGTGATTTTTAACCAGCCTATCTGAGTTGGCTACACTCTTTTCAAGATGATATATTTTGTCTTCATTATCTGACATTCTGGCTTCTACTTGCTCCACTCTATTAGTGATACTCTCATTTGAGTTTTTAATTTGGTTTATAATTTCCTTCATTTCTAAGATTATTGTTTGATTCTTTTTTATAATCTCTATCTCCTGATAAAGATGCTTAAGTTCTTCTTTTATCTGTTTATGTAATTCATTCTCAATGTGTTCTTTCGCTGCTTGAATTTGCTGTCTCGTATCCTCTTTAAGGTTCCATTCCATCTGTCTAAGGTATTCCTTGAGTTCTTTATATGACCATTTTTCTGATGACTCTATATCCTCCTGAATATTTAGGCTGTCCTGCATTGTTTGTACTCCTTTTCTTCCTTGCTTTTTCATGCTGCTCATGTTGCTTCTTGTTCTGTTTGACTGCTGAGTTACTGTTTACTCCTATAAATTTATTTGATATTTGGGAGGAAAGGTATTAGAAGGGAAGGGAAGAAGTCACTAAAGAGAATGAGAGTAAGCAGGTAGAATTCAAGGAAGGGGGAATAAGAAAATTGAAAAGACAGAAGAAAAGAAGAAAAAGAAAAAAAATAGAAAATTAAAAATAATAATAATAAAAATGAAAATGAAAATTAAAAATAAAATAAAATGAATTTAAAAAATTTTTTAAAAAAAAAGCAACAACAACAAAATTAATAAATGCAGTCTTAGAGTTCGATTAACTACTCTTCCGGTAGGTGGAGCTGTGCCCACTGGGCCAAGCTTCTCCTCTCAGTAGGCGGGAGCCAATCACTGTGCAGCAGCCCTTCCTCCCGGACTGGGCAGGTCTCCAATCTTGAGTGCCTAGGGCCTTCTCTTGTGTCTAGTCACTTCCCCACTTTTCCTCGAGCCAGGCCCCGCTCACTGGTGACGCTCACCACAATACTGGCTACACGCCAGGTCTGCTGCTCCTGTGATCCCTGTTTTCATGAATGCCTGGGCATACTCTCCCTGTTTGCCATTCCCTCGGACCCTAAGTTTGTAGAGCTTGGGGCTGAGAACCCCCAGCGAATTTGCTTGCCCTCTGGTAGCCACGCCCCCGGAAGCTGGTGCAAGAGACCTCAGTTGTCAACACTGGTGGGAGCGGTAGCTGGGAGTTCCGCGCCATGGGTCCGGCGCCACTCCTGATTCCCCCGTGTGGGCAGGGCTGTTCGCAGAGCAGGGCGGGCGGGCCTGTTCGCCACACGGGCAGGGCTGTTCACAGAGCCAGGCGGGCGGGAGCTGTTCACCCGAGGGGGGGGGGCCGTCGTTTGCAGCGCCAAACCGGGGGGGGGGGGGGTGGTTGGTCGTTTGCAGTGCCGAACCACCACAGGCAGTTCACAGAGCCCGGCCGGCAGGGGCCCAGGCAGGCAGCAGCCGATCGTACGTTCGCTGCAACGTGTGGGCAGCAGCCATTCGGCCGCGGCCGGCGGGACTGTGCCCCTGCTCCATGTTGCCGAGATTCACTCGTCTGGGACAAATTGACACCTCCAATAAACTTACTAATTCCCGGCAGGTCTCCTTTCAGCGGAATTTTGATAGAAGTTTCTCAGCAGGTAGCATGTAGGTGTATTAATGGGTCTCTCTGATCCTGTTACTGCGGAGGCATTGAAAGTGCTGCCTCCTTGCCGGCCGTCATGTTGGGTCCCTATTTATTTATTTTTATGTGGTGCTGAGGATCAAACCTAGGGCCCTGCATGTGTGAAGCAAATGCTCTACCGCTGAGCCACAACCCCAGCCCCAAAATACATTTTTAGTTGTTGACAGACCTTTATTTTGTCTACTTATTTATATGCAGTGCTGAGAATTGAACCCAGTTCCTCACACATGCTAGGCAAGCGCTCTACCACTGAGCCACACCCCCAGCCCTCTGCATCATTTTAATTTCTTTCTCCTAATTGCTCTGGCTAGAGTTTCCAATACTATGTTGCATATAAGCAGTAAAAGAGGGCATCTCTATCTTGTTTCAGTTTTTAGAGTGAATGCTTTCAATTTTTCTCCATTTAAAATGATGTTGAGCTTGTATTTAGCATATGTAGTTTTTATAATTGTTGAGGTATGCTCCCCAATCCCTAGTTTTTCTAATGTTTTGAACCTGAATGGATGCTGTATTTTGTCAAGTGCTTGTTCGGCATCTATTGAGATATCCATGTGATTCTTGCATTTAAGTCTACTGATGTGATGAATTACGTTTATTGATTTCCATATATTGAAACATCCTTGTATCCCTGGATGAACCCCACTTGATAATGGTATGCTATCTTTTTAATATGTCCAATAATAAATCAATTCAATAAGAAATTTGAAAAAGATTTGAACAGTCACATCAAAAGAAGATAGAAAATTAGCCAGTTAAATATGTTTACCATGTTGTCACTAGGAATCCAAATTAAAACCACAATGAAATACCATACGATTCTACTAGAATGGCTACAATTAGAAATACTGACAGTAGCAATGTTGAAGAGAACATAAAGCCACTCCAACTCTCATAAATTTCTGGTGGGAATGCAAAATGGTATATCCACTTTGGAAAATAGCTTAGCAATCCCGTGTCAAAATATTTTACCAAGAGAAATAAAAATACATGTCTACACATGACCTGCATGTGAAATAGTCATAGAAGCATTATTCATAACAGCCCCAACATGAAAAATCCCCAAATATCCACTCTACCAGTGCATAAATAAACAAATTTGATATTGTTGTTTACTGGCAATAAAAAGAAGTAAACTATCAATGCATATGACAATGTAGATGAATTTTAAAAAAACAAGTAGGGAAGAAGCCAAATATTAAGTCATGATTGTATAATTCCATTTATATGAACATCTAGAGTAGATGAACCCACTGTGGC
Source organism: Marmota monax (assembly GCF_021218885.2). NCBI lineage: Eukaryota > Metazoa > Chordata > Mammalia > Rodentia > Sciuridae > Marmota > Marmota monax. The sequence goes on from NW_026694610.1 coordinate 5,159,247, forward strand.
ATAAAACAAATCATTGATTCCTGAGGATTGGTTTTAAGGGCAGAGAGAACTTTTTATGGTGATGAAAATGTTCTGTTTCTTGATTGTGGTGGTGGTTTATGCTGACTGCCCATCATTGCTGACATTCATCTCAAACTGTTTACTTAAAATGGGTGAATTTTATCACTTGTAAATTATACCTTAATAAACATGAAGAGAGTGGTAAGAAAGGCTAGTTTCCAAAGTATGTATGGTGTTTACCTATTTAGCATAGGAGTAAAGGGAACAAGAAGAGTAGCTTTATCTTTTCAAAACTATTTGAAATTTATTTCAGCAAATATGTTACTTTTGTTATTTTTTAATAAAAACTAATACAATGCTTATATAAAGAATAATATTTAGGGGCTGGTATGTGGCTCAGTTGGTGGAGTACTTGCCTAGCATGCACAAAGCCCTGGGTTCAATTCCCAGCACCACCAAAAATAATAATGATATTTAAAATTCTCAGCCCAAGTAAAAATTTCAGAAAAGATCACATCAGTATTGTTTGTTTGTTTGTTTTATGTGAGAGGGAGAAAAGGAGGAAGAGGTGGGGAGGAGAAGGAAGGTAGGGTTAAAGAAAGAGAGGAATCTCCCAGAACGCTGCCATCTTCCTCCCATAATCAGTAATGCTCTAAACAGGGTTACAAATGTGGTTGTTTTATGTAGTATTTATTATTTCTGGAATCTTCAGTACAGCACTCTTCAATACTTTAACCTAAAAATTTCAGCTCAACCCAATAGTATTTCTTGAATGCCTAGTATGTACCCAACTTTGTAACAGGTTTATGAAGGACTCAGAAGAGGGAGTTCAAGTAACAAATAAAAATATTTGGAACTCATTTATTCAATTTTTATATTTTAAGTTTTGACATGTAATTATAAAGAAAGCATTGAAGCCAGCATACCTGTAATCCCAACAACTTGAGAGGCTTAGGCAGGAGGATTGCAAGTTCAAGATGAGCCTAAGCAATTTAGTGAGGTCCTAAATAACTTAGCTAGACCTGTTTCAAAATTAAAAATAAAGGGCTGGGGATGTAGCTCAGTGGTAAAACACCCCTGTGTTCAATCTTTGCTACAAGAGAAAAAGAAAGATAGAAAACACTGAATTTCAGTTCTTATTATAATTCCTCCAGGAAAAAAAAAAGTCAAATTATTCTAAAAACTTTCAGCCAAATAGAAGTTAATCTTTAACCGATCTGAAGATTTTTTAAAACTGAACAAAAATATACCCTATAAATCACCTGTCCAGCAAGCACAGGGCCCATGATGCTGATTGACGCTAACAATGGTTCACCAGTTTGTCAAAGGCTGAGTCATTGGGCCAATGACTCATTACCCAAAACCTTTTTGATACCTTAGTAATTCTTAGCTTTGATTCTACCAGACTTAATTGTCCATACTTAATCTTATAAAGTCCTTAGAAAAAAATGTCTTCAAATTCAGTAAATCTCAGAATATGAGTGTAAAAAACAGAAGAAGTACTCCTCCAATTGATAGATGAGAAATCTCGCAAATTGCTCCAACACCCTTCCATCACAACCCATGGTCTCTGAGTTATCTTCAGACACCCTTGGGATCCATGGAGGGCTGAAATAGATTAATAAAAATGGGTATACTTCATCATAAATAGTCATCCAAGCTACTAAAATTAAAACTAATTTTAAAATTAAAACTAATTTTTTTCCTTCTCTCTTTTTTTTCAGGACCACAGTACCCTGATCCCAGTGGATGATCTGGAAATGACATATCCAGTTTGTAGAAACAAGAGACTTTCAGAACTAAGTAACTAGGGAGAAATCTCTCTGGAAGCCAAGGTAGTCTACAGGAAAAGGGGTTTTGCCTCTGCCTATTGATTGATCTGAATCCCTGGCTAGAGTAGTCTACAGAATCTAGTCACGTAAAATAGAACTTTGCATCGCAGAGCATGACATAGTTCCCATGTCACAAGGCAGGTGAGGACTGTGATGCATATCTTCTTTCCTTTTTCATAGAAGAATAAACTCGCTTGTATCATCACTTGATTTCAGGAGTATGGTTCTGAAAGCTTAGCCAAACCACAGGCAGCATGAAGACAAACTTCACCAGAAAGCCTTTCCTGTATGTCCAAGAGAACATACAGCCATGCCTCCAGGCATAAAGCTCACTGGTTCTCCAAAGGGTGACCTGATTCTGGTCTCCCTCATCTCCCAGTTTACAGTGGGCCCCTCACCATTCTCTGGACCTCTTCCTAAACAAGAGGCTAGTAAGTGAAACTGAGGCAGCATTAACATGTATGTGTAGGAAAGGTGACAAGGAGTGAAGAGAAATAGAAAGATAAAGAAATCATGGCCAGAGATTAAAAAGGGAAGGGCAAAGAATCAAGCAAGATAACCTGTTCACTCTTGGACATGTAGCGACTTCTTTTATGTGTGGTGCCTCATTCTCCCTGCATCCAGGTGGTGGCACTGGTGCTCTTTCTGCCTTACCTTGTGGGTGGTGTTCAGTTTGTCTCCCTAAAACAGGAGGAACTCTAGGAGTAAAGGAAGAGATGAGAACACTTGGCTGCCCAGTATTGAATCCGTTGAAGCAAAGCTCCCTGGAGGACCATTCCTTTGCAACACATTGCCCTAACAAGGATGTAGCCAGGGGAGCGAAAAGAAAAGGAATTGGGCAATAATGGAACAACAGATGCTATGGGTGGGACATTCCAGGATTGGGCAGGGACAGCTACTCCAGTTTTTTAAGGCAATCTTAAAGGTGTTTGGATTCCATAATTTATATCCTAAATTAATCAAATAGTAGCCATAAAGACATAGGTCAGTTTCTATCTCCTCAACAATTTGTATTCCCCTATTCTACATTATGATATTATAGATGAAAAGAAACAAGCCCAGGGAGGTCTGCTAACTTAGACAAGATCACCTAGCAAAAAGGTAATAAAGTTCTCCAGAGTCTTTTACTAAGTGACACCTGATGACAATAACACAGCTGCATGACTGTGCTAGACTCTCACAAGATTTTCTGGTTAAGCTAAGGAATTCTCTGGCAATATTAGAGGAACTTTTAGACACATGTTTAGTGAATAAGCATTTTTCTGTGTGTTTCCAAACTCAAGACTCAGACATAGAAGTGGATCTAAGTTGCACAAAGACTATCTTAGGCTTTCAACAGATCCTGGAAGAATGACCTTTTTACATTAAACAATTTTTAATGATCTTTGTACATTTAACAAATATGTCTGTAACATGATTTACAATTAAGATAAATAGCATTTTGAATCCTCCTGTGCTTAGATTCCTAAGGATTACAAATTAACATTGTAGGGAAACATACAAAAACATTGTTGTTGGGGACACTTCATTTCCTAGTTCTCCCCTGGTCTCTATCAGAGGTGATCTGGAGTAAGCCACTGTATCTTCTTGCACCGCAACTTCTGCCTCTGTAAAACCAATGAATTCTGTTGGGTTAGTCTTTAAATTCCATTTATCTCCATTCAAGCATCATGATTCTGCTAAAAGTCTCTTTGTGAGCAAACATTTTTGTACCTGAAATTTCTTCTGGCTAGATTTGCTTCCTTGAGCTATTTACCTAAAGACTGAAGTCTATATGAAAAAATATCCAGGTGGGTTAGAATTACCTGCTGCCTTTGACTTCTTTCTCTGATATTTTTATACAGTGTGTCAAGGCCACTGTAATACACTACTGCAGTATATAAACTAAAGTTTAACCAGCAGTGTCCATGGGCCTGATGTATTTAACTGTGTATCTTATTTAAATATCACTTCTCATGGTTATCTAAAACTCTATTGTCAACTTACAAGTTTTTACAGATAAGAGAAAACATGGGCTAAAATTATCTAGGAACAAATGTTCATTCCAGGAATCAAAATCATATGAGACCTTACCACCCAATTGACCACTGAAGTGATCACAGCCTCATTCTGACAATGGAGACATGCATACCCAAAGTTAGGAGTTCTGCCCTGGGCAACGGAACATATCTTGTTCATAATGACACATAGATTGCACTTTTGCTGCATGGCTCTGTGCTCTCAGAAACCATGAGGTTACTCATTAGTGCTGATTAATGTTCATTTTAATTCTTGACTTAATGTGAAATTAGGTAGGCAAAAGTTATGGTTCTATTCTGACCTCTGAAAGTCAACACTTAGTCAAAAGATCCAAATATGGTTGTCTGTTTATCTAAAAGTTGGACCAATTACATGAGCACATATTAAGGCCTATCTGTTAAGAGTTTTATTGCATCTTCTATTTTATAGACATTGCAATAAAAAGATTTTTCTTTCAAATGTTTCACATATTTATTACCAACCAACCAAAACTAGTACTGTAGCACCTTTATAACTAAAGAAAGCCCACATTCCCAGTTAAATATTCTCAACTGTCCAGATAGTGATGACATTTTCAGCTTGATGTAACAAGATGATCACAGCCTTGATACAGCATAAATATGTGTGCCATTTCATGTAATTCCTTATAAACCCAGCTTGGTTCTCCTCCAATGTCTCCTCTTGAAATTGTTCTGGATTTTATTACCAGTTTTCTTTCGAATTCACTGGGGAATGGGATGATTTTACTATTGTTTCTTGGCCAGGAATCACTTGATACTGAAAGTCTTCTGAGAAGCCGTGGTAAGGTACCGAATCAAGCACACACATCATAATGGCTGAAAAAAAAGGTGAAGAGCTAAAAAGACAATTTTAAAAGATTCTTAAAAATTTGCTGAAAAAGTAAAGCTGAAGAGGTATGTAAAGTCATTATATTACTTAAAAGATGAGTTCATTCCAGGTTTCTCGGAATGCATACACTAAATTCTCCAAACTGGAAATGCCTTTTGGCCCCCCCTTTCCCTATTTTGTAAAACAAAATATTTTCCTTTAAGATAAAAAGTTATGGAAGAAATGTATTATGGTTTGGATATGTGGTATCCCCAAAAGCTTACGTGTGAGACAATGCAGGAATATTCAGAGGTGAGATGATTAGATTATAAGAGTTGTAACTTCATCAGTGGATTGATCCACTGGCATGGATTAACTCTGTGGTAAATGTAGGCAGGTAGGGTTAGTTGGGTGAGGTAGGTCACTGGGGATGAGCCTTTGGAGTGTATGTTTTGTCTTTGGTGAGCATTGCTCTGTCCCCCACCCCATTGCCATGTCCTGAGCTGTTTGCCTCTGCTATGCCCTTCTGCCATGAGGTTCTGTCCCACCTTGGACCCAAACCTCTGGAGTCAGCTGACAATGGACTGAGTCTCTGAAACCATGAGCCAAAATAACCTTTTTCTCCTCTACATTGTTGTTGTCTTTTGGTTGGAGCAGTGAAAAAGCTGACTGTAATGAAATTTTACGTTTTCATTCTCTGCAACCCTGAAGTGTTAATGGCTACAACAGGGACACAAGATCATCACTTCAAGCACACATAGGCTTCTTTTAAAGGATGAAAATAATTTTTTATTTCCTCATTTTTATTGGTGCATTATAGTTGTACATACTGATGGGACTTGTTACACATTTGTACATGCAAACAGTACAACAATATAGTTTGGCCAATATCATTCCCCAGCATTTCCTCACTCCCTGTGTCCCTTCCACCTTTTGGACCCTTTCCACTACTGCTCTCCCTTGGATTTTTAGGAGACCCATCCTCACTTTCGTGTTCCTTCATCCTCTCTAGCTTCCACGAATAAGAGAAACATGCTACAACCCTCCATCTTCTAAGTTTGACTCATTTCACTTAACATCATAGTCTCTAGTTCCATCCATTTTCCTGCATAGGCTTTTAAAATCCTAAATTGAAGCCAGAAGTTGTTAGTTTTGTGGGAATTTAGACAAGTAAGCAAGGTGCATTTAAACCTTTACTGCCCCCACCGTTCTTGAAAACCTTGCTCTTCTCAGGCTTAGCTTTGGTTCACATGATAAAATAAATGGTGTGGACGGCCCTCACTTTGTACTGCAGCACCAGAATTCCATTCTCTCTCTTGGCACCTGATTTATCATTCAAATTCTAAGCACAGGAGGATTCAAAATGCTATTTATCTTAATTGCAAATCATGATACAGACAAATTCACATATATCTTCTGACTCCTCAACCCAGTGCTTTCCAAATGTTTTTATGTAGCAATCCCCTTTGCTCCCAAGACCTCTTCTATGGCCACCAAATAAGTAAAGCAGATAAACTGTCTGAGAAACAGAGTACCCAGAGCCTCACTTGATCTATCCCCTCCACTCTTCCCCATCACCCCATAGCTGCCCATGACAGGGCCTCAAATAGAGCTAAGTTTTGAAGTTACTCTCCTCCTGAAAAGTACTTCTTTCCTTCCTCTGTTCTCCTATTTATTCACTGTTTCTAACATTCATTTATTCACTCATTCAGCAAATATTTATTGAGTACCAACTATGTGTACCTTTTGCTTAATTATATATAACCTGATTGTGACACCTATCTAATTATGTCAAAATTCTCAGGTTAAATGTCCACCTTCCTGTAGATCATGGATTCTTCCCAATCTTATGCAGAGCTTTCTATTTTATTTTATTTATTCATTTATTTTGTAATGCTAGGGATTAAACTCAGGGCCTTGCATGTGGTAGGCAAATGCTAGACCCAGCCCAAGAACTTAGAACATAATATGTTCAGTTTTCCCATTTATTCACTTGTTTCTGCTCAAATGCCACTTATTAGATCCTCATTACTATTCTCCCTCAAATCATGTTTTCTTCACCCTTTCTCCCTTTCTTTTTTTTTTTTTTTTTCAACCAAGAGACTTTATTGGGGGGCTGTCCGAAGGGGAAGAAAAGGAGAGGCAGAGAGCTGAGAGAGAAGAGGAGAGCAGAGAGAAATAGACCAGAGAGCAGGGAGAGAGAGAAAGAAGAGGAAGAGGTAAGAGTGGAAGAAGGCAGAGAGCTTGCAAGCTTTGGCTTAAGAAGGGTTGTATAGGTGACATGGCAGGTGCTGATTGGCAGGGTGACTCAGGAATAGCAAGCAGACACTGGGTCCTGTGGGGATTGGTCAAGAAAACCTTTGAATTTGGTGCTCTTTGGCTTGGCGCCCTTTGGAGAGGAGGGGTAGGGGTAAATGATCCCGTGTTGTTCTCCTGAGAGGAAACTTAACTTTGGCGGGGGGTCTTCCAAATACCCAACATTCCTCCCTGTTTGTTTTTGTGTTGGGAGCAGGGCAATGAGATTTTCTGGCTACTTACTGCTGGAGAGGGACGACAAGTGTGAAGGAAGGGAGGGGTGGTCAGGGTGTGGGGACAAGAGAAGCATAGCTGTAAAGGCCAGGGCACTGAAGATGTGAATTTCCTTGGGGCCGAAATCGATGAAAGTTCCTTGAAGCCATAGGTCTTGGGTAGTCTCGATCCAATTTTTGTCCCTGCAAATGGTGGGAATCAGCCAGATGTCCTGTTGGAGGGCTTCTATGGATTCCAAGAAGCAGGTGCACCACGTGATAACTCCCTTTCTCTTTCATCTGATTTGTATTTTTCTAAAACACTTATTACCAGCCAGCATATTATATATAGGCCATTGTTCATCCACTACTATGTCCCAGCATCTAAACAGTGATGGGCACATAAGTTGGCACTCATTAAATATGTGTTGAATAGATAGATTAATAAATAAAATGATAACTATGGCTACATATTGTTAGCTATTAAAACAGAGATTCAAGCTGGGCATGGTGGCACACACCTGGAATCCCAATGACTCGGGAGGCTGAGGCAGGAGGATCACAAGTTCAAAGCCAGCTTCAGTTAAAGTAAGGAGCTAAGCAATTCAGTGAGACCCTGTCTCTAAATAAAATACAAAATAGGGCTGGGCATGTGGCTCAGGGGTCGACTGCACCTGATTTCAATCCCCGGTACCAAAAAGAGATTCATATGAAAATGAATGTGTGGGTTATGTCCCTTACTGTAATGACACCTTCTTAAAAGCAAATGCTCTTATGTTTCTCTTTATTCTTTTTGCTTATCACCCTCTGTGCCAAGCACAGTATTTTGTTCATGACAGATGTTCTAAACATTTATTTAACTGGCTGCTCAAGGGGAAAGAAGAGCAAATGATGCCGTTTCAGTTTGCTAGAGTGGCTGTAACAAAGTACCACAGCCTGGGTAATATAAACAACCCAAGTTAATTTTCTTGGTGTTCTAGAGGCAGCAGGTCCATTGTCAGGGTGTCTGCAGGATTAGTTTCTGCTGAGGTCCCTCTCCTTGACTTGCAGATGGCCATCCCCTCCCTACATCTTCACAAGATCTTCCCTCTGTAGCTGTCTGTCCAAATTTCCTCTTCGTGTGAGGATACCAGTCATGTTTTATAGTCCCCTACTTACTTAATTTTTTTAAAATTTTAAATAATAATAATAATAATAATTATTATTATTATTATTATTATTATTATTATTAGACACAGGGTCTCACTATGTTGCTTAGGTCCTCTGTAAGTTGCTGAGACTGGCAATCCTCCTGCTTCAGCCTCCTGAGTCACTGGGATTACAGTGGTGTACCCCCACACCCAGCCTTAATTACCTCTTTAAAGGCCCCATCTCCAAATACACCCTGAAGTATCAGGACTACCTCAAAATATAAATTTTTAGAGGACATAGATTACCCCATAACAGATGCTATCTGCACTGGACATACCTAAAAGGGCCTGCAGCCCACCTTTGTGACACATGGAGAGAAATGGGAAGACAACTGAAAAAATTGGGAAACAGAAAAATATTAAGATCATTCTCCATTTTTGCAGCAGGTGTAACTAAGGAGTTACTACCATTATATATCTGTTTAGTTTACTTGAAGGGTCCATTGCCAATAGCAGTTAAAAAGCTATGAAGACACTTACAAATTGCTTTATTTAGACCAGATTGTTTTTGAATTAACAACCACATCTCTGTGTGACTAATTCCTATTAAGCCTATATTTACAAAGGATTCTGGATCTTCCTTTTTCCATTCCATCCTGTAGGTATTTGTTCTCTTTATGATTCGAGTTCAATTACACACAACCAAATTCTGATCAATTGTCTAATTTACCTTGAGCATAGTGAATTTAAACACTGTCCCCAACAATTACCTAGCTGGCAAGATCTGGAAAAAGAATTTGGAGCCAGAAACTACTAGGAGAAAGATTTCCTTTAATGATGTCTCTGTACCTTCTAGTGGTTTTCAAATATTCTACTAATGGAAGAGAGATTATCATAATGACATCCCATGGAATTTTAAATATTCAAAATGGCCTTGTCTAAACAGAATTTTAGACAATATCCTTTTTTCTAACACCTTCTCTGTCTTTCCATTGCTTAGAATTTGTAGCTCCCTGCCCTGTATTCCAAACTTTCATCATAAATCTGCCTCCTTCTCTCAACCATACAAAGCCTGTTTTAAAAACAAAACAAAACAAAAAAAAAACAACTCTGTTCCAGAAGGCTCCTGCCAAAAGCTCGTCTAGCAAGTTAGGCTCATTCTTAACCCAGGGCTTTCTTCAATCAGTTTCTATACCTGATGTTTTCTTCCCTGCTCATCTACCCAAGCTCTGTTTGCTCTCCTTCCATAGTCCACCTAGATTCTTCCTCTTCCATGAAGATTTCCCACCAATAGTGAGCTCTCCTTCCCCAAGGGCACCATAGTGCTTACCACACGGTGCCATCCACAGACCAGCAACAATGGCATCATCTGGAAGCTGGTTAGAAATGCAGAATCTCAGGTTCCACTTCAAACTACCAGTAGCAACTGCATTGGCGGCAAGATCCATAGGGGAATTGTATTCACATTAAAGTTTGGGAGACCCCATTATTATTCTAATCTGAGGGTCTTTCCCTTCTTCTATGCAGCCTTAGTGACATCTCTTACTTCATTGCATTGAACTGTTCATTTGTGAAAGCAAGTTTTTGAGTCCATTAACAAATGTAACTTGAACATCTGTGTTCAAGAAGTTAAAATCTGACACAAAATTTCTCTTGCTGGAAAACATCTAAGAGGACACTTCATATGCATTAAAACTGCCCCTCCAGAAAGAAGAGGCAGAAAAGCCATTTCCCCTCTCTGGGCCATTGGCAGAGTCAAATGGGCTAGACAAGGAAGGCCCACAGCAGGACCCTGAAAGTTTGGGGGTATGAGCACCTAGGGGCTCAATTCCCCAGCAAAACATTGACCAACAGCACATTCAACAGCAGAGTTCTACACCTCGAAGGGTTGTCCTCCATCCTCCAGATTTGGATTATCTGAAGTTATAGGAGTCATGACCTTGAGATAAAGGAACAGAGATTCACAAAGGAAGACTGATATTCCTTAAGGTCTCAGAGGAAGTGTGAAAAGCTTGATCATTTGACAAAAGCCAAAGACACTCTTGAGGGAGCTGAGCAGAGGGGAGGGATGATAGTGGAGCAGAATGACCTAGGCAGCAATACTCAAGGTTACCTGCCCCGGGTCCCTGTGTGTGTGTGTGTGTGTGTGTGTACACTTATTTCAATTTTCAATATCGAATGTGGAAATAATTTCCAACAGGAAAGCTGTAAGAATGTCACCTATTGTTAATGTGTTCTCCCCATCTACCTTACCTGTTGCTTTCTCTTCTTTCCTTTTTCCCTTCATCCCTCTGTCTTTTGTCCTATATTCTGTCTCTGTGTTGTATTTAATTATTTTTAACCATTTGAAAGTAAGTTGCACACATCATATTCTTTCACCCCTCTATATGTCAGTGTGTATTTCTGAGAATAGGGACATTCCCTTAAATAACCATAGCTATAGCTTGAAACCTCCTAATTTCCACAGCTTTCTCATGGTGACAACATCCATCTTGGCACCATTTCACCATTAAGATGGCCACTTCCCAGTTGATTAATAACTTCAGAGCTATTCTCCTGCTCTCACCCATAAGCATTTTTTCAGTGTGATTTACTGTTGTGAGTAAAACCTTCAATATCACACCAAGTTTTTCCTATAAGCTCTTGGCTCTGCTCCGCTGTTTCATTATCCCCTCTACCAGACTATTCCTAATAACTGGGCTGTGGTAATGCAGAGAATGGGGAGTGGTCACTAAAAGTTCCTACTTCCTGGGGTCAGCCGAAGCATTTGGTCTGAAGTTCATCTCATTATCCTCAGAGAAAAATCAAATAATATATTTGAGGGGAAAAAAATGAAATCACTTTCATTATGGGCTGTGTCAGGCTTTTGGCTGCAGTTTCAGATTACTGTCCCTTAACAACTGCAAGAGATGAAGAACAGAACCAGAAATGGAAAAAGTCACACGCTGAAATATGCAAGCAACTGGATTGATTTCATAAATTAAAGTATTAAGTCTCAGCCTTTCAATTTATGAAAATAGCATTTCTCACTTTATATGTCCTTTTGAAAAATATAGTTGACTTGAGCCATAACATACACTTCCAAAAGAGATAACGTCTGCTACTCAGAAGGATCGAATTGTGCAAACAACTCTGTGCTTAGTAGAGAATCTCTTTAAAATTTCGACAGAATGGAATTTCATGAAATCTTTTCAGTCCTGTTGAGTTTGTGCTTATTTATAAGATTCCATGTCTTCAGGACCATAAATGATTTTTATTCTTTTTTCACATGTGTATTCCTGGGATTCACAAAACAGTTTCAAATAAATTTATTAAATTGGTCCCAAGTTGGTTTTAATTATTTTAACATGTTAACACTGATTGCTAATGATAGTTTTATGCATGGATAAAGACCTAGAAGCAGGGAATAATTTGTTCAAGTACCCAGTCAGTGTGTAGTCTCTAAATATACACAGAAATAGTGGATTTTGAATAAATAGGAATTCTATCACCATTCCCCATTAGGCCACTTATAAAATGACTTTTATTAAATCAAATTAGCCTTTAGTTTTTAATGTTTCACCAAGGCTTAATCCTTGAACTTCTTTGTCTATATCCCTTTTTGCTTTTTCTAGTAATTGTATTTAATCTCACAACTTTAAATGCAATCTATATGGGGATGACTCCTAAATTTGTGTTCATTCTCGCTCATGAACTCCTAAGCCATGTATACTATTGTCTGTTTGATAGCTGGTGTTGAACATATCCTCCCACTGTACACAACCATAAACTAGATCAAATATATAGAATAATAGTTTGCAGTTCAAAATAAAAATCAACATCAGGCTACAAATTTGAGGGAAGGGAATTACATAGATAAGTCCCCCCCCACCCCCAGCACACACACACACACACACACACATACACACACACAACTTTTCCATGAAGGAATTTTTCAAAGAGCTTCCATTTTCTGAGCAGAAGAAACTAAGATTAGAGCTCATAAATCCTAAAGGATAGTGGCTAGGATTGGGGGGAGGAGATTAGGGACCTAAGTGTCAGAGACAAGGGACCCACAGAGGATCCCCAAAGGTTTGCATGAAAATTCTTCATAGCTGAGTGTTAAGCTATATGGGTACAGGAAAAGATTCCAAGAAGCCTATTAATGAACTGCTTCTGGGATGCTGAGAGTTGAATAAATACTTCAGGAATGGAAGGCAGTCATCTGGCTCAGCCAAAAAGGAGAGGCTTTGGTGAATACTGTGTTGAGACCCATAAAATATCATGAGCTAGAAATAGAAATCATGCTATAGGAGTAGAAAAATAGTCAAACACTAGACTAAACACTGAAAATGACTTGCCAGAACAAAGCTTGAATCTAGTCTTTGGCAGTGTCAAGGTGATACACTAGTAATTTTGAATGAGGAAGAGAAAAAATGTCCAAAATATCTATTATGTCTAGCATACTAACAAAAATTCCTAGATAGGTAAAGAAGCATGAAAGGGCATTTCATTGTATGCTGCAGGTTTATTAATTTTATTTGTTTTTTTTCAAAGAACCAACTTTCTGTTTTGTCAATTTTTTAAAATTCTTTTGTTTCAATTTCATTAATTTCAGTTCTGATTTTAATCATTTGCAGTCTTCTACTGTTTTGGTGTTGATTTGTTTTCTTTTTCTAGGGCTTTGAGATCTAATGTTCTTTTTATTGTTTTAATAAATGAGCTCAATGCAATGAACTTTCCTTTTAGTACTGCCTTCATAGTGTCCCAAAGATTTTGATATGTTGTGTTGGAATTCTCATTTACTTCTAAGTATTTTTTAAATTTCATCCTTTATTTCTTCTGCTATCCATTTGTCATTCAATAGTATATTATTTAGTCTCTGGGTGTTACAGTAACTTCTATTTCTTATTTTGTTGTTGATTTCTAATTTTATTCCATCATGATATGATAGAATGCAGGGTATTATCTCCATTTTTTTTTTGTATTTGCTAAGAGTTGCTTTGTGGCATAAGATATGGTCCAATTTAGAGAAGGATCCATGTGTTGCCAAGACAAAAGTGTATTCACTTATTGATGGATGAAATATCCTATATATGTCTATTAAATCTAAATTATTGATTATATTATATAATTCTCTAGTTTATTTAGTTTTTGTTTGGAAGATCTGTCCAGTAGTGAGGGAGATACGTTAAAAATCACCCAGTATTATTGTGTTGTGGACTATTGATTCTTGAAATTGAGAAGGCTTTGTTTGGTGTACATAGATGCTCCATTTGCTATAAATATTTATAATTGTTATGTCTTGATTATACATAATTCCCTTGAGCAATATAAAATGTCCTTCTTGTCCCTTCTGATTAACTTTTACTTGAAGTCCATTTTATCTGATATGAGGATGGGAATCCCTGCTTGTTCACAACAGATACTACTGAAATACAGAAGATAATTAGAAACTATTTTGAAAATGTATTCCCAAAAAATAGGAAATCTGGAAGACATCAACAAATTTCTAGAAACATATGAACTATATAAACTGAATCAAGAGGACATATACAATTTAAACAGATCAATTTCAAGCAATGAAATAGAAAACACCATCAATAGCCTACCAATTGGACTAAGGTTTTAGCTCCATGGTAGAGCACTTACCTAGCATGTGTGAGGCACTGGGTTCAATTCTCAGCATCACATATAAATAAATTAATAAATAAAATAAAGATCCATTGACAATTTAAAAAATATTTTTTAAAAGTCTGCCAATCAAGAAAAGTCCAGGACCAGACGAATTCTCAGCCAAGTTCTAAAAGATCTTTAAAGGAGAATTAACATCCATAATCCTCAAAGTATTTCATAAAACAGAAAACTCATTCTGAGGCTGATATCATCCTGATAACAAAACAAGACAAAGACACATCAAGGAAAGAAAACTTCAGACCAATATCCATGATGAACAAACGTGCAAAAATTCTCAATAAAATTCTGACAAATTGAATAAAAATATTTAAAAAGTGCATTATGATCAAGTGGAGTTCATCCCAGAGATGCAAGGTTGGTTCATCATACATAAATCAATAAATTTAATTTGTCACATCAGTAGACCTAAAAACAGTGATCATCTCAATAGATGCACAAAAAGCATTTGACAAAATACAGCACCACTTCATGTTCAAAATACTAGAAAAACTAGGAATAGTAGAAACATACCTCAATTTTGCAAAAGCTATTTATGCTAAGCCCAAGGCCAACATCATTCTAAATGGAGAAAAATTGAAAGCATTCTCTCTAAAAACTGGAATAAGACAAGGATGCCCTCATTCACCACTTCTATTCAACATAGTCCTTGAAACTCTAGCCAGAGCATTTAGACAGGAGAAAGAAATTAAAGGATATGAATAGGAAAAGAACTTAAACTATCACTATTTGCTGATGACATGATTTTTTATTTACAAGATCCAAAAACTTTCACCAGAAAACTTCTAGAACTAATAAATGAATTCAGCAAAGTAGCAGGATATAAAATCAACACCCATAAATCAAATGCATTTCTATACATCAGTGATGAATCTATGAAAGAGAAATTAGGAAAACTACCCCATTCACAAAACCTCAAAAAAATAAAATAAAATACTTGGGAAACAATCTAAACAAACACATGAAAGATCTATACAATGAAAACTACAGAATGCTACAGAAAGAAATTGAAGAAAACATAGAAGATGGAAAGTCCTTCCACACTCCTGGATAGGCAGAATTAATATTGTCAAAAAGGTCATACTACCAAAAGTGTTATACAGATTTAATGCAATTCCTATTAAAATCCCAATTATATACTTCATAGAACTAGAAAAAGCAATCGTGAAATTCATTTGGAAAAATAAGAGATCTAGAATAGACAAAGCAATCCTTAGTAAGAAGAGTGAAGCAGGAGGCATCCCGATACCAAACTTTAAACTATAATAAGAGCCATAGTTTTAAAATAAAAAACAGCATGGTTTTGGCACCAAAACAGACACATAAACAATGGTACAGAATAGAAGACATAGAGACAAACCCACATAAATAGAGTTATCTCATATTAGACAAAGGCACCAAAAATATTCACTGGATAAAAGATAACATCTTCAACAAATGGTGCTGGGAAAACTAGAAATCCACATGTAACAAAATGAAATTAAACCCCTATCTCTCACCTGCATAAAATTCAACTCAAAGTAGATCAAAGACTTAGGCACTAGAATAGAGACCTGGTGCCTAATAGAAGGAAAAAGTAGACCTAAATCTTCACCATGTTGGCCTAGGATCTGTCTTCCTTAATAAGACTCCTGAAGCACAAGAAGTAAAATTAAGAATCAATAAATGGGGAAAAAAAGCTTCTTCTCAGCAAAGGAAACAATCAACAACATGAAGGGAGGGCCTATAGAATGAGAGAAAAGTCTTTACCATATGCACCTCAGATAGAGCATTAATCTCTAGGATATATAAAGAACTCAAAAAACTTAACACCAGAAAAACAACCCAATCAATAAACGGTTTAAGGAACTGAACAGACACTTCATAGAAGAAGAAATACAATCCATCAACAAACATAAGAAAGAATATTCAACATCTCTAGCAATTAGAGAAATGCAAATCAAAACTACTCCAAGATTTCATCTCACTCCAGTCAGAATGGCAATTTTCAAGAATACAAGCAATAGTGGGATTGGGAGGTAGAGCATGGGAGGAATAGATGAATTCTAGATAGGGAAGAGGGGTGGGAGGGAAAAGGAGGGGGCAGAGGATTAGCAAGGATGGTGGAATGTGATGGACAAAGTACATGTATGAAGACTTGAATTGGGTGTCAACATACTTTATATACAGAGATACAAAAATTGTGGTATATATGTATATTAAGAATTGTAATACAAAAAAATAGTATTACCTTAGATTAGGTAGAGGGAAGTGAAAGGAGGGGAAGGCAGGGGATGTGGGGATAAGAAAGATAGTAGAATGAAACAGACATTATTACTTTATGTATGTATGTGACTGTATAACCAATGTGATTCTACAATATGTATACTCAGAAAAATGAGAAATTTTATCCTATCTATGTATGATATACCAAAGTATATAAATGCATTCTACTGTCATGTATAACTAATTAAAACAAAAAAATTTAAATATTATGGAAGATCAAAATACTGAAAATATAATTCTGGAAAAATAAAAAAGAAGAAGAAGAACTCTGACCACTTACAGGTTTCCTGTGAAGTGAGATTTTTCCCGTTTTTTCACCATGTATGTTTTCCATGTAGAATCTGTGTGTAATTCCAATTTTTGTTGCTATTCTCTTACAAATAATAAAAACGTAATTTCAAAAAAATACAAGCAACAATAAGTGTTGTAAGGATGTGGGGAGAAAGGTACACTCATACATTGTTGGTGGGAATGCAAATTGGTGCAACCATTCTGGAAAGCCATATGGAAATTCCTCAGAAAACTTGCAATAGAACCACCATTTGATCAAGTTATCCCACTCCTTGGTATATACCCAAAGGTCTTAAAATCAGCATAATACAGCTGATACATAATGCAGCCACATTAATGTTTATAGCAGCTCAACTCACAGTAGCTAAACTATGAAACTAACAGAGATGTCCTTCAACAGATGAGTAGAAAAAGAAAATGTGGGATATATACACTATAGAATATTACTCAGTCATAAAAAAGAGTGAAATTATGGCTTTTGCCCATAAATGGATGGAGCTGGAGAATATCATTCTAAGTAAAATAAGCCAATCCCCAAAAACCAAAGGCCAAATGTTTTCTATTTCTTTAATATTTATTTTTTTTTAGTTGTAGTTGGATACAACACCTTTACTTTATTTATTTATATGTGGTGCTGAAGACTGAACCCAGGACCTCACATGTGCTAGGTGAGCACTTTACCACTGAGCCACAACCCAGCCCCTGGCCAAATGTTTTCTGATATGCATATGCTAATTCACAATAGGGCAGGAGTGCTAGGGAAGAATAGAGGTACTATGGATTAGATAGAGGGGAGTGAAGGGAGGGCAGAGATATGGGGGTAGGAAGGACAGTAGAATTAACCAACAGTATTACCCTATGTACATATATGACTACATTACAGGAATGATTCTACACCATGTACAACCAGAAGAATGAGAAATTATACTTCACATATATATATACGATGTGTCAAAATGCATTCTACTGTCATGTATAAATAATTAGAACAAAATTTTTAAAAAGAATCCAAAAAAAGCATAGAAAAAAACATATTATCCTCAGAGGACCAAATATCTACATTATGACTGATTCTCATCTGAAACATTGCAAGCCAGGAGATAATATAATGACATCTTTTAAAAGTTGAAAATTTTGTCAATCTAGAATCCTATACCCAATGACAATATTCTTCAAATTTGAAGTAGATGTTCCGACACAAACAGAAACTGAATAAATTCAAAAGCAGCATACTCACTACAAGAAGCACTAAAGGAATTCTTCAGGCTGCAGGACAATTTTTCCCTCCTCTGTTTCACTCCCTTGTCCTTCCCTGGAATCACAAATAAACTACCCACACGTTAGCCTTAGTCTCTGACTCTGCTTTCAGAGGAACCCAGACAAACGCACCACCTTCAAAAACATGACTGCATTCTTATTACAGGTCAAATAGTGTTTGATTCGTAGCCCTTGATCCAATAATGGGCTATTTATGGAAAATATAACATAAATAAAAATTATATACATGAAACCTAGTTTTCCTACCAAACAATCTAATGCTAGCTCCCTTGATTTCAAAGTCAGATGCCCATATTCCTATAGAAAATATTTTAAATAAACATTGTATAACTGACCAAAACAGGAAACAAAACATAAAACTTTGTTTAATATAAAAGTTAGATGATCAAACTGTTAAAAAAAAATCTTATTTTTCTGACTGCTGCCTTAATTTTATTCAATATATCAGAAGAACATTTTATGTGAGTAAATTCTGACAGACATCCATGAGAAAATGCCAAACTACTTTAAAGGCAGTTGAAAACATAATTCAGGAATGTTAGGTTTCCAGCTCTTGGGCTTTTTCTAGTCTTTTCTAATTTTTAAAGTTTTCATGTGGCAGGATAGGCTTGAGAATCAGTGGTTAGATTTTTTTATTTTTTTTTTTTTGCTACATGCACTATTTTCAAAAATTTTCTCAAAATCACCTCTGTTTGCCTGCAATAACTTTAATTAAGTGGTAACAGGTTATATCTGGCAAAACATCATCTAACTTGGATCACGGTAATAAGCTGAAGATAGTGTCGTGAAATCTCAGTGTGGTGGCCTGCTGCTACAAGCAAACACCAAAACCACTTAGAGTGGCAATCTATATATTTTTAACAATAGGCAGATATCTCACAAAGTATTCTGTTGTCCATCAAGAGGTTCTATAGGGAAGTGTTTATGGTAGAACTATTAAAGAAATAGTCAAAAGGCAAGTCCTTCTGATGGTGAATTTCCAACCTGCATGGGCCTACTTCAACTGGAATGAAGGGGAAAGTCCCTTTCTCAAGGGAAGACACCAGGGTCTAATTTCTGCCTCCTCTATTTCAAGCTCTGCCATCTTGTACAATTTGCTTCACCTTTCTAAGCCTCGTGGATTTTTTTTTAACCTGAAGAGTGGTAGTAATAATAATAATACCAACTTCACATGCTATGAGGATTAAATAATAATTTATGAAAAGAAATTAGTACAAGTAAATGTCAATTGCTGCTTCTGCAGTAGCAGCAGGGGCAGCCTTGCCTTTTCTTCCAATAGATCACTTAAACTTGCCTATCTTCTCTGAAACATCTAGCTCCTTTTTTCCTGTCTTAATGTTTGCATCCCAATATCTTGAGCAATATTTCTCTACCCCTTTAGCTCCATTTCTATGAGCAAAAAATGTCCTACAGTGCACCCTACATCCTGATGTTCTACTATCAACATCATTGAAAATCTTCATAGCTAATGAAGCACTTCATTTGAATTTTCGTTTAGCTTTACTTTTGGTAGCTCATATTATAAAGTTTATTTATATTTCTGTTCTTGCAGGCCTCTGTGCTCCAGCAATCACGTTCCACATTACATCTCCCCTCCCCAAAAGTGCATTTCCTTTCTGTTTTCAAGAAGTTCAGAAGGGAAAACAAGCAAGCCAGTAACCTCAACATAATTTGGAAAATTTTTCAAGTTCATGAATATAAGAATAAAGGAGGGTATAACAGATTCAAGCTGGGATGGAGGTCAGATGCCCTTCCAGGTAATTCTTCTGCCTTCTAACTCTCCAAACTCCTTTTCAAAGCATCTTTTAGTGGTCAGTCCTTAAACTCACTAGAAAATAGTCCTGGGCTCATCATTATCACCCTCTATCCAGATTCTCCATCATTATTTTCTTCCTTATTAAAATCCCATTAGCTCAAAACTAAAATTTCAGTAACTATCATAAGAAAAAAGAGCAGATCATATTCGCTCACATTAGAAAGAATAACTGATTGCTGCCTCAACGTACTAGCTCATTCAATTTTCAGCTCCTTACATTGGCATGCCCTTCCCCTTAGCATGGTAATAAAAGTATGAAGAGAGAGTATCAAGAACTTCTAGTGTTCTCCTAAAGGGTCTACATTACAGTCTTGAGCTAGTTCTCCCTAAGGGCTACATTCCCAAAGGTGGAATTTCAGTGTGACTGGCCCATGTGTATGTGAAGGAAAGTGGGGAGGTTTGCCTAGATGTGAACAATTGCCCCTTACATAGCTCTTTGGAAAGTATGAATTTTTTGCATATTAAGTGGTCTTAGTGTACACCCTATCTATGAAGAGAAAATTTCAAACCTGATACATGTATTGCTGAGGCACATAAATGGCCCTTTGCAAATATGTAAGTATCCTTTTTACTGTAGATAGCTTATGTAATGGAGAGACATAATTTAAAATGAAATGTAAGAGTATGGAATGATTATAAAGTTTCAAGGTAGATTCTTACACTGTTGGCATCTTTGAGAAATAAAGCTTAATCCAAGATGATTTGAGAAGATGAATCAGAGGTTAAAGAACACTACACAAATACTTCTGCTGTCTAAAGCTAAATTGCTTTTGGGCATTCCTCCATCTGTAAAGAGGTAGGAGACAAGATTAATGTTTGTTTGACATTCTAGCCATTAGGTATAAAGTTTAGTCTTCAGTGAGGAAAGAGAATCATTTGTAGTTTCAAAAATGGGGGACAAAAAGCCTTCAGCTAAGGAAGGAAAAGTTTAGACTAGATATTAGGAAAAAGAATGTTCTCATGAACAAGAGCCACAGAGTATTAGAGTAGATGCCCAGAAGAGGTCAAAGGAGCTTCTGTGCATAAAAAAGAATGGTTGCATTAAGACGCTATGGGAGTCTAAGGAATGGCTTGGGAAATGCAAGTAGAGGCAACGCCTTTTTCTGATTCTCTGACCTAACAGGTCAGAAGGCTGGACCACTCAATAAGAAGCCATGTTCAAGGCCATGAGGGAGAAGAGTAATTCCTGGAAGAACGACACGCTATTGATGAAAACTGTAGAGATTAAACAATCTCCTCCTTCATATTGACATCTAAAAAGCCTTTCAGAAATATACTAAGATAAGCATATCAGGTCAAAGTGGAAAGAGTCAAAGGTGATCATGAAAACCCAGAACTTCAGAGAACTTCAAACAGATTAGCATATGCATTTTTAATTCCCTGAAGCTTGGGAGCAGAACAATAGCTTCTGGTGTGGAAAATCACTTCATGGAATGGCCAAGGCCAGACATTTATGTATGTATGCAATAGGGCAGCTTTTCAAGAGATAAGGAAATCTTTAAGACAGACATCAGATGTTCCTGTTTATAATTCTAAATGTGACACACTATGTTCTTGTCACCAATCACACATTCCACTAAAGCCAGCAGAACTTATTCCAAATTACACTCCTGAAAATCTTCCCCCACATAAACTATGTAAAACTGGGATCCCCTCCACAGGCTAAAAGAAAAATCTAGCTTACATTTTTGAGCTTTAAAATTTGAACCTAAGAGCATCCTATGTGTTAGAGTTCTAAAATTCAATTAACCACTTGTTAAGGCACCCTCACTATTTAATTTGACATCTTTTACTGAATTAATCTATTATTTTTATGGTTACCATTTTTTTTACAAGAACACAAAAAGTGGTGATACATTATGGGCCATCTTCTGAGATATAAGTCACCCCATCAGTGGGCAGAGTTGACTGGCTAGACCCATGACACTTCTATACCTCACCTTTATATATATTTCTTTCCCATTCTCAAAGAGGATGAACATCCCTAAGAGCAAAAAACTTTTGAAAATTTGAAGAAATCTCTTTTTTTTTATTGGTTGTTCAAAACATTACAAAGCTCTTGACATATCATATTTCATACATTAGATTCAAGTTGGTTATGAACTCCCAATTTTACCCCAAATACAGATTGCAGAATCACATCAGTTACACATCCTAAAATAATAATATTTATTATTTCTTATAGTAGTAAAACAGGATTTCTGCTCAGTTAAGCTGTATAGACTCAGGGTCTCTCAAGTGGCTGTCACTATCTAAAGGCTTGAGTTGGGCTTGAAGCTGCACTTCTAACAGAGCTTACTCACTTTTCTGGCAAATTGGTGGTGACCTTTAACTGGGGTTGCAGTTGCTCTCCCTGAGGACCTCTCTATAGGACTCTTTAGTGTCCTCAGTCATGGCAGCTAGCTTCCTCCAGAGAAATTGACCCAAGACAGCAAGGATGAAACTACAATGCCTTTTATGATCTGGCTCTCAGAGTCACACCCCTTCACTTCTGCCATATTCCAAAGGTCGCACTGGGTCAGCCCTGATTCAGTGTGAGAAGACAACTTAAAACTGCATGAACAATAAGAGACTAAGATCACTAGGGCCCATCTCAGTAGCTCGTCACTGTATTCAAGTGTAGGCAGTATACTGATAAAATATTTATAGATGCATAAGCTACTCATTGAATCCAAAGGTTGCCTTAGCTATCTGGGATATATTATCTTTTATGGTTTGTGTCTATTTCACATCCAGGCTAGGTAGCTCTTTCTTTTTCTTGGTTTTGGAGACACCATGTCTTTTCTTCCTTGGTTTCAAATATGATATGTCAAGTTCATGTTTAAAATACATATTTTTATAGACACTAGAGCATTATTGGGTGATTCTAGCCTCCATATGATTCTACTCAACCCCTTTTGAATTTGTTCATTGAACAAACATTTGTTAAGTATTTACTGTGTTTATGAATACAGTGTTGAACAGGTCACGCAAAATTCCTAGTCTCATGGAGCATATTCTAGTGAAGGAAAACAAGCAATAAAAAGAGACAAATAAATATGGAAATATCCAATAATGATAAATACTAGAATTAAAATTAAGTAAAATAACCAGATAAATAGGGAATGGCTAGGAAGGGTGGTTTATTTAGATTGTGTGGTCACAGAGTCCTGCATGACCAGAATACAAACATGTGAGGGGCAATCATTCTAGGACCGGGGTGGGGGACAGTCAATGCAAGGTCTTTGAAGGAAGTATATGTTAAAAACAGAAAAACATCTGAATGGGAAAGGGTAACAAAAGGATGATAAAGGCCATCTCTGTGGGAAGGAGCCAGATCTATAGACCAAGTAAATTAGCTCGGATCTTATCCCAAGGGTGACTGTAAGATATTCCAAGGTCCTTTACCTTATAATAAGTATTGATTTCCTTTCCTTCATTTCTTTCATATTCTCTTCTTTTCTACAGTGCAGTGTCTATGTTTTGGATTTTTTTTCTCCTTCCAGACATACAGGAGAATTATTTCTCTCTACCCTTGCAAGTAGGGTCAGGTGACTAGTACTGGCCAATGGATTGTGTTACTTCAGGCTGAAAGCCATTAATTGCCAGCGCAAGACCAGTAACTCTCACTTCTTCACACCCAAATTATACTCAAATGAAAGATGATGAAACCTTCATCAGATGGGTCCTTCGGTGACTATAAAATGAATATAATTGAAAAAAAATTCTGTATGTCCTTAAACCACTGAGATTTTGAGGTTGTTAGTTAACAGAACACACCCACCTTCTTCTGATTAACACGCCTCCGAAATGTTCTCCATTGAAAAGTAAGTTCTAAACTGAGTTGTTGCCTGTCAACCCAAATCACTTTTAACCCCTTACTGATTGTTCCCACACTATAAATTAAACCATTATTCTTTCTGATCTTCAGATTCTCTGAACAGTTCTCTTTACTCTCCATTTCTGCTCCCACCTTTAGTGAATAGAAGACACAAAGTATTGTCACCATTTGTTAATAAATCAAGAAACTAACAATTTATGAAGTTCATGTGTTCTTGTGCAGAAAAGGGAGTGGAGTTCGTTATTTAAGTTTGGGGAGGAGGGTAGATATCTTGCTCCCAAGCTGCTGCCATCCAGATGTTGGGAAGAATTTCAAAAAGGGGAGTAGGGCATAGAAACACCAACTCCATTTCTACACTCGAAACAATACATAGCACCCAAGGGGGTAAATGGAATTGCTTACCTTATATATTTTCCTTCTCAAAGTCATATGGAAGGACACACATTTAACTTTCCCTAACTCCCACAAGGTTCATTGTATTTGTTTGAAAACCCCCATCAGTAAAGAAAATCTTCTCCATCTCTATTACATGGCAGCTTGATGCTTCTGCCAGGGGTATATTGTAAATGGGAATTCCAAGCAACACAAATAAGCCTAGAAACACTTAATTTCTTTCAAATGTCCTTCTTGGCTCACACCACTTCATCCAGGCACAGCATTCTTTAAGCCATTTCCAATTCCTCTGATCAAACAGGCTGGACTAATATTACCTGGGGGTTTTGGCTCCATCCAAGAGATTTGCTTTACCAAACCATCTGTTAAAGCTCCTGGATTCCTTCTATTCAGTGAGGCTCACACGTCATATGGTATACATTTTCACCCTCTGAACCATGCCCTAGATATCTTATTGGAGCAACTTACCTCAATCACACATAATCTTTTCATATTTTGAAAACTTAAGGAGTCTCATATTGTAGCAGAACTCTTCAAAAGGTTCTGCATCTATAAAACAGACATAAAACAAGAGTACGCTCTCCTTCTAGTTTTGGTTTCAGGTTCTAGGGCTTTGGGGTATTGAAGGGATGGTGAATTGCAAGAAATATATCAGCTATTAAAATTTTGAAGTAAAGACAACCAAGAATCACCCAAGAATCACAAGTATCAAGTGCAATGAGTGGTTTTTTTGTTTGTTTGTTTGTTTTATGTACTGATTTAGCAATGTGCTTATACCGAAGGGTCTCTTCCTCTACCTTCATCAGAACAAACTTCATTAATCCTTTCTGTTTCTGATAGCAATAATAATGGGGCAAATACAAAAGGCCTGATCTTTCCTGGGTTCAATGGTCAAAAATATGAATGTTAACTCTTCCTTAATTATGTAAAAAGCAATATTTGTTTGGCACACACTTTATATACAATGTAGGTATTTTGCAATTTGCCTTTTGCTTCTAAAATTGGACTTGATGAGAAAATGAATAGGTGAAATAGTAAATAACCATAACAAGATAAATCTCTCAAAACCACCCTTTCCTTCTTAAGAAAATAATTAAATATCACAGGCGTTTTCATTGGTCATTCATTCTGTGTACCTATACATCCCATGTACCAGAAGTATTTATCATAGAAAATTTTCCATTTTATCCTCAGAGCTCTGTAAGACAGTTTTTTTCCCCCATGTAGCAGATGAGAAAAACTAAAGTTCAGAATCACAGAACAAGTTCATGCTGAGCTCAGATAGACGGTAAATTCAGAGTTAGAACTTGAACCCAAATTCTGAGCTCCTTCCCTTCCTATCTGCTGCTTTGCAAAGCCTGAGAGATAGAGAGAAGGCCACAGTTAATTCCTGAAAAGTATCTTCTTTGAATATCAGAGGTCACAAAATGCAAAATAAAGACTACTTTCCTAGTCATTCATCTATGTGAGGTATTAGCAGTATAACTATTATTTAGCCCAGTGAAGTTTTGATTGTCAACTCATGTCAATAGTAACATACAATGTTTCTCACTAATGTTTTAGTTATATTTTTGTAAAATATAAATGTATTAGGAAAATGCCAACTATTATTCTATTCTACAATAGCATTATCTCATCAAATGTGATAAACTTGAAAGCTAATTTGTTAATAGAAAATCAATTTAGAGCAGATATTTATTGAATATTATGCTCACTTACATTAAATGTTTATTTTAGCTAAAACATATCAACAAATGTTTGTACACAAATCTTTTCATATGTGTGTACAAACTCTGTTAAAGTACAAGCCCCTTTACACTAACAACTAACCATCTGAAAAGGAAATTAAGAAAACAATTCCATCTATAGTAGCATCAAAAAAGAATATATTTCTTAGAAAATAAATTTATCCAGGATGATATGAAACTAAAAAACACTGCTCGAAGAAATTAAAGAAGATCAAATCAATGAAAGGATAGCCCATGTTCATGTCTTGGAAGACTTCATATTGTTAGACTGGCAATACTCTCCAAAGCAACCTACAAATTTAATACAATTCCTGTAAAATATCCCAATGACCTTTTTGCTGAAATGAAAAACATTCACTTAGCATTCATCTTTGAAACCCCAGCCAGAGCAATTCGACAAAAGAAAGAAATTAAAGGGATACAAATAGGTAAATAAGAACTCAAACTATCATTATTTGCTGATGACATGATTCTATAACTAAAAGATCAAAAAAATCCCACCAGAAAACTTCTAGAACTAATAAATGAATTCAGCAAAGTAGCAGGATATAAAAGCAACACCCATAAATCAAACACATTCCTATACATCAGTGATGAACCAACTTAAAGAGAAATTAGGAAAACTACTCCATTCACAACAGCCTCAAAAAAAAAAAAAAAAAAAAACTGGGAATAAATCTAACAAAAGAGGTGAAAGACCTCTACAATGAAAACTACAGAACACTAAAGGAAGAAATTGAAGAAAACCTCAGAAGATGGAAAGGCAGAATTAATATTGTCAAAAATGGCCATACTAGCAAAAGCATTATATAGATTTAATGCAATTCTTATTAAAATCCCAATGACATCCTTCATAGAAATAGAAAAAGCAATCATGAAATTCATCTGGAAAAATAAGAGACCCAGAATAGCTAAAGCAATCCTTAGCAAGAAAAGTGAAGCAAGAGGCATCTAATACCAGACCTTAAACTATATACAATAGTAAAAAAACAAAACAAACAAAAAAACATGGTATTGGCACCAAAATAGATATGTAGACCAATGGTACAGAACAGGTTTGTCTCTGTGTGAGACAAACCCACATAAATACGATTATCTCATATTAGACAAGGGTGCTGAAAACATTCACTGGAGAAAAGATAGGCTATTCAACAAATGGTGCTGGGAAACTGGAAATCCATATGTAGCAAAATGAAACTAAACCTCTATCTCTCACCCTGCACAAAAATCAACTCAAAGAGGATAAAAGACTTAGGCACCAGAGCAGAGACCCTGTGCCTAACAGAAGAAAAAGTAGGCCCAAATCTGCACCACATCAGCCTAGGATCTGACGTCCTTAACAAGACAGCTAAAGTGCAAGAAGAAAAATCAAGAATCAATAAATGGGATGCATCCACACTAAAAAGCTTCTTCTCAGCAAAGGAAACAATTAATAACGTGAGGAGAAAGCCTACAGATTGGGAGAAAATCTTTACCACATGCACCCCCGATAAAGCATTAATCTCTAAGATATATAAAGAACTCTAAAAACTTAACGCCCCAAATCAAAAATAGCAAAGTCACTGGCATAAATGCAATAGCGAGGCACTGGCATAAAGACAGATATATAAATTAATGGGATAGAATTTAGAGTCCAGAGAGAAACCCAAACATCTATGGTCATTTGATTTTCAACATGCCAAAACTACACTCAATGGGGAAAGAACCAATGGTGCTGAGAAATTGGATATACCCACAACAAAAGAATGAAGTTTTTGTACCCACACCTCAAACTAGACAACCATTGTTATGGAATAAAAGTTTGTGTCCCCCAAAAAATTGTATGTTGAAGCTCTAACTCTAACCCCATGTAAATGTATTTAGAGAAAGATCTTTTGGGGAGGTAATTAGATGATGTCATGAAGGTAGGGCCATCACGGTGGGAATAGTACCTTATAAGAGAAAATACCAGCAAATTCTCTCTCTCTCTCTCTCTCTCTCTCTCTCTCTCTCCTGTGAGGACCCAGCAAGGCAGCCACATGTAATCCAGGTGTGGGTACAAAACATGTAATCCAGGAAAAGTGCACTAACAAGAAACTGCTGGCACCTTGATCTTGCATTTCCTAGCTTTCAGAATTGTAAGAAAATTTTTGTTGTTAAAGTCACCACTCAATGGTGTTTTGTTATGGCAACCTGAGAAGTTTAATACCAATATTAACTCAAAAGGATCAAGGACCAAAATGTAAAAAGTAGAACTATAAAATTCTGCAAAGAAAACAGTGATAAATCTTCATGACCTTGAATTTGGCAATTGTTTCTTAGATATGACAATAAAAGTATAAGCAAAGAAAGAAAACATAGACAAACTGGACTTCTTAAAAATGAAAAGCTTATATTATATCAAAGAATACTGTCAAGAAAATCAAAAACAGTCCAAAGAATGGACAAAAATATTTTCAAATCATATATTTTATAAGGATATAACAGCCATGTTATATAAAGTCTGAATTCCCTAGTTAGAATACTTCCCCACTTTCCTCAGTGTACCTTCCTTCTAACAGATCATCTCCAATTTCTAGTTTCTACTTCTTTAAAGTGAAAATATGAGTGCAGACTTTTCCATATTTTTATAGTCTTTTTCAATCTTTGGCAAATTTTCTTGCCCATACTGATTTAGTAAAATTTGTCTTATAAGTTCATCATCCTTTAGTTTTTCCAAAGTATTCCATTTGGTATTTCTCTTTTCACTTTCCTAATTCACCAATTTAGAGAACACTTATCTGGTGTCATTTCAATGGCACTTACAAATGAACTAAGTAGGCTGCTTGGCAGGCATCAGAGAAGAGCTGCTCCCATGCTGGAGTGCAGCCTGCCAGCTTGAGCATTCATGGCATCATGGGGACAGGCAGAGGATAATGCAGTGAGACAGACGCATGGATTGGTTCACAGAGCTTCCTGGGAGGAGTGGGTGTATAAACATATTTTAATTGCTGATGAATATTTTAAGAAATTTTCTAACCCTTGACGAATTAAACTGACTTCCAAATCACTGAGGTGGCAGCATGAACTGATGTGATTTGGCAAACTGTCAGAGATGACACTGAACATCTAGGATAATAGAAGAGTTCATGGATCTCTACAGACTTGTTGCTAGTTTGGAAAATGCGGAAAAGTCAACAAGGATCCGGTTTGGGCAGTTCAGTGACAAATTTGCCCTGAGAGAGGGGGGCAGGTTCTATGGTCCTGGTGAAGAAGCCATATTTTATAGCATGAGAGAAGCAGCAGAAGTTAGTTTGATAAGTAAAACTGAGATTTTGAGAGGAACACTTAGTATTATGGATTTCAGAGTCTGTTTACTGGACTATTTGAAAAGAGAAAGTTCCTGTGGTTCAAGAGGGGACAAGCTAAGAAATCTTTTAGTGGCTTCAGCAGGTTCAACTTCACAAATTCTGCATTTAGGAACCATAGTCCTCTCTGGATTTAAAGGATTTTAAAAATTTATATTTTGGCCTAAAATATCCAGATTTACTAGATCTATCTTTCCTCGAATGGAGCTGTAAGACTCTTCTCCCTTATTGGGAAGAAAAACACTCTCAGACTCTTGTGAAGGGAATAGCAGTATGAAAGGGTCTGGGGTAAGGTTACCACTTGGCATGCAACAGCCTCTTCTAAGAGTTTTGCATCTATGTAAATATTACTATTTACTTGATAAAGCTTAAATTGCTGCTGGTGCAGTATACTTAATTTAATATTTTATTATACTTAATTTAATATTTTATTATAAATATTTACTTTCTCCCACTTCTAGGAAGATATATAGTAAAACAAAAATGTGTAGGGTATTTTCCCCCTTCAGTCATTTATTGGAAAGATAGAAAAGCTCAACTCCAAAATACATTAAATCTAGATTGACATAGGTTTCATTAGCATGGCCTTAGAAGCCATCCTTTCTCTTTTTAGGGTAAGGAAACTGAACATTGAGTTGCTGAGGATCACACAGTAGAACAGCAGAACTAGAGTACAGTTTCTTGCCTCTCCACCACCATATACTTTACTGCTCCCAGAGTTTTTATTTTGTGCCCAAATTCTTAAAATCATCAAATTCTATTAATGCTAAAGTCCATGGATGAGCTTTATGGGGTTCCATGAACCTCCAGAAATTATCAACAAAATGTAATATGTGCATCTTTCTGCCAAAAAATATATTTCTCAAAATGATTCCATAACTCCCCAAAGGCTAAACATACTAGATAAGTATATTGTAGGGGAAAAGGATCTAGTATTTCCAGAGCTCATTTTTTTTTCTTCTCCTACCACTTTTTTTCATGTAAATTTTTATTTGAGTTGTTTTCTTCTGTAGGAGCCTCCACAAACCAAGGTGGGAATTGGGGTATACGTGGGGCCAATTTAACATACAGTTTTTAGTGATTTTTGGAGCAATATTTCCACACTCATATAAAATATAGCATAGATCTCAGAGGAAGGTAGAGCATGGTATCACTATCTTGATCCCATTACATGGAAATGTCCTACTTCCAGGAAACAATTTGTTGGTATTCTTCTAAAACTTAAAAGTAAATATCAGAACTGAAAAGTACTTTTTAAAATTATTCTACTCCAACATCTTATTTTACAGAAGAGAAATTGAGTCTTGGATTCACATACCATTTCTGTGAAATAGGGGACTAGTGGATCACTAAGCACCTTTGTCTTAGAACTATTTAAGGAAAGGTATGGGCAATGCCAGTACAACCCTTAGCACGATGCCTAGTAGGTAGCGAGTGCTCAGCATACAGTAGCTCCTTATCACTGAAAAAGAGCAATGCCTGTTCTGGGTTGCATCGCTGATTATTGGTAAATTCAGCTTTCCAACAATGCTTGGGGTACCAAAATTCTCCAATCCAAGCCCAGTAAGTTTTTCCTATTGTAATAAACCTGATCTGGCCTAAACTTGTTAAGAGCCTGATAAACTGGTTAAGAGCCTGATAAGTTTTCTAATATTTGAAAGAACTCAGGGAGCTGAAGGGCACAGGCCTGTTCACAGACTTCCTCTTAGTCCTTAGACTGAAAGCCATACTAACCTACTGGGCCCACAAGCTAACAGCTTGTGGGCCCCTCTTCCTTTCCTGCCAGAGGAAGAAAAACAGCACACAGCAGGCAGCCCAGTGGAGGCTGGCTGGCCCACCAGCTCTTGCCATGGGCCATCACCAGAGATAACCTGATCAGTAGTCTGCGTCTTAGTCTGGGTCTGGTGAGAACTAGTCCTCATAATCCACAATCCCGAGCCTAATCCACTTATAATAAAAAAGAAAAAAAAAAGTAGGCCCTGTGTTTCCCTTTGACCCTTGTCCTTCACTATCTCTATGGACCCTCTCTAACTGTGCTGAATCATCACTTTCTATCTTTTTATCTTTGCTTTCCCAGCACTTCCCCAGGCAGATGCCCAAACTCAAAATATTTACCAATTTGCTGCCTGGATTTCAGTGGAATACTCTTTCATGTTAAGCTTTGAAGGCTATAGTAAAGATTGCATTAGGGACAGTTACCTGCCAGCTATTAACCATTGCCTCTGGTCTGACCTGAATTCACAGAGGGCACAGTCACCCAACAACTTAATCAATGAACCCCTTTGGCTTTAGGGTGGCAGGGGCCAAGAGCTTCATCAAAGAAGCCAATGTGCTTTCAGCAACTCAGAAGATTCCAGTTGTTTTCAGCAGGCCTGAGAGGTTAAAATAAACAAATAAGAAAATGCCAGGTTGCCCTCTCATTTCTTCTCAAACCTTGTGCCAGCCAGGGCAAGTGCCGGACAGGCTGCCCCAAAGAGACTGCGGTGGTGCCCATGAGGCCAAGCCATGCAACCAGAGCCTTCACTGCACTAAGTGCCTGCTTCTCTCTCCTCACTCTGTTCTCCGTTTCCAAAAAATGCATGAAATAGCCATTGCTGTAGAATTACCAAATGAATAAAAGGCCCTCCAACCTCTCTCTCCTGGCGCAGAATTCATCCAGAGGGTGTAGCCCGCAGCCTTTGGGTACATTAACACTTTTAGCAGTGTTTGAAAACAAAACCTTATGCAGAAAAGCCCAGAAAATGTTTGCATTTTCAACTCCTTCATTGTGATTTTTCTTGTGCTGAAGCAGAGAGGACGGGGACATGAGTGAGATCTCCATGGGACCTTTCAAAAAAGCTCATAAACATGTTGAGCTGCCAGACAGCTCACAGAAGAGTGGACGCTAACTGAGCAATTGTTCAACCTGAGAATTCTGCTCATAGAGCAACTTCAGTCAGGTAGTTTAGGGCCCTCTTTCAGATCTTCTGATTGCATTGAAATTGAAAGAATGTTTTAAGTGCTTAATATTTTAAACTAACCAATTTTAAACGTCAGCATTCAGTCTTTATACTCTGAACATAAGAGCATTGTGTATCTTTCTTGCCTAAAATGAGAAGAAAAGTTGTATAAACGATTTGTGTCTGTTTGGTTTGTGCATCAATGATGGATTTGCTGTGTGTGCAGTGAACTTATTACATGAGTATGCACAACACACAGCCACGAGGGTGAGTGTGCTTAAAGTAGGACATTGCTGGAACTGAGGGGAAATGTTGCAACTCAGCCTCTGCTAACACCGCTTTCAAAAATCAACAGTGAGTTCCTAATCTCCTAATCAGTGGCTTCTTCCTCAATCCCCTTGATGTTCTGGTGGCATTTAATGCTGTTGATCATCTGCCCCGCTTTTCTTCAAACTAACTCTGTTTTGCAAAAGCATTAAAAAGCCTTCACCATCCTGGTTCTTTCTGATCTTTTTGACCACTGGTTGTCTGGTCCTCATCAACTTTTGCCTCCAGACAACCAAATTGCCCAATCTGACTTTGGCTATCTTTTCTTCTTCCTCCAGTCCCTTTGGGGACACTTTCCTTCTTCCCAGACTTCAAGGGCTGCCACTATGTGAAAGATTACCAAGTAGATGCCTCTGGCCCTGCCTCTGCTTTAATATCTTATATCTTTCTCAGCTCAACCCAGATATCATAATGAAATTTCAAACTCAGCATATGCACAACAGAATTTAAAATATTCACCCATTCTCCCCCAAATCCCAGCTTCCAGATCTGCTCCTGCTCTTGCATTCCTTATGTACGATCAGATTGCCAGCATCTGTCTAACCACCAATTAAAACCCCAGAATCATCCTGATTCCTTTCCCCTTCTTACCCTATCATGGGGTGGGGGGGCGGGCAGCTGATGAATTTATCTGATGCTCTAAATGTCCTGTGGAATTTTTCCTTCTCCCTTCCCTCTGCTTCTATACTAGTCAAGCTTCTCTTATTCTCACCAAGAATTTTATGAGGATCTCCAAGAATGTCATGGCTCTCTTCCCCGTCTTTTCACTCCTTCCTGTGCATTACACTCAGATTAATCATCTATACAATTTTCATTATATTACTCCTCACCACAAAAATCAATGGCCCCACAGCCTTTACAATAAAGTTGAAACTCTGTAGCCTAAAATTAAAATACTACTCCAGGATCTGGCCACAGTCCATCCTGTGTTCAGCCAAGTGGAACTCTCCAAAATTCCCTATAAATATTTTTCATTAACATTTCTGTGTTTCTTCTCGCTGTTCCTGCTACCTAGAATCCCCCACCCAAGTGTTTGTGTTCAAATTTACAGACTTTTTTAAATTGGGGGGGGGGCTACTGTGGTCTGTCACCCAAGGGTTACTTGATGTAACCCTATGCTGGCCACTTGATGTTGGGACCTTTAAGAGATACAACCTAGTGGAAGGTAACTAGGTCATGCAGGTGCCACTCTCAGAAGGGACTAATTAATGCCCTCTCGTGGGAATGGGCCATATCTCATGGAATTGGATTGTTACACAGCAAGTTCAGCTTCCATGGTTTGCTCTCCTGCTTCCTCTCTCCCTTTGTGAGCTTTCTCACATGCTCTCTGTCTCTCTCCATGTGATGCTCTGTGCACCTTGGAATTATGCTGGCAAGAAGGCCATTGCCAGATGTGGCCTCTTAACCTTGGACCAGAACTGTGAGCCAAAAAAAAAAAAAATCTATTTTCTTTATAACTTACCCAGTCTGTGGTATTATCATTAGCAATAAAAAATGGACTAAAACAATATCTTAGTCATTGTTATGGACTGAATATTTGCATCTTTCCAAAGTCCTTATGTCAAATTATTAACCCTCAATGTGATGGTATTTAGAGTTAGAACCTTTGGGAGGTAATTAGGTTTAGATGAGGTCATTAGAGTGGAGCACATATGATAGAATTAGTGTCTTTATAAGAAGTGGTGAGTGCCAGAAACCTTACTCTTTCTCTCTCCCCGAGTGTGCACAAAGGAGAGGTCCTAGGAGTGAGAAGACAACCGTTTGCATGCCAGGAAAAGAGCTCTCATCAGAACATGACCTTGATGTCACCCTGAGAAATGAATTTCTGTTGTTTAAGCCACCCAGTCTATGGTATTTTATTACGACAGCCTGAACCCATAAGTAAGGCACTCGTTGTCCATCCCCATTGCTTAGCACAGCGCCTGACCCATCAAAACTCCTAAATATTTTCCAAATGAATGAATGAATGTGATTGTATAATGTGTCAAATTTAACTTAATTCAGGGTTGGGGCTGTAGCTCAGTAGCAGAGCACTTGCCTAGAATGTATGAAGCACTGGGTTTGATCCTTAGCATCACATAAAATAAAAAAATAAAATAAAGGCATCCTGTCCATCTACAACCTCAAAAAAAAATAAATAAAATAAAGCAAGTGGGCTCCCTGATGTCCACTAAGGCCCACTACTCAAGTTCTCCCATATTTTGACTTCTCCACTGAGGCTGACATATCTCCTGTGCTTCATCTCAGCCCAAACAGTGCAAACTCATCCCTCTTTCTAAGCTAGAGTGACAAACTGACATCCCAGAAGCTAGATATTGCCCATAATTACTTTCTTGCTCAACTCATAGTGGTTTTCAAGTTCTGAGTTCATTGCCAGCATTTAAAAATTGGAAGATTTCATATGAATATATGGACTTGAGCAATGATAGACCCTCGATGTCAGTTGACTGCTTTATAAACAGGGCTTCTACTCTTTAAGCCACAGCCCCAACTCCTTTATGTTACTATCTTGGCCTTTGTATTTGAGTCTGAGAACCATGTTCTTCGGCCTTTCCCACTCACCTTCAGCTCTGTAGCAAAATTCTACATCTCTAATCTCTAAAATTCTATATCTTAAACCCAGAAAAAATTCACCAAATACTCAGCCTGAAATCACCTCCTCTTCTCCTCCTTGTTTTTCTGTAGACCATCAGAGTTAGCATTAAATCTTCAGGAAATCGGAGTCCAGCAACATTGCACTTGTTCAACTTTCTCACTTCTTCAGGAGGAAGGTTAAAAGTGAGGCTCCAAGGTAAGAGGCCTAGAAAGGCCAAAGCAATTCTTAGCAAGAAAAGTGAAGCAGGAGACATCACAATACCAGACCTTAAGTTATACTACAAAACTGTAGTAATGAAAAACAGCATGGTGCTGGCACCAAAACAAGCATGAAGACCAACAGAACAGACGACACAGAGGCAAACCCACATAAACGCAGTTATCTCATATTAAGACAAAGGCACCATAAGCATAATTTGGAGAAGATAGCCTCTTCAACAAACGGTACTAGAAATCTATATGTG
Source organism: Marmota monax (assembly GCF_021218885.2). NCBI lineage: Eukaryota > Metazoa > Chordata > Mammalia > Rodentia > Sciuridae > Marmota > Marmota monax. Next base: position 5,194,498 of record NW_026694610.1, read on the forward strand.
CCAGAATGAAATTGAACCCCTATCTTTAGCTTAAAATTATACTTTTGAAATTCATCCATGCTCATTATATTGTATTCCATTGTAAGAATAAACTACAATGTGTTTTTTTAAAAATTGAACCTCTATCTCTCACCCTGCTCAAAACTCAAAGTGAATCAAGGACCTAGGCATTAGACCAGAGACCCTGTGCCTACTAAAAGAAAAAGTAGGCCCAACTTTCCATCATATTGACTTCGGAACCAACTTCCTCAACAAGACTCCTAAAACCCAAGAAGTAAAATCAAGAATCAGTAAATGGGATGCCATCAAATTAAAAAGCTTCTTCACAGCAAAGGAAACAATCAAGAACATGAAGAGAGAGTCTAGAGAATGAGAGAAAATCTTTGCCACCTGTACCTCAGATGAAGCACTAATATCAAGAATATAAAAGAACTCAAACAACTTAACCCCAAAAAATCCAAATAACCCAATCAATAAATGGGCAAAGGAACTTAACAGACACTTCACAGAAGAAGAAATACAATTGATCAACAAATACATGAAAAATATGTTTAATTTATCTAGCAATTAGAGAAATGCAAATTAAAACTACACTGAGATTCCAGCTCACTCCAGTCAGAATGGCAACTATCAAGAATACAAGAAACAGTAAATGTTGGCAAGGACATGGGGGAAAAGGTACACTCCTACATTGCTAGTGGGACTACAAATTGGTATAACCACTATGGAAAGCAATATGGAGAGTCCTCAGAAAACTTGCAATGGAAACATGATTTGACCCAGTTATCCCACTCCTTGATACATACCCAAATGACTTTAAAACAGCATACTACAGTGACTCAGCCATATCAATGTTTATAGCAGCTCAATTCAAAATAGCTAAGCTATGGAACCAACATAGGTACCCTTAAACAGATAAAGGAATTGTGGTATATATACACAATTGAATACTACTTGGCCATAAACACTTTATGATTTTTCCAGTAAATGGATGGAAGTGGAGACTATCATGCTAAGTGAAATAAGCCAATCCCCAAAAAACCAAAGGCCAAATGTTCTCTCCGATATGTGGATGCTAACACATAACAAGGTTGGGCAGGGGGAGGTGGGTAAGAATAGAAATTCAGTGGAGCAGACAAAGGAAAATGAAGGGAAGGGAAAGGGGCTGGGAAAGGAAAGACAGCATAATGAATTGGACATAACTTTCCTATGTTCATACGTGAATACATGACCAGTGTAACTCCACATCATGTACAACCAGAAGAATGGGATCCTAATTAGAATAAGTTATACTCCATGTATGTATGTCAAAATATACTCTATCATCACATATATCTAAAAAAATAAATATAAAAAAATAAAATGAGGCTCCAGAAAAAGGGGCCAGTGTATTTATTCTCACAAATGATGATTGACAGGACTGGTTTCAAACCCAGGTCTTAAGACTCCAGGTTTTATTCTTTGTCTCAGTGGTGAGTTCTTTCTTTACCAGTTTGTGCTGCTAGCTTCTGCAATTCAATCCAACTTAATTTAGTGTTAAGTACTGAAAATATTATAGGAACTCACTACTCTTTGTCTTGGAGTTGTTAAATATTCTCATTCTAATTATTGAGAATTCTTACTCTTTGGCTGACATTTTGCCCATTGACAGAAAACTGCCTCTAGGGAGAAAGAAATTCTCTCCTTCACATAGTACTCTGAACTAATGAATATCCACTTTGTTGGAGCACTATGCTGAATGCTAGGTTTACAGAGGTAAATAAAAGACAATATTTCCTTATCCTGATGGGGCTTAAAGTATATCACCCCTTAAATGCATATTATTCCTTTTTTTTCAATAAATTAAAAATTCCTGGAACAGGAGCTGAGTCTTCATTCTCTTTGGTTCAACAGACTGAATTTAGTGGGTAATTAATATTTTAATATTGATAACAAATGTTCTCAGTAGTCCCAGTTAGAAGCTCTCTTGTCCTTGCTTTCTCTGCTGCATCTTAAAAGCCTCTCTCTGACTTCTAGCAGCTGCTTTTTATAGAATCTGACTTTATAACCAAAGACAAAAGTAAGTCAGACCAGCTTCATGCTTGTGTTATCTGGACAGTCACACAGGAACCTGTAGTCAGAAGAGCACAATGCTTCATTTAATGCTCTGTATTACCATCTTGACTCTTCATAATTTTTGAAGAAGCCCCACCATTTATATAGTCATTCTGAGAACCATGTTGAGGATGGCAGCTGACACAACTTTTATGTCAATACCATGAGTTTTTCAATAGGCTCCTCTTCAAATGGCCTTAATGCTATGCAAATGTAGAAAAACAGTAGGGACATAGTTTGAAAGATACTTCCATAAGTGAAGTTATTTGATTCATGGTGTCTAGCAGAGTGGAATGTTCTAAGACACATTAGAAATAATGATGGTGCCAAGATGATGTCACATTTGTTTACCTGGACTACAGGCTTCCTTAGGTTCAGTGTGTGCTGGTTCACGTAGTGAAAAGTATGAACCAGCAGCATCAGCATCACCTGGGAATTTGTTAGAAATGCAAATCCTTGATCCTCACCTGACTTACTGAGTCCGAAATCATGATGGTGGTTCAGTTTTCTGTGCTGTAAAAAGCCCTGAGATTATTCTAGTGTGTGATGAAAATTGGCAACCATTAGGTTATGACATTGTCAGCCCCTTGAGAGGCGAGTCCATAGCTCCTTATTACTCCTATCACTCTCCGTCTTCTACTGTTTCCCAGCCAGGATTATTTAATAGAAATGCACAGAAAGATGCCCTGGGAGGTATGTGGGCTTGGAGACCTTTTCTTTAGTAGATTGGTAGGAATAGAGGGGAAAAGAGCAGAACTGAGATTTTTCTTGGGTGATGGGTTTGTTCATCTTGCTCCTTTGAAGTCAGAGCCAATAATGTAGAAGCCAATATGTAAAGCTTGACGTCTGAGTGAAACAGACAAACAGAATTGCTGCCTTGGACAGATGTATTTTGGAGGATTACCACAGAATCCCATTGCTGAAAGTGACCTTGCATAATAAGGTTTCACCCCCACCTTTTACAAATGAGAAAATGGAGGCCCAACAGATGAACTGATCCACCAGAGGTCACCCAATTTTTCCCAGCATTCAAGAAAGAGAAAGTCTTATTGAGGAAAAAGTCAGAATCATCTTGCCAATAGTTACTGGGGAGTTAGTTACTTGGGTAAGAGGGAAGCAGTAACCCTATCCAGAAGCTCTGGGACTTGCTTTACCATTGAGCAATTCATTCATTTCCTCCCTGTCTTCCACTGGTTACTTTGATTTCAGAACATACACATATTTTTAAAAAGACAGCCTTCGTGGTCTCCTCCACTTCCAATGTATCTTTTTTCTTTGTGGATGGACATCACACCGCAGGAAGATGAGGCGATAGGCAACCTGTGCAGTTAGTGATCAATTTACTCCTTGGGAAGAAGATGAGTCCTGCTTGTAGGTGGCTATGCCCAGCTCCATGCTGCCTATCTCCACACCTGGTTCTCGTTTATGACATGGAAAGCATTTCATGCTTATAAGCATCATCTGTTCTCAATTTCTAAACCACAAGTTTGGTTTGGTTTGTTTTTTAATAAGTGGTTACAACAGAATCCACCTTTTCAATGTGATGATGTCTCTTAAACCCAGCTATTGGAATCTTGCAGATTTAGATTAATAAGGCTGGTATAGAAGATTAATGCCACGAGGCTTATAAATCCCAAAATTTCTAACATTTTCATGCCTAGAGGCAACACACGTTTATTTTCAACACACATATTTGAAGAAAATAATGGTCATATTTAAAGAAAATTGTATAACAGCCTTTATCTTTGCATAGTAATCCCTATCTCCATTTTTTGTTCCCAATTTTGAATTTGAAAAATTCCTAGATTTTGTGCAAAACTAGTTTGAGGGGATTAAGTCAACAGAACCCTTCACTATTGCTCAATTTCAATTTCTCGGTATGTTGCAACTGGTATCGCTTGGTTGTTTGACAGCCAATAGTTCTGTATATGGTATTTTGTCTCTGAACTTGGCTAAGAAAGCAGGAGTTAAGACATCCATCTTCTTTTAAGATGAAAGAGTCAATAATCTGTTAGTTCCAAGTTAAATATAATTGCAAAGTCACAAGTTTTTAAAAAGATATGTAACTGATAGTTAAATTTTAACAGAATTTTTTGGGTTCCTTTATAATGCCTTTATAAATGCCCATTGCCTGGTATTAAACACACATAACCATTCATGAATTGGGCAGGGATATTTTAGTCCTGGTTCTGGGCAGGGATACTTTAATTTTAGCATGTTAAGTTCTTTGATGTTGGGAAGGTGTCACAGGTTTGGGCCAGTATGGCACAATTTGCAGCCATTTCAACTCTCTTCCTTTAAATTAAAGGGCAACCTGAATTGGTGGAAATGTTTACTTTTTCTTCTAAAATAAGAGTAGTAAATCTTTCCAAGTTCACCTACCTTCAGGAGAAACAACACTCTTGTGAAGGACCAATAACAGTCTAAACTTTCTTCCTGTGTGATTCCAAAAATCCAGTCCTCTTCACCAGTTTTCCTAAGAAGGCTTGGGACATGCATATGTTTCACAGTTCTGTCCTACCATAGCCCTTACTCTACCTTATGGCTTGATTTAATTGTCAGGGTCATCAGAGTCTGATGGGGCCAGAGTCTTTTTCTACTTCTTAATTCTTGTTCCTCCATATACCTAGGATAGTGCACATGATAGATGCTAACTAATCTCTTGGGTGATGGACTGAGTCGGTGAGTGAGTGAATAAATGAATGAGTGAGTGGCTACACTGGAAACACCTGTCATAATATATTTTTAAAGTTCAAAATTTAGATTTTTATATGAGAATTAAAGAAGAGTAGTGAAATCACAAAAATGCTAAACTAAATTTCTAAATTATTCCTAGGAGGCATTTCTAAATTACTATTATTTCTTAGCAATCACATATTAATTTAATTTATTAATTGGATTACACTCTACATTCCAGTAATTTTTACATTTGGGCATTTTCCTTCAGTTCCTATAAATTGTTATATGATATGTTGCTCATAGTTGATCTTCTAATATATTTTCTCAGAACTCCAATCACAAAAAATCAAATAACACAATCAAAACATGGGCAAAGGACATGAATAGACATTTCTCCAAAGAAGATACATAGATGACCAATAAACATATAAAAGATTGAAATGATGCTTAGTATCATTAATAATCAGAGAATCACAAACCAAACTGCAATAAGGTATCACTTCACATCCATTCAGATGATTACTATCAAAAAATCAGAAAAGCACAAGTGTTGTTGAGTATGTTGAATAAATTAGAACCCCTATATCATCCTGGTAGGATTGTAAAATGATGCAATCACTACAGAAATCAGTATGGAAGTTCCTTAAAAAGACTAAAAATAGAACCACCACATGCAGCCCCACTTCTGGGTATAAACTGAAGGAATCAATAGCCAAGGTAAAAGTAACCCACATGATAATCATGGGAATGGATAAGCAAATTGTGGTATATATTAACCTTAAAAAAGAATAAGAAAATCTCAACACATACCGTAACATGGATGAACCTTAAGAACATTGTGCAAAGGGAAATAAGCCAGACACAAAAAGACAAATATTGTACTATTCCACTTCTGGAAGGAATCTAAATCACTCTAATTCACAGAAACAAGAGCAGAATGGTGGGGCTGGGGATGTGGCTCAAGCGGTAGCGCGCTCGCCTGGCATGCGTGCGGCCTGGGTTCGATCCTCAGCACCACATACAAACAAAGATGTTGTGTCTGCCGAAAACTGAAAAATAAATATTAAAAAATTCTCTCTCTCTCTCTCTCTCTCTCACTCCTTAAAAAAAAAAGTAGAATGATGGTTACCAGGAACTGGATAAATAGGGAAAAATTTCTAATTAGTGGGTATAGAATTTCAGATTTGCAAGATTAAAAGTTGTAGAGATCTTTCACAACATGTAAATATAGTTAACAATATTGAACTGTGTACTTTAAAATGGTTAAGATGGTAAATTTTGTTGTTAATTTTACTATGATTAATTAAAAAAATTGAAAATGAAAAAAACTTTTTAGAGTGTTACCAATCAGATAGCTAGAAAATTATATCTTTTTGCTTAAATTCTCAGGTCACTTGAGTACACACACACACACACATATACACACATACATATACTTATACATTCTCAGGTAACTAGTAAAATGAGAAAATGTATATATTATATATATGTGCATGTATATATATGACACTTTTATCTCCTCTCTGTAATTTTTTATCCATAGCCTGTGCCCATTTTTCTTTGGTTGTGTATTTTTCTTTATTTATATATGGAAATTTTAAATATAATCTGGAAATGAATTCTATATGTTAAATGTGTTGTAGTTATTTTCTCCTAATATTTATCTTGCTTTTTGACTTTAACCTGTGAATTTTTTTGTAATTTTTATATATCTAATATATACAGTAATTTTTTTCATTTTGATTGAGTCACGTGTATTATTTTCCTTATAACTAGTTCATACTGGGTCTTAAGAAAGTCTTTTCTATGCCTAGGTAAAGGCATGTTCTCCTTATATTTTCTCCTTATAGCTTTAAGTAGGTTTTTGCATACTGGTGTCTTTACCAGATCTGGAATTCATTTTTGTTTTGTGAATGTCATAGTTAAGGATCTACCTGAATATTGCTGGTATACATTGCTTTTTATAAGTTTAACTTGTTTTCAAGCTCATGACATTACTTCATTAGTTCTAAAAGTTTATTCATGAATTCGCTTAGGTTTTCTAAATGAATAGCCATATTAAATGCCTTACAAGGCTGCAGTCAAGGGGTCAGCCAGGCTGTGTTCTCATCTGGAGGCTTAACTAGGGGTGAGAATCTGCTTCTAAAATCACTCAGGTTATTGGCAGAAAAGATAAGGGCCCAGCTTCTTTTTGGCTGTCAGAAAGAGTCCTCCCTCTGCTCTTAGAGGTTGTTGCCTCAGTTCTTACAGGCTGCACAAATGGACCTTTCCAATGGTCACTCATGTCATCAAGCTAGCAGCAAAAGTCTCTAGGGAGAGTCCACTGGTAAGGCAGCATCATATGTAAAGTACATAATTACAAGAGACACATCAATTTACTTTTACCATATTCTATAAAAGAAGAAAACCACAGGGTCTGCCTGTGCTGCAAGGAAAGGGATTACACAAAGGCATGAACACCAAGAGTCAGGGAGGCTGGGGAACCACCTCAGACTCTACTCCACAGCCTCTATGGGACATCAGATTTTTAGAGTAGGTTTAGATTCCCTGTTTGAGCTAATCATTAAAAAATATTTTGTAAATATGTGTATTTAATAACATATATGGTTATTTCAAAATTCTATATGTGCATATCGGATCAAGCTTATTAAAATCCTTTATATCTTACTAATCTTATTTGTTTGATCTATGAGTTTCTGAGAGATTCTATAATGGTGCCAAAGTATTGATGATTTATGAAGTTATTTATTGTAGTCTTTTTCCTCTTGATTAAAAATTTTGAAGTTATATGTGGTTAGTTATACAGTTGAAGATGATTGTATCTTCATGTTGGGTTATTCCTTTTATATAGAATCAATCTCTTTCTCTCTCTCTCTCTCTCTCTCTCTCTCTCTCTCTCTCTCTCTCTCTTGCTCTTTCTTAAATATTTTTTAGTTGAAGATAGACACAATATCTTTATTTATTTATTTAATGTGGTGCTGAGGATTGAACCCAGGGCCTCACACGTACAAGGCAAGCACTCTACCACTGAGCCATAACCCCAGCCCTTCCTCTCTCTGTCTTAATAACTTAGTCCACATATTCTTTTTTGCTTGGTGTTACTATTACTACTACACTTAAAAAAAAAAACAACCCTTTGTGTTACAATAAGATATGGGTATATTTATTTTATAATTCAATTTTATTTGTTTCTTATCAAATACATATTTACATTTAATTTAACAGCAAAATAGTTCTATAAGACTCATGAAATTTTTCAGTACCCCAAATTTTTCTTCCACATACACATGATTTTATAGTCCTAAGAGACTTTTGAGTACATATCATTCAGTGGCATGTTCATAATACTAATCCTTGATTTGGTTTTTCAGTCTTAAAGAAAAAATATATATATACACACACATATATATATGTGTGTATGTGTGTGTGTATATATGTGTGTATAAATGTTGGGTTATTCCTTTTATCTGGAGTCAATCTCTCTCTCTCTCTCTCTCTCTCTCTAATATTTTTTAGTTGTAGATGGACACAATATGTATTTATTTATTTATTTTATGTGGTGCTGAGGATTGAACCCAGCCTCAAACATACAAGGCAAGCACTCTATCACTGAACTACAGCCATGTGTGTGTACATATATATCTCCCTTGTCTCTCTCTCTCTCTCTCTCTCTCTCTCTCTCTCTCACACACACACACACACACACACTCTCTCTCTCTCTTCTCTCTCTCTCTCTCTCTCTCTCTCTCTCTCTCACACACACACACACACACACACACACACCTATCTACCACTTGGGTACACCTTTACTTCCTCTTCTCCCCATACAGCTAAGTCATAATATTTGTTAAATAAGCATTTAATTTTACATTATCCTATGTAAATGCTATCCAAATCAGAAATATGTACTGTGCTATAATTTCCATTCCTTATTTGTACTGCTTTTAGCTTTCCTGCAGTTAATACTTCTCTTGTTTTCACTTGTTCACTTTACCATCTTCTTACTATTTACAGATGCTTTCCCAATTTGGTAAATTTCCTTTGAATAACTTTCTATCCCTTTATTTAATTGTTCTTTATGAAAAAATTCTCTTGTAGAGCCTGTCACATACTCCAGTCTATAATTGTTAACTATTAGATCTGTTGCAAGACTATCCACATAAGATGACTTCTTTGTGACACACCAATACAGTCCTTGGGATCACCTTCACTTTTCTCTCAAGTAGGATCCCTGTTCTGTGAATCACTTTCTTTCTCTTTCTTAAATGCTCCCACAGTTTGGGTGAATACACACTCTTGTAGCTTCCTACAAAAGGTGTACAGTCAGCAAATTTTGGAATCCTTGAGTATCTAAAAAGATTGAAAGAGTATTGCACAAGGCAGTGTTGGTAAGTGAGCTAAGTTCAGGTCAGAAGCTTTCTTCTCTGGTACTGTATTCGCTCTCTCTCTCATCTTGAGAAAACCACATCCTCGCACTGGGGGCAGCGGGTACCCAACCATAGTATCTGAGCATATAGGTAAATAATAAAAATAATCGAATGAAACAGATCTGTTTAATATAATGGAAGAGTGATGATTGTAGCAAACTCAACAGGCCAGTCCCTCTCTAAAATGGATGCTTTATGACATGAGAGAATGTGGTCTACTAAGGCTAGAAACTTAAGATGTTTTTACGAGAAGCTGGGAATCTGAAATTTTATCTCATAAATTTCAAATGCTGGTAACCAGTTCTAATTTAAAATTTTTAAAAAATGAGATAAAATATCTGTAAATGAGCCATCCATTTGCAAACTTTTATACAATGTTTCCCCACTAAAACAAGCGTGGAGCAGCCAGGGGGCAGCATGAGGCATAAAGTGTCATTGGAGGAAGAAATGGATGCAATCAAAGGCAGCTTGAGTCCAGTTCACAGTCTTCGCTCAGCATGCACATGCAGGGAGCACAAAGGTCCAGCTATCACGTTGCAGAAGGAGGGCCAGCAGAGTACGGAGGAGGCTGGGGGAAGGCTCCACTGCTGGTGTGCATTCCATCTTCTCCAGGCATCCCCAGGGAGGGCACATTCCTCATAGTCAAGGGGCAGAGCTGTTGATTTAAAAGATTCTTAGAATAGTCTGTTCAACACCCTATGGGGGTTTCCCTGCCTTGGAAACAATGTATCTGGGCCATGTCTTGGGCTATGAGATTTCCTTAAAAGTGAGTGGGAAATTGTCATGACTTTCTGCCTCTCCTTAGTTTCCTGGGGCTTGCAGTTCCCTTCATCCCTCGTTCATTGATTTCTTCTTCCTTTTGCAAGGAATAATGCTAGTCACACCACTAAAGTCACAAGCCAAGTCTTCATTCTTAACTATATATTTTAGCTTTTGTAGAAAGTTAGAAGATGGAATCCTGTCACATAGGGAATTGAAGTTTGAAAGAGTTGTGAAGTTATTTATGATTAACTCTTGAAAATATCAATAGCTGGACAATAAGTCCATTCTTCCTTAAATGCAAATGACTTGCTGAAATTAACTAGAGAATTTAGAATAATAAGTTCCCGACTGATGGGGAGATGATGAGGACTCAGAAGAGAAGTTTCTACAAGTGCAGGTATAAGGGGCAGCTGAGTCAGAGATGTGACTAGGCACTGAGTTATCTCAGTGAGGGGCCAGTGACTGATGCCACTCTGCTATTTCTGATGGACTCTCCCCTGGTATGCCCACTGGAACCCCTGTGGTAAAAGAGAAGTGAGATGAAACAGCGATGCTGGGATAGCAGGACGATGGATTGGCCAAACTAGATGCAAAGCAAAGCAGTTGCTCCTAGGGAAGATGTGAAAATATCTTACAGTTCACTCAAGCCTCCCAATCAAACAGCCCCTGGGGAGGTGACAGATAGACACAGTGCTTTACTGAGCAATGCTCCCATTGTTCTCCCAAAGGACAAGGGTCCTCAGAGAAGGTGCCCTGGGGCTGCAACCCTAATTTCTTTTTAACATGCACAATGTAATAGTGTGTGAAGATAACAACCCCAGAGTTATTATGCCATTTTCTCAGTGGGGAAAAAAGGATTGGGGATCTGCTAAACACAGCACCATAGAATACACTCCATTATGCATTGATTCCCTCTTCTGCAGGCCTCTAGCGGAGGAATAGTCCACTCGGGGCATGCTGTCTGCATCCACTAGTTTTTCTCCCGTGTCACTCCAAGACATTCTACCTTTCTGCTTTCTGTGCATACCAGATGACAGCCAGCCAATCCCGATTCCTGTCCCTAATACCTCCATCTCCACACTCCCACCAGGGTCACCCACCACAGCACCGGCTGCAGGATTTCTCTTACTTAGAGTCCCCTCCTCTCTTTTTCAGCTACATTCACTCATTTACTCTTCACACCAATCTCATAAGACCAGAGTTGTCATATTTTACAGATGAGATTAAGACTGAGAAGTTCAGGGAATAATTTGCCCAAGGTGCCAGAGCCCAAAAGCAAATCCAAGTCTCCTTGGACTCCAAAGTACTGCACTTTCCATCAACTTTCACTGAATCATGCACATCCCTGAAACTTCTTCCCTTCTTTTATGCATCTCTAGTTCCTGTCAAACCCACTCTCTTTTTAACAGAGTCATACTGTCTCTTACCTCCTCTTCTCTCTCTCTCTCTCTCTCTCTCTCTCTCTCTCTCACCAGAGATTGAACGCAGGGCCTTTCAACCACTGAGCCACATCCCGAGCCCTATTTTGTATTTTATGTTTCAATGACTGATGAAAAATACTAAGGCACTTAGCTGTGACCTTTGACTCTGGTTAACAGGCTGGAGTAGAGTTGAATTGCACAGAATCCATTCTCCAATGCATGATTTTCCCCAAGTTGACAAAGGTTCCAAGCTCAGTTTAGACAATTAAAGTGTCAAATTCATGTATGAAAATGAAGAAGTTGCACACGGGGACCCTTCCATCTCTCTGAGGCCTGCTCTAGGGCTCTCCTCACCTGCCACAGGAAAGTAAAGATACTCCATGCAGAACATTTTGCTCTCTTCCAGGGAGTAAAGTAAGAACACCAACGGGAAGGAAAGCAGCTTTAACCAGGGAGGAGCCCCACAAGAGTCAGAGTTGAGAAAAACTCTGACTCATTTTGTCCAAGCTGTTGCTATAGATTGAAGATATATAGCTATGGAATGTTTGGGGCTCATTTCCCAGGGGCATATATGTTCCAAATTCTTAGCTCATCTATCAAGAACTATAAGTTGTTTAATGTTGCTTAAAACACTTTGGGTGTTGCCTATGTGCCCTACCCTTCGGAGAGCATTTTTTCCTTCAATATTTTCATCTGGCTTGTTTGAGGAAGAGGACTTAGAAGTACATTGCTTTGCTCAGGGTGTCATGACACCCTGGCTGCCCCTCCTCATTCTATACCTTACAACATGCAGAAACAAATCTTTTTACTCATCTTTTCATTCACTAAGCCTTTAAGGATTCTATTTATTCCTAATACTGAGCTTAGAGGGCTTAGACAAATGGGAGATATCTGCAAGTCAACACAAAACCATAATCCAAGGTGATTACTGTTACGAGATTTGGAACAAAATGCTTTTGGAATGCTTTCAACAGTCTTGTCCTCAACTAAATCATGGGCTCATCTCCACAGTTTTGCAGTCTTTGACTTTTCGCTCTGCCTGAATGGAAACACCTCTCCTTTAGCTCTGCCCTTTCTAGAAGAGAGCGTCATTCTCCATTCTTTCTGATGGAAGAGCCCTGAAAGCCTAAGAGTGGTGTACTAATGCTGCTGGTCCTTCTTCTATGATGGTTACACCACAGACTCCTTCTCAGAAAAGTGATTGGGAGATTTCTCCAAGGCATCATGCCTGTTGAGGCAGCACCTGCAAGGCACATGCACGTTTGTGCCCCAGAATTCATTTAGGAGCAAGAGGCTTTCTGCTTTGAGAACCTTGTGCAGTATACTGAAGATGTGAACCCAGTCATTGGCCTGCTAAACAGAAGGTTCTCAAAAAACAGGAAGCAGTGGCAGCTAAATGTTCTTTCAGAAAACCTGTCTGAAAGCATAAACACGGGACTTCCACTTCCTTATCAATCTGTCTCCAGCGCCTCTGATGGATAAAAGAGGTGGTCTTGCGTTGTTGATTTGGATAGGCAGCAAGGCATTATTTGGAATATCTGGAGGAAAGAAAAGTAATGCCAATTCACAGAACAATTATGGAGCAACTGCCAAGAGAGCTGGCACTTCTCTATAAACAGCGGGCTCCAACTGACCCTGAGATTAATGGACTGGAAGGAGGAAAGGCCTCATCAGCCTCACCTTGACGTCACACTACTGTTGCTTGCTCTTCCCTTTGTCAAACAAAGGCCCTCAGAGCCCTTGGTGAGAACTTTCCCCATTCTGGTCACCAAAAGCCCTAAAGCGTGTAGAAGTCCATGCCTCTCTAAAAGGAGCCCAGCTCTGCTGAACCAGGAAGAGGGAGAGCAAACAGATGCTTATCTCCATGAGCAGGGGGACAAACTGCTCTCTGCTCTGAACCTGAGTCTGCAGCCATGCCAGGCACGATGAGGATGCCGTCTGGCAGGAGGCCACGGAGGGGCCCTCCGTGGAGGCCCAGTACCCTGAAAGGGCTCATTCACTCCACGTGGGTGAGCAATTTCCTCCCAAGTGACCACTCACCAAGGGCAGCCCCAATTACAGACAAGATTGATGGGTCTGCCTGGTGTGCTGAATCTACCTTAGGAGTGTGTGTGTGTGTGTGTGTGTGTGTGTGTTTCCTTTAAAAAAATCCACACACAAGAGACTCTTGATGCAAATAATGGGAAGATTTCTTTAAATGGAACTTAAAAGAAAGCCAAGAGGAAAGCTACAAGCAATTATTGCAGAAAATGACTCAGGAAGTACTGGCTTCCACACCTCCCTCCTACACACACACACACACACACACACACACACACACAAACTCTCCAAAAGGGCAGTGATTCTCAGGGTTGAGAGTTGAAGATGTTTAATTACCAGTGTGGGAAAAGCTGGAGGCTCTGCTGGTGGGACCTCCACAGCTCTGAGAACATTCTCTCCCTTCCTGGCTGGATTCCTGCAGCCTGGGACTAAAGTGAAGTGAGGGAAAAAAAAATGTAACTACATTTTTAGTAAAAATAAAAGATTATAATTAAAAAATAATAAAGTGAAATGTATGCATTTGCCTTTGTTCTATTTCATCTAAAAACTTCTCAGTAAAGCTGAATTGGGACCCCCAAAGACTCTGAATTTCACCGCCCAGCATTTCTCATGCAGAGCCAACTACAGAATGTATGGGGCCCAATGCAAAATGAAAATATGGGTCTCTGTCTAAAAGAGCAGGAAAATTTTTTTCTTTTCTTCTGTGGTCTCTTTTCGGTTTGTCAAAGTGTCATTTCTTGTTTGTTTGCTTTGTTTTTGTTATTTAATGTTGCAGTTCTTTAAGGACAACAAGGAATCTCAAAGAAAATGGAGACCCTCAAAGATTCACCTCGTAATATTGAGTAACATGCACTTGACCTTGAACCTCCTTCCACCCAGGCCCAAGCCCCACCAGGGACAAAAGACAACAGCAATAACTAGAAGATGATCTAGAGAAGGCAGTAGGAAATAGGAGCACAAGTAAATCAAGACTCTAAAGGCCCTGTGCGTACCCTATCATTTCATCATACTTCACTGACATAGTACAAATTCAAAGGAAAAAACTATTAGGAACTGTGAGATGGCAACCAGGGAACCTGAGAACTCAAGTATGGCATCCCTTTCTGAGTGGAAGTCTCTAGGCAACTGGACCCACATGTGAAGCCAGCCTGGCTTTCCCCTGATGCAGGAAATATTATGAGACTAACAAGTACAAACATTTCTCCAAGGGGCTGGGGATGTGGCTCAAGCGCGCTCGCCTGGCATGCGTGCGGCCTGGGTTCGATCCTCAGCACCACATACAAACAAAGATGTTGTGTCCACCGAAAACTAAAATATAAATATTAAAAAATTCTCTCTCTCTCTCTCTCTCTCTCTCTCTCTCTTTCTCTCTCTCTCTCTCTCTAAAAAAAAAAAAAAAATTTCTCCAAATGCTTTAGATAAACAGATAGATATGTGCACACATGCATTTATGTGCGTATGGTTGCTCTTGTTATTTTCTTAGACTAAATTTTCAGATGCAGGATTACTAAGAGATGTAAACATCATTGAGGCTTTTGATTCATACTAGCCGATGACTTTGTTGAAAAGTGTGGTGTCTGGTGCCATCAGCAAATTCCGACAGGACAGTTTGATCATATCCCCTTGGGCACTGCAAGGTACTGTGTACCAGGTAAACCATTCATTTAATATGAAAAACAGCTAATACAGAAAAAAATTATTTTCATTTGAGCTAAAATATTATTTTGCATACTTTTTTGTATTTTACAATTAATACAATGATCAAAATTTTAAATCATTAAGCACGCTGTTTAGTAATATCATGGGATGGACAGTACTTTTTAAATGTCACCTTTTGCCAGGCATGGTAGCACATTCCTGTATTCCCAGTGGCTCAGGAGGCTGAGGCAAGAGGATCACAAGTTCAAGTCCAGCCTCAGCAATTTTGTGAAGCTCGAGGCAACTTAGAGAGACCCTATCTCAAAATTAAAAAAAAAAAAAAAAAGGTAGTTCAGTGGTAAAGTGCCCCTGGGTTCAACCCCCAGTAACAAAAAATAGAAAATAATGAGTCACCTTTTGAGTTGATTTTAATGAAAAGGTCTGTGTCCAACAGAAGAGAGAAAAAGGAAAGTGAGAAGAAAAGAAAACTTAAACTTCAGTGAGAGAGTATCTTACCTTAAAGTTATCATTCTTAAATGTGGCGGTTAACACCATCACTTGTCACATGACTACACCTAGTCCCATGGCATAGGTTATCAGTGCTCATCATCAGGCCTTTATCATTTGCTGCTTCATCCCATGGTTAGTGGTGTGAATTTTTTTTTCCTACCCTTTCAACCTCAAATAAATTGTAAGTCCTCTGGATTGTACTCAATTTTGTATGTTCCCATTGCAACAGGTATATAATCATCATCAGACTTCCTAAAAGCATCAGAAAAATTCAAACAGTTTATACATGTTGAATTCCCTCAACATATCCTCCTACCTTCATGTAGAGCTGATAAATTTCAGATACAATCATGTGGCAACTATGTTTGTCAGCTTTCCCTTACTATAAGGAATACCTGAGCTAAATCAACTTACAAAGCTAAAAAGACTTACTTTGGCTCACAATTTTGGAGATTTTAGTCTATTGTCAAACAAAACTGCTTTTAGGCTTCTAGGTGGGGCCAGCATAGAATATCACAACAGGAGTACCTGGCAAGAACAATGACCCCTTGCCCAGTCCTACTATCTCCTACAAAGGCATACCCCCAATGAACTAAGAGCTCCCACCAGGCCCCAATTCTTGAAGGTTCCACCATCTCCTGATAACGCCAAGGACTACAGACCAACTCTTTAAAAGATATAGGATTTGGGGGCTACTTATCCAAACCATAGCAGTAATCTTAAATTAAAATATAAAGAGACAAATACAGAAAAGTCTGCATTGTATATATGTAAATATAAAGTTATATCATACACAGAGAGAGAATGATGTTTGACAAAACTGCAATATCTTCACTATTCTAAGTGTACAACAGTTGCATTTTCACCAAAATTGCTTTCTAACTAACATCTAAATTCAAGAAATGGAGGGTATAACAGAACAATTGGTTTTTAACTCAGCAAACATACATATTAAAAGTATATAATATATTATGTGTTAAAACTTTGCAAATTTTATGAAGTAGCCAACAAAAATATTAATATACCCATATTCAAATTTATCTTACAATAAATGCAATAACCCTTCCTTTTACATGAACCAGAGTTAAAACCCTAATAATAAATACAACTCTTCTAACAGAGGATTAAAATCCAGAATACATAAAGAAGTTTTTTTAAAAAACTTACCTCAACAAAAACAAATAACCCAATCAGTGAACTGCCAAATGAGCTAAATAGACAATTCTCAAAAGAAGAAATAAAAATGGTCAACAAGTATATGAAAAAAGTTTTCAACATCTTTAGCAATCAGGGAAATAGAAATTCAATTCTTTCTGGGCACGGTGGTGCATGCCTATAATCCCAGCGGCTCAGGAGGCTGAGGCAGGAGGATCACAAGTTCAAAGTCAGCCTCAGCAGAACAGAGGCGCTAAGCAACTCAGCGAGACCTTGTCTCTAAGTAAAATACAAAATAGGGCTGGGGGTGTGGTTCATTGGTCAAGTTCCTCTGAGTTCAATCCCATGTACCCAAAGGAAAAAGAAAAAGAAGTTCAATTCTCACAACAATCCCAAGGAAACAGGATGGCTATTGATAAAAATAAAGAAACTGAGGGTCAGGAAGGTGAAGGAAGCTAGTAAGCAATGGAATCAGAATATAAACCCCATAGAGTCAGGCTCTTTGGTTTTCTGCCTCCCTGGTGTTATTAGTAGGTTCACTTTCCTTATAACTTGGGCCTTAAAGGTTTTAGCCTAGGAAGCTAAAAGGAAGGGTTGCCAGATTTAGCAAATAAAAATCCAGGACACTCTTCTAAAAATTCAATTTCTGATTAACAATGAATAATTTTTAGTATAAGTATGCCCCAATATCATATGGTAAGTACTGATATTAAAATTATTCACTGTTTATCTAAAATTCAAATTAAACCCAGTGTCCTATATTTTATCTGGCACCCCTACTAGCTTGTCATCTCTCAGTAGCTCTGACCATCACAGTTCTGAAATGACAGCAGTGTGGCTTTTTGAGAAAGATAGAAGAGTAATTCTGGGTTGAAGCTGGCATCAGAAACAAGGACAGACCCTGTTTCCAGAGACAAAACCTCCAGTCAATAAGAGCCACAATGAATGTCCCTCTTAAGCTCACAGGTTGGACCAAACAGCCCCATTGCACCTTCGTCTCCGAAGCCTTGTAAACCTTAACAATATTTGCAGAATGAGGGCCTTCCAACTTCAGCTTCTCACCTTGTAAGCAATGATAATATTTCACTGGGCTGTTTTGAAGGTCAAGTGAGGTTATGTATGTAAACATTTACTGTAAATGCTGTTTCCAGTCTTGCATTTTGGGACATAGGAAATGAAGAAGTTATGTCACTTTTTTTCCTCAAGAACCAAGAATAAATGTTGTTAATCCAAGCCACTTTCAGTGAGCATATAAATCAGGAAGTCTAATATTTAAACAGATTAAGATTAAAACAAATATACTTGAAAGAATTTTTTAAAGAATGATTCGAATTTTGAAACCAGCTATGAAAAAATCACCAAGTGTCTGTTGAGGCCACCATATGCAAGTAAAAATAACCTTTTCAGTATGATACATGATTCTTTATTTCCATCATTGTATAATGTCACTTTTCTAAAATGATAGAAAAAGTAAGTAATATTAAAGATTGCCCTTTATTTTAAACTGAAAAGCTACCAAAAATAATTAGATGGAACTTGCTAAGAGTTATAAGGGAACAGGAAAAGTAAATATGGTATACATATACAGGATGGAAATAAAACAATGATTTTTAAAAGTATTTTGATTTACCAACATTTTTCAAATATTTCCTCAAGGTCTTTGGAGAAAGAAAGTCCTTTTTTGTTTTCTGGTTTGGGTGTTTGTTTAGAAACCTCACCCAATCCCACAAATGGGAATTTCAGATTCTTTTCTGTTAAGAGGGAACGTTTGTTCTTTTAAAAAAAAAAAAAAAAGAAGGAGGAGGAGGAGGAGGAGGAGGAGGGGAGGAGAAGAAAGAGATAAGAAGGAAGGGAGGGACGGAGGGAGGAAGGAAGGGAGGGAGGGAGGGAGGAAGGAAGGAAGGGAGGGAGGGAGGGAGGGAGGAAGGAAGGAAACACCTCTAAGGAAAAGTTAGGAAGATTCAAGTATTCAAGTTGAATGGATCCACCAGGGATATTTATTCCCCAAAATTCGTTTTAGACCAGCGGTTCTCAGTCTGGCCTCTGTGTACTGTTAATGAAACTCTACTGCTGCAAATTTCTGAAAGAGTTGAAGTGACTCTAAGGAGTTTGAAGAGAAATGATGGCTGTATGGAACAGAAAATAACGGTTGCAGCCGGTGGAAACTGAGTGTAGCCTTGGCATTAGAGAACAGGCAACTGAGAAACGGGTGTTCTAAGGAAAAGAATATAGATAGGAAAATCTAAACTCTTGTCCTGGCTCCACTAACTTACTGGGTGACATGAGCAAATCACTCAATCCTTCTGAGCTTCTAGTCCCCCATCTTAAAAATGGAGACAATAATACCTCACAGGGATACTGTGAGGAGTAAATGAGATGATGTGATTAAAAAAACCCTTGTTAAGAGTTAATAAAGGGTTGTTATAGACAGTGTCTCTACAATATTTATAAGGAAGTAGAACCTAGGGATAGATGTTCAAAGAGGGGATTCAGTGTGGGGAGATGTCATGGACAGAACTCAGAAGCTTTACACAGTGGAGTTCATAGGGGTTCAGGGAGAAGGATCTGGGGATGGAAAGGTACATATATAGTCCAGAAAAAGACATGTGGTTCCATAAAGTTCTAGCGCTAGCTGGGCCATAGCCCTGGAAATTACCATAAATATTTCCACTGTCTGTGAAAGCCAATCGCTAAAGTCAATGCACATATAACTCATCTTACAAAGTTCTTCACACAATAATATCCACATTGTGCTGTGCTATTTGTTGTATGGAGACAATACATGATAGGAGCAATGACTCCGGAGAGTGTAGAAGAAAGGGCAGGAGTTTGGAGGAGAAGTCACATTGGGTGTGATAGAGGAAGGTTTCCAGTGTCTACCAACCCAGGCAGATGCATTCTGCCCAGATGATTCTGTTTAGCAAAGGCTCCACTTTGGAAACCCTGGCAGACAGTCAGAAAGGAGATCAAGTCAAATTTGAGTTGATCAAGTCAAATCAAACAATATGAGTGTGGTCATATCTGTTCCCTCAACTGCCCTGTATACGGGGTCACCCAGCTTTAAAGCTGAACAACGTGACAAAACCTGCATCCCCAAATTCCAGTAGATACATATGACTGAGTGATTTTCTTGAAGCCCCTCCCCTATGTGACTTAAGGTGAGAGTATCCCCTGCTCTCACCACCATGTTGAAAACGTTCTTCAGAAATGTGCCCTTGGCTTGGCAACATCTTCAAGAGTTCACCGACTTTTTAAATATAGCTCCTCCTATAATCTAATAATGGCAGAACTAGTCCTAGGTCTCCAACTTTGCAAAGTTTATTTGCATAAAACACTCTGATAACTTCACTCTAGAATATAGATATTGGCACCTAACGTATTGTTCTTGACTCTGTGGGCCTCTAGCAAATCCAAGATAGCAAGAACAAAATCTCAACGAGCATCCCATTTCATTAGCATATTAGTGAAAAAATCAGAAGAAACACATACAAAAGTCATTTTCAAGGAAATGAAGGTGCTCCCTCAGGGACTTTGATTTTTTACAGGACTATTGTACTAAGTGCAAACTTTTTTAATATCTTTTTTTATTCTAATTTGTTATGTATGACAGCAGAATGCATTACAATTCATATTTCACATATAGAGCACAATTTTTCATATCTCCGGTTATACACAAAGTAGAGTCACACCATTCGTGTCTTCATACAGGTACTTAGGGTAATGATGTCCATCTCATTCCACCATCTTTCCTACCTTCATGCCCCTTCCCTTTCCTTCCTTCCCCTTTGCCCTATCTCGAGTTTGTCAAATCCTCCCATCCTCCCCCACCCCCGACAACCCCATTATGAATCAGCCTCCTTATATCAGAGAAAACATTCAGCATTTGGTTTGGGGGGACTGGATAACTTCACTTAGCATTGTATTCTCCAACTCCATCCATTTACTGGCAAATGCCATGATTTTATTCTCTTTTAATGCTGAATGCTATTCCATTGTGTATATATACCACATTTTTGATATCCATTCATCTACTGAAGGACATCTAGGTTGGCTCCACAGTTGGGCTATTATGAATTGTGCTGCTATAAACATTAATGTGGCTGTGACCTTGTAGTATGCTGTTTTTAAGTCCTTTGGGTACAGACGGAGAAGAAGGATAGCTGGGCCAAATGGTGGTTCCATTCCCAGTTTTCCAAGTATTCTCCATACTGCTTTCAATATTGGCTGCACCAATTTGCAGTCCCACCAGCAATGCATGAGTGTGCCTTTCTCCCCACATCCTTGCCAACACTTATTATTGTTTGTATTCTTTATAGCTACCATTCTGACTGGAGTGAGATGAAATCTTTGAGTAGTTTTGATTTGCATTTCTCTGATTGCCAGAGATGATGAACATTTTTTCATATATATGTTGATTGATTATATGTCATCTTCTGAGAAGTGTCTGTTTAATTCCTTGGCCCATTTATTGATTGGGTATTTGTTTTATGGTGTTAAGATTTTTGAGTTATTTTTATATCCTAGAGATTAGTGTTCTATCTGATGTGTAAGTGGTAAAAAGTTGCTCCCAAATGTAGGCTCTCTATTCATCTCACTGATTGTTTCTTTTGCCGAGAAGAAGCTTTTTAGTTTGAATCCATCCATTTATTGACTCTTGATTTTAATTCTTGTGCTATAGAAATCTTATTAAGGAAGTCGGGGCCTAATCTGATATGATGGAGAAATTCTACTAGGCACAGTGTCTATGATTTAATTCCTACATCCTTGATCCACTTTGAGTTGAGTTTTGTGAATGTTGAGAGATAGGGGCTTAATTTCATTTTGATGAGTATAGATTTCCAGTTTTCCCAGCACCATTTATTGAAGAGGCTATCCTTTCTCCAGTGTATGTTTTTGGAGCCTTTATCTAATATAAGATAACTGTAGCTATGTTATATTTAAAGTCTTACAGAACTCAGCTGTGTATCCAGCTGATC
Organism: Marmota monax; assembly: GCF_021218885.2. Classification (NCBI taxonomy): domain Eukaryota; kingdom Metazoa; phylum Chordata; class Mammalia; order Rodentia; family Sciuridae; genus Marmota; species Marmota monax. The sequence continues at coordinate 5,216,200 of NW_026694610.1, forward strand.
TTGGGCTTTTCTTGGTTGATAGATGTCTGATGGCATTCTCTATTTCATTGCTTGAAATTGATCTGTTTAAATTGATCTGATTCAATTTGGGCAAATCATATGACTAGAAATTTGTTAATGTCTTTGGTATTTTCTATTTTATTGGAGTACAAGTTTTCAAAATTATTTTTAATTATCTTCCGTATTTCTATAGTGTCTGTTGTGATATTTTATTTTTCATCATGTGTGTTAGTAATTTGAGTTTTCTCTCTCCTCTTTGTTAGTGTGGCTAAAGGTCTGTCAATTTTATATATTTTTTCAAAGAACCAACTTTTTGTTTCATCAATTTTTTTCAGTTGTTTCTTTAATTTCAATTTCAGTGATTTCAGCTCTGATTTTATTTATTTCCTGTATTCAACAAATTTTGGTGTTGATTTGTTCTTCTTTTTCTAGGGCTTTGAGATATAATGTTAGGTCATTTATTTGTTGACTTTTTCTTCTTTTAAGGCATGAATTCCATGCAATGAACTTTCCTCTTAGTACTGCCTTCATAGTGTCCCAGAGATTTCAATATGCCATTTCAGTGTTCTCATTTACCACTAAGAATTTTTTTAATCTTCTTTTTGATGTCTTTTGAAACCCATTGTTCATTCAATAGCACATTATTTAGTCTCCAGTAGCTTTTTTTTTTTTATTTTATCATTGTTTTCTAGTTTCATTCCATTATGATCTGATAGAATGCAGGGTAGTATCTCTACTTTTTTGTAGTTGCTAAGAGTTGCTTTGTGGCATAATATATGGTCTATTTTAGAGAAGGATCCATGTGCTATTGAGAAGAATGTGTATTCACTTGTTGATGGATGAAATATTTTATATATGTCAGTTAAGTCTAAGTTATTGGTTTTATTATTGAGTTCTATAGTTTCTTTATTCAGATTTTGTTTGGAAGATCTATCCAGTGGGTTAAAGAGGTGTGTTAAAGTCACCCAGAATTATTGTGTTGTGGTCTATTTGATTCTTGAACTTGAGAAGAGTTTATTTGATTAAGGAGATGCTCCATATGTATTTGTAATTGTTATGTCTTATTGGTGTATGATTCCCTTTAGGCATATGTAGTGTCCTTCTTTATCCCTTTGATTAACTTTAGCTTGAAGTCTAGTTTATTTGTTATGAGAATGGAAACTCCTGCTTGCTTCCACAGTCTATATGAATGGTATGATTTTTCCTAACCTTTCACCTTCAGTCTGTGGATGTCTTTTGCTATGAGATGAGTCTCTTGGAAACAGCATATTGTTGGGGTTTTTTATTTTATTTTATTATTTTTTTTATCCAGTCTGTTAGTCTGTGTCTTTTGATTGGTGAGTTTAGGCCATTAACATTCAGGGTTATTATTGAGACATGATTTGTATTCTCAGCCATTTTTGTTTATTTTTGGTATTTAATGTGACTTGGTTTCTCCTCTGATTAGATTTTTCCTTAGTGTAATACCACCCTCTGCTGATTTTCATCATTGTTTTTTATTTCCTCTTCATGGAATATTTTGCAGAGGGTGTTCTGTAGTGCAGGCTTTTTAGTTTCAATTCTTTTAACTTTTGTTTATCATGGAAGTTTTTATTTCATTATCAAATCAAAACTTAATTTTGCTGGATAGGAGATTCTTGGTTAGCATCCATTTTCTTTCAGAGCTTGATGTATCTTTTTCCACTATTTCCTGGCTTTGAAGGTCTGGGTTGAAAAATCTGCTGAGATATGAATTGGTCTCCCCCTATATGTGATCTGATTTCTCTCTCTTGCAGCTTTTAAGATTCTTTTTTTTTTTTTTACGTTTTTTTTTAATTTTTTATTGTGGGTTGTTCAAAACATTACAAATTTCTTGACATATCATATTCCACACTTTGATTCTAGTGGGTTATGAACTCCCACCTTCACCCCATACACAGATTGCAGATTCACATCAGTTACACATCCATTGATTTACAAATTGCCATACTAGTGTCTGTTGTGCTCCGCTGCCTTTCCCATCCTCCACCCTCCCCCCTCCCCACCTCTCCCCTCCCCTCCCCTCCTCTCTCTCTACCTCCTCCACTGTATAACCCTGAGGGTCTCCTTCCATTACCATGCAATTTCCCTTCTCTCTCCCTTTCCCTCCCACCTCTCATCCCTGTTAAATGTTAATCTTCTTCTCCTGCTCTTCGTCCCTACTCTGTTCTTAGTTACTCTCCTTATATCAAAGAAGACATTTGGCATTTGTTTTTTAGGGATTGGCTAGCTTCACTTAGCATAATCTGCTCTAATGCCATCCATTTCCCTGTAAATTCTATGATTTTGTCATTTTTTAATGCAGAGTAATACTCCATTGTGTATAAATGCCACATTTTTTTTATCCATTCGTCTATTGAAGGGCATCTAGGTTGGTTCCACAGTCTTGCTATTGTGAACTGTGCTGCTATGAACATCGATGTAGCAGTGTCCCTGTAGCATGCTCTTTTTAGGTCTTTAGGGAATAGACCAAGAAGGGGAATAGCTGGGTCAAATGGTGGCTCCATTCCCAGCTTTCCAAGAAATCTCCATACTGCTTTCCAAATTGGCTGCACCAATCTGCAGTCCCACCAGCAATGTACAAGTGTACCCTTTTCCCCACATCCTCGCCAGCACTTGTTGTTGTTTGACTTCCTAATGGCTGCCAATCTTACTGGAGTGAGATGGTATCTTAGGGTGGTTTTGATTTGCATTTCTCTGACAGCTAGAGATGTTGAGCATTTTTTCATGTACTTGTTGATTGACTGTATGTCCTCCTCTGTGAAGTGTCTGTTCAGGTCCTTGGCCCATTTGTTGATTGGGTTGTTTGTTCTCTTATTGTCTAATTTTTTGAGTTCTTTGTATACTCTGGATATTAGGGCTCTATCTGAAGTGTGAGGAGTAAAGATTTGTTCCCAGGGTGTAGGCTCCCTATTTACCTCTCTTATTGTTTCTTTTGCTGAGAAAAAACTTTTTAGTTTGAGTAAGTCCCATTTGTTGATTCTAGTTATTAACTTTTGTGCTATGGGTGTCCTATTGAGGAATTTGGAGCCCGACCCCACCGACTGTAGATCGTAGCCAACTTTTTCTTCTATCAGACGGCGCGTCTCTGATTTGATATCAAGCTCCTTGATCCATTTTGAATTCACTTTTGTGCATGGCGAGAGAAAGGGATTCAGTTTCATTTTGTTGCATATGGATTTCCAGTTTTCCCAGCACCATTTGTTGAAGATGCTATCCTTCCTCCATTGCATGCTTTTAGCCCCTTTATCAAATATAAGATAGTTGTAGTTTTGTGGATTGGTTTCTGTGTCCTCTATTCTGTACCATTGGTCCACACGCCTGTTTTGGTACCAGTACCATGCTGTTTTTGTTACTATTGCTCTGTAGTATAGTTTGAAGTCTGGTATCGCTATACCGCCTGATTCACACTTCTTGCTTAGCATTGTTTTTGCTATTCTGGGTCTTTTATTTTTCCATATGAATTTCATGATTGCTTTCTCTATTTCTACAAGAAATGCCATTGGGATTTTGATTGGCATTGCATTAAACCTATAGAGAACTTTTGGTAATATCGCCATTTTGATGATGTTAGTTCTGCCTATCCATGAACAGGGTATATTTTTCCATCTTCTAAGATCTTCTTCTATTTCTCTCTTTAGGGTTCTGTAGTTTTCATTGTATAAGTCTTTCACCTCTTTTGTTAGGTTGATTCCCAAGTATTTTATTTTTTTTGAAGATATTTTGAATGGAGTGGTTGTCCTCATTTCCATTTCAGAGGATTTGTCGCTGATATACAGGAATGCCTTTGATTTATGCGTGTTGATTTTATATCCTGCCACTTTGCTGAATTCATTTATTAGCTCTAATAGTTTCTTTGTAGAGCCTTTTGGGTCTGCTAGGTATAGAATCATATCATCTGCAAATAGTGATAATTTAAGTTCTTCTTTTCCTATTTTGATGCCTTTAATTTCTTTCGTCTGTCTAATTGCTCTGGCCAGTGTTTCGAGAACTATGTTGAAGAGAAGTGGAGAGAGAGGGCATCCCTGTCTTGTTCCAGACTTTAGAGGGAATGCCTTCAGTTTTTCTCCATTCAGAATGATGCTAGCCTGAGGCTTAGCATAGATTGCTTTTACAATATTGAGGTATGTTCCTGTTATCCCTAGTTTTTCTAGAGTTTTGAACATAAAGGGATGCTGTACTTTGTCAAATGCTTTTTCCGCATCTATCGAGATGATCATATGGTTCTTATTTTTAAGTCTATTGATGTGGTGAATAACATTTATTGATTTCCGTATATTGAACCAGCCTTGCATCCCAGGGATGAATCCTACTTGATCATGGTGTACAATTTTTTTTATATGTTTTTGTATCCGATTCGCCAGAATTTTATTGAGGATTTTTGCATCTAGGTTCATTAGAGATATTGGTCTGTAGTTTTCTTTCTTTGAAGTGTCTTTGTCTGGTTTAGGTATCAGGGTGATGTTGGCCTCATAGAATGAATTTGGAAGTTCTCCCTCCTTTTCTATTTCCTGAAGTAGCTTGAAAAGTATTGGTATTAGTTCTTCTTTAAAGGTTTTGTAAAATTCTGCTGTATACCCATCCGGACCTGGGCTTTTCTTAGTTGGTAGTCTTTTGATGGTTTCTTCTATTTCCTCAATTGATATTGGTCTGTTTAGGTTTTCTATATCCTCCTGACTCAATCTGGGCAGATCATATGACTTAAGAAATTTATCTATGCCTTCACTATCTTCTAATTTATTGGAGTATAAGGATTCAAAATAGTTTTTGATTATCTTCTGTATTTCTGAAGTGTCTGTTGTGATATTGCCTTTTTCATCCCGTATGCTAGTAATTTGAGTTCTCTCTCTTCTTCTCTTCGCTAGCATCGCTAAGGGTCTGTCGATTTTGTTTATTTTTTCAAAGAACCAACTTTTAGTTTTGTCAATTTTTTCAATTGTTTCTTTTGTTTCGATTTCATTAATTTCAGCTCTGATTTTAATTATTTCTTGCCTTCTACTTCTTTTGCGTTGTTTTGCTCTTCTTTTTCAAGGATTTTGAGATGAAGTATGAGATCATTTATTTGTTGGTTTTTTCTTTTTTTAAGGAATGAACTCCAAGCAATGAATTTTCCTCTTAGAACTGCTTTCAATGTGTCCCATAGATTCCGATATGTTGTGTCTGTGTTTTCATTTATCTCTAAGAATTTTTTAATTTCCTTCTTGATGTCTTCTATAACCCATTGATCATTCAGTAACCTATTGTTCATTCTCCAAGTGATGTATGCTTTTTCCTTCCTTCTTTTATCGTTGATTTTCAGTTTCATTCCATTATGATCAGATAAGATGCATGGTATTATCTCTACTCCTTTATATTGTCTAAGAGTTGCCCTGTGACATAATACATGATCTATTTTTGAGAAGGATCCATGTGCTGCTGAGAAAAAAGTGTAACTGCTTGATGTTGGGTGGTATACTCTATATATGTCAATTAGGTCTAGGTTATTAATAGTGTTATTGAGTTCTATAGTTTCCTTATTCAACTTTTGTTTGGAAGATCTGTCCAGTGGCGAGAGAGGTGTGTTGAAGTCTCCCATGATTATGGTGTGGTGGTCTATTAGACTCTTGAACTTGAGAAGAGTTTGTTTGACGAACATAGCTGCACCATTGTTTGGGGCATAAATATTTATGATTGTTATGTCTTGTTGGTGTATGGTTCCCTTAAGCAGTATGTAGTGTCCCTCTTTATCTCTTTTGATTAACTTTGGCTTGAAATCTATTTTATTTGATATGAGTATGGACACGCCTGCTTGTTTCCGAAGTCCATATGAGTGATATGATTTTTCCCAACCTTTCACCTTCAGCCTATGTATGTCTTTTCCTATCAAATGCGTCTCCTGTAGGCAGCATATTGTTGGGTCTTGTTTTGTGATCCATTCTACTAGCCTGTGTCTCTTAATTGGTGAGTTTAAGCCATTAACATTTAGGGTTATTATTGAGATATGGGTTGTTCTTCCAGCCATATTTGTTTATTTCTGTTACTAAACATGGTTTGTTTTCCTCTTTGATTATTTCCCCCCCCCTTTACTGTCCTACCTCCCACTGTTGGTTTTCATTGTTATTTTCCATTTCCTCTTCCTGTAATGCTTTGGCGAGGATGTTTTGAAGAGATGGTTTTCTAGCTGCGAATTCTTTAAACTTTTGTTTATCGTGGAAGGTTTTAATTTCATCCTCCATCCTGAAGCTTAATTTCGCTGGATACACAATTCTTGGTTGGAACCCATTTTCTTTCAGTGTTTGAAATATGTTATTCCAGGATCTTCTAGCTTTCAGAGTCTGTGTTGAAAGATCAGCTGTTATCCTGATTGGCTTACCCCTAAATGTAATCTGCTTCCTTTCTCTTGTAGCTTTTAAAATTCTCTCCTATTCTGTATGTTGGGCATCTTCATTATAATGTGTCTAGGTGTGGATCTCTTATGATTTTGCACATTCGGCGTCCTGTAGGCTTCTAGGATTTGGGATTCTGTCTCATTCTTCAAGTCTGGGAGGTTTTCTCGTATTATTTCATTGAATAGACTGCTCATTCCTTTGGTTTGGAGCTCTGTACCTTCCTGTATCCCAATGACTCTTAAGTTTGGTCTCTTAATGTTATCCCATATTTCTTGGATGTTCTGCTCATGGTTTCTTAACAGTCTTGCTGAGCTGTCTATGTTCTTTTCCAGTTGAAATACTTTGTCTTCATTGTCTGATGTTCTATCTTCTAAGTGTTCTACTCTGCTGGTAGTATTCTCCATTGAGTTTTTAAGTTGGTTTATTGCTTCCTGCATTTCTAGGATTTCTGATTGCTTGCTTTTTATAACCTCTATCTCCCTGTATAGTTGATCCTTTGCTTCCTGGATTTGTTTGCGTAATTCGTTGTCGAAGTGATCTTTCATTGTCTGATTTTGCTGTTGAATGTCTTCCTTGATACTCCAGATCATCTGAAGCATGTATATCCTGAATTCTTTATCTGACATTCCATCTGCTGCAGCTGTTACCTCTTCTAAAGTTGCGTTGACCTGCATTGCTTGTGGTCCTTTCTTTCCTTGTCTTTTCATACTGCTTGCGTATCTTTCCTGCAGGTGCGGGCGGCGGCTCTGCTCTCTCCTTATTCCAATTGGGGTGTCGTGGCTACCATGCGGCAGGTCACTGGGCCTGTTCTGGGAGCTGGCGGCGGCTCTGTTCTGCCCCTACTCCAATTGGGGTGACGAGTGTACCACGCCGGCAGGCCACTGGGCCTGATCTGCCCGTCGGTTGCAGGTTTGCCTACCCTGCAGGCGCGGGCGGCGGCTCTACTCTACCCCTACTCCAAATGGGATGACGTGTCTGTCGTACCGGCAGGCCACTGGGCCTGTCCCGCTGGTCGGTCGCAGATCTGCCCACCTTTCGGGCACGGGTGGAGGCTCTGCTCTGACCCTACTCCAATTGGGGTGTCATGACTACCCCGCCTGCAGGACGCTGGGCCTGTTCCTGGCACGGGCGGCGACTCTGCTCTGTCACTACTCCAATTAGGGTGGTGTTTGTACCACACCGGCAGGCTCCTGGGCCTGATCCGCCGGTCTGTTGTAGGTCTGCCTACCTTGGAGGCGCGGGCGGCGGATCTGCCCTGCCCCTCCTACCACGCCTGCGGACCCCTGGGCCTGATCTGCAGGTTGATCACTGGTCTGCTCACCCTGCGGGCACGGGTGGCGGTTCCGCTCCGCCCCCTCTCCAATTGGGGTCACGCGGTCACCACGCTGGCGAGCCGCTGGGCCTGCTCCGGGCGCTGGCGGCGGCCCGGCTCCTCCCCTCTGGCTCGAGGACAAATTGAGGAGACTCGGGTGACTGTGCCTCACCCCCCCTACCAGGAGACCAACTGCTTATGTCACCGCTGGTATTGATGAAGTTCTCTCCTCCGTCGCTTTCTGCTGACATCAGATCTCTGCCATGTTGGTATCCTATGCGAATGGCAGCATTTCGTTCCCCTTGCCGGGCAACCAAAGCAATGGGTGAGTCCTGACCGGCCCTCAGCAGGACCCGGACCGAGACGCAGTTTCCGCGGGCTCCTAGCCCCGGTCCAGGGAAGTTCCGGGAGCCGGAACTCGGCCGCTCCGTGCTCGGTGTAAGCTCCTATAAGTGTAAGCTCCAAGAAGCAGTCCCTGCGGGCTCAGTTCCGGGAGCCGGAATTCAGCTGCTTAGTGCTTGGTGTATGCTCTGATAGTAGCAGGGTCCAAGAAGCAGCCTCCGCAGGCTCCGCAGCCCTGGGCCAGGGCGGTTCCGGGACGGTTCCGGGAGCCGGAACTCGGCCGCCCCGCGCTCGGTGTTCGCTCTGATAAGATCAGATTCTAAGAAGCACCCAGGCGCTGAACCCTAGCAATCTGTCTGCAAGCCACAGGCGAATTGCAGCCTGAAATTACCTGTTCTATGGCTGAATGAGCTGCAGTCAGTCGAAAACAGGGAAGGTGACGTCAGTTTACCAACATGGTGGCTGCTGGCCTCCTCTGTGGTCTGACCGGTGTGGAGAACCGAGATGGACCGCTTCCTTCCCCCGTCTCGAACCCAGAATTCAGCCCTGAGTACGGTGCTTGTGCGGCTGGCAGAAACTGCAGCGCTGTAACCCTGCGTCTCTATCCCAGCACGCGCTGCAGACTCTAGCCGCGGGGCGACTTCATTATCTGAATTTTGTCTTTTAAGTGATCTCTAGTCTGTTGGTTATACTTTCTATTGAGTTTTTTTATTGTTTCCTTCATTTCTTTCTTGAAATTATCTTTTGCTCTCTTATCTCTTATCTCTTTGTTGAGGTGATCAATTTTCACCTATATTTGCTCATTTAGGACATTCTTTAATTCACAGAACATTTTAATTATTAACATTCTGAACTCCTTCTCTGACATTTCATCAACTTCACTGTCCATCAGATCTGTTATTATAGCATCCTGGTTGTTTGGGACAATTTCCTCCTTGGTTTTTAAATGTTGTCTATGTGTCTTCCTTTCTTGCTGTGTGGATATGAATATTACAGTATCTACCTGATACTCTTGTAGTATCCGTGCAGCTTCTCTGTACCTCACCTTGATGCTGGGCTTGCAAACCCTGCAGGTATCCCACGATGGATGCTACTAATGGTGTGGTGGCAATAGCAGAGGTAACTCAAGATAGCAATGAAAGTGCCCCAATGGATGCAAGGTCTTTCAGAGATGGGGCTGAATTGGTGGGCCTTACACTGGCTTTGGGATGCCTGCTCTGAGATGCAGCTACTTCTAGGCCCTGTCTCTTGTTGAAAGGTAGAGACTACTACATGGGGAAGACTATGGCAATGTCTGCAGTGTCCCAAGATGGAAGTGGCTTCCAGGTGTGTGTGGGGGGGTGACTATCCCAGACCTATCCTTGGCCTGGGTCCCGAGAAGATGGGCAGAGGCAGATCTAGGCCGGGCTTGAAATCTGGCAGGGTCTGCTGGTTGGAGGAGGTGGTTCTGTGCCAGAGTCTGAGCTCCATCAGGTGTCCGCCAGTGGCAGGATGGAATCGGGGCTACCCTGGCCCTCAGCCCCACACTGTTGGGCAGAGGCAGATCTGGGCTGGGCCTGAGTTCTGGCAGGTGTCTGCCAGTGGTGGGATGGCAAATTTTTGTTTTTAATTTTTGTAATCAGGAACAACAACAGCAATGACAAAACATTACTATGAATGTCCCCAGGCTCTGGAGTTAAAGCATTCACAGGAAATGTTGAATTGTATATGAAGTTCAAGGAAAGAGCTGATCCTGGTATCAAGGGCATGGTGAATCCAGAGATTAAAAAGATGACATCCACTCCTGCCCATCTCTCCCTCCAACACTTTGCTTTTCTCTGAGTTGGTGTCATTCCTAGGCAGACTCTCTCTACATGGAAGAGAATATGCTTCATGGAGTTTCAAGTTCACTTGGTGCTCACAAAGTCAGTCATATGGAAATTCTTTCCATCATAGAGTTCATATTGTTCTCCACCCCCAAAGATTCTGTGGCCCTCTAATATCTCCAGACCCATCTCTGTGCCCAGGGGGTGGCTCACTTTAAATTGTAAGTATGGGTTAAGTGGCTTCCAAGTGGAAGGTCAGACAAGGTCCCCTTGATTATCAGCACAATTAAAATACATGTAAAGGAGAAAAGGACACACTCTGTAGTGACATGAGGCAGACAGAAAGGAAGGGAGGGAGGGAGGCAAGAGGGAAGGAAGGGAAAGATGCCTACTTCATTAAACACCCGGTATCTACAGGGAACATTTCTTGATTGCCAATTGAGTGAATGGTAATTATTGGAAATATAGAATTTAACATTGAAAATTTTACTATAAGAACTTCAAAGACTCATGATACAAAGATTTTAAGTTCAAGGCCAGTCTGGGCAACTTAGTAAGACCATGTCTCAAAAAATTTAAAGGGTTGGAGGTGTAGCTCAGTGGTAGACTGTTTGCCTAGTATCTGAGAAGCTCTGTGTTCCATCCCTAGTACCAATAAATAAATAAATTAAGATTCATGACATGTTTGGCACTCAATAAATTCTATAGTGATATGTTGATAATGTCTCCTACACCTGTGGTTCCCAAACTTAGTGTGCATTTGAATTGCTTGGAGAAATTGCTAGAACACAGATTTAGGGCCTAATAAGACAGGGGTGGGACCCAAGAATGTACAGTTCTAACAAGTTCTCAGGTGATGCTGATTTTGTGAGGACTATACATTGAGAACAACTGACCTATATCAAAGGGATTCATGAAGGTAAAATCAGATAATATAAATAAATAAAGTGGCTACTGCCAATTTGAATCTTAGTTTGGCAAGAAACGTAACTTTATTGGTGAAGTTGATTCAACTTCTACCTCATGGTTAACGGTGCTCTTGATGTTAGGAATGCCCTAAAGTCTATCGATGTATTCTTCACCATTATCAAGAGTTTGTTGTTCAAACAAGCTTCATGGTATGCCTAGAGAAGAGGGAGATTCAACGTCAAATGCAAGTTCTCTGACTCAAGCAAAAGCCTGAAGCAAATGGCCTACCCTGACCTTTCCTCACTTCTGTCCCTTCCTATGCAAAACAATGCAAGACCTGGCCAAGTCAAGGACACCATGAGAAAGATGCCAGCCCAACAGGCAGAAAAGGCACCAAGAGCTTTAAACTTAATATGCTTTAATCTCCAAAACAACATGTTCTTTCTCTTTGGTTCATTCAATGCTTCTGACGGAAGTGAAATTCTTCTCTGGCATCCAAGAAAGATTTATGACTGAAAAAGAACAGATTTTACCTGGCAGTGGGTGCATGCGAGGTTTGTTCTGTCTCCTACCAAGCCCAATTGCTCTTTATTTTGCCGATACTAATATTAGACCCAGTTAATCATTGAACATTCCTTTTATTAGGTGAGGAGCTACATTCTTGAAACCACTCTCAGGAAAACAATCCTTTCCTTCCAGACCACCCTGAGTCGTAGACTTGGGGTTTCAGCAGCGGCAGCACTGCTGAGCCATGTGGCAGACGTTTGGGCAGTCCAGAGACATCTGCTCTTTAGCCTCAACCCTTTGGAAGTGGTTCGGAACTTCCTCTTTTCTTGTTCACTTGGTCCAAGGTTGCTCCTTTTACAAACATCGTGAAGGTGTTAGCACCACCAGAGTATTAGACTTTATTGCCTCTTTCCCTATGGGCAGAGCTGTCTTTAATCAGGGCAAGCCTGCTGGAGTAGGATGTATTCAATAGACTTTTTTGAAGGTCCTGATTCATACAAGCAAGAGCCTCCTGAGATCTGGGCAGTCTGAAATGTGAGATTGTTAGAGCATATTCAATTCCATTTATTCTAAGTGAATATATCTTGATTCTAATAATGTTTTTTTCTAATTTGATTACTGGCAAATTAGTAACCAATTTGCCATAGAAACACTGTGGTCAGCTTCTGAGCCAACTGCCAGATGCCTCCTGAACTCATCTTGTGCTTGAATTATGTATGCAGTACTATACTAATAGTACCATGAAATCTCATCACCACTTTCAATTTTACTTTTGGAAGAAAAACAACCCAAGTTCCAACTCAGGACTTTAGGATGTATTTAGGGGGCTCCCCCTTCATTCTCTCTGATCTATCCATGGTGGTCGGCAGGACTCACAATAAACAGGTGGAAATTCTTGTTGAGAGCCACAGCTGAAGGGGCCCCAGCAAACTTCCAGCTGCCGGCTGATGATTGGCTCACAGCGGCCCCAGCAACATCTAGCTGATTGGCTCCTCTGCGGTGATGCTCATTGGGCTGTTTCCCTGCCCTTTCAGACCACGGAGCTGCTCCTTGGGGGACTTTTTTGGCTCCGCCCACGTGACCCAGCCAATCGGCCTCAAGAGCAGGAGGATTGTGGGAGGTGGGGAGAAGCTTGTGGGGGAGAGAGAGGCTTGTGGAAAGCCGGTGGTGGCAGTTGAGGCTCTGAGGGTTTTTCCTGAGAGGCTGTTTTGTTTGGCGTGTGTGGTTCTAAAAATAAAGTTAGTTTCTTTTGACAACTGGCTCCTGATTGTGCCCAGCCAGACTGCAGCAAATTCTGAAAAAGAGAATGGAGTTTCTAAGAGGAGATTCTGAGTGATACAGTGATCAAAACACAGATCTCTAGTGAACATGGGCAATCAGTAGCAGGTGTCCACATTTTGCATGGTCCTTGCTGGGTGATGAAGGTGCAAATGAGCAGTGAGGAAACAGAAGAAGGGAAAGATGGTCCTCAACCCCCGCAAGGGAGATAATCCTCTGGTTTGGCCTCTCGGTCACCAGAAGAAAATACTTCAGAGTCTTGAATTAACCCCATGTTGCCAACATGATCCTTACTGAACCAGCTTCACCAAAAAATGAATAAGATGATTTATAGCTGGCATATCAATTGGAAAACTCAATGCTTTCATTATGCTTGAAAATAATTTATTCTTTTAAGTCTTTTAGTACCTATTTCTCTGCCACCCACAGACTCTGTAATAAGGCCATACCCAACAACTGTTGTGAATACCTAGTTCATAAGGTGCTTACAATCTTATGTATCTACTACTAGTACAGCCTGCAGAGCATTTGCTGTGTGTATCAGGAATAAACTCACTCACCTCCCCTATGCACAACTTCTGTGCACCCTCTCTTCCTCCTCACTTGCTCTCTTCTGTAAAAGTCACTCCAATTGACCAGTGTAAGAGGGCTCTTAGCACTGAAGTTTCTAGAATCCCATTCCTGGTCATAACCCCAGATCCACACCTATAAGATCTTGCCAGCTCCTAGAACAATGAAACAGACACGGGTCCTAGCCACAGCCACACTGTGGAACAGGACAAATGAAGCCTGTTTCTATTTCTGTGTTCTATTTTTCAGACTATATTTGAAATTTCTTCTTTCTTCCTTTATTCTTTCTTTTCTCTTCTTTTCCTTCTCTTTCTTCTTTTTTCTTCCCTTCCTTTTTCTTTATTTCTTTTCCTTTCATTTCTCTCTCTCTTTATTTTCTCCACTGACATCCTTTCCTTTTCTTTCCCTTTAATTTTTCCTTACATTCTTTAAGCATTTACCTGAAAAACTTACACATTCTGCTAATTATATTACATATGCAAATGCCCAGCACACGTGGAAGAAAGATACATTTATTTATCAGGATGCAAATGATAACAACTGGAGCTCAAAGTTTCATTCCCAAAAGAAATCCACTTGGGACAGACACCTTGCAGGCATCCACATAAGGGTCCAGCCTCTTAAGTTTTTTTACATTTTATAGCTTTTACTGAATTTTCTTCAACTGTGTCTCTGAACATACTTCTCTGGTTCATAAACTGTTTCAGTGAAACTTGGATCATATTTGGTGTGATTCCTGTAACACTGCAAGAATCTGAGACAGGCCATTCATTTCTAAGCCAACCTTTCTATTTAAAAGACCATGTTTGTGGGCTGGGGATGTGGCTCAAGCGGTAGCGCGCTCGCCTGGTTTGCGTGCGGCCCGGGTTCGATCCTCAGCACCACATACAAACAAAGATGTTGTGCCTGCCGATAACTAAGAAAAAATAAATAAATGTTAAAATTCTCTCTCTCTCTCTCTACCTCTCTCTCTCTTTAAAAAAAAAAAAAAGACCATGTTTGCCATTTCTCTGTCAGTGTCTCAACCACAGCATCCTCACTCCCTCTGATAATCACTGTGGTCTGTGTCTTCCTAATATAGCAGTTACTGGGACCTTGCTTGCCACTTTTAATTTTATTGCTTTTTTATAAACCTGTGTTTGCTTATTACGCTATGAACAAGTCAGCTTGAGTTGCTTGGGGCCACTTGTGAGAGAAATACTGATAACATTTGGTATCCAGCCTTTCCACCCACTCCTTTGCAAGTAAAAAATATTCCATACTAAAATTTAAATAAAAGTAAGGCTTAGAAGCGACTTCTTCCAGTAGACTGCAGTTAGTTGGGACTGAAGTAATGTGGAATTTCAGGGAGGACTCATCAAGGATATGTTCTGTGGCTCTTGAAAGATGATGTTATCTAGCCACTGGCTACCCTGCTTCTGGAGGTGGGGGGTGGGTTCCAGGAAATGGGAGGGATTGCTCACTGTCCCGCAGCTTTCTGGGGTTTCACTTTTAAAACAATCAGGATGTAATTAGGAGGTAGCCTTGTCTGTAAGACCATCTAAGACCCAGAACTTCACCAGTAGGGGAGGAAATAGCTCTGCTATTCCCCCTTGGAATGAAGAGAACACAGTCCTCATTAAGCCACCTAGGAGAAACAGTCTTTCTCCTGGGCATCTAGCCAAGGAAAAGAACACTTTGTTAATCATTACTCATTGTCAGTTTGGCCAAAGAATGGTTGTGGGTTTGGGGGTGTTTTTATTTGGTTTGGTTTGCATCTGGGTGGTACAGGCTCAAGGCAAGTTTCATCACATGAGCAGCCAGTTTACAATCCTGGGTGGTTTCCCTGGGGCAGAAATTCTCAAACCTGTCCTTCTGAACTTCCAGAGAATCTCTTTTGCCTTGAACTTGAAAGACTTGACTTTTTCAGGCATTCTCTTAACTTGGTGAAATGGAATTCTTCATTCCTCTCCTCAGGGCTCAGGAAGCCATTCTGTCAAATGGCTATTTCTCCAGGACTACTGCTTTCACACATATTGCCCCAAAGTGGAATCATCTTGAAACCCACTCCTGTGCACTCTTCTGCTCCCATCGCCTGGTGTCCTGGGCTCCAGGGCTCAGCTCTTGGGTCATATTTTCCAACACTACTAGCAGCACCTGCTGCTCTTCCACAAGATAAGTTCTTCGAGCAGCAACCTTATTTAGTTTAGACAAGCCTCTGCCTTCAGCAAAGGGAAAAGTCCAATAGGAAATCCACATTTGCTCCTGTGGATGGTAGATATGCATTGTTAATGACTCTAATCCTCAAAAGTACTTAGAAACAGGAGTCAAGTTTTCATCTGCAATTGTTGCTGCAGAAATGTCAAACACAAATCACTTGCTTAGGTAGGTAGGAAGACATTGTTAGTGCTTCGTTTTGTTTCCTTTCCTGAGAGGACTTGGAAAATACAAGTTCCTGCCGTTCCTCTGATACAGGATATAGAACAAGACAAACTATTCTCCTTTGAATACACCTCAGGGCAGATTGGACTAGCCACAGCAGTCCTGATTCTAAGAAAAAGATCACTTATTCAGGTCAAAACCAAAGGGTATTTTTTGGAGGTATTAAAATGGTATTTTTCAAATGTGTGTTCTAACTACAACCCTAAGCAAAAAAACATATGTTTTACTTACATGATTCATACACAAATATTCGCCAAAATTATGTTTCACTATATGCTATGGACTCTGACACTTAGTCTGTTCTATTCCATTCTATTCAATTCAATTTTATTCTTTAAAAAAATACTAGCTGTGGGATAAGGGTGTGGCTCCATGAGCACTTGCCTAGTATGTGCAAGACCCAGCCCCACAAAACAAAAACAAACACACACCACCAGCTGTGACCCATGAAACTGATTTCCCAATCCATCACCCACAATGTGAAAAACATTCTTATGGGTAAGGGGTAGATTTATCACAATTCCTCCAAATTCTCCTAGTCCTATGGAGGATGCCCAAAATTGCCATTAAGCATGTCATTGCTTGGCCAAAAAGCTTCTCTCTTATTGAGATGTAAATGAAGCCTGAATGGGTAACACATTGAAACAACGGGTCCATCAATCAGACCTTGACGGGGTTGGGGTTGAGTCCACTGTATGGTTCACTGCACTGCACAGGCATCACAGGGAGAAAGGGAGGTCAAGTGGGGTGAGGGAGGAGTGCAGGTTGGGGGAAATGAGCCTCATGAAAGCTCTGAGGAAGGGGAGGGGAAGGGGCTCTTTTGAGGAAGTTAGTGAGCCTCAGAGATACTTGGCTGTTGCCCCCTCCCAATATATGGATGGAGAGAACCTGGACTGAGGCCTCCTCGGCCCACCTGGAGTTCCCTGGCTATCCGCGCTCCATTCCTGCATGGATGTGGGGCAGGAGTGGAAACTGCTTTGTGGAAATGGAAGGGGCAGAGCCAGAGCACCACGAGGCCCATAGGGTACTATAGGAGTGGCAGGCCCCACTTCTTTCCCTTCACTGCCCTCTCTCTCCCTCTGGTGATGTTCTTCCTCTTCCTCTCAACTTGGCCCCCTTTTCTAGTAAGAGCCCAACTCTGCCAGACTTTCTCTAAGCTCCAGCAACCTCTTCTACCATGATGCTCCCTGTGCTCTCACAGCGCCATGCCTGCACTCCACAGAGTGCGGTGTGCAGAGCGTCAGCATCATTTGATCAGTCACCCCAGGGTGAAGAGTGTCCATATGAGGGTCCCATGGTTACCTCCAGTGCAGCGCAACTGTGACTACACCCGTCACGCACCCACGCATGCTCCCCTGTGCGAATACATATCAGGCACTGTGCCAAGTGTAGAGGACAGGAACCAACTGCTTTTCTTGTAGAACTGTTATGCTCGAATTCAGGACCCCCAAAGACCACCAGAGACCCAAGATGGATGTAAGCAGCAAAGAGATGTTTATTGCGAGCTAGCTCGGTCCTCCGCGCGCACACACACAGCAACTGGTGACGGCTGAGAGGCCCCGAGCCCAGAGTTTGCAGCATTTTTATACATTTTTTGGAGAGGGCAGGGACTTCACATACATTATAGCATCCCTTAGCAAATCATCACACACCGCGGGAAAATCAAATAACAACTCTAAAACATGATTAGCACATTCACTGACGGGAACAAGTTAGGTAGGGGTGATTGGTCAGTACAAAAGGGGTATTTGTTTGAACTGATTGGTTTGAGCCAAGAGGGGTATACGTGCTGAACTACATGGTTTCCCAACATGTTATCAACCACCATAAACTGGGAGGGTCATCTGGCATCCCAGGTATTTCCCTGTCTCATGCTGATTGGTGGCTGCTAGGGGGTTGCTATGGATCTCCACCTAGCCTGACTGAGTCAGGGACACCTGGCGCAGCAGATCTCTCCTGTTATTTGTAGATAAACAACTTAGCAGGGTGGGAATGTGCTTAGGAGTGCTCTGTGGGTTTTTCCAAGGACTAAGGTCATGTCCCTTCCTTGGACAGGCTTTGCTCTGAGGTAGAGGCTGGTTTTTCAGAACCTGTCTCCTGGTTAACGCTGTCTACGTGGTGAGTGAATAGTAGCCGTGAATGAGGGGAAGGAGGCATGAATTGATGTGTCCTGTGTGCCATATATTGTCATCTCACTGCTTCTGCATGCAGGCCCATCCATCCCAGGACAGCTTTAATTGTGAGAAAGTCCTTATGTTGAATAAAAATCTCTTGCTCTGAAGTTTCATTGTATTAGTTCACAAGGAAGAGAAATAGCCACCCACAGATCCTGTGTCCCAGGCCTTCTTCTCCAGTCTAAATTTCCCCGGGTTTTTAGGGATCCCTCCGATAGCAACATCAGCCACAACATGGGATGGTTGAACTGCCTCTCTAGTCTTGGTGCTCTCCTGACAACACCTTTCACTTCATTTGGAGTGACCCCGCAAATGAAAACCCAGCCTCCAGGTACATAACTGCTGCACCCTAAACTCTTTGTTCCCAGAGATGCAGCCTCCCGCCCTACTGGCATCTCTGGAAAACACACTCTGTCACAGGCTTAACATGAACATTAACCACAAAGTCCTCAGTGGACTTGATGGAGTCATTTGTCCCCAAACCCCTTTTACTTCTTTAAAATTTGAAACAGCCCTTTATCTTCCCCTCCCCATAAGCATTTACATTCAAATGGCTGTTTTGAGAACTGATTTGTTTTTTTTAACCTGGTTCTCTCTCCTGGCTGCAGGGGAACCCTTACCAGGTTTCCTATCAGAACTCCCCACCAAAATTTTCTGGCTGTTTCTGAAATAACTGGCTTCTCTCAAGTCCAGTAGCAAAAGTCAAAAGAGGTGAGACTCAGAGCACTTAAGGGCCATAATCCTGCCTTGTGCAGAAGGCTGGTCTGTAGTGAGAGAGAATAAACCCCAAGAGAGAAAGTGCCACCCAAGAAGAGGCCAGCCAGGGCAGGAGAGGAGAGAGCCCCAGGGCTTTTGTGTTCCTAGTCCTGTTTAGCCCCGAAACCCAGCAGCCTCCCTTTCCTTCCTTCAGTCAGGTTGTTCTTGGATTCTGAGAGCCAATAAATTCCCTTTTTGCCCTCTTGCCCAATCCCAGTGGGTTTCTGTAAGTTGCAACCAAAAAATTCCTGACTAATGCAACCCTTAATTTTTGATGCCTGAGTGTAGCCATGTTGCTCCTAAACCAAATATTCGCATCCTGTACTTACACGTCTCTGAATGCAAGGGCAGGATCTCACACTTACTTCTGAGGACTATCATCTTGTTTTATTTGATTCATAATTCTGGTGTATCAGGTCACAAATTTGCCCATACTCCTGTCAATTGTGCTAAGAAAATGTAGCTTTTGTCAATTTTCAGTAACAAAGCTAGTGACAGAGTAACAAAGAGAAAAATTTTTTTCAGGAACAGTGTCTCATTCATAAAAGACTTTTAGTCTGGAAGAAAATGACTGGGTTTCTTTCGAGTACATTGTCAGTTCTTTGGAGCATTTGAGCTCATGTTCTCTAAAATGTCAACTGAGCAAAAGGAGGGTCTCATGGACAAGGGTCCCAAATCCAAGTGACATTTCTCACTAGTCTGTACTATGGGACAACTTCTTTAGTCTCATCCCTGAGGTATGGATGAGAGAGAACCATGTTAAAAAAAAAAAATCAGTCCTCAAAACAGCCATTTGAATATAAATGCTTATGGGGAGGGGAAGATAAAGGGCTGTTTCAAATTTTAAAGAAGTAAAAGGGGTTTGGGGACAAATGACTCCATCAAGTCCACTGATGAGTGTGTGGTCAATGTTCATGTAAGCCTGTGACAGGTATGGATGGACCCCATCTGAGCCTCAGGGTGGCAAACTGTCCTCCACAGCTGGACTCAGTGGTCTTGGCCATTTGCATCTGGTCACAAACTCACTAGATGCTGTTGTAAAATAAAAGCAAATCCAGACTCAGTAAGGAGAGAGTTTGTTCAAATTATTTCAAGGGTAGAATGCTGCAGCCATTAGTTCTACAAGGCTCAAGAGTTGGATAGAAAAGGCTTTTGTCTTTATAGAAACAAATAAACAAGGCTGAAAAGTACCAGGTGTGCAGAAACCAGATGAAAAGACCAGGTGATGAAACAGAAGATCTGAGAATATTTATCCTGTGGCCAGCTTCCTCTTAGGAGGGGTTATATGCTGCCCCAGGCTGAAGGTGGACCTAAGTTTAGAGGCCTGGAGGGAGGAGAGCATCCTAACTGAAGTGTAATTTACAAGCATCTTGTTCTGATTGATCAGTGAACACATGCAGTTTGGCAACATTTATGAGGCAAATGTGGGAATTTGGAAGGTCTCTATGTGATCCTGTCACAGGTAAACAGACTACATTCATGAGTCTTAGAAAAAACATAAGGGGAAGAATGGATCCTTGCAGTAATCCCCCTCTCAGAATATATAGGCTCAAGAGAATTCATTTTTTGTTGTTGTTGTTGTTGTTATTTATTTGTCTTAATAATTAGTACATTTTAATTTTATAGAATAATTAGTTTCATTGTGACACATAGGACTTCTTAACCATTGCTTGTGCTTTTTGGGGTTTTTTATTTTGTTTTGTTTTGTTTTTCAGGATTATTGAGCTCAGGTAGGTTTCCACATTGTCACTGTCAACCTCTCTTTGAGTCTAAGCTCTCTCAGCTCCTCTTTGTGCCCTCCCTGGGTCCTGTGAGAACTTTGGGGTTGAAAGAAGGATATAGACAGTTCAGAGGAGGCTGGGAGTGATAGTCTGGGTCTGTCTCTCAATGTACCTCTTCATGAGTGACACACTATGTTGGCATTTATGTCTGTGCCTCCAATTGCAAGGCTAATCCCTGAAGTTTGCAGGTTACCTTGGGCTACTCCTAAGAAAACTGTCCAGTTGTCACCAAAATGTTTGGGTTTTGATAAATGGATATTTGTGTGGCCCTTGAACTTTTGAAGCTGGTCTCTGAGTGCCCTGGCACTCAGAGATAGTCTAAGTTGACTCCTTTCTCATTTTTACAGTCCATCGGGATTCCAAGAGTAATCTAACTCACTTACTTTATGAGAAAGGTTTCTGTGACATCATACCTAAATTTTCTCCTCCCTATTACTTGTATTAAAACTCAGTGATCAAAATATTACTAAGTTCTTAAGAAGCTTAGAAAATCTATTCTCTCTTGCCAAACCCTGTCTTTCAAAATATTGTCAATTTGAAAACTCAAAACTTCCAAATTAGAATATAAAATCTGAGCATTGACTTTTGTCTTTGTATTTCTACTGCAATAATCCTAATTCCTCTAAGACAAATTGAAGCCTCTAGATGAGTAGAAGATTATATACAGGCAATTTCAAATAAAAAAATCACTGTTATGCATCAAAAATACTATCCTCATTACATTAGCAGGGAAATGAAACTGAAACCTAATTGTGTCATACAAATGATTTGCTAATACTCTGATCTCATTCATCCATAAATTTGAATTATTTGCCCTCTGTATCTTTATGAAATCACTGATAAAAAATAAGAATTATTGGATGACATATAGAGCTCTAGAAACCTAGCACTAGAAGCATATTTTCAAATTAACAGTGATCCACAGTGAAAATATTGATTGCCTGGACTTTATTCATATGTTAGCCCAAGTAAATCCTTGGTTTGGGATTATGATAGGAAGATCTGCAGGTGATTCCTGAAAATCCTCATCTTCTGGTATCTGTTCTCTTATATAATCTTTTCCCCTTGAATTTGGGAGCTACTTGTGGTAGGCTTCTAAGTGATGTGATCTGGAAAAGTTTGAGGCAGTGTCTCTCTCAGGACTGTTAAGTCAAATAAGATTCCATCTTTCTAGAGACTCTCTCTTACCAACTTCAACGAAGGAAGTGGGCATGTTTGGAGGTGCAGATGTGTTATGGTTTAGATATGAAGTGTCTCTCAAAGCTCAAGTGTGAAGTAATGGAAGAATGCTCAGAGGTAAAATGAGCATTCTTTCCTCCACCATGCTCCTCTGCCATGGTGTTCTGCCTCACCTCAGGCCCAGAGCTGTGGAGTGCACCGATCGTGGACGTAACCTATGAAATCATGATCCAAAATAAACTTTTCCCCCACTAGGTTATTCTTATCAGGTCTTTTGGTCACAGCAAAGTAAAACTGACTAAAATGATATGGCAAGGAGGTGAGGATGACCTCTAGGAACTGAGAACAGTCTAGTGAACAGCAAGAGGGAAAGCCAGTTTTTACAGCCACAGGGAGTTGGGGTAGATGCTTCTCCTCTCAGGCCTCCAGATGAGAACACGACTGACTTGTGCTTTCATTCTTGCAGCCTGAATCCACAGACTCCAGCTAAGACTTTATCAGACTTCTGACTCTCAGAAATTGCAAGATGTAAACATGTGTTGTTTCAAGATGCCATGTGTGTAACAACTGTGACACAGCACAGAGTATTACTCTAGGTTCAAAGAGCAAAGGAACAAAATGTACAGATATGTGCCTGGGTTCTAATCCCTGCTTCAGCTTGTACTGCTCCTTTTGTCAGGTAACTCAGAAGACATAGGAACTAGGCAAAGTCAAGTAAGTAGTTTCATGAGTAGAAATCCACTGTGCCTAAATTTCCTAAGTTTTCTCATCTTTAAAATGGGGACATTGTACTTGGAGGACTCCAAGGAGCCTTTCAAGTAAGAGAATTTATGCCCTATCATCCAAAAAGAGAAATATCTTTGAAATAAATGTGAATTGAGGTGAAGCAGAAAGGACTTAAGAAAAATAACTTCCAATTGCTTGGAAATAATAGTGTAAGGGTAAAAGAAATTGAAGTTAAAGTGTAAAAGACCGGGCATTGTAAAGTTTCTAAGCTGCAAGGCCTGAGTTAAAAAGTAAAGGACCAGGTATTGTTAAGTTCCTATGCTACACGCAAAACCTGAAATTCCTGTAGCTGTTAGGACAATACTTGGAACTGCCCAGTAAATATTCCCCCTAACCATCTGGTTGTTTAATAACCTAGGACCCTGTGCGGCCTGGCACGTAGGCATCGCAGGACCTAAACCAATCAGTTTGAATGTGTACCCCACTTTAGAACTGACCTATCACTCCCACCAGACCTGTTCCCACCAATGAATGTACTAATCATGTCTCAGAATTGTTGTTTGATTTTCCCACGGTGTATGATGATTTGTTAAAGGAGACTGTGATGTATGTTAAGTCCCGTCCTCCCCAAAAAGTGTACTTAAGCATTGCTCAACCCCTGCTCTGGGCTCTGGGCTGCTCTCCCTTCTTGAGTGAGCTCTGAGCCCCAGCGCGCTGGATTGGATCCTCAATAAACCCCTTTTGCTGTTGCATGAGCCACGGTCTCTTGGTGGTCTCTTCCTCTGAAGTTCACCGGACCCTTACAATAGAACAGAAATTAGCAAGTATTAAAGACTAACATGAGAGATCCAAAATGGAGGGCTAGAGGAAGGCTGCCTTCCTAGTCGATCTGTGACTCAGGATTCAAGCAGCAGGAGTACTGCTTCTATGCAAGGTAGGTAAAATAAGGATTTCTTATTTTGGACAGTCAGTCGTAGAGACTCAGAAATTTGAATACATTGAACAAAGAAGAAAGACAACTTTGGAGTCAAGCCAGTTATGGAAGCAGTGGCAGCAGCAGTAGCAGTGCTGGTTCAGCACAGAAGGAGGGAGAACACAGACAGAAACCCAACAGAAAGATTTAGTACAGATAAACCTGAGATCAGAAAAAGCAGTCTACCTTTCACTGATCCAGAGGCTGCACTGT
Organism: Marmota monax; assembly: GCF_021218885.2. Lineage (NCBI taxonomy): Eukaryota > Metazoa > Chordata > Mammalia > Rodentia > Sciuridae > Marmota > Marmota monax. Next base: position 5,239,532 of record NW_026694610.1, read on the forward strand.
GCACCAGTGCTTGAAAAGTGTCCCCAGTTGTTTCTCAACTGGCTGCAGAGAGTTGAGGCAGGAGGCATTTTGAGGCATCCATGCTGCAGCTACTACTGTGAGTAGCAGAAGATCAGAGAAAACATGGTTGCACTGTCCTGGCAAGCACCTACCACATCACTCTTATACCTAGCAGAATGAGAGATAAACAGGCACAGAGAATATTTTGCCCAAGGGTATTCAGCCAGAAAAGCAAGGGGGAACCCAACTTCTTCTCTTCTGAGTCAGACAGCACACATGACCAGCTGAAGTAACCAGGAATCTGAACAGGCAGATGTGAATGCACTCAGGAACTAAGCCTATGAAGACTGTGTTCATTGGTAGCAGAGGGGGTGAAGGATTAGCTCCTGTGCCCCACCAGTAGGGTCCTTGAGAGGCTCCCAAGATCCAGACTCCCAGCTGAGATTGGCAACTGTCAGGCCCTAGGATTGTGTTGATCTAATCTCTACAGACCAGATACCACCCAACAAAGCCCATTAGGCCTGATTAGACCTAAACCCCAGCTGCAGGAACTCTACTCATAGAACTCTTAAGTGGCCCCACCTTGGGAGTGCATCTATCTGCACTGCACAGACAAAACTGACAGTTCTTCCCATCTCATCTAACCTCAGACTGGAGAGAGAGGTGTTGAGAATTACTTGAACCAGTTTCAGTCTTCCACCACTCCAACTGGCAGGTTAGTGAGCAACACTAAAAGAGGAAGGGGTTAATAACCCCCAGCCTTTGCTCGCACTCTCAATACACAGCTCAAGAAGAAACAGAAAGACAGTCAGGCACAGACAGTGACCATCTATTCTCATCTTCTATTTTGACCACCCCACCTCAGTAGAAATGATTCCTTTACTTTTCTTTTTTCTTTTTTTTTTTTTTTGGTTTTTGTTTTCATGTGTGTGTATTTGCTGTGCTGATTGCTTCGTGGCCTATATACATATTTGTTTCTTTTTTGTATTCCAACACAGGAATACAAGAAATATGAAAAAAAAAAGAAAAAAAAAGCTAACACAACTCCTCCTATAGGTCATGACCAGCAAATAACCCCCAAAATATTGAAGTCAATAAAATATGAAATAAGAAATTCAAAATAATCATTATAAAAATAATCAATGAATTCCAAGAGAATACAGAAAACAACTGAATTAATTAAGGAAGTCAGTACAGAATATGAACAAAAAATTCAATAAGGATATAGAAATATTGAAAAAGAACCAAACAAATATCCAAAATGAAAGACACAATAAATCAAATAAACTGTTCAAATCTCTCTAAAAGCATAGACCATGCTGAAGTCAGAATCTAAGAGCTGGAAGACAAAGTGGCCAGCCTTAACATTCAGACAGTATCAAAAAAAAAGAAAATAATTAACCATGATCATAATGTACAAGAACTCCAGTACGACAAAAAGAGACCAAATTTAAGAGTAATTGGAATTAAGGAGGGTAGTGAGATGTGGGCTAATGGAATGGACAACATTTTCAGGGAAAAAATAATGGAAACTTTTCTAAACCTTCAGCATGATATGGACATACAGATACAGGAGGCATTCAGAACCCTGAAGAGACAAGATTCCAAAGGACTTAAAATCAACATATTACAGTGAGGCAGCCATATCAATGTTTATAAGCAGCTCAACTCACAATGGCTAAACTATGGAACAAACCTAGGTATCCTTCAACCAATGAATGGGTAAAGAAAATGTGGTACATATACACAACAGAATATTACTCTACCATAAAGAAGAATGAAATTATGACATTTTCCAGTAAATGGATGGAACTGGAGGCTGTCATGCTAAGGGAAGTAAGCCAATCCCCCCAAAAACAAAGGCCAAATATTCTCTCTGATATAGATGCTGACTCACAATAGGCTTGGATGGGGAGAGAGGAAAGGAAGTTCACCTGAATAGACGGTAAATATGGAGGAAAGGAGGGGGGTAAAAATGGGAAAGATGCTTGAATGAATCGTACATAACTTTCCTATGTTCATAGGTGAATACATGACCAGTATAATTCCACATCATGTGCAACCACAAGAACAGGAAGTTATACTCCATGTATATATGTATGTCAACATACATTTTATTGTCATGTATAACTAAAAAAAATTTAAAAGAGGAAAATTAAAAAAATAGGCTGGAAGAATGGATTAAAATAAGACCCAACTACATGTTGTTTGCAAGAGATGTACCTTACAGTCAAAGACAGTCACAGACTGAAAGTGAAAAGATGGAAATTGATATATCATGCGAATGGAACCTAAAAACAAGCAGGAGTAGCTACTCTCATATCTGACAAACAGTATTTCAAACCAAAATTAATCATAAGAGACAAAGGTCACTTCTTATTGATAAAGGGAACAATCCAACAAGAAGATATAACAATAATAAATATTTATGCCCCAAACAGAGATGCAAGAAATTACGTTAAAGAGACACTACTCAATTGAAGCCTCAATTTGAATCACTAAGTACAATAATACTGGGTGATTTCAACACACCTCTCTCACCATAGGTAGGTCATCCAGACTAAACTTGGCAAAGACTCTTTGGACATGAAAAATATTATAAATCAAATGGACTTAAAAGACAACTATAGAATATTTCATTCAATGACAGTGAATACACTTTCTCCTCAGTGGCTCATAGAACCTCTCCAACACAGACAATATTTTGGCCACAAAGCAATTCTTAGCAAATGTAGAAAACTGATATAATTTCTTGTATCTTATCAAATCATAATGGAAGTGAATTAGAAATAACATGACAAAGTTCTACAGAAACCATATAAACACATGGAGATTGAACAACACTCTTTTGAATGATGAATACATGATAGACAAAATCAAGGGAGAAATTTAAAAATTCCTGGACTCAAATGAGAATAGTAATACAACATATCAGAAATCTGGAACAATATGAAGGTAGTTCTAAGAGGGAAGTTGATAGTTATCAATGCCTAAATAAAAAGTAAGGAAGATCCCCAAATAAAAAACCTAATCAGGCATCTCAAGGACCTTTAAAAAAAATTCCAAACCAATAGAAGGAAAGAAATAATTAAGATTAGAGCTAAAATAAGTGAATTTGAGAATTTTTTAAAAAATGATCAATGAAATGCAGAGTTGGTTCTTTGAAATTATAAACAATATTGATGAGCACTTAGCCAAACTAACCAAAAGAAAAAGACAGAAAACCCTTAATTAATAAAATTAGAAATGAAAAAGGAGAAATCACACAGACATCATGCAAATCCAGCAGATTATTAGGTATTATTTTGAAAACTTAATTCCAATAAATTGGAAAACCTAGAAAAAATAAATACATATCTAAATCAATACAATCTGCCAAAACTGAATTGAGACATAGAAAACCTAAACAAATAACTTGTAATGAGATACAAGCAGTAATAAAAATATTTTCTGACTAAGAAGTGTCCAAGACCAAATGTATTCTCAGATAAATTCTACCAAACCTTTAAAGAAGAACTAATTCCAATATTCCTCAAATTATTCCATAAAATAGAAAGGGATAGAAACACTTACAAAGTCATTCTATGAAGACAGTATCACACTCATACCAAAATCGGATAAAGACACATCAAGGAAAGAAAACTGTAGACCAATATCTCTGATGAACTTAGATGCAAAAATACTTAAAAAATTATAATAAAATTATGTCAACAGTATATTAAGAGTATTGTACACCACAATCAAGTTGGATTTATTCCAGAGAAACAAAGATGGTTTAATGTATGCAAATCAATAAATGTAATTCATCACCTAAATAGAATTAAGCACAAAAATCACTTAGTAATCTCAATATATGCACAGAAAGCCTTCAACAAAATTCAGCACTCATTCATGATAGAAAAAAAAATGAAGACAGTAGGGATAGAAGGAACTTACCTCAACATCAAAAAGGTTGTGTATGAAAAACCCAAAGGTAACCTCTTAGTAAATGGGGAAAACTGACAGCATTTCCTTTAAAATCTGGGACAAGACAAAGATGTCCAGTCTCACCACTCCTACTTAATATAGTGTTAGAAAAATTCTAGCCAGAGCACTTAGGCAAGAGAAGGAAACAAAAGGGATAAAAATAGGAAAAGAAGCAATCAAATTATCACTGTTTGTAGATGATATGATTCTATGCTTAGAAGATCTAAAGAATTCCACCAAAAGACTGTTAGAGCTGATAAACAAAATTGACACAATAGCAGGTTATAAAATCAACATACAAAAATCAATAACTTTCCTACATACCAAAAACAAATCTGAAAAATAAAACAGCAAACAAATCCATCACAACAGCCTCAAAAAATAAAATAAAATAAAATACCTAGGAATAAACCTAACCAAGGTGAAAGACCTCTACAATGAAAACTTCAGAAGTTCAAAGGAAGAAATTGAAGAGGACCTCAGAATAAAGAAAGATATTCCGTATTCATGAATAAGCAGAATTAATTTTGTTAAAATGGCCATACTACCAAAAGCAATGTACAGATTCAATGAAATCCAATACCAATAACATTCTTAAAAAAAAAAAAAAAACTAGAAAAAAATCTTAAAATACATTTGAAAAATGAAAGACCCAGAATAACCAAACCAATTTTAATCCAAAAAAAAGCAATGCTGGAGGCATCACAATACCAGACTTCAAATTTTACTACAGAGTGATGGTAACAAAAACTGCATGGTACTGGCATAAAAACAAACTCATAGACCAATGGACAGAATAGGAGACACAAAGACAAACCTACACATCTATAGTTTCCTTTCCTTGAAAAAGGTGCCAGAAACATATATTGGAGAAAAGACAGCCATTTTAACAACTGATGCTGGGAAAACGAATTATCCATATGTAGAAAAATAAAACCAGGCCCTTTTCTCTCACCTTATATAAAAATCAACTCAAAATGGATCAAAGACCTAAGTATTAGGCCAGAAACTATGCAACTCTTAGAAGAAAATGTAGCTCAACACTCCAGCATACAGGCCCAGGCAAAGACTTTCTCAATAGGATCCCTAAAGTTCAGGAAATAATGCCAAGTATTAATAAATGGGATGGCATCAAATTAAAAATCTCCTGCACAGCAAAGGAAACAATTAGGGATGTGAAGAGACAGCCTACAGAATGGAAGAAAATCTTTTCTAGCTATTCTTCTGACAAAGGATTAATATCTAAAATATATAAAGAGATCAAAAACTTTATATCAAAAAATCAAATATTTGTCTATTAATAAATGGGCAAATGAATTAAACAGACACTTCTCAAAAGAAGAAATACAGATGACCAACAAATACATGAAAAGAATGTTCAACATCATTAGCAATTAGGGAAATGCAAATCAAAACTATGCTGAGATTTCATTTCACACCAATTAGAATGGCAGTCATTAAGAATACAAAGAATAAAAAATACTGTAAAGATGTGAAGAAACAAGAAGACTTTTCCATTGTTGGTGGCACTGCACTGTACATTAGTAAAACACTATGGAAATCAGCATGCAGTTTTCTCAAAAGGCTAGACATGGAACCACCATATGACCCAGCTATATCACTCTTCAGTATTCATCCTGAAGAATTAAAGTCATCTTACTACAGTTATAGATGCATGCCCATGTTTATAGCAGCACAATTCACAATCATCAACCTGATGGAACCAGTCTAGACATTCCAACAATACAAAAGGGAATTTTATTCAGCCATAAATAAAAATGAAATGATGTCATTTGCAGGAAAATGGATAAAACTAGAGACCATTGTGTTAAGGAATATAAGTCAAACTCAGAAGGTCAAAGGTCATATGTTTTCTCTCATATGCAAAAACTAGAAAGGAAAAGGGAAAACAAAGGGAGATCAGTAGAGGACAGGGACTGAGTGGTGGGAGGCAAGGGTGGGGTGTGGGGGAGTGATACTGGCCAAATTACATTGTTATACTGTGTGCACGTACAAATATGTATCAACAAATTCTATTATTATATACAACTATAATGCCAAAAATGGGGAGGGGGGACAAACATAAAATTCAGCTCTAAGGAGACAGTATGGCAGCCCATATACTGATCAGAAAAGTTGATTAAGTGAAATGACCTGGACTAGCCACAGGTATGATACTGGCATACTCAGCCAAGTGGGCAATGAGCCTTTTGTACTTTCCAGTTTATTTTGGTGGACATTACTCTGAAAGCATGTAACTAACTCAAACTTAGACAAAAATACTAACTCAAGATTTTTCTGCTGAAAGAAGAAAGAACTTACCTTCAGCCCAACTGAGAAACTTAGCCTGGAAATCCTCTTCATGTTCTGCACCCCTAATAGACATTGCTTGGTTATTAAACCGCTGTCTTGACCTCTGGTTAGTTGTAAGAGCAAAGCCAATGTTCTTAGAAGTAAACCAGAGTAACAAACTCATGCGAAATAGTTTTGTGTGTCTTCACTTTCTAATGCTACATAAAGAAAGGCTTTGAATAGAGTTGAATTCTGGGAAGAACCATGGTAAGAATTTTCTCAGTTTTCAAAGTCAATGGGGGATAAAACTGGAAACATAAATTCTAAAACCATCATAAGCTGAATGTTGGAAAAAGAGAAGCAACTGTTCTTTCCAGTATGAAAAAAAAAAAAAGACTCTGCTCATTAGAGCCTTAGAATGAATCTACTCTTACAAGCCTAATCCATGAATAAACTAAGAAATAGAACTTTGCTAAAAAATTCCTCATAGATTTACAAGTTGCTGTAAGTCCCCAAGGAGTGGGGTTTGAGCTATAAAGTTGCCCGAGGTACACACGTCTGTACAGTGTAGTGAGAATTTGGGAACTGACATCTTTCCACAACAAAGACACTACTGATACTAAAACCCAGACCTATCTGGCTTTCTGTCCTCTGTGTTAAATAGTACTTAGTGTGGGTTTAAGAGTAACTTAATGGTTGCTGGCTTAAGAAAAGGGAATTTTGAGAGACTGTTGGATGTGTGAAAACAGAAAAGCCAATCTAGATTTCTTAAAAACCTAGGATTTGAAATTATTTAATTCAATTTTTTCCTAATCAATTGATAATTATAAATTATCTAATGATATTCAAATTCTTAATTACTTAGAAACATATAGGTAAAATCAAAAAACATGTAAAAAGAAGCAACAATATTTAAGAGCCCAGCAAATAAAATGCTTTAATAAATAATTTAATTTTATCTTTCATTCTGTGCTTTATTCAATTGGTTCATAGGAATAATGAACCAACTCTTTGCCCAAATCTTGGATTTTGTAATTAACTAAATGTCAAATGGATTGTTTTAGATGGACATCAATCATCCAAACAAACTATAGTTCATAGTTCATTCACCAACATGAAACAAACTAGAGTAGCACCCAAGGTGATAATTGACTATCTGAAGATTATGCTAATCTTTGATGTTGAATCCATTTTTGAAGTGTGCATTCACCCATTGCAACATTTCTTTCTCGCTCCACTGAAGAAAGATCCAATCTGGATGTGCTATAAAAGGGAAATTATTAGCTTTGGGTATATAAGAATGACTGGGCAGGATAAGGATTATTTTATTTTGTGTATGCTTTGATCATCAAATTGAATCAGAAATCTGGAAGTCTGTGATTAGTCCTGCTCTTACAACCTTAAACAGACAGCTAGATGCTCACCAGATGGGAACTTCAGGGGCATGGTCTCTCCAGGGTGGGCTTTTTATTTATCTTTGAATTCAATCATATTCTCTAAATCATATTTAAAAATTTAACAAAAGAAAAATTTTAACAATTTCACTCAGTATTACCAAGCATTCTTTTACCAAAAGTATTGATTTCCAACTATAAGCAAAACACATTGCCTATTAGGGAACATGGTTTGGGAAGAGAAGTAGAGAAAAGATTAAGACATAATCCCTGGCCTCTAAAAACTAAAAGGTCAAAATCAGAAGGGATTATTTATGATTGGCAGGATTAAACAAAACATCAACAGCATTTATCCTCAATATCACAACATGGAGTAATCAGAATTATCTTATAATCAAGGATCTCAGAATTGGGAGGATTCTCATAATTCAAGTCCAATATTCTAGCCTATGAGTTCTAAAGTCAAAATCCATGGTCTGGCTTTAGGGTGTTCAGAGGCTCTACATTTGTGTGAGAAATTGAAAGTCCTATGGTCCATTTTCAGAATATAGAATTCGGCCTTAAATGTAAAATTGGGATGTAAGAAAGGCAACCTATAGCTTATCTATCTAAATTCTTGGATCCGTGCCGCAGTCTGGCTGGGCACAAATCACGAGCCACTGAAGCAGGAACAAACTTTATTTCTGAACTCCACCAGCACACTCCACACACGCTCCCGGGAACTCTCCCGGCTCCTCCAGGAACCAGCAACCGGAAATCCCTCCTCTGGCACTTCCCCAACCAATGGGAACTCTCCGAGAATCCCCGCCAGAACTCCAAAGTAGCAGGCCAAGGTGGACAGCAGGGGTCTAATATACACAGCTTAACATAACCATTATCATCTCAATGGCTTGCTGGCGTCACCTCTCAACCACTCTGTTCTGGCAAAAATGCCATGGGTCATTCGGACTCTGGCTATGGCTCTCAGCAGATCCGGTCTCCAGAAGATAGCCCAGATATATTCAGTTGTAGTCATTTTAACTACAGCCCTTCCTTTTGTCCTCCCCAATTTTAAAATTAGCCAATCATGTAGATTGCAACCCTGAGCTCCTCCTATCAGAGCAGTGCTGCAGTAGAGACAAAAACCAGCAGACTGAGACTGGGGCTGGGGCTGGGGCTTAGTGGGAGAGCACTTGCCTAGCATGTGCAGGGTGCTGGGTTCGATCCTCAGCACCACAGAAAAATAATATAAAGGTATTGTTTCCAAATACAACTAAAACAAAATATTTAAAAAAAAAAAAAACAACAGACTGCCCACCCAAGTGTGCTTGCTTGCCAGACTTTGTTCAGTAGCACACCTTTCTGCAGAAGTCAAGTTTTCCTTGCTGAGCTACTTCCAAGTACATGTCTGACTCTTCATGACACCCCAACATTGCTAACAGTTGCCTCTCATTCTCTGTCCATTAAATATTGAAGTTTCTTTAGGATTAATCCCAAACCACCCATCTGTATTCATTGACACCTTATATTATATAATGAAATCGGGTGTAATTTAATGGTGAACGTTAGCTGAGTGACAATTTGGGATAAAAAGCAAAAATGAGTTTTCTGGATATTTCCTTATCTTGATCAGAAGACTCTTATACAAAACCTCTACACAGGATGGGGATGTAGCTCAGGTAGAGTGCTTGCCTAGCAAGCATGAGGCCCTGGGTTCAATCCCCAGCAGTGACAAACAAAACATAAAACTTTTCAACATGAAGATTATTTGAATCCCCATCTGTCCTTGAAAGTTGACTGAGCTACTCAATGTTCACTGACATGTTTTCAAAGAGGCCCTAATGACCATATATAATTATAGTGAGAATCTTTGTACAAGGAATTTTCAAGTGTGAGAAGACAATCTTTAGGGGATATGCTGTCTCACCAGGGTGCACAATTTTGAGAACCACTATCCTACTCATACAGTCAAAGAGCATCATGACCCCATGGACCAAATTATTTGCAAAGCACCAGCAGTCAATGAGTTTCAAAATCAGAAAAATTCAATTGTATTTGACTAAAATGTTTAATTGTGTTTGGCCAAGCATATGTTGAAACACTGTGTTGCTTTTTAACCGTGTATCAATAAAATAACATATTCCTCAATCGTGAGTCAGATATTCTCCCCTTGTTATGCTCTTAGCTGTGTTAATCAAGAGTTAATATAAGAAGTGTGATTTCTTATTTTAGAGTCATACATTAGAAGAGACGTAAACTGTGGTATACCAACATGGTATACCCAGAGGTAAGTCGCCTTTCCCTCCTTGGAAATGGAATGATACTAACTGGAACACAGGTTGCAAGGTAAACGCACCAGGTCCTGATTCAATATTTGCTGCAAATAAAACCTGATGAACAAGAAAGTCATTTAAGATGAAAAGTATATGTTCCTGTGGTCATTCCATAAAGGTAGCCAAATTGGTCTTTGTGACCTCCAAAAGAAGTCAGCTATTTCAGCTGGAGGAGAGATGAAGACCTAAGATCAGGAAGGACAGACAACTGTTATTCTAGTCTAGTCCAAGAATATAATATGTAGCATGATGACCCTATGATGAGCTCACAGAAGAAAATCAGAAACCAAGATGAAGTGGTCTTCCCATCATTAGGAACGTACACACAAAAATGCTTACAAAGAAGGCTCTAAACTGGTATGGTGGTGCACACCTGTAATCCCAGCAGCAGATCGGGAGGTTGAGATAAGATAGCAAGTTCAAAGCCAGCCTCAGCAAAAAGCGAGGCACTAAGCAACTCAGTGAGACCTTATCTCTAAATAAAATACAAAATAGGGCTGGGGATGTGGCTCAGTGTTCAAGTGCCCCTGAGTTCAATCTCTAGTACCATGCCCTCCCCACCTCCCCCCACCCCACCAAAAAAAAAAAAAAGCTCTACACATTGTGTAATGGAACTATTTGGAATTTGGTAATGAATATTACCTGAGTGAGAGTTTGGGATGAAAACCAAATATGAATATTCTGGATGTTCTCCACCCTTGATCAAAACACTCTCAATTTATCAAAACTTTGCAACCCATCTGACCTTGAAAGTTGACCTTAGCTACCCGAGGATGACTGGTTGGATTATTTTCAAAACAGCCATAAGCCAGAGACCATATGGAGAAGTATAAAAAAGACAGTGCCACCTCACACACATTAAGTCAGCTACTATCAAAAAATAATAAAAAAATAATAAGTGTTAGCAAGGAGAAACTTGAACTCTTGTGCAGTTAGTGGGATTGTAAAGTGCTGCAATCACTGTGGAAAACAGTATGGAGGTTCCTCAAAATCTTAACAGTAAAATTGCCATATGACCCAGCAATCCCACTTGAAAGAGTATATCCAAAATAATTGAAAGCAGAGATCCAAAAGATATTTGCACATCCATGTTCATAGCAGCATTATTCACAATAGCCAGGAGATGGAAGCAACTTAAATATCCATCAACAGAAGAATGGACAAACCAAATGTGGTATAGACATAAAATGGAATTAGCCTTAAAAAAGAAGAACATCAAGTCACATGCTACAACATGAGTGAATCTTGAGGACATTATGCTAAGTGAAATAAGTCAGGTGTAGAAAGTCAAATACTGTACAGTTCTACTTACATAGAGTATCTAAAGTAGTAAATTTCATAGGAACAGAAAGGAGAATGGTGGTTACCAGCGGCTGCAGGATGGGGGAAAGGGAATTTGTTTAATAAGTGTAGAGTTTCACATCTGCAAGATGAATAAGTTGTGGAGATCCGTCTTATGGCAATGTGAATACACTTCACAATACTGAAAGATACACTTAAAAATGGTTAAGATGGATCCAAGATGGCGAACTAGAGAGAGGCTGCATTCCTTGTCCCTCCATGACTTGGGATTCAAGCAGAGGAAAATACTGTTTTTCGGTGAGAGAGCCCTCCCTGCCAATGGATCCCCTGCTCTTTGCCCCATTTGTCCACCCCAATCACCAACCCTTTGCCAGTATATTGTCCGCCTTTTGCAAGCAGATCATTTGCTGTCTACCACCAAGCGCCCACCAGTTGCCCATATGCCCACCTTTTGCCTGCCCATCACCTGCCGCCCAGACATCCATCCACCCAGTGCCCTCTGTTTGCCCCCAGACGGCCCACAGACCGCCCACAACAGCGCTCTGCTGTTGTTGCCTGGAAATCCATTGTCAGGATATCTGCAGGTTTTGTTTTAGGCAGTCACCATCATCTTGGGATACTGGCCAGGGCCTGGGAATCCAGGGCCAAGGGGCCTGCAGGTTTGCCACCTACACCACTGCCATCTCAGGACATGGCTGCCTCAGCCTGGGGTCACCAGCCAGAGCCTAGAGATATTTTATCAGGATACCTGCAGGTGTGATTGCACCTGAGGTCTTCCTGATGGGTGTGCTAGTGGCCACCATCTGGCTACCATTAAGCTTCAGACAACTCCACCTGTGGGTAGAGAAGGGAAGATGAGAAGAATTTTGAAAGCCAACAGAAGCAATCAGTCAATTTTCCATAGAGACTTTCCTCACTCTGCCCCCCGCCCACATCTCTACCTTCTTTGAATCCAAATATTTTTCACACATCAATTTATTGAACAATGGGTTGTCTAAATAGTATATAACAGTTTGATTGTATATTCTTATGTTTTTATTTTTTAAATTTTTAAATCTGTATGTACTTTTTCTCTCACTTACCTTTCTCCCTGAATTTCTCTTTCACACTTCTCTCATGCTAACAGACAACTTCTATTAATTCCTCCTTTGCTCTTACTATAAATTTTTACTTTCTTTTCTCCTTCTTCCTCATAAACATTACATCCTGTACTACTTCATCCATCATTTAAAATGGTAAATCCTTTCAGAAAACTTACAGTTTATATTGTAGACAATAATTGAGCACATCATTTCTGTTTATGGTGACAAAACTGTAGATGCATCAATAGGAGCTATTTGGCTGAAGATTGTATATTATTTGCATTGGGTGCTGTTAATATTGGTCTTCCCCTTAAAGGTGAGGTACTAGAAGCCTTCAGGGATGGTATAAGACTACAGAGTAGAAATTGTACTGCCTCAGATCCATACCACTAGATGGGAAGACACACAAACAACATGAGAAAAAAACAGGGAACAAAGTACCTCAAACCAAGATGTTCCAAGTAGAATCCATAGATGATAAAGTAGAAAAAATGTCAGAGAAGGAGTTCAGAAGGTACATAGTAAAACTGATATGCAAAGTGAAAGATAGTATAATGAGTGAAATCAAAGAGAAAATACAGGAAGGGAAAGATTACTTCAATAAAGAGTTAGAGATTGTGGGAGAAAAAAAGCAGAAATCCTCCAAATGAAGGAATCAATAAACCCAATTATAAATTAAATAGAAAGCATCACCAACAGAATAGACCACTTGGAAGACAGAACCTCAAGCAATGAAGACAAAATATACACTCTTAAAAATACAGTTGACTGTACAGAGAAGATTCAAGAAACCATGAGCAGAGCTTCCAAGAAATATGGAATAACATGAAAATTTAAGATTTACTGGAATAGACGAAGGCATGGAGATACAAACCAAAGGAATGCACAATCTTTTCAATGACATAATATCAGAAAATTTCCCAACTCTAAAGAATGAAATAGAAAATCAACTACAGGAGGCTTACAGGATCTCAAATGTACAAAATTACAGCAGACCCACACGGAAGCACATTAGAAAGAGAATGACTAACATACAGAATAAGGATAGAATTTTAAAAGCTGTGAGAGGAAAAAAATCAAATTACATATAGAGAGAAACCAATTCAGATCTCAGTTGATTTCTCAGCCCAGACCCTCAATGCCAGGAGGTCCTAGAACAATATATATCAAACTCTGAAAGAAAATGGATGCCAGTTGAGAATTTTATATCCAGCAAAACTAAGATTCAGATTTGAAGATGAGATAAAAACCTCCATGACAAAGTTAAAAGAATTCACAACTAGAAAGCCGGCACAACAGAACATTCTCACAAAATATTCCATGAGAAGGAAATGAAAAAACAAATTGAAAGCTAGCAAAGGGAGGAACTACACTAAAGGAAAAGCCAATCAAAGGAGAAACTAAGTCAAATTAAAAATCAAAAATGAACCAAAATGACTGGGTTAGAAATCATATTTCAATAATAACTCTAAATGTTAATGGCCTAAACTAATTAATCAAAAGACATAGACAGGCAGATTGGTTTGTTTTTTTTAAGGTCCCAAAAATATGTGCCTTCAAGAGACTCATCTCTCAGGAAAAGACATCCACAGACTGAAGGTGAAAGGTTGGGAAAAATTATATCACCCACTTGGACTTTGTAAACAAGCAGGGTTTTCCATCCTCATGTCAGATAAAGTGGATTTCAGGCAAATGTTAGTCAAAAAAGACAAAGAAGGACATTTCATGCTGTTTAGGGGAATCATAAATATCTGTGCTCCAAACAATGGAGCATTTATGTACTTCAAACAAACCCTTCTCAATTTCAAGAAGCAAATAGGCCACAACAATTATACTGGGTGAATTTAACACACCTCTCTCACCACTGGATAGACCTTCCAAACAAAAACTAAACAAAGGAAATATAGAACTAAATAATACAATCAATTATTTAGACTTAACAGACGTATATAGAGTATTTCAGCCATCATTGAATGAAGGCACCTTCTTCTCAGCAGCACATGGATCCTTCTCTAAAATAGATCATATGTTACGCCAAAAAGTAAGCCTTAGAAAATACAAAAAAATGAGATAATATCCTGATTTTATCACATCATAACAGAATAAAATAGAAATCAACAATAAAATAAAAAATAGAAGTTATTCTAACATCTGGAGATTAAAGAACATGCTATTGAATGACAAATGAATAGCATAATAAATTTTAAAAATTCTTAGAAGTAAATGAGAACTCTGAAAAATAAAATCATGGCATTTGCAGGTAAATGGATGGCATTGGAGAAGATAATGCTAAGTGAAGTTAGTCAATCCCAAAAAACAAATGCTGAATGTTTTCTCTGATATAAGAAGGCTGACTTATAATGGAGTAGGGAGGGAAAGCATGGGAGGAATAGATGAATTCTAGATAGGGAAGAGGGGTGGGAGAGAAAGGGAGGGGGCAGGGGATTAGCAAAGATGGTGGAATGTGATGTACATCATTATCCAAAGTACATGTATGAAGACTTGAATTGATGTGAACATACTTTATATACAGAGGTATGAAAAATTGTTCTTTATGTGCAACAAGAATTGTGATGCATTCTGCTGTCATGTATTTAAAAAATAAAACCAATTTAAAAAAAAGAAGTAAATGAGAACTCTGATACCAAATATCAAAATCTCTGGGACACTAGGAAGGCAGTGTTAAGAGGGAAGTTCATTGCATTGAGCTCATTCATTAAAAGAAGACAAAGGCAACACATAAACGATCTGACATTAGATCTCAAAGCCTTAGAAAAAGAAGAACAAATGAACACCAAAAGCAATAGAAGACAGGAGATAATTAAAATCAGAGCTGAAATCAATGAAATTGAAACACAAGAAACAATTCAAAAAACTGACAAAATAAAAAGTTGGTTCTTTGGGAAAATAAATAAAATTGACAAAACCTTAGCCACACTAATGAAGAGAAAGAGAGAAAACCCAAATTACTAAAATTTATGATGGAAAAAGAAAATATCATGATGGACACTATTAAAATACAGAATATAATTAGAAATTATTTTGAAAATTTATACTCCAATAAAATAGAAAATCTCAAAAACATCAAGAAATTTCCAGAGGCATATGAACTACCCAAACTTAATCAAGAGAACATACACAATTTAAACAGATCAATTTCAAGCAATAAAATAGAAGAAGCCATCAAAAGCCTACCAATCAAGAAAATCCCAGGATCAGACAGATTCTCAGCCAAGTTCTACAAGACCTTCAAAGAAAAATTAACATCTATACTCCTCAAAGTATTCCATGAAACAGAAAAGGAGGGAACCCTTCCAAACTCATTCTATGAGGCTAATATCACCCTGATAACAAAACAAGACAAAGACACATCAAGAAAAGAAAACTTCAGATCAATATCCCTGATGAACAGAGATGCAAAAATTCTCAATAAAATTCTGACAAAAGGCATACAAAAATATATCAAAAAGATAGTGCACCATGATCAAGTGGGGTTCATCCCAGGGATGCAAGGTTGGTTCAACATATGGAAATCTATAAATGTAATTTGTCACATCAATAGACTTAAAGATAATAATCATACCATCTCAACAGATGCAGAAGAAGCATTTGACAAATGATAGCAGACCTTCATGTTCAAAACGCTAGAAAAACTAAGGAGGATAGGAACATACCTCAACATTGTAAGAGCTATCTATGCTAAGCCCCAACATCATTCTAAATGGAGAAAAATTGAAAGCATTCCCTCTAAAACTTGGAACAAGACAGGGTTCCCTCTTTCACCACTTCTATTATAATTTCTAGTCCTGGAAACTCTAGCCAAAGCAATTAGACAAAAGAAAGAAATTAAAGGAATACATTAGGAAGAAAAACTCACAAACTATCACTATTTGATGATGACATGATTCTATATTTAGAAGATCCAAAAAAAATCTACCAGAAAACTTCTAGAGCTAATAAATGAATTCATCAAGGTGGCAGGATGTAAAATCAACACCCATAAATCAAATTCATTCTTATACATCAGTGATGAATCTACTGAAAGAGAAATTAGGAAAACTACTCCATTCACAATAGCCTCAAAAATATATGTATATATAAATAAAATACTTGGGAATCAACTAACAAAAGAGGTGAAATACCTCAACAATGAAAACTACAGAACACTAAAGAAAAAAATTAAAGAGAACATAAGATGGAAAGATCTCTTCATATTCATAGATAGGCAGAATTAATGTTGTCCAAATGGCCATACTACCAGAAGTGTTAAACAGATTTAAAGCAATTCCTATTAAAATTTCAAAAACATTCTTCATAGAAATAGAAAAAACAATCATGAAATTTCTTTGGAAAAATAAGAGACCTAAAATAGCAAAGCAATCCTTAGCAACAAGAGTGAAGCAGGAGACATCACAATACCAGAACTTAAACAGAGCAACAGTAAAATAAATAAATAAATAAATAAAAGGCATGGTATTGGCACCAAAATAGATATGTAGACCAATGGTACAGAATAGAGGATGCAGACACAAATCCCCATAAATATGGTTATTTCATACTAGGCAAAGGTGCCGAAAACATTCATTGGAGAAAAGATAGACTATTCAACAAACGGTGCTGGCAAAACTGTAAATCCATATGTAGCAAAATAAAACTAAATCTCTATCTCTCACCCTGCATAAAAATCAACTCAAAGAGGATCAAATACTTAGGCACCTGAACAGAGACCCTGTGCCTAATTCAAGAAAGTAGCCCAAATCTTCACCATGTCAGCTTAGGAAATGACTTTCCTAATCAGACTCCTAAAACACAAGAAGTAAAATCAAGAATCAATAAATGGGATGGATTCAAACTAAAACGCTTCTTCTCACAAAGGAAACAATTAACATAAAGACGGAGCCTACAGAATGGGGGAAAATCTTTACTACACACACCTCAGGTAGAGCACTAATCTCCAGGATATATAAAGAACTCAAAAAACAATACAAAAAAAAAAAAAAACAACAACAACAAATAACTCAATCAATAAGTGGGTTGAGGAACCGAACAGACACTTCACAGAACAGGAAATACAATCGATTAGTAAGCATATGAAAAAAATGTTCATCATCTCTAATGATTAAAGAAATGCAAATCAAAACTACTCTGAGATAATTGCTGTCAGAATGGCAATCATCAAGAATACAAGCAACAATAAGTGTTGGTGAGGATGCAGGGAAAAAGGTACACTCATACATTGTTGTTGGGACTACATATTGGTGCAACACTCTGTAAAGCACTATGGAGATTCCTTGGTAAACTTGGTATGGAACCACCATTTTACCCAATTATCCCACTCCTCAGTTTATACCCAAAGGACTTAAAGTGAGCATACTATAGTGACACAGCCATATTAATGTTTATAGCTGCCCAATTCACAATAGCTAAACTATGGAACCAACCTAGATGCCCTTCATCAGATGAAAGGATAAAGAAAATATGGTACATATACACAATGGAATATTACTCAGCAAATGAAATTACGGCATTTGCAGGTAAATGGATAGAGTGGGAGAATATCATGCTAAGTGAAATAAGCCAAACTCAAAAAACCAAAGGCTGACTGTATTCTCTGATAATCAGATGCTAATCCATAATGGGGTGTGGGTGGGTGGGGAAGAATGAAAGAACTTTGGATTGAGCAGAGGGGAGTGAGGGAAGGGGAGGGCATGTGTGGATGGGAAGGACAGTGGAATGAGACAGACATTATTACCTATATATGTGTATGATTGCACTACTGGCATGACTCTACATCATATTCAGCCAGAGAAATGAGAAGTTGCGCTCCATTTGTGTACTATGTGTCAAAATGCATTCTACTGTCATGTGTAACTAATTAGAACAAATTTTTTAAAGAACTTTAAAAATGGTTAAGATGGTAAATTTTATGTTATACTTAACATAATGAGAGAGAAAGAGAGAGAGGAAGCATCACCAATACCTTCACTGGCAATTAACTTCAGGAAAGACTGGGTTGAAGATGTCCTCATAAACAACAGAAAAATGAGTTGGGGGAGGAATACAGAGTGTTAGAGGGTCTAGATTGCCTGTGCCTCCCAGAAACTAGGCACTATTTGGGCTACAAAGTGTAAATAAAGATACAGCCAAAATAATAACCTGAGAATGCAAGAGGTATTGTTCCTGAGATCTGGAAGCTCATTCCATAGAAAAACCAAAGTCAAAGAGAAGAATGTTGCAGAGAAAGGAGATCTTTACTCAGCTGCCAAAAAGTGGAGAAGTGGCAATTCTGCTTACAAATCAACTTCCCAACTCCAGGGGGGTGGAGGGTCTACAGGTACAGGATAGCAATAATGAGGGAGAGAGAGAGGCTAAAAAGGGGGAAGACTATTCTTGGGAATAGAGTTTCTGAGAACTCAAATACCACCTCTTTTCACTCCTTTCAAGGTCTGGTGCTTCTGATCATAACAACTGGTAGGTGTTTCTGACCTTGAATAGGGAGAAGAGAAGCTAGGCAAGTCTAGCTTCCCTATGTTGTAGATCCAGACAAAACATTTCTCAACTGTTTAACACGTCTACACACAGAGCTGAGTAGGGCTCTCGCCCAAAAGTTAAGGCAGTAAAAGAGGCAGACACAATATGAAGGCAGACGCCAGGCCTTTCACTCATTCCAGTCACCCACTGGACATCTGCAGACCCAAGGGAAGAGTCTGTGTTTTCAGCAAAAGCATTTTCAAGTCCCTGAAAAGTAACCTAGGCAGCTGTTATCTTTATAACCCACATGTCAGAGGTGTATCGAGATCAAAGTTAGTGGGAGATCAAGAATGTATTGCTGTGTGACCTCCAAAATTTGTGAGAAGCTCAAGGGTTGATATAGGTTTTTCCTCAGCAGACTTATGTAAGTTCTCCTTTTTGCTAATTTGAGGTCTCCTCGTCCCAAATGATTTGGAAGATCTGTATTTCTTGGTACCACAGATGCACTCTCTCTTCTATATACTTCTTCTCTTCTATATACTACTTGAACATTCAAAGCAGAATCTAGGTGTTATTTGCCTCTGTCAAGGACCAAGAGAAAATACAACAACCAGAAACTAAAACTCAAGAGTGGGTTCAGCCTGCGGGAGGCCTGGGGTCAGGTGGGTCATCCAAAGAAGGCTATGCATGTTTCTGCAGACCAGAGCATGGCAATGGTTCAAAAACAGGAAGAGAGAAAAGACAAGGCAAAAAAGAACTGAACATAAGGCAGTCTGTGGTCAGAGCCCAAGAAGCAGAGACCAGTAGTCCAGCCTGGAGACACGAACAGGCAGGCGCCAGGTGGGAAGTTGAACCAATAGAAGGCTCAGGCTCAATCAAGTGGTCCAGGCACCAGACCCAGGAGCCCCACAGCCAAATGTGACCCAATATACCCATCACAAAGCTCCAGATGACTCCACAGGAAAACTCATTTTACCTCTCAGACCATGATTCAGGACTGCACCATGCCTGACACTTCCTATTAATGGTGCGAGAGGACGTCCATTGTGGAACTCATTCCGATTACCCCAGTGATGAAGACTTCGTGAATGTGAATACCTGGGAATGTTCACCTACAACACACTGGATAAACACTAACAAACATCCTTTTAAATGCATAGCTGATCTTGCCGGAAAATTAATGGAAAACTCCAGGAGCCCCAAATTTTAGGTCTTAGCACACATGAGTGATAAGAGCATGGGCCAGAGGGTCACTGCCCTAGGTATGAGGGGGACAGTTTGCCAGTTTTCAGAATTCATAAGTTGGGCTTAACCGCCATGCAGAAACAGAATGAATGTTTCATAGAAAATTTGCCACGAGGAGTGTCTGTCTTGGGTGACCCCAGAGGACTTCTATTTTCCTGGTTGAAACCAGCTGCAGATCTTTCTTCCTACTGGCCGGTCCTGAGGAAGAATACAGTGAACTTACCTCAGTGCATCTTCTGGATACACTTATCTCTATTAGAAAGTGGAGGACATTTTAAGCCCCATAACTACAATAACAGATCCTCAGGACCCTTCAGCAGTGGCAGCATTTCATGATTTAGAATTTTCTGTTCTCATGCGCTGCCTGGGCCCATGAGGTTCAGATGTACATCTTCTGCTCTCCCTGCCTGCCCCATTCCAAGGCTTCTAGATTCTGGGATCTATAACCCCAAATAGTCTGAGCCCAGAATCTACCTTGCCTTAAAAAATAGTAAATCTTAAAATATTCTCTCAGAGAATGAAACAATTCTTCCTTTTAGAAAGAAGGACTTTGCCTTTTGTTAAAGCCAAACATGATGCCCGTCCTTCAACAAATCTCCATAGGGACAGCCTGGTGTTGGCCACCTCAAGTCCGGGACCAGCACCTGGGAGATGAATTTGAGTTCAGAGGAAATGGCAGCAAACTCTTAGGGCAGTGAACCAGCAGGCACTTGGAAGGGGAAAGGAGCGCATGCGACCAGTAAGACCAGAGCTCCTGATCTGGCTTTTCTTTCTCCACAAACAAGGAATTCCGTGTTTCCCTGAGAAGGTGAATATGAGAAGGTCAGTCAGCCCTGAGATGACTCACTGACATGCATCAGAGTAGCTGTGTATTCACCGGGAGACCCCCATCGGCATTGCCGGCTGTAAATTATGGTCATTCCTAAGAGGTAACAAGAGAGGTTCTGTCAGCTGTGCAATTACTTTGTTTTGGCAGGACACATTGGAGTCAAGAAAACATTGGCTGGAGTTCAAGGCCAAGATTTTGGATCAGCTGCCATCATAATTTTTCAGAAATGTGATGATCGTTCCTCAAGAAATAGTTTCCTAAGTAGGCTGCAGGAATGTCTCCCATGCATGTTCAAAAGCGACTTAAAGAATGAAGCCTGTGGGGACTGACCAGTACAGCTGAGTTATCGTGGGCTTTCCAAGCAAGGGGTGAGAAGTCCAGCTCACTTCAGGAACCCTCTTCAGTGAATATAGTGAAGTGGGAGAGGGTGGCTTCCAGTGAGCAAGGACATGCCCGGACTCTGTATCTTCTACAGCACTATGAGCACAGTAGTAGGAAATCTGTCTGGAAAGATCTTCTCTTTTCTTCATTGTATGTTCTGTGCTA
The DNA here is from genome assembly GCF_021218885.2 of Marmota monax. Lineage (NCBI taxonomy): Eukaryota > Metazoa > Chordata > Mammalia > Rodentia > Sciuridae > Marmota > Marmota monax. The sequence continues at coordinate 5,260,971 of NW_026694610.1, forward strand.
AACAACATAATGTCTCTACACTGGCCACAAACTCTCCAGAGGTCGATGAAGCCCTGGATTCTGATGAAGCCCTAGATGGAATCGTTCCCCTTTCTTTCCTTTCACAGTCCTTCATCTGTATAGAAGAAAGCATCACTCATAGTTTAGAAAATCAAGGGTTGCAACTTGAAAACCCAAGTCTACGGCATGGCAAGGAGAATGTTCTCTGCCCTTCTTTATTTAGCATAACATTGCCGCTAGACCCTCAAGTTTTTGCACTGTTGTGGTTGTTGAGGGAAACATTTTCAATGTACCTGAGTTTCTAAGGTAGAAAATGAAGTTTGAGTTGTGAGATGTTGGGTGTAAAACAATATTTTGAGTAGAAATATTCTGGAAGCACATATGTGATGTTTATGGAGACACTGAGCATGTCTGGCCAGGGAGGTGAGAGAGAAAAATGTCAGTGTGAGGATGGTAGCTGGACTAGGCCAAGGATATCCTAGAAATAGGAGCCAAGTCATATTATCAATTCATTTTATAAATTTTATGTGAATAAAATTAAGAAACACTTATTAAGAAACACTCAATATTCTATAAGAGTATTTTTTTAAAGACTATGGCTGACCTCTGAGGATTGTATAGTTAAGACAAATGGTTTCCAAAATGAAGGCTCAGGCTGAATCTAAATTTTCTAAGGAAATTGTAGTCATTACTCAAGGAAGCCTGTAAAAATTTCTCTGATATGAATGCACTTAGATTAGTTCTGCATTACAAATATCGTATTTCAAATGTCAGAAAGGTTTGGACTCAGCTTACATGGAAGACCTATGCAAAGTGACTCAATCACTTTGCACTGAATTTTGGTTTTCTAGACTTTTTATCATGTTTCCAACTTTGCCCTGTGTGCTGTGTGGTGTGGGGAGGGCACTATAAACTCAGGAAGTTAGAGGCCTGGCAGATTCACAGAAAAGCTTCCAACTGTCAGACTCCTAATATTTCTCATCTTTTAGCATCACCAAGTAGCAGTGCACACACTAATCTCACTAAAATACTGAGGGTTTCTGGTGAGATAACAATGTAGGATTTTCAATTGAGGCCACCAAAGTCCTTTGATATTTTAAGGATGTCTGTTACAGGAATCAAAATCTTTGATCTTCTGGCAGACCCTCACAACAGAGGCATCATGAAGCTGGGAAGCTTCTCCTGAAACCCAAGGCTTCTTTTAGGGTATCCCTCATTCTCTAACGTAAGGATCACTAGGTAGGGTTTTGAAGCCCTGGGGTCCAGTCCTGGGTTTACTGTTTGTAATATGTAAGACTTTGAACAGATCACCTAACATCTCAGAATATCAATCTCCTTATCTGTGAAATACAAGTGTCATTGATGGGTTGAGTTGTGTCCACCTAACAAAAAGAGAATGGTGGACAGCAGTTTTCTGCTCAATCCCTAACCACCAGGTCTGCAGGGAATGTGCCCTGTTGTATAGCATTTGTTGGTTCCCATGACATAAATACTTGCACCAATTCCAAGACACCAGTGTGACATCACTGGACACAGAGTTGGGAAGAAATACACAGCACACACTGAGATAAGGAAGGTATTTCCACAGTAAAAGTAAAAAAAAAAAAAAAAAAAAAAAAACTCCACAGCATAGTCATAGGAAAACATAGTCAAATAAGCAGCAAATAATATTTTGAATTTTTATTACCTTGATTTTTCACAAATTTAATGGAGGTTTTTGTAATTTTGTTTTTTTAAGAAAAGCTTGTTGATCAACCAGCTCACAAAATTCCTGAAGACTTCAGCATTTGTTCTCATAAGCTGGTGTGGGTCAGCTCCAGCACACCACCAGAGGATTTCATTTCTTTTATATGATGGAGAGGAACCAGAGAATGCCAGTTAATTTTTAAATAAGATCTAAAAATAGCTTCGAGCCAAGGCTTACTTGAATGAGAAGATACAGGATCATGGCTGTGTAGAAATGAGAATAAAATGCAAAAAGAACTCATACTGATGTGCAGGATTTGGGCTTTTCTATTTTTCTCTTAAGCCACAGCAGCTAAGTTTAGAAAAGGCTTACAGAGAAGAGAGAGAGAGAGAGAGAGAGAGAAGGAAGAAAGAAAGAAAGAAAGAAGGAAAGAAAAGTTCCATTCCATAGTTTAGAATGATCTACCTCTGAAGTGTCGGCACATTACTATCACTATCATTATTGCCATTATTAAAATAAGAAATCAAGATGTTTTGCCATAGAAGCTGCTTATAATTACAGTTAAAACATTTTGAGAAACATTTGGTTAAAACATTTCTCAACATTTTGAAGAAAAACTATGAAAAATTATATATCATGTACAATCAGGAAAATGAGATATTATACTCCATTTATGTATGATGTGTCAAAATGCATTCTATTGTCAGTTATAATTAGAAAAAAATAAAAAATAAATAAATAGAATAGAATATTTAGCTATAAGACCAAAAAATGGGGTGGGGGGGAAGCTATGAAAATCTTCCAAGGAAAGAGATGCTTGTTTTACCAATGGTTTAGGTCTGAGGGTGACTTGTTAATCATTTGACTATAGTCAGAGTATGAGAGATTTCTCAAAGAAGAATAGAGATGATCTATTAGAAATCTGGCCTAGCACACAGGTTTTGTGTGGGCCTTAAAAGAACCAGCAATCAGGGATTTACCAATAGAAATTTCTAAGTCACTGGGATACAAAACAAGGGGTAAGGCGTGTACTTAGCAGACAGGGCCCTGGGCTCTTGGGCTACAGTCCCTATTCTCACACCCTGGCTCTATCATTTCCTGGGTAGATGACCAGGGTGAGTTATCTAACCACTCCATGTCTCAGAGATGACCACAGTGGCAGGTTCACAGGGCGGTGGTGATGATTGTGTGAGACACAGGGCTTAGGCCAGCACACAGCAGAAGATCCGTGCTTTATCCACTTGAGCCCCTTGCTAGGGGCCCACCCCCACAACCTTGTGTATTCCTCGTGTCCTCGGCTATGGAATAAGGGTAAGGATTGGAAAGGATGTGAATCTGCTCTATGGTCATGAAAAATAAGCCCTCAGAGCCTTAGTAATGAGCCAATCTTGATCCAAAGAGCCCAGGAAGTCGAGGGGCACTTGTAGGGTTTCCCTCATGAAGATCTTCATGGCTTCCTGTTTTGATACATATTAGGCACTGCCCCAAAATCCCACAAAGGAATTAGTATCCTTATAACTGTACAAAGGAGAAAACTGAGGCTCCAAATGGTCCTGTGGTGTGTGGAAGTCACAGAGCTGGCCCATGGAAGAGCAGGATTGAAGCTCTATGGCTTTTATTACGGGAAACCATTGAAGAATATCCCAGTTTTAAGAAAATCTAGTTTCAGAAAACAGAAACATTATGAAGTGAGTATTAACATTGCAGAACCCTTGGGAGTTTTTTGAGTAATAGTTCTTTGTGGAGGAAATATTTTGCTTTGGGGTCAGTATTTAACCAAGAAGCCAAAGGGAGAGAAATGAATCTACACTGCCAGGGAATTCTTTGGACATAGGCAGATTGAAATCTGTGATGCTAAAAGAATATGTGACAAGAAGAGAGATGGCACATGGCCCCAAGTTTGCCCAGTTAGCCATACTTACGAGTTTGCAAGCCCCAAGTTTGTCATAGAAATTAGTGAAGAAGTCTGGATCTAAGAACATTGGGAGAGTAGGAACTTGGGAAAATTGGAGAGCACTTTCCCCATGCTAAGACATTCAAATTCCATATTTTTCTAAACATTGCCCAACAAAATCCATCTGTAGACCCGCCCCACCCCCCCACACACACACACACAAACCCATCATAACCCCTGAGATGACTAATGTCCCCAAATAAAGTAGAGCTTTTTTGAGATTAGGAGAGTCATGGAAGCTGCAGAATATCAAATGTGGACACAGTATAAGTGGAAGCTGTGGTGTTGATGATGGGGACCTCAGTGGTGACAGCAGCAGGACCAGGGGATGATTGCTCCAACCATAGGACTTGCTACGTATTTAAAGGAAGTAATAAGTAACTTCTCAGAAAGTGAAGCCACCCAGAGACAGCTAAAGGTGCTAGAGGTCAGTTACTCTGCTTAATACTCAGGAACATGGGGAGCTCTTGAGAATGACAAAATAGACTGTAATCTCTTTAAAGTGGAAGATGGACATAATAGCATGAGTCAATGAGGTCAACTGGAACCATGAGTGTTCTCCATCTGCACAGACTCAAGAGAGTGGTTATTATTCATGAAGCTTTCTTCCTTTACCTGCTAATTCAAGGTCTGTCCCTTATTTAAATAAAATATTCTTATTTCTTTAAATTTCCCTTTGCTGAGCAGAAATTCTTGAGTCCTTTCATGGGTATCATTCAAACATCCATCAGGCCCATTGACTGATCTTCCACTTAAACTAATCCTAAAATAGAAAGCCCTCAAAGGGTAGAAAACAGATTATCCACATATGGATGTGTGCAGTGTATGTTGGTTGAATTATACACAGGGAAAGGCTTCTGTGGTTGTATTTTTTTAATGAGAACACATTGTTATACTCTGAGTACGTGGCATTCTTGCTTAATATAAACATTTACAAGAACACATACACATTTATATCCAAACACAAAATGAAGTAGGTATTTTAAATGACCAGTTTGCACCAGAAATAAAATATATTATACAAAACGGGTTATATCCACAGTCATTAATTCTCATTTTCTACACAAAACAACAATAAATTAAATCACATTATATGCAGATAGTTCTACTTACATTAGAATAATAAATTGTGTGTGGCTTGTGCAGCTTTCACTTTTACTTCTCTACCAGATTTGTAGTAGATTGTGTTGGTTGGTAGTGCTATATTTATGTTAACAATGTATGATATGGTCTAGGAGACAAGGGCCACAGAATTGATACTCAACTATATCTATCCTATATCTTCTTGGTTTCATTAATGCACAGGGAACAAAGCTCCCCTTCCCGGATATATCAGTCTGCAAACTCACAGCATCTCCATGCTGTTGAGGGGGCACTTCTTGCTGTCTTACATTACACTGAACATTTTCAGATCTTGGCATTGACTAATAAATAAGGCACCCCATTTCAAAATCCAAACTCGCCCCTTTCCTAGCCTTCTCTGTCCAATATTAATTATGTATTTTAACAGATTTGTTCTAATAGCAAATGAAAAATAATTTGGTAGTTTGCGTTGTAATTTACACAATTTACACATTGTGTAGTAAGTGGACTCTTTCTTCCTTGTGCATAGAAATTTAAGTCTTCAAACATGAATCAAAGCAATGAAACATTTTATTCTACTTGTTCAAATCTCTCCACTAGGAATCGTCCTACACCTGACACATCAAAGAGCTATTATAATATATGGATTTTTTTGCTTCTGAGACTCGGTTCCTACTGAAACCCTTCCACGGTGTTTGAAGTATCTTATAACATGAACATAACAGCATCATCTGGTGTAGCATGCTTTGCCTTTGGTATGAAGTGACATTAGTGGTTAATGAGAAATTTGAACAAACTCAACCCAGCACCTTTTGAAAGTTATTTTAATTCTACAGTCGATCTGTGGGGTAATGCCTGCAAGAGATATTTGTGAAATCTGCATGCTGAAAACCAAAGTCAGGCTTGTTGGAGTTGATGCACATCACAGGCTTGAACTGTGAGGGGCATGTGTGGTCTAGTTAGTATAGGGTTCTGATGAAAAGCCAGCTACCTTCTTATAACCAGCATTATTTTGCCATTTTCCCTCTAAGGATGTACAGAGGCCTGTTCACAAGTTCCCACTTGCTGACATACCTTCAGCCAAAACGGATGGAGGGTGGGGTTGGGGTGTAAAGACAGTGACAGCCTGCAAAGCTACACTCTTCCATTTCTGTTGGTGGATGAAGTGCCTACTGAGTGTGGCCATTGGAGAGGGACTAAATTGTTGGTTATTCTTCAATTCTAAGACAAACTGAAAAAGAAACTCATCCCTCTGAATATCACCATCTCATTCCCTCTGTTTCCAAGCTGCCCCTAAACATATCCTGTGTTTTTAAACAGTTTCAGTTTTTTCCACTGAATGAGAAATTGAACTCATTACCAGCTTCCTTAGGAGGCCCTGAACCACAGGGTGTAACTAAACAAAACCCATGATACGTAGATCAAGGAGCCTAATTTAGGTTGGCGTTTGCCTTGAGGACTGCATCCATTCAGCATCAGAGTTCTTTGTGTCCCCAAAACACAGACACTTGCTCCTTCCAATTTATGAACACTCCCTTAATACTGGTGGCCTAGTATTCCACTCAGTCTCCTGAAGAGACTTCTGTAAATAGCCAGCATGTGCCCACTTACAGGAAGGCGACGATGCCACTGGACCTAATTCTGAATCCACGGCTGTCTGTGTGTGAGGTCTACCTTGGCCTTGATTTTCACTGCCCACAGCAGATCTTAGGCCCCAAATCGGTCCCAACCAGAAGAAAAGTGATGATAGGGGCAAAGAAAGCACATGGGCCTTGAGCTAATTAATGGTCCTCAAAGCCTGTGAACAGGGAGACGTGATTGGCACTCCAAAGCAAAAGTCTTTGAACTTTAGGAAGGAGAAAAGGAGGCATTTGTTCTTTCCAAACATTTCTGCCCTCCCTCCATTAAATGTGGCTTCTGACATTTAGAGAATTATTATAAAGCCTATGGAGCCATATCTGTGGTTCAGAGAAAAACAAGTTGATGACTCTTCAGACAAATGCAGTTTCCAGGGGCTTCCTCATAAAACCTGTGATCAGGCTGCAGAAAAATATGGACTGTATGCAGGAAGTTCTTTCCAGATACAAGTTGTTCATGTGGGGAAAGTTTTTGTTTCTGAGTTCCTCTCCCACCCTCCAAAATCTAAGACAATAATAATGGCATAAAATCTACACTTATTTCTAACATCAAAGAATATATGCTCATTTTGACCTGTATCAATGTGAGCTTATATGTGACCAGATGAAGAATACTGATAAAATATCCTTTTTGAAATCTGAACACCTTGGATTTCAGGGTAAAACTTTATTTTAAGAACCAAAGCGCTATTTATTTTATTATATAATTTGTGGCTACTGGCAGAGTATGAATGACTAGTTGTCAAGATGTTGCTTAACAATTAGGAATTTAAGTCCCAAAATACAACCTCTAGAGATCTTAATGCAGGGCAACCTTGGGCCAAACATCTATACTTTTAGCAAAGGTTTCCCACTGGGGAGCTTTCAGAACTTAATGGAGTAATTCATATGAAGATTTCAAGGAAGAAAAAACAATAGAGATGTAAATAAGCAACCAGAATGATTTCCACATACCAAAAACCTTGTGATCTGTTCCTGCCATTTTTAAAAGATTAAATTCTCACTTGTCTTTAAGATCTTAACTAGGGATACAATATTAAATTTAGAACTACTTTTCTATCTGAAGTATTAAAAAAAGATATTTACTCTAAAAATGTTGGTGTTTGTGGGCACACTAAAAGATTAGAAGTGTTTATAACCAAAGACAACAACCAGGTAGAGTAATAAGCACCTAGGTTTGGAAGGTAAATGTTCTCACCAAATAAAAATTAATAGAAAATTAATATCTCTAAAATATATGAAAAACACCATTGAAAAGTAAGAGTTAAAGAGAAATCAGTTCTCTGATTCACATAATTAAGGTAGATGTGATCCCTCCTCACCTCTGTTTTGGCTCTGGGGACCCCACAGCCATCAAACATCGCTTTCCTGTGTTTTACTTCTCAATCTTCCTACATCTGGATTTCAGGAGTTTGCTTTTCTTGACTTCTTTTTTTCCCCCACTGTTTTTAGAATTCAGCACTTTTTACTTTGCATTCAGCATGGGGACCTACAACTGTCATTGTTTCTGTGACTATTATTAATTCATCTTCCACACCCTCCCAGCAACCTGCATCCCATTTTCTAAACAATAGAGGGAAAACTGGCCCATGCAGAAATACTCCTTCCCTTAGGATGATGAATTGTGAGTCACAGAGCAGTCCCCTGGGGAAGCACGCTCAGGCTAAGGACAAGGACATGCTGCACCCACTCAGCTTGCCTCCACACTCACCTTCGCACCACCACCACCACCACCACCACCACTGAGGAGCTGTTCAGACTCCTGTCTGTGGCCTTTACAGATATGAAGATGACTTTTAAAACTATGTTTCAGATCCTCAAAGTGTGGCTAAGGAAGAACCCTGGTTGCATAACTATAAGATGGAACACTCATCAGACAGCCACCCATCTTCCCACACTGTAATCCTCTGTGCACCATCATGGATGCAAAGCAGATACCCAATAAGTACTTATTTTCCTTCTCCAAAATTCCTAATGTCTGCACCTAACCCACTCATTAACACAGGTGTTTAGGGGGTGGCCATGAAGCTCTATGGAGTTGACTGCAAGCGGACATGGTGGACATTTAGATGCCCTCTTTTAGCCAAAATCACCACTGTGAATTTTGGCAAATATCATGTATGTGTTTTTTTCAATTTCTCATTTCTGTGCTTACTGTCAAATTCTCTCTCTGTTTAGTTGTTCTTGAGGAAAAACCGCTACCTGTCTTTATAAAACTCTGTTTAATTCTAAATAGCTTTTCCTTCCTGATCTTGAAACTCATAATCTAGCCAGAATTGGAAGGGATATAACCCTGAAATGATTTGCACTTAAAACAGTCAAAAATGCAAAATGGTTTCGGAAATTTATGACTCCTGTGTCTATAACCTGAATACAGTTCTAGTTCTCTGTGATTAAAGCAGCAATCTGGCCAAGATAGAAACAGAAGAGAAGTATCTTTCATCATCATTGATTTGTTGTACACTTTACCCATTCATTTAAAATATAAGTGAAATTTAATCTTCAAAATGAAAAAATAGACACATTTTTCTAATACCAAAATATAAGATTAAAATACTTAAAAATAAAATGTTAGTGTGAAATAGGTTTTTTTACATAAAAAAGAAAGAAACATTTCAGACTTGCTTTTCTTGTAAAAACCCTCCTACCTCACTAATATTTACAACTTTCCAGAGTAGCTTTTATGAGACACTGAGAGAGACAGGGAGGATCCTTTCTCGAGATATGAAGTCAGACCTGAATGTAGACGTTAGACAGAGCCCTGCTCCACCACAACCTGTCCTCCAGCTCCAGAGAGACGGACACTGTATTTCCAACCTCGAATTTTTTTTCATTACAGTTTCCTCTCATTGGGTGTTAAATTCTTTCCAAGAATATTCTACTTATAAAAATGATTTTATTCTAGCTACAAAACAGTTCATTTAAGAAAACCACATTTTTATATCCTTGTGTGAAATGTCCCCAGAAACCATCCAGATATGGAGACAGCAGGTTGTAAAAACACAAGTCTAATTCTATGCCCTCCAAGCAGTATGAACATTTAACAGAGTGACGTTATATCCTTATATTTCTTTGTCATGAGATGAAAGGCTAGGAGGCCAATGGTGATTAATAACAGTTCCTGAGCTTCTAAAGAAATTTTAAGACAAAATGACTAACTGCTTAAAAGAATGAATTCTTCAAGAACACCCCTTCTGTTCCATGGATGTCTTTCATCCCAGCTTAAGAATCTCAAGCAGAGGGGGTGGGCGGGGAGGAAGGCTTCTTTTAAGCCACTGAAAAATGGGATCTGATGGAATCTTCCCGCAACTCTCGATGTTTTCCAATGTTACTTTCTTCTTGCTGGTTTCGCCTCTCAATGGTTATTCTGTATTTCTTCCTGGGTAAAGGGAAAGTAAATGTAGTAATAAAACCTCGCTGGCTACAAAATACTATGGTTTCTCTTACAGAGAATGCCCTCAAGGGACATCTGGGTTTGGTTTGATAAATGAGAAGTGACAGAATATGAAACCCTGGTCAGAGATTAAAGTAGTGTGCCCCAAGGCGTTATGTCTCTATTCAAGCACAAAAATTGGCATGCTCTCCGAAAAACCATAGAACAAGCCTTCCCCTTCTTCCCTGGGTGCCTTGTGGGTGAGGTCTTGTCCATTCTGCCACAGAGGCGCTGCTTGATTCCCAGGATATGCTCCAGATAGCATCAGATGAAGGGTACTGTGACCAAAGGAACAGGAGTACAATTGTTTCCATAAAGGGTCACACACACTGGGAGTTACAATTCCATGCAGAAGTAAAGAAATCTTGGGTCTGATGACATAAAAAGAAGTCACAGACCCAGCCGTCAGAGATTACAAAGGAATGGACTGCCTTGCAGAGTGAAGCAATCAGCACCTTGGACACATGAACAGAATACAATTTTACAGGGCTTGGGGCTTAGCCACTGTGGTAACCCAGCATGCGAGTTCTCCAAGTACAGCGCACAGAGCAGCCAGAGAGCAGGGAATGCTCAGACTCCTTCTCCTCATGAGGAAGGCAAACACAGGCACCTATTTCTGAATTGAAGGATGCCTGCACACGGGGAAGTCCCTTGCACCCTCTGTCCAGATTCCCTCTCTACTCATAGGTTTTGGTGAGTGCCAGGAATGCTTGTCAGAATATCTGTGGTCAAAGGATCACAGCAGGTCTCTGGCCCCAGGGGTTGGGGGTCATTACAACAGAAATTTGTGACCCCAGTACCCACTTCGTTAACCCACTGACCATCAAGCCCAGGTCACACTAAAAGAATAGCTTGGATCTTTAAACCTCCAAGTTTCCTGGGGGAAAGAAAGATATAGACAAATCACAAGGAGGACTGTGCAAGGATAATTGGCAGAGGCAGTAAAGGGAGTGACTCTTGACTTTATAAAACTGTTCCTACCTGAAAAAGTAGAAGGCCATTAGCAAACCAGCTCCAAGAAGGGCCCCCACAACAATTCCCGTCACTGCTGATTCTTCTAGGCCACCTGCTTGAAAAAGAAACAGACAATCAAGGATCATTTTGAGAAACTGATAGAAATGAAAGTTTCATTCATTGGAAAGTATCTCTCAATCTCTCTCTCAAAGCAAAATTTCCTTTCTTTGTAAGAAAGAAAGTTCCTAGGAGATCCTGGTTTCTTTGTTTCCTTGCTTAGTGTAAAGCTTAGGAAACGCTTTTGGGAAAGCACTAGATAAACATACTGCTGCAAGACAGTGAGCAGAATGGCAACCGAAACAGATTCTAGAAGGATCTGAGGAAAACTGGAAACCAAAGACTTCAGATATATCCACACTCTTTAGAGTTGATAGTCAAGGACAACTGGGTGGACCACGGCGCTGACCCAGCACTTCTTTTTTTTTTCACAGATGGATGGTAACACTTAAAGGCGCTAGAAGATTTGGTGAAAAATTCACTGGGGCAGGGTTCTGTTTTTAGATATTCTCTCACAAAAGCCAGAGTTCCATGTCAAAATGTCCTATATAACTCTGTGAAAAGGTGAATCATAATTTGAAATAATCCTGTTTGGTAGTGTCCTAGTTATATAAAAATGATAAATAACTAGCTCATACATACAGAATTTAACATAAGGCCTTTGGAGTATTGTCTCATTTAGTCCCCATACAGAAGACTTAAGAGTTGGGCACATTTCTTTCATTTACACATGGGGAAAGTGAGGCTTTGAAAGAGTTAATGGAATACTCCGAGGGTCAAAAAAACCAGCAAGTGATGAGGGTAAGCAATCAGAGCCAGGTCTACTAACTTCAGAAACTTAGCACATATAGTTCTTCCTAGATTCCTTTCCATAATTATTGCCTGGATAGACATACTTTATAATTTGAAAAACAAATGGGCCCAAAAAATAATGAGCGTATGTATATCCACCTAAAATGATAAACCTTCCTGAAAGATGGATCCCCACCTGATTCTGTATCACCAGGCCGTAAAGGGTCTAAAATGATGGTTTTTAATGCTTTTCCTTCCTACATGAGTCATAAAAATATCCATTTGCATCTCTATTTATGTACAGAGGCTTTTCATAGATAATGTTTCATGCTTATTTGGCAATTTATTAAATTTTCAGGTGTTTAAAAGGCAAGGAGACCCTCATTGTTATACAAAATTACATATAAGAGGTTGTGAGGGGAAAAGGAAAAAAATTAAAAAAAAAAAAACAAGGGAGAGAATTAAATTACAGCAGATGGGATAGAGAGAGAGGATGGGAGGGGAGGGGAGGGGGGATAGTAGAGGATAGGAAAGGTAGCAGAATATAACAGTTACTAATATGGCATTATGTAAAAATGTGGATGTGTAACCGATGTGATTCTGCAATTTGTATACTGGGTAAAAATGGGAGTTCATAACCCACTTGAATCTAAAGTATGAAATATGATATGTCAAGAGCTTTGTAATGTTTTGAACAACCAATAAAAAAAAATAAAAATAAATAAATAAAAGGCACTATCTGTTTGATTCTGAGGAGTTGGAGGATAACTACAGACCAAAAATCCAAATGAGACTTGTTATGCTCTTATGATAGATGAATAAGTGCACAGAGTTTAGTGATTGATATTTTGATTTCACCTGAAAGTGGAAACCTCAAATAACTAAGGTTACAATAAGAGATGTAAAACCAGGAGAAGGCTTCTACTATTTTGGAAGAGAGGAATGGAAGAGAAGAAAGATCTAGAAGCCTCTAATAAAGATAAGCACCAGTTTGTGAACTGTTCTCGTGTGCTTTATCACATCAAGGAAAAAAAAAAAAAGAAATGGAAAATTTCAGAACAGGAGCTTCCACAGAACACCTGCACGTGAGACTTCGCACAATCCTGAGACTGAGAAGAGGAAACACACAGCAGATTAAGTCTCTAAACTTACACGATTTGCAAGGAGGGCCGTTGCTATGCTCTACAGTTCTGGTTTCATCTATTCGCAGTTTCAAAGGGCCCCAAGGATATTTAACATTAGGACGCATTTCAAAACGACCCTCTTTTCCAAAGTAGTCGCCAATAACCTACAAAAAGGAAAAAAAAAAATTAACAAAAGGAAAGGTCAAAGGTATCTGTTTCCAAAACAGACACTAAGCTCACAGCCTTGCATTACCACCCCAAAAAATGCACAGCCTGAACTAAATGCCTCCAGTACCAAGGAAGCCACACAGCCCCTCACATCAATTCACCTCTTGCGGGAGTGACAGCAGGAGCTGTCCCTGGTATTCTGCAGTTACATTACCAAGTGAAAAGAGAAGAGTTCTCCCCTCCACACAAAAACAGTGATCTTGGCCTTTTCCTTGCTCATCTGACAGGACATTGCTTCACCTACCTGCCACAGAGCAGCCACGCAATCAGCCATTTGTAAGGCCCCAGTAATCTCAGGGAGGAGTGCAGGAAAGCCATGGGTCACTGAATACCCAGGCTACCCCTCATTTAGTTTAGCATATAATTAAAGCATTAAATAGTATCTTTTAAGAACATCCTGTTTTGCCTCATTCGGTTGAAAGGCAAGTCCTTTGGGGGTCACATTCTCCTCTCCAGTAAATTCACCCCTTTTCTATCCTCATTACCAACGTGAACTCTTTCAGTTGTGTCCTAGAAAACTGTTACTTTTTCCTGGTTCAGTTTCAGGGTCACCCCTTGGATTCTGGTTAAGATGACCAACCAGCTCCCCAAGCCAGGATCTGGGAGTACCCTCCCACTGGGTTCTCAGAATTCGTCTTTCTTTTGTCTGGGCACAGGCACATGGCTTCTAGGCAGCTGGGGATAGCCTCTCTCTCTCTCTCCTGACTGGGGCCCAGCAGGCTCTCACAGGCTACATGGGGTCACAATAAAAAGAGTTCTAGATCCTTACTAAAATAATACCAATCACTAATGTGCACCAAGCTGTTACCAAGTTCCTTATACTCCCACACCTGCAGCCTCACAATGGACCATGATGGAATATTACTTCCCACCTTTCCTTGAGGAGGACACTGTACTGCAGATGAGACCCAAACTACCAAAAAGGTAAGCAGTGAAGGTAATTCTGGCTGCCTTGTGCCTCTTGCACAAAGACCAGGCACATCTGTACAGGGAGAAAACAACAGTTTCCACATGCCAAGACCATAAAGGGCAACAAGAGCAATGACCCTGGGCAAGAACTTTCAAAGAAACACAGGGAAGTGGCATTAAATTGCTGGAACATCACATGTTTGTAAAATTCTTATACACATATTTATTACCAAGTGTGTATGGTACTTTTCTAGGTTTCGTCTTATCTGGTCCTCACAACAGTCTTGTGAGATTAGCAAGGAAGCTATTATGATTTTTGTGTTATAGCTGAGAAAACTGAGATAGAGAGCTCACACCCCCAGTAAGCATCAGACTCATCTTTTCACTTCAGATGCTATCCTGAAACTATACCATCTTCTGAAATATTAACATGTGTAGAATTTATAACCTCTCTCTCTCTCTCTCTCTCTCTCTCTCTCTCTCTCTCTCACACACACACACACACACACACACACACACACACACATAAATCTCAAAATCTAAGGGACAAATACAGTTTCACTTTACCTCTTTCATCCAATGCCCCTGTTGCAGAGGACTCCATGTGATTCTTGATCACTTGAAAGTTTGGATTTCCCCAAGGAGAATAAACATGGAATCATTTCCTGATGTCCTCCCCAATACCCTCAACCAACAGTGAGCTCTCCCTACTTGGAAACTCCCATGTATTCAATTCCTTTGCATCTGAGGGCTGCTTTGGATACCAGGACAAATCCACTCTTGGAGTCCCCATGTGCAGAAGGAGCTATGGATGCAGAAGTCTCGTTTGCTCACCTCCTGGGTCCCTGCTTCGACGTCCGTCATGGCAATCACAGAGAAGTCCCCGTACCGATCTCCATTGGCATCTATGGAGACCTGCCCAGCAATACCTGCAGGACAAAAGTGAGGAACTCCAGGTTGGTTACTTAAAATACCTCTGTCTGCCAAGAAGAACCAGAAAATGAATTGAGAGGATTTCTTTAAACAAATTCATGCCACAGGGAATCTCATCAGACTTCGGCATTTTTGTTGGCATTTGGAAAGACATTGTAATTTCATCTGTGTCTGCATTCCTAAATTCTTAACATTTCTCCATTTAAAAATGAAAAGAAAGAGAAATAAATGATCTTCGTTGGAGAGTATGGTTAAAAAAAAAAAAAAGATTAAGACTAATCCTGAAAGCAGAATGCTTATTCCTGAGTTTTTTATCAATTTTTCTAAAAAAATGGCTGAGTAGGCAGTGGAGGTGGGGTACATTCACAGCCTTTTCATAGGTTCCATTATCACTGGACAAATGTTACCAAAGAAAAATCATTCCAGGCCCAAGACCCCGTGAACATGCTTGAAACAGGCTTCTTTCCTATACAGGAAAGCAGAGGGGCTCCTTCATGAGTCATCAGAACCAATAGCTGAAGCACTATTCTTTATCCTGATGGGCTCATTATTTATCCACGTGTCTGGAAGGTGACTAGGTGCTGAATTAGTATGGCAGCTGAGGCCAACTTCAATCAGACACATTCTCTGCTCAAGAGAGGGACAGACTGAACTGGGGATTTAGCTGGCTCACCCGAGAGTCTAACTGCTTGCACTGAATTCCAGCATTAACATTTCCTGCCTTTGTGACCTTGGGCAAGGCACTTATCCCGCTGAGTATCAGTCACCACAAGTGTAAAAGAAGCATCATAACACTTCCCTCCCGAGGGGCAGGAGAGATGATGACATGGGATAAAACAGGTAAAGCACTCAGACACATATTTAAGAGAAGTTAGGTGTTTCCTTCTGGTGTTATAACTATCACTATTGCTAATACTACAGATTGAGATTCTTTACCAAATGTTTGGGACCAGAAATGTTTTGGGTTTCAGGGTTTTGCATATTTTATAACACTTGCATATAAGATGTGAGATATCTTAGGGATGGAACTCACATCTAAACAGAAAATTCATTTATGTTTCATAGACATCTGATGCACATAGCCAGAAGGTTAATTTTACATAATATTTTAAATAACTTTGTGCATGAAACAAACTTTCACAGTGAGGAACTTTCCACCTGCAGTGTCATTTCAGCACTCAAAAAGTTTCGGATTTTGGAGCACTTTGAATTTCAGATATTTTAATTAAAGATGCTTATCCTGTATTTATCTTATAATTACTATTATTGTTACTTTGCTTGAGGTCAGACAGAAAACACCTGACCATGCCCAATCTCTCAGAGAATGAACTAGCTCATTGAGTTGGAGAATGAGAAGGGATTCAGTAAAAGAGCAGGGATTTTATAGGTACATGGGAGGAAGTAGCAATTGAGACAAGCAGCAATTGAGTAGTGTGAGTATATAGGCAGAAAGGTTGGCCTATTTGTATTTACCAAGGCAGAGAGGCCAAGAAGAACCAGAGGAACTGTGAGGTTTCCGGGGAGATGGCCCATGTGCATGAAGGGGTACAGTAAGAGGTAAGGCTGGAATGTAGAGTGGAGAAAACAACACACACTTGCTTCAGCCAGCGATGATGAGCTGATATTAAATACATCTGTATTCTCATTTTCATTCACTAAGTTGGAGAATGCTTACGTCAGCCACATTCTGATTAACTAAAGCTATTTGTCTTATTTTGGGGGAGTTCCATGTAATTCTTAATTGGCATTTCTATTGATTTGGGTCTCTTGGGAAGTACCGACGGCTCCAGTAAAATGGTTGTCTGGGGAAAAGCATCCCAAGGGAAAGTTCCATCCTCTGGTGTGGTCTGGAGAGGGCAAGTATTTGGGTTTACTGTCCTTTGGGCTGTGGTTTTAAGGTCCACTGATTTTTCCAGACTTTGGTCTACTTTGCTGGAAACAGAATGGAGCTACCATTCATCCTGATTTTTTGTCTTCTTAATATAGACTGGTTATAAAGAATACACCTATCTTCAACTTGTGTATCCTTAATAGGCTATAAAACATTTAAGCAATAAATATGTTGTGTGTGTGTGTGTGTGTGTGTGTGAGAGAGAGATATTGGCTATCCAAAACCATTTATCTTTCTCTGCAGAGGTGTTTGAGAGGGTGTGTCCTGCTAAGTGTTTTTCAGAGTATTTTATAAGGCAAGGTGGCCCTAGTAATCCAAGACCTCATTACACCTTTAAGTTTTGACAATTCTGCCAAGAAAGGGGGTGAGAACCCTCAGGATGGCCAATTAGCAAAGTGAGATTTCACCTGAGAGTATCGAACATAAGGCGAGATTGTCAGGCTGACAGCAGAATTTTCCTGTCCATGAGTAATGAGACCTTCCCCCTCATTTCTATTTGCCTGTAGTGGACGGAGCTCAAGGTCTGAGCCACAGTCCTATTTACCCTGTCACTCTGACCTCTCACACAGAGGAAACTCAGCTTCTTCCCAAGCCATTTACTGAAAGTCTTGAGAGTTGATCACAGGGTTCGTGGCAATAAAATCCAAATTTGTCAAATAACATCCAGAGTATTTTTACCTTGACAACTTAATGATCACTTACGGTGACCACTAAAATTAAAATTGTTTTTAATTTTAGGAAGGTTAAGGTTTTTCTTCATACAGATATCTTAGCGTTCTTTGGGGGCCTACCCTCAAATGGATCATTGTTTAGCAAATAAAAAGGCTCTGCAAACCATTCAAACCCAAAACTTATCTTGGCTTCAAATGTCTTTACATTTGGACATACGGGATGCTAATTTTAGACCAAACTAGACAATTGATTGTTTCAGGATTCATTTCATATTGATGTGTAGACCCCACTCTGGAAAGGAAGTATCTAATCAAGATGGCCCACAGGAAAATCCATCCCATGCTCTGGCTCTAAAAAAACTATATTCCAACCACCATGGGCACCTGCCCTTCCCTAACGACCTCCCTCAGCGGTGCCCTCCAGCATCCCCCAACTCTGGCTTCTGTCCCTCTGTCAAAAGACCAAGAACAGATGACCACACCAGGAGTGAGTAACAGTTACAAATGGGATGTGGCCGACCAAGGTTGTGTCCCCACACATGGGCTTCTCCGCGTATTGTGCACAGCTTCTGGGAAATTCGACCTTGTCCTAATGTGCCCCTTGAATCACCCTGTTTGATCCCAGCTCCTCAGCTAAAGCAGTGAGAGGTAAAGCAAGATCACTCTGGAGACTTACTCACTCACATCCGACTATCAGCCCAGAGTAAAGGAGATGTCACTCTGGTTTCAAGTAAGACACAGCATCCATTGAAACCACCATGGAAAATGAAATCCACCAATGGCCACCATGGCTACTCCCCAGACAACACTAAATGGAGCCTGACCCCTTCCTTCTGTCCTAACCTTTGTAATGACTAAGGATGAGGTGAGGCCATAGAGTGGCTAGGAGGCCTTCATGGGGAAAAAATAAAAAGTGCCCAAAACCTGGACTTGGTTGTTCCTGATGCTGAGATTTTTCACTAGTGTGATTACGAAGACATGCATCTGCATACCCCAATCCATGAAAGGGTCAAAGGAAGAGTTAGCACAACGTAGAACTGGGAGAAGGGTCCTTGCCAGTCATCAGCTAGCCCAACCTCCTGACCAAGCAGGTCAAGAAAGAGAAGCCCAGAGGAAAGAGGTTATTAGTCAGTGGCTGGTGTGAGGGTCCCTGATCCCTGGTCCTTTCATCTGCACTTATGTTAATGGTTCTCAGAAGAAGCCCCTCAGCATACTACAGTTTATTTCAATAAATAATGCAGATCATTATCACTCTAAACCCATGGGTGGCTTTCCAAATCACCCACATGGAGTCTAGTTCCTCAGCAAGGCATCTGGGTCCACAGGCTGTCTGGTTTTGACCCCTATCACACTGCCCACACAGGGGGAGTCAGTCACACAGACTCCCCGCTCCTCAGGGGACACTGCACTTTGTAACCGGGGGCAGTGAGGCTCTCTGCAATTGCTGCTCCTCCTGCAGGGTTCTCCTCAACAGCTCCATAACCTCTCCCCCTTCTCAAGTCTCTACCAACTGCCAACTCAGGCAGGCCTTCCCTGACCACTGAACCAGCTCCTTCTACCTCCCTACCCTGCTTCACTTCATAACCCCTGAAATGGAATGCCTTTTAACTCTCTGTTCCTCCCTCTTGATGTAAGCTCAACTGATCACAGGGAACATTTTTAGTTCACTGGCAAATCCTCAGCACCTTGAATACTGCCTGGTACATAGTAGGTACTCAGAGGATGTTGGTCAAATGAATCAATGAATGAATATTCCCATATTAGATTTTTTTGGTTTTTTGAGGTTAGAGGAAACCTGTACTCTTCTGTACATTGTTGGCAGAATATAGATTAGTAGACCTTTCTGAAAGACGACTTGGCAATATCTAATGCAATTTATAAAGCACCAAAGTATTTTTAGACCCAGAAATCTCACAACTAGGCATGTTCTCTGTTGGAAATAGTCACAAAAATTTACTAAAATGGGCAAGAAACCTGTGATAGCATATTGTATAACAGCAAAAACTGTAAACACTTAAAAGTTGAGTAAAGAAATTCTGGTACAGACATAAGGTGGAATAATATATAATTCTCACTGTATGTTGGATCTATGAGTGCTCATAAGAAAAATTCTTTTATGTGACATACAAGCAGGAAAAATGGTAAGATGAAAAATGACGTTCTCATATGATCCGTTTGTGTAAAGTGTACATGCAAGCAGAAGGCATAAAATAATGTTAGACAGGAGCACATAGGAAACTGTCGATATTGATGGCATTGGGGAAAGA
The DNA here is from genome assembly GCF_021218885.2 of Marmota monax. Taxonomy (NCBI): domain Eukaryota; kingdom Metazoa; phylum Chordata; class Mammalia; order Rodentia; family Sciuridae; genus Marmota; species Marmota monax. The sequence continues at coordinate 5,280,591 of NW_026694610.1, forward strand.
GCACTAGCGTGGAAAGGAAAGCTTTAACTTTTCACTTTGTACTGTTTAAATTTGTTAGCCAACAAAAGTCTCATTCGTGTATAATTTGTAAATGTCAAATGAGGTTGCTTGAGTGTTGAGGCTATAGGCCTCCCCACCGCTGCTGTTGTTCTCAGACTTCTCTATTTTTAATAAAGCAACACTACAGCAACTCAGGAGGCTGAGGCAGAAGAGCTGCAAGTCTGAGGCCAGCCTCAGCAACTTAGCGAGTTCCTAAGCAATTTAGTGAGATCCATAAAATAAAGAGATAAAAAGGGCTGGGGATGTAGCTCAGTGGTGAAGTGGCCTGGGGTTCAAGCCCCAGTACCAAAAGAAAGAGTGGGGTCGGGGAGAGAGAAGGAGAATATTAGCCATTTTAAAAGTAAATAAAAGCAGAGGGCCCAGGTGGACCTGCACACCATCTTTAATCACCAGGTTTAACCACGACAGCAGTGTCTTCAGAGCGTCGCAAAAACCAACACAGTCTGAACAAGGAATGTCTACCTGTAATTTCTTCACAAACCAATTGTCCTGCTGGGAATGAAACTCGTGTTCAATGTAAATTGAAAAAGCATAAAGTTGCTACCTAAATAATCAGAAGACAAGAAGATATTTCCTGTTTTGGTGGGACCTTCTCAAAGCACATCCACATAACCTAATTTCATTTAATTTTTCACAAGCCTGTAAGGTAGGTTGATCTTGATTTTTATCCATACTTTAAAACTAGGAAAAGCAAGACATCGAAAGGTCCCACAGATCAACAGAGAGAAAGAGACCCACCGAAGCAGCCGCTTAGTGGGCTGCAATGCTGTCTCCATGTAGATCAAATCCCTACCTTCAAATGTTCTGTTCCAGGTCTGCTGGATAATCTTCCCACCATCCTTCTTGCTATAACCAGCTCTGAGTACTTCATGTAAAGCCAGGACATAGAGGAGGATGGCATCATGGAATCCTTCAACGAACATGTTCACCTGGAAAGAAAGCCCCGTTGGGTGATCCCAAAGACCAGCTGACTCACATTCACCATGTAACAGAAGCAATCACAACAGTTAACAAGTGGTCTGGGGGTCCGTGAGCAATGCAGGGGTGGGCAGAGGGGAACTAACTAGAGTCATGTCAAAGTTTTCCTGGCACTGGCTTAGTGAAGAAAACTCTCCTCCTGTGTGGGTTTTACAGAAGCCAAGAAAATCACACACATTAGGACTGTGTTGGGGCTCAGAGGTAGAGCACTCATCTCGCATGCATGAGGCACTGGGTTCAATCCTCAGCACCACATGAAAATAAAATAAAGGTATTGTGACAAAAAGAAAAAAAAACACTGGCCAGGTGAAGTGTTCCAGGCATACCGGCCTTTGCCAATAGTTGCCTCTCAGGAGTGTCCTCCTCTCACACTTCTGCTCTCTACTTCAACATGACCCCAACACCCCCACATCCCAAGATTTTCTTCACCTTCAGCAGCCTCGGTGATCTCTCTAGGCTCTACTGTGAAATATGCTACAAGAACAGCAGGAACCCATTCATTCTTACTCAACTCTACTGGGCGCCTGGTAATAGCTAGTGCTAAAGAAGCAGAGAAGAATGTGCACCATGACTTCTGCCTGCCTGAGGAGCCAGGGCTGGTGTCTCACCTCTATCAGCCACGACACCTCAATTCCTCTTTCCACCCCTGCCAAGTTCCACCGACAGGAATGGGTGATGAGCTTGGGCCGTCAGTGCGACCCGTGGAGTTCTGTCTCTAGTGAAGGTGGCCCTGCCCTCTGGCAACTTACAGTTTCATTAAAAAAATAATAATAAATTAAAAAAAAACGATGGCCCTGTGAACTTGGAGCTGTCACTTAATGATGCTGAGCGTTGTTTCTTTCATCTACATATTGACCATGAGACTAGCACCTGCTTCACGGAGTGGTTACAAGAACCACTTGGCACAGCAGCCTAGGGTGCTTAATGCATGATGTGAGCACACGTCAAGTAGTCAACGAATATGAGCCAGCATTACTGTGACTCTTTTATGGACTCTGAAGTGTCCCCGGGGCTGTGTTAGAGGTCTGTTCAGGGCACAAGAGAAAGAGAAGTCAACATTATGGGTTGGGGAAGCGAAGTCGGAGAGGCCTTACAGGGGTGGCAAAAGTCGAACCTTTTAAAAGTGAACCCAAGCCACCTTCTCTCAGGAGAAAGTGTCAATGATGGAACCTCAAGGCTTCAGAACAAACGGGGCTTCCCTCAGGGGCCCAGCAGGAAGCTCTTGTGTGAGGCACCACCTGCCCCAGCAGAAGAGAACACAACTGGCCCTGCGTCCTCAGGTCAAACATGCGCTCCTTACGAGACAGACCTCAGCTCAATGTCCTGCTCCTCTTGGCCTCCTTCCACCCTTAAGGTTGGGGAGTCCTATTTGTGTTCCAGAAGCAAATGTTCCAGGTCTGCCAAATCCCAGGGATGAAAAACAGCTTAAAATACTGGTTCAAGAGCCCGGGTCCCCTTTGCAGCCCTGTCACCTCCTCACCATGTCTTGGCACCATTCCAAGCCTCAGTTTCTTCATCTAGAATATGAAGGAAATAACAGTACCTATCTCATAGGTGGCTGTTGGGCTTAAAAGAATTAGTGAATGTACCAGTTGACCCAGCTATCCCACTCCTTGGTTTATACCCAAAGGACTTAAAATCAGCATACTACAGTGACACAGCCCCATCAATGTTTATAGCAGCTGAATGCACAATGGCTAAACTATGGAACTAACCTACATGCCCTTCAACAGATGAATGGATAAAGAAAATTGTGGTACATATACATAATTGAATATTACTCACCTTTGAAAAAGAACAAAATATGGCATTTGCCAATAAATGGATGAAAGCAGAGACTATCACACTAAGTGAAATAAAGCAATCCCCAAAAACCAAAGGCCGAATGTTTTCTCTAATAAGACAATGCTGATCCATAGTCTGGTGGGATTGTGCAGAGGGGAGTGAGGGGAGGGGTGGGGCTGTGGAGAAGGGAAGGATGGTAAAATGAGACAGACATTATTACCCTGTATACATGTGTGATTACACTACTGGGGTGACTCTGCACCATATACAGCCAGAGGAATGAGAAGTTGTGCTCCACTTGTGTACAATGTGTTAAAATGCATTCTAATAACTAATTAGAACAAATTTAAAAATTTAAAAAAGAGAATAATAAGATTCTCTACAAGTCAAACATATTCTCATCTAATGATTTTAGGGAAAAGTTCAATTAAACTAAGTTCTGTTTAAAAAAAAAAAATTAGTGAATGTAAGACTTCAAATAGCATCTGACAGAATCAGCACCTGCTATTGGCTTTAGCTACCTAGTAGGATAGTCACAAACCAGGAATCCTGCTTAGCTTCTAATTCCAAGAGGAGCATAGGAAGTAAGTGACTCACTCACAGGCATGACAGATCCCATCAACCCATCTAACACTTACTAGAAACTATGGCTCCTCATTGATGCCCTCTTACTTCCTCATGGCCATAACCTTGATTCAGCCCTGGGCACAGCCCAAGGTAGTCAATCGCACTGACCCACCGGGAGAGCTGAGGGTGAGATAGAGTGCAGGTTCATAGGAGAGCTGAGATGGCTGGCTGCAGCCACAGTCCAGGCCCAGCCCTGACGTCACTTATGCTCTCCAATATTTAGTTTTCCCATCCCTTAAGCAGGAGTTAGAACCTTGCAGAACTTTTCCAGGGCTTCAATGAACTAGTGCCCATAGAACACCTGAAACAGTCCCTGGGACAGTGAAGCACTGGTAATGTTGGCCATCAAGCTTATGTCCCAGGGCCATTATTTTCTTGGACCAAAAAAAAAGAAAAAAAAGATACAGAAATAACATCTACTGGTCAAAGATAATTTTCTGCTGCTTTGGCTGTGCTAACTCAATTTTCCAAAGGAATGTGAAATTTTTGCTCAGGCCCTGAAGTCATCAGGGCTTGAGAAAGCATGCATGTAGATGAATTTTAACAAGTAGACTTTAGCTGTGTCACTTAATTCTGAAGCCATACTTCTTTTTCAAAAGCTCTGTCTTCTCTTTGGTAGTGTTACAGAGGAAGTCATGGAATCACAAAAATGCAGGCCTCTTGGAAAAGCCCTAGTTTAATCCCTTCCTTGCTTTGAAGACCAAAAGAGCATTGCTCTTCTCAGTCTCCCTGTGTTCTGTACTCAAGTGTTGTGCTCTGTAAGCTCCTGGATCCTGGGGTACCTAGAATACCCCAGCTTAAATTATAAAGTACAAGTGGGCCTCACCTGCCCACCTCCCCTCCTTCTCCTCCTGTCCTGTTCTCAAAATCCTCAACCAAGGTTCCCACACTGACGTTGGCCACCTGACACTCCGCACATGTGCCATAGCCCCGCTCTGTCTAGCCTTTCTTTGTCTCCCTTCTTAATATGCCCTGTACAATCCAGGATGGGAAAAGCAATTATCTACCTGAGAAGGATGCACTTAGATTATCTGTCCAACAGGTTCCATAAAAGAAGAGGATAGATAAGTCCTGAACACAAGCTCTCGGGTCTGAAAACTCAGTCTATTCCGATTTGCAAGAGCATCGCAACATTTACCTCCATTCCTCTCAAAGTGGCTGAGTGTCTCCCTCTCCTGCCAAATTTAGCAGGTGAGCTGCTGACCCTGCCGAGGTTTGCTGGCACCCTAGCCTGCTGCGGAGGAGGTTTCATAACACCTACCTCATAAGACCTCAAGCCAGAAGCAAAACCCTAGAGACCTTCTTTTCTCGAGGAGAACATTTTCACATCTACACGTGTTTTTTAGTGGGAGGAAAGCCCGTTAGCACATTACAGACACTGAAAATTGGAAGTGCAAATTAAGGGGAGGAACTGAGAGAGAGAGAAAAAAAAAACAGAGTATTAAGTTGTCTTAGGAACACTTTCCACTGGGCCTCTAAGCTGAAAGGAACCAGGTCATCTGGTCTATCCCCCTGCCTCTGGACACAACATCACTTGATCCTCTAAGTCCTGACTAACACAGATCATGCCATTATTTCCAATCACAGAAAATGGGATTCCCTCACCTGAGTAACTTGTTTTAGCATTTAGCATCTTTTCTAGCCAGAAAGCTCTCCCTTACCATCACTAGCCATAGGTCATCAAATTCCTAAAGGCAGCCATTCCTTTGATAGCCACTGAACAGCTACATTAAGAGGACAATACAGTTTGCAACCTGTACCAGACAGCACAGCTGCTCCGTACACACACAGAGCTGGGCTGACAGCTGCTCTGTACACACAGAGGTGGGCTGTGTGCGTGGAAGTGCATGCATGAGGGCCTTCATCCCTGATAGCGCCTGCCGGCCACATCTCCTTATTAGAGTTTTTGAAAATTCCCTATCACAGCAAAAGCTGAATAGACATCCTGGGGTGGGGGTTGTTTTTGTTTTTTAACTGAGCATAACGAGTTGGCATTCATGACTTGGCTCCTATCAGTGACTTTGGACAGCATCTTCTTCATTCCTGTGAAGGAGGTGGCAAATTCATGTTTAGATGAATTTCTCAATGCTTATATTCCAAACAAATAAGCAAAGGCTGCTGCATGCCTCAGATGTTGTTAAAAAGGGAGTGACATGTCACATGAGGACACCTGCATATCTGAGGAAGCCTGTGAAGCTGTGAGATAGAACGTCCTAGAAGAACACTACCAGAGTTCAAAGGAAGGCAAGGCAGGTCCAGCATGTTGCTTGTGGTATACAAAGCGTGTTGCTTGTGGTATACACGTGAACTCACATGTATCACTCGGTGGATCTATCTTCCTTACCACAAACCAGTGGTTCTCAGTGCAAAAGAGGGAAGCAGAGGGTTTGGGCAGAATTCCTTAAGAGTCCTTTGAAAATGACATGACTTTTAACCTCCCATTCAGCTGAAGGGCAGATGGGGAAAGCAAAATTTTGATGGAGAGCAAGCAAAAGTCCATGACCTGACCTTCCCCCTTAAAAGCCAATGATGACAGCATTACATTGTCCAATTAGTAAAAAGGCCCTGCATATGAACCTTGTCCAGCTCTTCTGGACCACTGGAGACGGAAGAGAGCAGATGTGGCTTAGGAATGCTTACCGGTAGCCAAAATGTCAAAGAATTCCTACATCTGTTGAACACTTTACATGCAACTTCTCTTCTTCAAAAATAAAGCATCTGCTTTCATTCAATTTCCTTTTAAATCATAAAATCAGAAGTCTACAATTTAGGGTAATAACTGCAAACCGTCATGTATCAAGTGACATCACCCAACTCCTTAACACCAAACCTAGGGGGCCTCACTCATGCTGATAGACATCCCCACATCTGCTTTTCTATACTGGGCTTATCTTTGTGGAATTCACACTTGGGCTTTTATAGCTGACTTTTTTAGCTTTAAGGGAATTAAACTAAACATCTGCCCCTTTATCTTAGTTGAACTTTGAGAAATGCACAGGGCAGTTAGGTTGAGAGAGCTGAGATCTCCACCTATGGTTCTGTGCTTGGCAGCCTTCTTTCTTCCCAGGTTAAAGTTATGACTTCCTGGGGTAGGAGTTTGCTCTAAGTTTCCCTAATATCTGTCTCTATCCTGGGATCAGCTCCATCCATATAGCAATGCCCTTGACTAGCAAATTAACAGATCTTACAGCCTAGAGAGAGCTGTCTGCAGATAGATTTTTCTTCTCTCTCATAATATAAAAAAAATAGCTTATTAAAGAAAACTTGTCTTGGGAGATCATTAAGTCACGACCCCTCAATTCACCTCCCATAATGACTGGGATGGCAGTAGAGGCTGAGCACAGGAGTCACATGGAATCCAGACATGAGCAAATTCCAGGTTCCTTTTTTGCAAGCCTTGGAGTTCTCTGCCATCCTTTCTTCAATCCCACAAGCATCTCTGCTAATAATACCTTTATTAGGTTTCTTCCATTTTCTGTAATACTGGCTTCTATTTCCTCCCAGGACCCTCACACAACCTTCTATGAGCCACTCAAACTTGTTCCTGCTGAAGACTCTGAACCACCCAAGGTCTTCCTTGCTTCTTCAGGTTCCCTTAGTGCAAACTTATGTTTTCACTCATTGATTCTGCACTTTTTCCCCCTATATTGAGGACTAAAGCTAGGGCCTGGTGCATGCTAGGCCAGTCCTTTATCTCTGAGTTACATCCCCAACCCTCTATTATTGTTGTTGTTGTTGTTGTTGTTGTTGTTGTTATTGACAGGTTCTTGCTAAGTTATTCAGGCTAGCCTTAAGTTTGCGACCTTCCTGTCTCAGCCTCCTGAGTAGCTGGGATTACCATTATGTAATGCTTTTTCATGCCTGGGCACCCTGACACTGCATAAGCTCGGGATGCACAACCAATACCATAAGTATATTTGACTCAGACCCACATCTAATTCAGAAACTGCACTCAAGGTGACTCCATTACCACCTGTCACTTCCTTCTACTCTGTCTGTGCCTGCCTCTAGCTTGCAATCTTCTCTCTCGCTTGCTAATATTAATGTTCTATAAAGAAATTGCAAGGCTTGTTACAGCCATACTTAATATAAGGGTAGGGCTGATGGTTTAGCTCAGTGAAAAAGTGTTTCCCTAGGATGAAGGCATAGGCTCAATTCCCAGCACCAAAGGAAAAAAAAAGTTAGAAAAGCAAAAGTAAGAATAAACCAAGCACTGTGGCATATATCTGTAGTCCCAGCTACTCAGAAGGCTGGGACAAAAGGATTACTTGAGCCCAGGAGTTCAAGGCAAACCTGGGCAACATAGCAAGACACCATCTCAAAACAAATCAAAAAGGGTAAATCAGGTCTAAATGAGGATTTGAGAGACTCTCCTGTGATAAAATTAATAAATCACATTTCTATTCTAGATGCTCAAAGGCCTTCTTTGCTCTTTACCAGCTCAGGTTGCCATAAAATTGATTCAGGAGCTATTGCCATGGGTAAGGTTTTCAGGCCATTAAGAGAAGCACATCCTGAAACTAACGATCTCAATCTGTGAATGAGAAAGATCAATTTTTGCTTGAGAAATCTTTTCCATCAATAATTTGCGATCAAGCTAAATTTCATCTCCCTCACAAGAAACTTAATTTCCTACATTTTGGACACCATTTATGGATAAAGTTAAGGAATTATTGTCAACTTTTGGGTGTGATAATAGTATTTTTAAAGAGAGTTCTAGTAGTAGCAGAATAGTCTGTACCCAGTTAATGCTACAAAATTACCATTATACACTAAAGACAAAATTTTTTTTTAAAAAAAAGCTCTAGGAAGTGACCAAAAGTAACATAGTTGCAATATATGTGGCCCTTGAAAGGCAGAACCACACTGCATGGAACTAAACTTACATGGATTTTCCTCCCTGGTCCAAGAAGCAGGGAGTAGATGGGACTCAAACAGAAAGTGACAGGATTTGTGGCTTTTGAGTTCAGGATGTAATTGAGAACAGACAACGAGGGCATAAGTTCAGGGAATAACTTCTGGGGGGAAAAAATCCCCAAAAGGGGAACACCTTTTGTCTATAAACTTCATCTACCTTTGACTGATCCTAACCTGCACCACGCCCAGAGGAAATACCAGTAAGTTCAGTGGAAGGCTGGAAGACCAATGGAAAGTTTGCACTATGATCTTCTGCAATCAAGATAGTTTGGAGCTTGAATACCACCAAGTTAGAGACCCTTGGGAACCAAGGGCACCCTAGGAAGTCAAGGCTATGTCCAAAGACTAAGGATTCATCCTAAAACTAACATTCAGCATAAAAGTTTAAACTACTAGATGTGCAAGGGCAGGGAGGTGGCCTGTAGTAAAGAAAAGAATGTCTAGAAAGTGACCCTGAGATGATTCAAATGCTGGAACTAGGATAAATTCTTTAAAGTTGCTATTATCAAGTGTTTAATAACCTAAAGAAAAAACAAACAAACAAACAAAAATTACCAGATGAAGGATTTCAGCAGGGAAATGGAAGCTATAAAAAAAGAACAAATGAATATTACAGAATTGAAAAGTACAATATTAAAAAGGGAAAGATTCACTAAATAGGCTTAAAAGCCTATCCAGACTGCAGAAGAGTCTGTGACGATGCATCAGTAGAAAATATGCCAGCATAACAAACAAACAATACAATGTCAATATACCAAAATAAGTTGTATTTCTGTAAACTAGCAACAAATAATGAAATGGGATTATTTTATTTTGGCTTGCAACATCAAAAGACATAAGGTTATTTGCAACATCAAAAGACATAAGGTTATTATCAAAAAATAATAATAATAATCAAAAAGTGCAGGACCTCCCCACAGAAAACTTCAAACATTGCTGATAGAAATTAAAGAAGGCCCAATTAATGGAGAAATATCTTAAGTACAAGGATTAGAAGAACCAATATATTCAAGATGTAAATTTTCTCCAAAATTGTTCTATAGATCAATATAATCCAGATCAGAAATCACAGGAAGGTTTTTTTTAAAGAAATTGAAAAGTCAATTCTAATATTTATACATTAAAAGGAAATATCTTAGAATAGGCAAAACTTCCTTGAAAGAGAAAAACAAGGACTTACATTACCAGATTTCAATATTACTATAAAGCTTCAGTATTTACCATGAATTGGTATAAAAACAGATAGACCGATGGGACAGAGTAGAGTCTAAAAATCACAAATAGTCATTTGAGTTTTGACTAAGGTAGCTGAGCAATTCAATGGAAAAAAAATAAAGTCTTCAGGACATGGTGGTAGGACAAAAAAAACAGATAAAAATTAAAACTTGATTCTTCACTCACAGCACATACAAAAATTCATTTGTAATAGATCATAGACCTGAACAAAAGTTAAAACTTTTATAAAGCTCTAAAAGAAAACAGGAGAATATCACTGTGATGTCGGTGCTGGCAAGTTGTTATTAAAGACAATACCAAAAAAAGGACTGAACATAAAAGAAACTGATTTCATCTAAATAGAAAATTGCTCATTGAAATGTGCCATTAAAAATATTAAAAAGCAAGAGAGAAAATATCCAATACATATATATCTGACTTATATCCAGAATATTAAAAAAAGATTTTAAGTCAATAACAAAAAGTCAAATAACCCAACTTAAAACACAGCAGAAGACACAAAGTGAAGTGACCAGGAAGCATATGAAAAGAGGCTATACATTCCTAGTCATCGGCAGATACAATTTAAAACCACAACAGGATGATATTCACATTCATCACCATAGCTAACATTAGGATGCAGGCAAGAGAAAGTGCAGAAGCGCCATGGAACTCTCATTCATTCATGGCTGGTGGAATGTCAAATGGTTCTACTTGGGCAGTTTCTTATAAAATTCAACATGCATTATGTTATAACCAGCAATTTCATTCCCAGATATTTACTTGATAGAAATGGAAGCATATGTCCACAAGAATTCTCATTGTGGCTTTAGTCATGAAAATCCCAAATTAGGGGGAATAATATTTATGTTATTATTTTATATTATAACAATAATAACATTCCATTGTATAAATACACCACAGTTTTACACACACACACACACACACACACACAAACCTACACCTACAAACCACCAGAAGAATAAACTAACTGTAGTATATTTATACAATGGAATATTATTCAGCAATTTTTAAAAAGAAGAAGAACACACTACAATAATATGCAACACCAGGCAAAAATCTTCAAAACAGCATATGGGGTGAAGGAAGCCAGACACAAAAACATTTAATGTATGATTCCACTCATAAGGTATGTGCTCTATGAGTTCAAGAACTGGCAAAATTAAGAAAAATGCTTGCTTAGGGGGATGGTGGGAAGTAACACAAAGGAAATGCATGTGGCTGTGCAAATGTCCTAGATCTTGAATGAGGTGCTGCTTTTAAGAATTTATACGTTTACTAGAGCTAACCAAATTCTACAACTAAGATCTATGCAGCTAACTATATATAAATTCTATTTTGACAAGATAATAGAAAGTCTATCTTTTAGATACATACTACAATAGTTACAGATGGAACAACGATGTCTTGATCTGTTTGGAATGAGGATGGGAAAACACAGATGAAGTTAGAGCTGACAACCACAGAAGCTGAGTGATGGGAACCTGGCTCTCTACCTGAGAACATATTTGAAATACGTCATTTTTAAAAGTATTTTTATTAATCAGTTCCCTACATGAACAACCAAAACCTGAAAAATCCTGGATGCTTTCCCACAGTCAGGGAGTGCATTTAGAACATAGGAAAATATATAATGATATTAAAGTCAACATTTATATTTTGTTCAGTTCAGTACTATGTTTCCATATCACTGAACCAAAATAATTTTTTTTAAAAGGACACTTACAGATCTCAAATATCAACCTAAAATAAATAAGGCAACATACCAAATGCCCCTCAGTCCCATTTGGGACCCATCATAATGAACTGATCTAAAACATTCTGCAACCCATTTTAAAATAGTCTTTAGAAACTATGCAATAATAAATTTCTTATCCTTACTAATTATCAGGAGAACCAGCAATTCTTCTTAACTATCCTTAAAGTAGTACTTCAAGTTTACAGTTTGAGAACTCGCTTAAGTCTCCAATTTTAAAGAATATCCCATAATCTTCACAAGGTTGGATCATGCTACATCTTATGATATCTTTTTGAAGAGCTGGATCTTGTTAGCCTGTTTCAAACTTCTTCCACTCTCTTGAGCAACTTAAAGATATTCTAATTATTTTTTTAAATCTTTAGGGCTTACATACTCTCCTAATGTGCAGAGACTTGTTTCTCTTAAGAAAGCTACCTCAACTAGGCAGGGTATTCTAGATACAGATTCTGGATACAGATGTATCATGATTTGAATCATGAAGCTATTCTCAATATTTTGAAAGGTGGAATAATGACCTGAGGTTAATAAATACACTGGCCACAAGAGACTCCTGAGTGCACATGTCTTACAGAGATGCATTATCTTAACCTTATAGGCATTCTTATCTTAGCAGTCCAAAAGAATTACAGAATCACAAACTGCACAACTGGAAAGGAACTGGGAGCTCATCGAGTCCAAAAACTCTATTGTGCAAATGAAAAACTGAACCCACAACAGTTGTCTGATTTGCCCATTGTGGTGCAGAGAGGAGGGGAGAATGCAACTAAGACCAAAGTTGCCTGACTCCAAACAAGCACCTTCAGCATCAGCTAATGAACGGATCAAGTGAAACTCCTCCCTAAACACCTAACTCACACTCAGAGAGCCAAAGATACCAGCCTCTTCTTCAGAAGACTTAAATCTGACTTCTTGATTATGTATAAAGACTGCCAAGATGTTATCTGCACATCAGGAAGAAGGGGAATGAGGAAGTTTTCCCTAGCAAACACAATTTTTCACTACCAGGATAAAAAAAAGAATGGGAGGTAATATTGGATATTGGGTTGTTAAAGTCAGCTTCAAGTTGCTGAAAAAATTGTAAATCTGACATGAATCCAGAAAAAAAAGGCTTAGTCTCATTAAACTCACTGAGATAAAGTCAATGCTCATTATTTAAGGGACAGCTATAATTTTTTAAGAGTTGAGACACATGGGTCTGGGGTTGTGCCTCAGTGGTAGAGCGCTTGCCTAACATGTGTGAGACACCGGGTTTGAGTCTCAGCGCTGCATATAAATAAATGAATAAAATAAAGGTCCATCAACATCCAAAATATTTTTTTTTAAAAAAAGAGTTGAGACACATGAAAATAGAAGAGAGACCAGTGGAATAGGGAAAGGGGATAGAAGGGGAGGGAAGAGGAAAGGGAAAAGGGAGGAACAGTGGAATTAAATTGACCAAACTATGCTATGAACACATATGAATATATCACAGTGAATTCCACCTTTATGTATATCTATAAAGCACTAATTTAAAAAAAAAAAACTATAAACAAATAGAAGGAAAACCATTAAATGAAGGGAAGTGGAATAGGGAACGGGAAGAAAAGAGGAAGCCCTGGGGACTGAAGTGGAGCAAATTATATCACATGATTGTGTCAATATGAACCCCAATATTATGTATGACTATAATGCACTAATAAAAACATTTTTACAAAAAGAGTAGAGAAACAAAATTTAAAAGAGAAAACATATTAACTAAAAAAAACAGACACATCAAAAAGTCTATGTCAAATACCACTACTACCTGGTGCAAGGGCCTTTCCTCAATCCCAGGGCAGGAGGTATGCATCAAGAAGACCGGCAGTAACTCACATTCTTCCTTGGCACCACAGCCATAGTGGGCCACCTCAATGTCCTGGTCCACTATCCATGCATTCAACACCATAGCCTCTTGGTTTCCTGACAGCTATTACTATGACACATACCATCAACTCACACTCAGACACACTCTCTCAGTCAATGCTTCTCAGGTTTTAATGTGCGTCCAGATCCCCTGAGGATCTTGTTCAAAGGCAGATTCTGAGTCAGTAGGTCTCAGGGATGGAAGGCTAAGCTTCATCATTTCCACAGTCTCTCAGGTGATGTTATTGCCACTGCTCCATGGACCACCTTTTGAGGAGCAAGACACTCAACCTTATCATCACCTAGATGCTCAACCTTCCAAATCCTTGAAGTCCTGTTTTACCACAATTCCCTCTCCTTCCTATACTCTCCTGTGTGCAGAACAAGCCCTTTGGACTCAGTCGGAATTCCACCCTCCTTGACTTTTCCCCTTTGCTTGGTCTCAGAGCTCTGAATGGAGCAGTCCCAGTAAGGAGAGGAAGTAAATAGTCACAGTGTTATTCTGGCAGAGATGCCAATGGGAAATGAGGAGTGAGGTCCTGCTACTTAGGAGAGAGGCTGGAGCCAGGGACATAAATGTAGGTGTTATCCACATAGAGGTGATCAACCCGCACAGGCACATATATTGCCCAGAAACAGTGAGGACAGAGAGAGAGAGAGAGAGAGAGAGAGAGAGAAGGAAGGAAGAACTTTGGGAAATACCAGCATTTGTGCTGCAAGCAGAAAGGAGGAGTTATCTAAGAAGCAGCCGCACACAGCAATGTAGACAGAGAACTGGGAGACCACAGTGTGGGTGCAGCCAGTGGAGAAGCACACTTCAAAAAAAGAGAGAGATCTTTCCAATGTATCGTCCTAAGGAATCGCTCCATTCAAGCTGAATTGTTGCACTTTTCCTTAAATGGGTCTAATCCATTCCTATTTCTAAGCTTAGATTCCTTTTTGTTTCATTTAAGAGGCTCATTTGATCCCATCTCCTTTTTGTAATTTTTTTTGTTTTAATTAGTTATACATGACAGTAGAATGCACTCATGCACTTTGATATATCATACATAGATGGGATATAATTTCTCATTTTTCTCAGTGTGCATGTTATAGAATCACATTGGTCATGCAGTCACATATATACATAAAGTAATAATGTCTGTTTCATTCTACTATCTTTCCTATTCCCTTATCCCATCCCCTCCCCTCCCTTCTGTTTTGATCCACCAAAAGCCACTACTCGGGCACTGAGTTGTCCTCACCTACACAATCTTTACCCAAAGGAGGAACTCAGCAAGCTTGCTTGTGTGCACAGAGGGTCAAACAACAACCATCTTCAGGCCTGACTGCACATGCATGGCTAACCTTGGTTAAGTGGTCAGAAAAATATATTTGCTCCTAGGACACCAAATAAATGAACCAAATCTGAAATCTGTTCAGCTCGAGGAATTCTTGGACATACAGGAGCCATAAATATGTCACCAATGAGTATATAAAAGAAAAATGGCCTAAAATATAAATGCATATAATTTGTATGGTGAAAATGAGAGAATTAGAATGCCAATCTCACACAAGACTGCTTATTAATAAAGAAATTATGGGGCTGGGGATGTGGCTGAAGCAGTGGCGTGCTAGCCTGGCATGTGCGGGGTGCTGGGTTCGCTCCTCAGCACCACATAAAAAAATTTTAAAATGGAGATGTTGTGTCCACTGAAAACTGAAAAATAAAATATTGAGGAATTCTCTCTCTCTCTCTTTTCTCTCTTTCTCTCTTAAAAAAATATATATTAAAAAAAGAAATTAAATCCCCTTAAGATCTCTAAATTAGGATAGACACATCTATCAGACTTCAGAATTATTGTTTAACCCACACAGAGATAGACAGATAGAAGAAATAATAAAAATCCTCAAATTAGTGCCAAAAGTCAAATTGTTCACTATATCATAAAAAAATAAAATCCCTACCTCCAATCATAGCCTGCAGGGGTAAGGTTTTTAGATCTTTATAAAATGAAGCAAGTTCACTGCAGGGGGAAAATGTCAGAAGATAAATATCAATTCCAAAATAATTTCCTAAAGTACAAGCTACTTTCAGACTTCATAACCAGTTAAGAGAGTTGAATCCCCAGGAATATATCATCCCAGTTCCTCTCTTTTAACAACTGGCTGGACCCAAAGAAGGATGTCATTTAAAACTGCTACTACACACTCCTTTCAGGGCCACAGGGATGTTCTTGCAGCAGACAGGGCTGTTTTCTTTGGACACTGTCACTCAACACAGTTAAGCTTTTAAAACTCCTTTACAATCATTTTTCATAACTTCCAAGGGCAACTTCATGTGGTTTTCTCCATTTAACAGAATGAAGTCTCTGGCACACAGGATCGGATGCCTGGGGGTCATCAATTGTCTTAATGTCCATCAATTAATATTTATTGAACCACTGTGTTGGGCTCCTTCACCACATCTACCCACATGGATGGCAGCATCACTGGCTAGGCCTTATGAACCATAACTCTGCCCTGAGACTTTAAAAACCTGTGGCTGCTGTCAGCACCAAACACCAGAGTCTTCTGTGAGTACAGTGGCCAAGGCAGCTGGCAGCGGCCAGGTTACTTCCAAGCTGGAAGGCTCAATACCTGGGAGTTCCCTTCTGGTTCCTGTCAAATGATCTGAAATGCAGTTATTCCGTTGCTGGTCTGTGAGTTACATGCAAACTCTCATAGAAGAGAGTTCAAGTTTTGAAAGTACCACACCACCCTAGCCATCGGGTGCATTTCATGAGCAGAGCTCCCCTGCAGAAGGAGGAAATCCTGAGGGTTACTATCTCGTCTCCTCTACTAGACAGAAAAACACCACCTTTAGATTCACTTGCTTTTAGGCTACTTTTTCCAGGTTCCTCCTTTCAATACAACATTCTGGTAAAGTTGATCTACTGCAGCCCTAAGATCTTCACCAACTAAAGAAAAAAGGATGCTGAGACCCTGAGATGCGTGGGAATTGGAAGGAGGGAGAAAAGGAGATGCAAGGAATCTGAGTGTTCACCCTCCATCAGTTGGCTGGCCTCCTTCACTTAACACTCATGGCTATAATTATTAAGGCTGATGTGTGTTCTTGCACCAGCTAAACTGGTCACATGTCTATAGTTCATATTTGAAGTGATCTGACCATTCTGGGGAAAAAAATTAAGTTGTATTTCAATTGTAAAAAAGTTGGTAAATATGAGTGAGCTGAAATGCTCTTCTTTTCTAAGCAGTGACAATAAAAGGGGGGAAAGGGAAATAAAACAGTTTAGCTTCTTGATCATGAAACATATTTCCACACTGCATTGCTATTCCAGTCATGCATACTTGTGACATAATTGTCACCACTACAAAATATCTTTCTTTTTTTTAATATCCTTATTTATTTAGTTAGTTTTATATAGTGCTGAGGGTTGAACCCTGTGCCCCACATGTGCTAGGCAAGCGCTCTACCACTGAGCTACAACTGCAGCCCCTGCAAAATATTTTTCTAACTCAAATTAATTACATCACTACACATAACAACAACAACAACAAATTAGTGACTGTCTTTCAAAAGGACAACATGAAGCTTACTGCTTGGGAAAGTCTTTTTTCATGAGCACTGTGGTTCTTCACTGAGTACTTGGAGATTATACCAGTTCACTAGTTTTTCTTACAATTAGTAAACCCACACCTACCACCATGTGACAAGCACAATGAATATTTACTTATAATCAAACCAAAAAACACTTTAATTAGGATATTTCCATGCTCTTCAAATACTCTAATGCAGCACAATGAAAGCTATTTAAACGTTCCATGGACAAACAGTTTAAAGCAATTTTCTCCTTTATTTCAAGAAAAGTAAAGTGAAGGTTTTTTTCATTTCAATACATCTTTATTTAAATGTGTTTGAAAAGCTGAAAAATATTTCTTTGGCTAGAAAAAAAACCTCTTGCACTGCCTCTGTCCATCTGATTACATTTTCCCAATAGAGCTAATCTTATTAATATGCTGGCATGTGAACTCATGATTTTGCTATTGTTAAAAGTCAACTTGTGGTTTGCTTTTATTCTCTCAAATACAATTAGCAAAGCCAATTTCCAGTGCCTGAAAGGGCCTTTTCATTTGGACAAATTATTCCCTGGCTGGTTTTAAAGAAAGGGGTGAGGGCAAGCAGGGCAGAGGGCAGCCTCCCCACATTCTGAAGCAGCTCTTGCAGAAGAGCTTGTCTGTGTAGTGTCGCCACAAGTGAGGCAAATACAGCTTGCATCGCTTTTTCTTTTTCTTTCATTAATTTAACTGAATAACTATCTTTTAACCTTTTCAGTAGAGTATACAGTCCCAATTAAGTGATATTATATAAGACAAGAGGGGATGAAATGTCTGGCCAAGATTTTTTTGATGACCTGATAACTTTTAAATAATGTCATCTCCCACACAGCTTCTGTGCAAAATCAGTGTCAAAATAAAGTTAGTTTCAAAAGCATTGTGGCTGGGCTTCTTCCTCCTTTAAGGAAATTACAATGTTGTTTTTCAACATCTTGGACTTTCCAAAATGTAATGTCTGGCCTCTTTAAACAATTATTTATTAAACCCTGTCTCTGTTCGCATACCCTGGTTAGATAAACTATACACTCCTCAGCCTCATATTTCATTTCTGAGTGTCAGAGGAAGACCTGGGACAGAGGAAATGTCCAAAGACATGTCCCACATCCCTGACAATATTTCTGTGCATTAGACACTGCTGAATATTTGTTTAATTAGTTAAATTTTCAACTTTTAAATAAGGAGGAAAAAACAAGCTATGGGTGGCCCGCTAACCTCAAACGAGCAAATATCCAAAGTTATAAAATCACCCTCTGCTCAGAATACCTGGTTAGAAATAAAAACAGCATTTACCAAATTCTACCCCAAGTCAAGAACAGAGGTCTCATTAAGAAGTATGAAACTGAATTTGAAAGCCAAAATACTAAGGATGCAGCATTATTTCATTAAAAAATTGGACTCTACACATTTTTTTATAACTAAAACACCTTAAACAAAACCCCCCAAAATCTGTCTCTGATGTAAGTCAGAGAAGTTTTGATCCACTCTTTGAAAGTAGCCTCTAATTCTATGCCTCCAAAATTACACTTGCAGTTCTTTATAGATGCAAATTGGACAGAGAACACTGCGATTATTTAATCTGTGTGTCCAACACTGGGGTTTGCAATGTTCAGTTGCAGGCCATAGAATGGCAAACGATTTGGAGCTGAAGAAAAACAGAGAGATGTGATCAGGAGGGTACCTGGGCCTGAAGGAGACTGGCTGAGATGTGAAACTCAAAAGGAGCTAAAGTGCTAAGTGTGCAATCCTGAAGGCAGGAGACACTCCCCTTCCCAGGGCTCCCAGAATGCAGTGCAGCCTTAGGACCCTCAAGAAGGGCTCCAAGGAGAATTCTCCAGTGAAACTCACCAACCTAAGGGAAGCAAGTTCCCAGTGGTTTTATTAGGTATAACCATTTGAACAGACACATGACCTACCATACAGTACACCACTAGACAAGGTTCACCCATACCCACAGAGCTTCTCAAGCACTCCACAACAGCTCCACTGAGAACTGGTGGGAAAATGGAGGCAGGAGGGAGGGAAATCAGGATACTTATTTCTCCTCATCCCTGCTGCCTTGGGTCCCATCTCCAGAAGAGACTGTATTGTTCCATGCTCCTAGCTCCCATGGATAGCCCTGATTTTTGAGTCCTGGTAATAATTCTCTTGCCCTTGGGCCTTCCAGCTCTAGGGTGCTAATACCTTTTTGCCGTGCTAATCTCTGGCTTGCCTTACTCTTTTTTTCTTTTTGCAGCTCTTCCTGCACCATAAAGTAAGTTCCTCCTATTAAGTTCCTTCTGGCCAAGTAAAAGTGGCACACACTTGTAATCCCAGTGGCTCAGGAAGCTGAGGCAGGAGGATCACTAGTTCAAAACCAGCTTCAGCAATTTAGCAAGGCCCTATGCAACTTAGCAAAACCCTATCTCAAAATTTTGAAAAATAAATAAAAAGGGCTGGAGATGTAGCTCAATGGTTAAGCACCCCTGGGTTCAAACCAGCAGTACAAAAAAAAAAAAATCCTTCCATTGAATTACCTGGCCTAAATTCTATTTTCCTGATTGGGACTACATGGAACACAATTCCTAGCTCCAGATATTACAAAGGGAACATTTATATGATCATAATAACAAAATTTCTGAATGTGATTTTTTTAGCATTTCTTCAAATTTTATTTTGTGAATATCTCTTTAACCAGAAACTGTTATTGGAAAATATTAGAGGGTGGGAGTAAAAAGTAGTTTTGGCAGAGGAAGAGTATGTAAAAGAGGTAAATATTTTCCCATTTTAGGAAATTAAGAGATAATATTAAAATATCAGAAACAGCAATACAGAATGGGATCCTAATTCAAATATGTTATACTCCATATATGTATAATATGTCAAAATACATTTTACTGTCATATATATCTAAAAAGAAATTTAAAACTCAAAAAAAGAGGAAAAAGTGATACAAATATTTTATAATGTCTCTAATATTTTAAAAATATGGAAGAGCAAAAAGATCAGATAAAAACATGAAGGATTATTGCCCCAAAGGACTGAGAATCAGAAGGAGAGAAGGACAGGACAAGAGAGAATTCACATTTGTCTATAACTCTCATGGTCCGATGGAGTTATTTTTAATTCAAAGCTTTGTTCACTCATTGTGTTGGGCCCTTTCAGTCAGGAAACTCATGTATCATTCTGATTTAAACAACAACATCAAGGAAAGAAGGTGAGCTTCGTGAGAGGGAAGAGCCAACTGTTAAAGGGTCAGCCAGTGAATGGGTCTCAAAAATGCCAAACACAATAGAGAGAATGGGTTTAGGCCAAGAGCGGGATTTACAGGAAGGAGAAGCCAGAGAGGGTGCCAGAGCGGAAAAAGTGTCTCCAACGTTGGCTCAGTCTAGCTTGGGAAATAGCAGCAGGGACAAATTTAAGTCTACCTTTTAAAGGCATAAAGCAAGAACATAGAATTGGAAAGATTGGACTGATCCTCTATTCTGGAATGAATGAATGAATGAATACCTCTTTAATCTCAGAAATAAAACTAAGTGATTTTTTAATATAAGATGAGGTAGTAAGTTGAGCATTTATGTGTTTCTTCCTTCTTTTCCAGGGAGTGATTTTTTTCAATGCAACCCTGTTTGTACAATGTTACCATCCCCTACCCATGTGAATAAACAGGGTCAGGACAATAACTGAGCCAATGGTATGCTAACCAGTCATGATCTAGTTCAGTGATTCTCAGCTTTTTGCTACTGTTAAAAGTCAACTTGTGGTTTGCTTTTATTCTCTCAAATACAATTAACAATTAGTAAACCCACACCTACCATCCCAGTAAGGATCAGATGAGGAGTACTGACTATTTTCCCCAAAAGTACACACATGAACACTTATACCCAAAGTTTTGTACATAATTATGACAAGGTAATGCAAATTAGGTCAAGAAACCTTGTCCACTGACAGAACTCATAGGAACTTGGATGAATGTGGAAAGTAGTCTCCTGCTAAAGAAGTGAACCCATGCCCTTTGATTTCATCTACCTAAGAAAATGGAGATTTTCACACAATGCCCCACAATTGGTGCCCACACTTCCGTGAGTGCCATCAGTGTTTCAGAGTGCTTCACACCACGGTGAATGACGTATTACATGTGTGCTGGCATGGGGATGCAGCTCTTAGAAACCCCCAAAGCTCATGGCCACAGATTTTATATGCCTACTTAAGAATGTGTAGGTGTGAGGATCCTGCCCTTGATGGTACCACTCACTATCCAGAAGCAAGCTGACAACCATGCTCCCTGGAGCACTCTAGCAACAGCAGCTGATGATCTAGAAAACAAATTTTACACTTCAGAAAAAAATAGGGATGACAGGTCACTGCAGATGAAGACAAGAGTCGTAGCCAGACTTCGTTGAATGTGTAAAGGAGTGAGAAGAAACTGACATCTTCAAAGTGTGTATTTGTGCAGGTGGGTGCAAGGAAAAGAAGGAACTGCTGCAGCTTCTGGTCCCTGCCAGGCTTGCTCAGGGCCTGAGACACTTAATCTTCGGGTCATGGGTTTGCCTCCTTATTGGGCACCTTGTTGTTTAAAGGGTCAGACTGATGTAGTGGAAAAAGAAAGTCACTGGCCCAGGAGTGAGGGGATGCAACTAATCTTGGCTTGGCCATCACACAGCACATTCTAAAGCCAAATGCCAGTGCTCTGGAATTGGAAAGGCTCGTGTGGCAGGGGCCAAGCAGCTCCATTAAGATGCCCTTGAGTAGGAGCCACTGCACATGTAGGCGACCCAATAAAATCCACTAGAGAAGGTCAGGCAGGCACTTGGAAAAACTTGACTAAGGCATGCCCGGAGCCCTTCTGATACTTGAGGGCCTCTCCAGTGGGGCTTTTCTTTCCACTCTGATGAGCCCCAGATTGTCTTCAGGACCCCCATGTGGAGCCCTTTTACTGCTCCCCATAGCCATCCCCCACAGTACAAGTGCAAATGAACACCTGGCTTTGTGTACCTGAGACGGGCTAAGCACAGTGGACAGAGACACTGCTATGCTGACTGCGATTCCCCAGTTCCATCTGGAAAGGCTACCTCACACTGCCTGTTCCATCACTGGACAAGAAGGGGGTTGGATCTGAGATGCTTCTGATTTAATGATAACAAAATAATAAGCATAATACAGGTCAAGTATCCCTAATCTGAAATGCTTGGGTCCAGAAGTATTTCTGAATTTTTTTTTTTTTTTTTTTTGGCATATACATGATGAGATATTTTGGGGATGGGACCCAAGTCTAAATATGAAATTCACTGATGTTCCATATATACCTTACACCATAGTCTAAAGATAAGATTGTACATCTTTAGTGCACCTGTGTTTCAACTGTGACAGTCAGGTAAGAACAAGGTAAGGTGGGCAACTTCCCTCTTATGATGCTGTGTCAGTGCTCAGAGAGCTTCATATTTGGGAGCATTTGGGATTTTCAGATTGAGGATGTTCCTGTTGTTACAATAGTTCTTTCATTAGTTGCTTCCTCTGTGCCACACACACAGTAAGAGGATGCCAAGAGTGAACAGACACGGACCTCGTTCCTGTTCTCATAGGGTGTGGAAGAGACCAAAGGCTAGAAAATCCCACACAAAGGTATGGAGAGATATGCTCTACTAGAAGGGATTAGAGTGCAGTGAGACAGTGTGGGAGGACATACTGAGAAAGTGGAATTTGACCAGGATATGGGGAGTACTAGGAACACAGGGCAGGCAGGAGCATCACTCACTTGACCTGGAGTGTAAGGAAAGAAAGTAAGAAAAACACCACTGAGTTCTTACCACCCTCTGAATCCTCACTATGGGCCTGGAATTGTGTGGATTATTATTTATACAATTCTTGAGCTCTATCAACAACTTTTGACAATTAAAAATTATTATCCTCTACAATTAGAAAAATGTAAATTAAAACTACAACTGAGGTCCCCATCTCAATCTAGTCAGAATAGCAATTATCAAGAATACAAGTAACAATAAACATTGGCAAGGATGTGGGGGAAGGTACTCTCATAAATTGGACTGCAAATTGGTGCAACCGCTATGGAAAGCAGAATAGGAATTACTCAGAAAACCTGAATGGAACCACCATTTGACCCAATTATCTCACTCCTCAGTATATAGCCAAAAGATTTTAAATCAGCATAGTGCAGTAACACAGCCACATTAATGTTTCTTGCAGCACAACTCACAATAGCCAAGCTATGGAACCAACCTAGGTGTCCTTCCACAGATGAATGGATAAAGAAAATATGGTATATATACACAATGAAGTATTACTCAGCCATAAAGAAGAATGACTTTATGACATTTGCCAGTAAATGGATGGATGTGGAGACTACCATGCCAAGTGAAATAAGTCAATCCCAAAAAGACAAAGGCCTAATGCTTTCTTTGATATGTGGAAGCTAACCCACAATAAGGCAGAGGTGGGCAGAACAACAGACATTCTGTAGATTAGACAATGGGGAATGTAGAGAAGGGAAATGGGGTAGGAATAGGAAAGACAATGGAATGAATCTGACATAACTTTCCTATGTACATATATGAAAACAGCACAGTGAATCCCACCATCGTGTACATCCATAAGAATGGAATCCTAACTAGAATTAAGACATACTCCATGCTTGTATAACTATATCAAAATGGATTACGCTGTCATGTATAACTAAAAAGAACTAATACACTTTTTAAAAAATTATCATTCTTGTTTAATAGTGAGTAAACTATTAAAGGCAGCTTCAGAAACATGCCCAAAAAAACAATTACTTAGTAACAGAGAAAGCCAGGGCTATGATACTCCAAGCCTGTGTGTTTAACCACTGGGCAATGATTCATCCAATGGTAGCCACTGGCCCCATTAAAGCTTGTTGTATTGGAATGGATACAACAGGTTCACAAACAAGGAAAATGTACTTATAAAATATTACCCAAAGGATTATACAAGGTGACATGCACCAGTAACTAGATGATTATAGCACATGTAACACTCACAGTCCTGATAGAAGCTCAGACGTAAGCACTCCCAGCTTCTACCACACTACACACACACACACTGCCCAACCAACCACCAAAGTTCAGTAAAGCAGGAGTGGACATATTTGACCCAGAAAAGCTGATTCACAGGCTGCCAGAGCCTTTAAGATGGCCCAGCCTGAAGAGTTCCACCTAAACAGGTAGAGGATTGACCATAATTACACTCTCCAGGGCTGGGGTGGTGGCTCAGTGATAGAGCACTTGCCTAGCATGTGTGAGGCACTGGGTTCAATTCTCAGCACCACATATAATAAATTTTAAAAAATAAAGGTCCATGAACAACTAAAAAATAAAAGATATATATATTTTAAAACTTATACTCTCCAAAATATGAACTGAGAGAGAGGGAGAAGCTCAAAGTCTTAAGGTAGAGAGAATACAGATGGCAAAAATTAGGAAAAATCTAGTAATGCAATTCATCACATTACAATTTTATAACAGAATAAACTCCTTGGTTTATACCCACAGGACTTAAAATCTGCATACTATAGTGACACAGCCACATCAATGTGTACAGCAGCTTAATTCACAATAGCCAAACTATGGAACAAATCTAAGTGCCCTACAACAGATGAAGAGATAAAGAAAATGTGATAGATTATCATACAATATATACATACACATACACACACACACACACACACACACAAGGGAATATTACTCAGCCATCAAGAAATTATGAAATTATGGCATTTGCCAGTAAATAGATAGTAAATGGAATCAGCTGTAACTAACCTATCCTTATACATGAAATACCAGTGTAACTCCACATCATGTACAACCACAAGAATTGGATCCTAATTAGAATAAATTATACTCCATGTATGTATAATATGTCAAAGTACATTCCACTGTCATATATATCTAAAAAGAACAAATTTTTTAAAAGCTATCAATTATCTCAATAGATGTAGAAAAGGCATTTGATAAAATTCAAAGCTCCAAATCACACAGGTGACAAAATTATATAGAACTCAACACAATACACACACATGCACACAAGAAATCTGAGAGCTGGGCACAGTGGCACATTACATTACATGTCTGTAATCCCAGCAACATGGGATGCTAAGGCAGGAGGATAATAAATTCAAGCCAAGCCTCAGCAACTGGGGGAGACCTTGAGTTAGGGATGTAGCTCAGTAGTAGAGCACCCCTGGCTTCAATTCCAAGAAGGAAGGAGAGAAATCTGAGTATGACCAATGCTTTGCATCAGTGTCAATATTCTGTTGTGAGCTTATAAATAATTTTCCAAATTCCAAAATGTTACTCTTGGGAAAAACTGGGCAATATACGCAAGGCATTTCTCTGTATTGCATATTCTTTTTTTCTTTTTCTTTTTCTTTTTTTTTTTTAGGACCAGGGATTGAACGCAGGGCACTTGACCACTGAGCCACATCACCAGTCCTTTTGGATTTTATTTAGACACAGGGTCTCACTGAGTTGCTTAGCTCCTCACTTCTGCTGAGGCTGGCTCACTATCCTCCTTCCTATCTTGGCCTCCCAAGCTGCTGGGATCACAGGCGTAAACCACCATGCCCGGCTGTTAAGCAAATTTTTATAAAGACAGGTATGATCTTATAACAGTAACTGTTTATAACAGAGGCACTATTTATTAAGTTCCAACTTTTTGACAGAGATAGTGCTAAAAGCATCAAACCAATTATCTGCATTTTCCCAGCAGTGAGGTGTCAGTTTGGATCTAGGAGACTGAGTAATTTGTCCAAGGTCACACAACATGCAGAAGTGTGAGATACAGGCTGAGTGTAGTTCTGTCTGATGCCAATACCAGCACACTGTCATATTTCAACAAAGACTCTGGGAGATGACCTGTTTGGAAGTGACCATCTCTTGTAAAGTTGGTCCTGATCCAACTTGGGCAGGGACTATCCAAGCCATACATCGATCATTAAGGAGGCTTCTGTTTTGGATAGTGTAGAGTAAGCAGTTTTGAAAACCAGCACACCTACTCAGCCAGCCCAAGGGCCCACTGTTCTTCCTGCTCTGAGAAAGGATTTGCCATGGTGATACCACAGACGCCTCAGACACATGGTAAAACAAAGACACCCAGGAAGGTGTAGCTGGCTGCCTTCTGCAGTTAAGCAGTTCCCCTGCTTAATCCTTAGTCCTGGCTAAGCTTCTGACTTCAGTCCATTCTTAGAAAATGCAATAGTAACAACAGCACTTCAGGATTGGGAAGCCTAAAAAAGCAGCAGCTTGCAGCAGAAGGGAGCAAGGGCACTGTCTACAAGAAAGAGAAGCAGCCGACCATAAAGCAGAGACAGATTGCCAAAAGAGATTTCCAAATCCAAAAATAACTTCTGCCACCATGCTTTGGAGAAATCAGGCATGCAGAACCTGGGTGCTCCTTTGGTCATCTTTTCCTGATCCCTTCTAGCTGAATAGGTGATGGACGTCTGCAGACATTCTGCTCAGCATTAAGACCCCCATAAAAAGGCAATTTTCCTTCCAGAAAAAGTATAAGTGAAGGGCAGAGATGATAGAGGTGTGGTGGGGGAAGGAGGGAGGAAAATTGGCCGGGGGGGGGAAAAAAACACAGAGACAGTGACATTCAGACCTGAACTCGGAATTTCTGAATGGTTCAGAATGGGACACTTTGTCACCTTTGACTTAATTATAAGACTGTTTTCAGAATGCTGAAGGGCTAGGCTCATAATCAAGCACTTACGTAATCCTCCTCATTGAGCCCTTGTTTCTCAACAGAACTTTTCACCTCCATGGAAAACTTCTCAAACTCAGGTTTCACGGTCCTCAGTAGAGTGACTGTTTGGAGGGATGAGTATGCTTGCTTAGCCTCAAAGTCGTGTTTGTCTCCTCTCTTCCATGAGCCATCTCCTACGGGAGAAATAAAAATATTTATAATTCCAGGCCAGTCACCATAAAGAGGCCATTCTCTCTTTTCAACCGCAATGTGTCCTACATGTTACTTTTGGCAGCCAGGGCAAAAGGCATTGTCATAGTTTTACACTTGGGTATAATGTGACAATGTCGAGATCATTAAAGGAGAACAAGGCTCTTGGGACACATGTTCCTTTGAAATGTGAGAGAGAAAGAAAAGCCCTGTTGATGTAATTGCCTTATAATAACCATGTAACTGCAATTTTCAGCGCACCCCACACCCTGTGGAATTGCAGAACTACAAGAGCAAGAAGTAAGTAAGCCTTTGTTCCTTTCCATTCATACTTATTTTTCAAGACCTAAAATCAACCAAGGAGGTGAACCAAGTTTTTGCATTACACAAGTAATAGCATGCAACAGCAGATTATAGCCACGCACAACAATGGATATGCATGAGTATTATAAATTTGGAACTGTTTAAAAAAAAAGAATTTGCATCTCTCTGGGGTAAAAAGTAACTTAGGTAAATTTGAGGATTTGTATCTCTCTCATTTATTGGACAATATCCATCAATATATTGATGATAATAAATAAATGTATTGAGTACATATGTAATAATAATAAAGGCTTTTTTATTGAGCATTTTGTATAAACTCATGAGATGCTCTAATGGGAGTACTATCATCCTTTCTATTTTACAGATGAGGAAACTGAGGCAGAGACATTGAAGAGCTGGCTGCTTCACAGCTCTGCCTTTCACCAAAACAAAGGTAAGTTACATGGAGAAAAATCATTATTCTATTTATTTCATTTTTGAGAAACATGTGGCTTGTGGGGTCCTAAAAGGCAACAGAGACACCCAGATTTTTGACAATTTTTCCCTTTGAATTATGATTATAATTCCTGGAGATCTCTGAAAATACAAGGAACACAACCTGTTGAAGTTCCAACACAAGTAATCTGTGCACCTCAAGCTCCCAGTACACAGGAAATGCCTGAAGCTCAACAGCCAAGCAGCAAGGATGTCTCTAGAATAAGGGGCCATGTCTACGGTGCTCACTGTACTCTTCCAGAAGTTCAATAAAGACCTGGTGGCTCTTGAATTTCTATCACAGCCTAAACCGAAGATATCTAAACTATGTACATGTTATATGCAAGAAACTGACAGCCATGGTGGGCATCATAAATGTCTTGAATAGTCTCCATCAAATTCAAGAGCAATTTAGCACCTGGTATGTAAACAACTAAAGTTATTAAAGGGTAGAACTAACAGTTTACTATGCCAGGGAGGGGAGGAGAGCTGGGGGAGAGGAAACAGAGCAGAATATAGATGAACAGGCAATGTGCTCCAAACAGGGGGAAGTTTTCATGCGAGAAGCCTCGTCCTAAATGTGAGAATAGGATTTTAATAGGAGGAGAGAAGGGTGGAAAGGCAGGCTTGGCAGAGTCTACAACACGGGCAAAGGTGCAAATGTGTATGACATCCAGTGGGCAGCTGGGAACCTCAGTCTGGAGCAAGAGAAAAAGCAGAGACAAAGAATGTGTTTGTGGAGGCATCAGTATAATCACAATCCTAATAATAGCAACCATTTATTAATTGCTTACCATGTGCCAGGGAGCTGCTAAAAGATAAATAAGACAGAGCCGAGGACATAATTCATTAAGGAGTAGATCCATGCATGCTCAATGAGCAGTAGATTAAATTTCAAGCTACCAAACCCAACTTGACAAAGTCCTCCTCCTCTGCTCTGAATCCTCCCAAACCCAGAAGAGGCTACAGTCTGAGCAAAGGCAAGCCTGTTCTCAGGGAGCTGGTGAGTCCAGCTTCACCATCACCAGGCTGGGTAAACCCAGCAGGGTGCCCAAGCCCCAAAACACAAATGTGGTGGTGTTGGCTAAGGTCCAAATCCATTGGCCAGAAAGACGCCAAATTCAAGAATGCCTAGGAAATTTTCATCCCATGAAGGAACCCATTTCTTACAGACCTGCAATAAACACTTATTGATTCATTTTTAATTGACTCGAGGCCTCGAGACTCCACAGAAGTGAAATTTCTTAGAGTTTCTCAGTTCAGGGAAAGAATTCTCTCCATGGGCACATGAAGGAGAACACTCAGCTCCATGGGGCTTTATACTATATAATCAGAAAATACGGTAGAACTAGAAACAGCAACTATCTCAGTTACAGAAATGGGAAAAAAAAAAAAACATATTTTGGGGGAAAGAATTGAAATCCAGGCCAATAAATCTGTCTACCACAGTCTAACAGGTAATAATTTTGGAGTTTTGTTTTCTTGAAGAAAGAATGAAAACAATAGTGCTTCATGGATTGAAGCCAAGTGAAATAAGTAACCACTCACAACCTGCAAGTCCTGCTCCTGTGGGCATTTCTTAGTGCCATGTGTCCCATATCAGCGCTGTTGAAAACTAGGAAAGCAAAGGTCAGGTTGGCATGACACCCCATCAGTGGAGACAAATTTAATTCAGTAGACAACTGGGTGCCTCGGAGATTTATGGGCGGAACAGAAGAGTGACATGATGAGAATCATGCCTTGGGAAATAGCGGTGGATTAGAGTGGGGAGACGCTGAGCATTCACAGCCACAGTGATGCAGGCAAGAGGTTGTGAGAGGTCACATGGGGGAAGTCACAACCAAAAAATAAAAAATGGCACTCTGGTTGCTGAGGCTTATGACATACTTTCATTCTTTTGATTTCTTACATTTTTTTTCTCAATGCATTAAGTTTGCAACAATAAACATTTAGGACTACTTTTTGTCATCCTAAAAAAAAGATAGTACTCTTGAGAATGAAAGTAGAGGGCTGTGCCAGAGGAATTCCAAAACTCCACAACAGTCAGAGAGGAAGAGATGCCAGAGAGGGAGGATGCTAAGGAGAAGAGGAAATCAGGTGATCATTAGAAGAAAGAGCGGAGTCACGGGGAGGGAGGTGAGCAACAGGCGTGGATGGATGGCTTCAGTTCAGTTCCAAGGTGACCACAGAATGTCCAAGTAACACCACCAGGCTGGGTTGGAAACAGTGGTGTGGGGTAAAAAGACCTGGGCGTCATTTCCACAGAGCGTCATTTCCACTGTTAGAGCTCAGGAGCTACCTCCCCTGGAGAAGGGAGTATAAGAAGAGAGGGGGAAGGGTTAAGCACAAACACTTTGGGGAGGCTATTTTTAGAGGGCAGGAGGAGTAAGAAGAGACAGAGAGTAGCTAACAGAACCAGAAGAATGCTGTGTCATCAAAGCTAGGAGCATAGGATTTCCAGAAACAGGTGGATGGAAACAATATTGGATGCTGTAGTGTCATGCTGTCTAACCTAGTAGCCACTAGACACATGTTTAAGTTTAAATTCATTAAAATTAAAAACTCAGTTCATCGATCATACTAGCCACCTTTCAAATGTTCAACAGCCACATATGGCTAGTGGCTACCATATTGAGTGGCATAGAAGAGAACTAGACACCACACAGAAAGTTCCATTGGACAGGACTATTTTGGAAGCATGGAGCACCTTAATTAGTGCCTTCTGAGTTCTTAGAAGGCAGGAAAGCTCTATAATAATTTTAATAATAATGATTTCAAATATCTCAGATAGGATTTCCCAAATAACTTTCTACCTTACATTCTAAGATAATGCCAATGGACAAAAACGCCAATAGATGCTATTAAAACCTCTACAGGATAATATATATATCATCTTCTCTCCAGATTTTTAAACCTATCTTTTAAATCTTGTTTTAAACCATTTGAACTACCCCATAATATATTATGTACTGAATCATAACCATATAATTTGGGCAAATCCGGGAATATTTTGTGAGCGCTCACCAAGACCAATCTAGTAATTAGTAAAAATGGACATACTACCAACATATTTTCTAAAACTCTAATATCAAGTAAATATTGATTAAAACAGAAGGCTTCCTCTAGAACAAGTATAAGGATTCGATGTGAGGAGGCATAGGGAAAGTGGGTTTTGAAGAACTTTTAATAAGCATACATTTTAAAACATAAAATCTCTAGGAAGACCCTTTATTAATGATGTATAACAGAACTTTGGTCTAGGAGAATGTACCCATCTGCTCTTTCTGCTCCAAGAACAAAGAGGACAGTTGCCTTTTTATAAACACTGTCCTTTCTTTCTTACTAAAGGATTCCCAAATTAATTTAGGGTATCAGTGAGTACAAGGAAAAGCATACAATTCCTGAATTCCCTTGCAATCAATGATAGCCAATCTTATGTAACCAAAAGTTAATGAGTGAGGCTTCTAGAAGAGCCCTGAAAGAACCAAGTCAACTGGAAGGATCTCTTTTCACCTTTCTTGTCTTTTCCCTATCTTGTCTAGAATTAAAACATGATTTTTGGTGCCCTAGGCACCATCTTTGATCTTGAAAATGGACACCATGCACTAAGACTGAGGAAACAGGAAGACAAAAGAAGCTTGTACCCTGATGCCATTGTGGATTCTCATCTTCATCTTTGACTTTCTACCTATGGAATTATTTCAAGTGAGATAATAAATCTCCACCTTTGTAATTGAGAGTCTTGGTTTTGTGCATGTAGGTATAATTCCTAATGCGCCCATGTCCTTAGGATACAGTAGATAAAAGTTTGTTGGTTTCATAAGAGAATGTATGGCCGGCCCTAAATTTATCAAGAAACTACAACTAGAGAAACTTAATTATAATTTGACCATGTGTAATGGTCAAAGTGAACTAAGAATAATAATAAATATAACTAACATTTGTTCAAAGTTACATTCCAAAAAGTTTGCTAGGTATTTTACATACACCCTTCATTTATTAGTCAGTCTGATGCCATAAGGCTAATGCTATTACTATCAGAAGAAACTAAGGCTTGTCAAAAGGGCAGGGTTAGTCACTTTGCCAGGGCTAAGAGTTAAGATATTAACCTTTATCTCTTAGAATGAGGAGTCAGTGTCTGGTGTGATGGTGCCCTCCTATAATCCCAGTGACATGGGAGGTTGAGGAAGGATGATCACAAATTGAAGGACATCCTCTGCAACTTAGCAAGGCCCTTAGCATCTTGGCAAGACCCTGTCTCAGAATAAAAACTGAAAAGAACTGGGAATGTAGCTCAGTGCCCCTGAGTTCAATCCCCAGTACCAAAAATAAATAAATCAATAAATGAGTTAATATGCAGCTTAGCCTCTCATGTAGATTTATCCCAAGAGTCCACAGTCTGAACAAAAGTGTAAAAGGTAAAAAAAAAAAAGGGGGGGGGGACTTTAATCAGACACTTCAAGAATTTTTGTAAGTTGTATAATTCTGTGCAATTAAATTTTAAAGATGGAGAAAATTCCATTCATAGGACAACAAGTTTTTAAAAGTTGTCCAGCTTTCCAAAATGGCAGATTTAGAACACTCACCTATCTCTCCATGTGATAGAATTAAAACAACTGGAATTTAGCTGCTCCTTGAGGATGACAATGGAGAACACCAGAGTTCAACAATGGACAGCCAGGACTTGGAGAAACCCAGAGACATAGGTTAGAGAACAGAGAGTGAAAGAAAACACCCCAGCACCAATGGCACAGAAGCAGGACAGAGAGAGGAGAAGGGCCCCCTGGCAAGGATAGAAGAGAAAGGGGACAGTCCCCTTGAGCACCACTACCCAGGATTCAGCATCCTGCAGAAACAGAAGCAAAACAAACAACATTCCTAAGATTTACAAGGTGAACTGGCTCTGGAGAAGTTCTCTGAACTTGCCAACATGTTCTCATGGTACCATAACTGGAAGACATTTTGAGAAAGGCCCCGTTGTCTGAGCTTACAGAGGCACTTCCTTTGGGAATCAGTGGTTTTCCAGGCCAGCTATAAAAGTCTGGAGAAGCAAGCAGTCGTGTGTTATGACACATGGGAGTCAGGTCTGGTGGGTCACTCAGAAACTACCGACATCCCCCCCACAGCACAGGTCTTTGAAACTCCACAACCTCACTCTGCAGCATTCCCCTGCCTCTGTGTCCCTGTGGGCAGAGAGAAGTTATGCCCTGAGAGACGTGGGGCGGGGGGGGGCATGTCACAAGACTGGTGTTCCCGCTTTCCTCTGAAGCATAGTTCCAGAGCACTTTGGGGGTTATCTGCATTCTGCACTAGCTCCATGATAAGCCACAGCATCAACTTCTATCCTGCTCTTAGTGCATAACCCAAATGCTCTGAAGAGAATTGTTTCTAGGGAGCTCTGTGTTCTTCCCTATGACTGACTACAGCCACAAATCACTCTTGCTAGTCACCTGAGGAGCACCACAAAGAAAGAAGAGGGGGTGAATAATCCCGAGGTTTTGCTCTAAGCAAGGGGTACACAGCATAAGAAGACATGGAGAAAAGATCTGATCAGCATAAGATGGGAAATTCTATTAGCACATTTTAAAAAAGGAAAATTTTTATTAATACTCTCTCAAAATGCACTAACCACAGTCAAAGAAACCAGAGGAAAAGTACACTCTGAATTAGAATTAAACTCATCACAGCAAACCAATATCCCAGGACACATCATAAAGATAAGGCTATTTACTAAAACAAACTCTAACATAAAAGTGAAAGAAATATTCATCATAAATGATGTGCAAATCTCAACATAGAACCACTAGAAATTTAGAAAAAGCAAGACAATATGACACTCCTAAAGTTCATAACTCTGATAATGGATGTCAAAGATATCAAAGTAGATGAAATGCTGGACAAATAATTCAAAAAATAATATTTTTTTAAAAAGTTCAGTAAAATCCAAAAGAGTACAAATAAAAAGCTGAATGTATTAAGAAAGACATGAAAGAGCATGTCAATAAAGAGATTTTGGATGAGCACTTCAATAAAGAGATAAAATTTTTTAAAAGAAACCAAGTAGAAATCTTAGAAATGAAAAGCACGATAAGTCAGTTAATAATCTCAGTTGAAAGTTTAACAACAGACCAGGAAAAAGCAAAAGAAAGAACATCAGAAAACTCTGCCAAAATAGTTGCCATTCAAATACAAAGAAAAAATAAGAAAAGATTGAAGATAACATAGAATAACTCTGAAACACAATTAAAAGACCAAACATCTGAATAACTGTCGTACTGAAGGAAGAAGAGATACATGCTAAGGGAATTAAAAACCTATTCAGGGAAATAACAGCAGAAAATTTTCTACATTTTACGAAAGACATGAATCCCCAGGTACAGGATGTATTTAGAACCCCAAACAGACATGATCAGAAAAGAACCTCTCTGCTTCACATTATAAATTGTCAAAAATACAGAACAAAGAAAGAATATTGAAAGCTGCTACTGAGAAGTGCCAACCTAGATTGAAAGGCAAACCTTTCAGCAGATTTCTCAGTAGAAACTCTAAAGGCCAGGAGGGCATGGAATGATGTATTTCAGGTCCTGAAAGAAAATAAATGCCAATCAAGATTAATGACTATCAAGGCTAAACTTCATATTGAAGGAGAAATACAAACCTTCCAAGATAATCATAAACTTAAAGAATTAATGACCACTAGACCAGCATTACAGAATATACTTAAGGGACTACTACACCCAGATGAGGAAGAAAGATTAACAATCACAAGAGCACAGGAAAGAATAAATCTTACTAGATGAGTAGACATGCAAATGAGAAATGAAAAGAATCAAATATTACCAATATAGTAAACTTTCAAATGTCTAAGGTGAAAAAACAATGAACAATGAACACAGAATATTCAAAACAACCCAAAGAAAAATCAACAAAATGACAAGAACAAGTATAAATCTTTCAATAATAACCTGAATGTAAATGGTCTTAATTCTTCAATTAAAAGATACAGGTTGGGTAAATGCATTAAAAGAATTCATGTCTACTAAGATGGCACTACAGAAAATACTTAAAAAAAAAAAAGAAACGCTACCCAAAAAAACCCCAGAACTCACAAATGAATAAATCTTATTTGAAAAGTAAGCAAATGAGAAATAGAACCAAAATAAAAAATCAAAATGGCAGGAATTAATAAACATCTCTCTATAATAACATTGTATGTAAATGGTCTCAAGTCTTCAACCAAAAGACATAGGCTGGTAGAATGAATTTATAAAGAAGATCCAACTATGTGTTGTTTATAAAGACTCACCTTACAGGCAAAGACAGCCACAGGCTGAACATTAAAGGATGGAAATGGATACACTGTACAAATGGAGTCTGAAGACAAACAGGAATAGTTACTGTCATATCTGAGAAAGTAGACTTCAAGCTAAAATTAGTCCAAAGAGACAAAGAATGTCATATTGGTAAAGGGAACAATCCAACAAGAAGAGATAGAATCATAAATACTCATGCCCCCCAATGCTGGTGTACCTCATTACAAAAACCGACACTATTCAAACTGAAGACCCAGGCAGACCCCAGTACAAGACCCTGCAGAAAACATATAAACACATGGACACTAAACAATACAATTCTGAATGAATGGGTGACAGAAGAAATCAGTTTTTAAAAAGTTTTAGACTCAGACAAGGATAACAATACAACATAACAAAACCTCTGGATACTATGAAAGTGGTTCTAAGAGGAAAGTTTACAGCTATGAGCACCTACATAAGAAAATCAAAAAAATCCCAAATAAAAAATATAATGATGCATTTCAAGACCCTAGAAAAACAAGAGCAAACCAATTCCAAAACAAATAGAAGAAAGAAAATAATTAGGCAAAATCGATAAAATAGAGAATAAAAATACAAAGGATGAATGAAACAAAGAGTTGGTTCTTTGAAAGAATAAATAAGATTGATAAACCCTTAGTCAAAGTAACCAGAAGAAAAAGAGAAAAAACCTAAACTAACAAAACTAGACATGAGAAAGGGGATACCACCATGGATATCACAGAAATGCAGAGGATCATTAGGGACTATTTTGAAAACTTATACTCCAATAAATTAGAAAACCTAGAAGATGTGGATACATTTCTAGACTCATCTGACTTGCCAAAATAGAATTGAAAGAACACAGAAAATGTAAACAGACCAATGGCAATCCATGAGATAAAAGCAGTAATAAAAAGTCTTCCAACATGAAAAGGCCAGGACCAGATAGATTCTCAGCCAAGTTCTATCTTCCTTGCAAAAAGCATTAATCCCAATGTTCCTCAATTATTTCATAAAATATAAAGATGGAACTCTTCCAAACTCATTCTATGAAGCCAGTATCCTCCTCATACCAAAACCAGATAAGGATACATCAAGGAAAAAAAACTACAGATCAATATCCCTAATGAACTTAGATTCAAAAATTCTTCATAAGACATTAGCAAATCATATTCAACAACAAATATATACCCAAAGCCACACCCGAATTACCACCTCCTGCAGCCACACCCTACCACTTCAGTTACCACTCATTTAATCCTACCAGGAGATTAAATCACTAATTGGGTAAAGACTCTCACAACCCAATCATTTCTCCTCTGAAACTTGTTGCATTATCTCACACATAAGTTTTGGAGGACACCTCACATCCAAACCATAACAACACCACATTAAGAATATTGTACAGGGCGACCAGGTTGGTTTTATCCCAGAATTGCAAGCATGGCTCAGCATTTGCAAATCAATAAATGAAATTCACTACTTGAATATTGAGTTAAGGACAAAAATCACAGTCATCTCAATAAATACAGGAAAGCCTCTGACAAAAATCAGCACTCATTCATGATAAAAACACTGAAGAAACTAGGGATAGAAGGAACCCACCTCAATATCATAAAGGCTACATATGACAAACTGAAAGCCAACATTATAGTGCATGGGGAAAAACTGAAAGTATTTCCTTTAAAATCTGGGACAAGACAAGGATGTCTACTTCTCACCACTCCTATCAATACAGTACCAGAAACTCTAACCAGAGCAATTAGGCAAGAGAAAAAAAAAAAGGAAAAGGGATAAAAATAAGAAAGGAAGAAGTTAAATTATCCCTGTTTGCAGATGATATGATCTTATATTTAGAACATCCAAAAATCTCCACCAGAAGACTGCTAGAGCTAATAAACAAATTCACCAAAGTAGCAAGTTACAAAATCAACATACAAAAATCAATACCTTTCTTTTTTTTTTATAACGAGAGAGAGAGAGAGAGAGAGAGAGAGAGAGAGAATTTTAATATTTCTTTTTTAGTTATCAGCGGATACAACATCTTTGTTTTGTATGTGGTGCTGAGGATCGAACCCGGGCCGCAGGCATGCCAGGCGAGCGCGCTACCACTTGAGCCACATCCCCAGCCCCTCAATACCTTTCTTATATACCAATAATGAATCTGCTGAGAAATAAACCAAGAAAACAATCCCATTCACAACAGCCTAAAAAAAATACCTAGGAATAAATCTACGAAGGAGGTTAAATACCTTTACAATGAAAATTATAGCATACTGAAGAAACAAATTGAAGAAGATACAAGATATCCTTTTTAAGGATAGGCAGAATATCATTAAAATAGTCATACTACAAAAGCAATATACGAGCTCAAGGCAATCCCCATACACGTATACCAACAATACATATCAGAAGACTTGGAGAAAAATTCCAGGAACACAGTCATCTGATACAATACTAAGGAGCCAAAAACATACATTGGAGAAAAGACAGCCTTTTTAACACATGGTGCTGGAAAAAAAATGGTTATCCATATGTAGAAGAATGAGTCTATTTCCTTATCTCTCACTCTGCACAAAAGCCAATTCAAAATGAATCAAGAGCTAGGAATTAGCCCAGAAACTATGTAATTTCTAGAAGAAAATGTAAGATTAACACTCAACACATAGGCATAAGCAATAATTTTCTCAAGAGGAATACTAAGGTTCAAGAAACAATGCCAAGAATTAATAAATGGGATGGCATCAAATTTAAAACCCCCTCAGAGTAAAGGAAACAATTAAGAATGGGAGAAAAATGCTAACTGTTCTTCTGACAGAGGATTAATATCCAGAATATATAAAGAACTCAAAAAACTGAACACCACAATAAATAAATAAATAAACCGATAAGTAAATGGGAAATAGACTAAACAGATACTTCTCAAAAGAAGAAATTCAAATGGCCAACAAATATATGAAAAAAATATTCAACAGCAATAGAAAGTAGGGAACTACAAATCAAAAACTACACTGAGTTTTCAATGTTCCAATCAGAATGGCAGCCATCAAGAATACAAACAATAATAAATGCTGAAGAGGATGTGAAGAAAAAAGGAACACTGTTGGTAGAATTGTAAATTAGTACAACTACAGCAAAAATCAGGTTTCTCAAAAGACTGGGCATGGGACCACCATATGACCCAGCTATGTCACTAGATCAGATTATGCAACATAACATGAACATTAGGAAGAAAGGTGGTAAATTTCAAATACAGCCTGAAGTTTAGTTAGTAGTACTCTAAAAATGTAAATTGTCTTAGTTGATAACTGGTTTAGTTATTAACATTAGAGGAAGTTTGGTAAAACATATACATGAACTCTCTATATTATTTTTGCAAGTTTTTTATAAGTTTAAAATCATTCTAAAATAAAAAGATTTTTGTAAAAAGTTGTCCAACAATTACCTCTAGCAGAAATGAATTCCAAATACAGAGTTGAATTGTTTTCATATTTCAAGGGATGTACCTATGGTACATATTTACTGTTCCAGAGCATTTGAAATGAGAACGTGTCCAAATTAGTTCTATAAAGTTAGTGCAAACCTCACATTCAAATCTAGCAATATCACCTTAAGGAAGAAAACTACTATCTAACCTCACCCATGAATACAAATTCAAAATCCAAATAAAATACTAAAACCTTAAATTCAGTAATACATCTCAAAATACCATCATAATGCAGTACACTTACTTCCAAGAATGTTATGATACCTCACTATTATGAAATTTACTAAAAATATGGGGCAAAAGCATTTGATAAAATCAACATTCAACCCTTATTTTTAAAATCACAAGTCACATACTTTTTAAAAAATATATTCATTTTTTAGTTGTAGTTGGACAATACCTTTATTTTATTTATTTTTATGTGGGGCTGAGATCGAACCCAGGGCCTTGCACGTGCTAGGCAAGCGCTCCACTGCTGAGCCACAACCTCAGCCCACAATTCACATACTTTAAAGTATAAAAGAATACTTTAACATCTACTTCAAGACAAGAGGTCAGAAACTTAAGTATTACCACTGTTATATAATATCACTTTTTAGGATCTTGCCAATAAGAAAAAAGATGTTCGACTATTAAAAGAGGAAATGCTGCTACTGTAATGTGATAATGACACAGAAGCAATTAGAACACAGGATTCAATTAGCAGAATTCTTAAAAAATTAATAAGAACTCATAGGTTTTTCTATATAACTATAGTACAAAATGTAACAGAAAAGATCATGATTATAAGAACCACCACAACTATAAAATACCCAAAAATAAACTCAACAAAAGTGTCATAGAGGGAAACACGTTTCAAAAATAACTAAGAGTAAGTTTCAAAAGTATCACCATAAAAATAACATAATATGACAAATGTTAATTCATTTGATTTAAATTAATATTGTTTTAAAAAATATTAAAAGGTGGTAGTTGAACCACAGCATCAATGTAGTAAGAGTCACAAAACTGTTCACATTAAAATTATTAACTTTATATTATTAAAATTTAAAATTATTTAAAATATTTATGTTGAAAAAAGAAAACTGCATATCTTTGCTTATGAATATACTAAGAAATTCAAATAAATAAAATAATTTGAAAGAAAGATTATACAATGTTGACAAGAATAATAAAAACAGATAATCTCATACTTCTGTATGCAAAAATATAAACTGGTAAACCTCTTCACAGGACAACTGAGCAATACTTGTCAAAACTTAAATGCATATAACTTTTGAGTCAGCAGTTTTTACAGAAATTTCTCTTACAGAAAATATATACACATAAATATGTGAGTGAATGCATGTGTGCACACAAAGTACTCAATGTGGAACAGTTCTCAACAGCAAAAAGCTAGAAATAACATAAATATTGAAAAATAAGACTGATTAAAGAAAGCATGTCAATATTATAAAATATTATGTAGCCATACTGTTAGTGATATAATCATTTTATTAAAAAATATTTTATAAAATAAATGTATATGTATATGTGTGTGTGTTTATAAAGCAGGGTGTGCATACTTCTAAAAATTACAATGTACTTTTATCTAAGTGGTATAATTATAACTATGTCTTCTTCCCTGTGTTTTTCCTATGTTTTCCAAATTTTCTACAATACTTATGTATTACAATTAGCAGGGAAAAATAATACAGTCTTATCTGTAGTTGAAAGGAACTCCAGCATCATGTTGCATTAAGTACTAAATGCACAATGTATGTGAATGTGCATTGTAAGTGCACCTCTTCATATATAATGTGCACCCATATGCATTAATATGCATTGCCTCTAAATTCTATATTTGCCAGTGGCCACCTTGCAAAACTTAGAATAAATGCTTTTCATTTTCATCAGCTTCAACCACAGTGTCAAAAAACTCAAAGATAGGGGCTGGGACTGTAGCTCAGTGGAAGAGTGCTTGCCTTCCATGTGTGAGGCACTGGGTTCCATCCTCAGCACCACTGAAAATAAAGATATTGTGTCTATCTACAACTAAAAAAAAATTTAAAAACTCAAGGCTGCAACCAATAATGTAAGACATTCTGATGTTAGGTCAAGAATTGAAAGCAACACTCCATTTTCGGAAAGAAGAAAGGAAAAGATCATCCTGGCAGGAATGAGGGCAAGATAGCAAGTTGATCTTGCAAGCCTTAAATCTCCTGTTTTATCCATGACAGAAAACAGTGTCTACTTTTGTTTCATCGACTTTTCTTTATCCCCATGAGAAATGTGTTATAGTATCTATATATACACAATGATCTACTGCTTAAGTAAGCCAGGACAGCAAGGCAGGAAACTAGGGTGTATGTTTTAAGGTTTAGATCCTGTCTAATCACATATCATCAGCAAGAATTCAAAAGTAGAGCTCAATATAAACATGCCATATGTGATCTGCACACTTACTATTCTCCCAGAACTTCTCAGCTTTGAGCAGCCAGTGTTCAGATTTGAGAAAATACTTGGTAGCCTTCAT
The DNA here is from genome assembly GCF_021218885.2 of Marmota monax. NCBI lineage: Eukaryota > Metazoa > Chordata > Mammalia > Rodentia > Sciuridae > Marmota > Marmota monax. The sequence goes on from NW_026694610.1 coordinate 5,321,453, forward strand.
ATCTATTTCCGAGAGCCTTACCACATCTGGGGGGTGGGAGGGAGCAGGAAATACACCGGTGATCATGGGTGTAAACAGCCTCATCACATGGACCCTGGGAATTGCCCGGATCCATTATAAGGAATTAAATGTTTTCAACTCTCTATGTTGATGACTCCCAAAATTCCACATAGGAGAGGTTTAAAGAGTAGTAACTTGGAAGAAAGAGGGGCTTGGAGCAGTGGCTTTCACATTTTTACTTCAATGTTCAGTAACTGTTACTTTATTTCCCATTGTGACCTATTACAAGCTTATGTGCATAAATATAAGCACACACATTTACAGTACTAAAATAAGAGTTTTATGAAGCAATACATATACTGTGTGATACACCTTGTTCTATTCTATTATGTTATGTTCCAATGCATTTATTCAATTTAACTTCTACCCAAATTTCACTAAAATTATTCTGATAGTCCATCATCACAGCAGCAACCTGCAATTGGAAAAGTATTGGGCAATGGGTGTTTGGGGCTGCATTTATGATCATTTGGAGTTTGAGAGTGAGCTATGCTGACCCCCTGACACCACAGGTACACTGTTTAATTTTGCTCTCATTGAGTTCTTTGAGAAGAAAAGCTTGAGAATTTATGATATGCTATAGAAGTGTTCCAAATCACAAATTTCCAAAATCATATTTACATAAATCACATCTATGGGCATAACTCAAATGTCTGACTTTTCCTTCCAACCCCTCTTTGACACCTTGGCATAGTAACATTATTGGCACCATGGAGGAAGCTGGAAGTGGAGTTACCATAGGAAGAACTGTTGAAGAGTTCAATGTTGAAGAAAGCGTAGTCTCCACTGGTCATGCCATGTCTGTGTGCTGCCAGCATGATATTCCGGATGGTGTCACCGCTCGCACACATGATCACCACTGGGGAGAGAAACAAACAACAAATGTGAGACACCCAACACAGCAGACAGTAAGCATGCAAAACCAGTCTGGAGTGCTGGACATGGGACAGGGTAGTTAAAGGGTCCTGAAGCATCTCCTCACATAAGGTACTTTCTACAGTAGTTCCCCTTCTCTGCAGGGGAAATGTTCCAAGGACCCACCAGATGCCTGGAACTGTGGATGATGCCAACCCCTATATATACCATATTTCTTCCTATAAGCAAATACCTATGATAGAGCTTAATTTGTAAATTAGGCAAAGTAAGAGACTAACAACAACAACTAATAATAAAATAGAACAATTATAATAATATACTATAACAAAAGTGTTTAAAACCCCTTGAATTGTTTATTTTTAGAATTTTTCATTTAATATTTGCAGACCACAATTCAATACAGGTAACTAAAACCTCAGACAGCAAAACCACAGATAAGGAGGAGACTACTATAATCACAAAGGGAAAAATGGTAACTTTATGGAAATTAATAAAATCACTGAAAGAAATTATAAGGAGGAATGCTTCTTTATATTTTCTTAATATTTGTACCTTCAAATTAAAGGAACAATAAATCATTTAAATTATTTCACTTAATATTTATCCCTTTGATGCTAACACCGTTATAGAAAATAGTGTAATATTTGTTGAATTAAAATGTATCCATTTATGCATGCCCAGCTTCTGTAATAAATACTTGATAAACTTTTATAGGTGAATAAATGAAATTTTTCTAAATCAAAGATTTGCAATCATAATCTTTAGTGTTTTCTAGTCTTCCCATAAAATAAGGTTGTATTTAAAAATCAAAAACATAGTAACTTTATTGAGGGGGACCTAGCAGAAACCACCATAAACAAGTGAGACAACATCACCAACTGAGGAAAAGAAGGCTCACCAGCCTCCTGACAGAACACAGCCGGTAGGCAACCAGCACCTTGTCAAGAGGATGCAGCCGCAAACCCAGCTGGGGACAGACTGTGGAATAACTGACCTGGGCTCTTTAAAATGGTCAACTTCATGAAAAACAAAGACAGGTTGAGGACACATTCTTGACTGGAAGAGACTTAGAAAAATGAAAGAACGAACAAGGCTCATTGTCGGAGAAAATGCCCATTTATTGAGGTACAGCTCTGCATATTTATAGAGCCAGAGGTGGTTTGACAGTTATGACAGTTTAATGGTTGAATAATTTGACAGTTGGCATGGGGTGCTTTCTGATTGGTGGGTAAGGATCATGTGAGCCAGCAGGGCTAGTCTGATTGGTGGGTAAGGATCATGTGAGTCAGCAGGGCTAGTCTGGTGGGTAAGGGTCATGTGAGCCAACAGGGTTCACCATTGGACGGCTCTTCTTGGGGGATGAGGAAGTTAGTCTTTGGAGCTGGGCGACTCACAATATAAAACATGGCAATGTATGATACTTAATTGGACTCTGGACCTTAAGTATATATATGTAAAAAAGGGGGGGGGGCATTGTTTAAACAGGTGGTGAAATTTGAGTAACTCCTGTGAACTAGATAATAGAACTGCATTATCACTTTTCATGACTCCTCCTTATTCTTAGGAAACATACCCTTAAATGTTTAGGAGTAAAGAAACAATGATGGGGTTGGGGATGTAGCTCAGTGGCAAAGTGCCTCGCATGCACAAAGCCCTGAGTTCAGTCCTTGGCCCTGGGGGAAAAATCAAAAGAAACAATGATTGTGGGCTGGGGATTTAACTCAACAGTAGGGCACTTCCCTAGCAAGTGTGAGGACCTGAATTCTATCCCCAGTACTGGAAAGCAGAGGAGGAGGAGGAGGGAGGTCTACAAAAAGGGAGGAAGAAGAGGAAAAACAATCCTGTACTTATAAAAATACGTATTATCTGTGTGTGTGTGTGTGTGTGTGTGTAAACAGAAAAGAGGAAGGTAAGGGAGGGAACAGATTTGTATTGAAAAAGCAAAATGTTAATATTTACAATTGGTGAAAATCTGGGAGAATGCTGTATAAAGGTTCTTTAGATTTTCCAAAAGTGCACAACTATTTCAAAATAAAGGGATTTTTCCATTAAGCATGGTAGTACACACCTGTAATCCCAGTCACTCCAGAAGCTGAGATAGGAGGATCACAAGTTCAAGGCCAGCCTGAATAATTCAGTGAGACCTGTCTCAAAATTAAATTTTAAAAAGGGATGGGGATGTAGCTCCATGGCAGAGTGCTTGCCTTACCAGTATGTGCAAGGCTCTGGGTTCAATTCTAGTATTTCAAAATGAAAGGTTTTTTTCCTAAGTAATACATTAAGTAAATCACTAGATTTTCCCATTATAAACTAAGACAGAGTACTAACTGCTTTTCATACTTAATAGCATGGCAAATGCATTTCCCTTAAAAAGCAAACTCAGTGGCTATAGAAAGAACATTTTTCTGGCATATCAGAAGATGCAGTGAGTTCCATACACATTTTACTGTCTGCATTTTAAAACATCATTTTCAGGTTGTCTCAACACAGAGGAAATAGTTAACAAGATTCCCATGTTCCCTTTTCATGTCCTCTCAGTTTAAAGCCACGCTATGGGATTTGAGAGGCTTTAAGCAGCTCCAGATGATTGTTGCCTGACACCTAAGAGGGACACCAGCTGAAGTAAAGGTGAGGACTTGGCTGTTGTCCAATTTGGTCACTACTGATGGTCCCCAGACTCCGCAACCATGTATTTGATGCATACACACTGTGCAGAGAAGAGACCCACAGAGACCTGGGTTTTGTAAACCATGTTATCACGATGCATGCCAGACCTCCAAGATGTTTATGTGCTTGGTAAAAACAGGGGTGCTGAAAGGCTATGCCTGAGCAGCTTTGGCAACCTGCATGGAGGGCTGGGCTCTTGCTGATATTTCGTTTACTGCAAATGAACTCAAGAGGGTTAGGTCTTGATTCTGTCATTTCGTATTACAAAAGGGCTCCGTGCATGGGATAAAAGCTTTAGAGAACAAGTTTTTAAAACAGTGTAAAACTGCTAATAGACCTATAACGATGGGAGCAGGTATTGCTTATGCTTGGAAATACTGTTATATGCATTTAGGATAAACAAATGTCATGATATCTCAGTGGGAAAGCTCTCAAAGAAACTCCTAATTATCATTATGAAAGAACCTTGTTGTAGCTCTCATTCAAATCTGGCCCTTTCACTTAAAAAAAAAAAAAAAAAACAGTCAAGATGTCCCACAAAATAGCCAGCTAGGAGGTAAGGCCAGACAAGTTTGAAGAATATGGACTCCAGGAGTAAGTGTCTCCAGAAAGGAGCCAGAAAGCTCTATCTGGCTGCCTACTAGACAGTCCTTATCATTTTTTAATCAACTGCTTGTAGTCTAGGGTGTATTTCTCAGTTCCCATGTGCAAAACCTGATTCTGCCATTACATAGAGAGTAAAGTAGTTGCTTAGGGGCAGATTTCCAATAACCTACATCAGATATTTATGGCTGCAGATTACTTAAATTTCATGGAGACCAGAATGGCCATGAATATATTTGGGTCAACTTGCCCTGGACCTTGGGCATGCCAACGGGGTGGGGGTGGGGGGCAAATGATGAGCAGTAAGATGCCAGTGAGGATGGAATCAGAATCAATTTGAAGGATTCAGGCATCCAAAGGCATCAGCCACTGATAACCTTAAACACCCACATAAGAGCTACACTTGCCTAGGACTGAACAGACTATGCCTCAGGGCCAGAGCACATGCTTCCCCAGGTCATGGGTGTGTTCTGCCCAACACTGGCTTATGTGGCTTCTTCTATCTTTAAACTCCTGGCCCATCTCCTCCTCTCTCCCCATCAACACTACCCCAAGCCTTCTGAGGGGCACATTCTCTCTTTAAATGTTAGTACCCACTGAGTCTGAGCAAAAGTGTTATAACACAGCATTTATCTAACTATGCAGACTTTGATTATTTTCAATCTTACCATTTTGTGTTAATCTTGTGATTTACTCTCAAAAGGAACCCCTAATTCCCAAGTTCATGGGCAGCTCACTGTCTTTCTTGAATAAAACAAATCCATAACATACACTATCATCAAGTTTCAGTGCAAGTTGAAGCAAGTATTTAATGACTCTAGCAAAGCAGTCAGAATGCAGAATCCCAAATTTGTATGATGCTCTCTGATCTCCTTCAGTTGTCTTATTCATGCCTAAGTAAACAGCAAGTATTTTTAGCAACTTGTCTTTATACAGTTTATCAAAAGGTTTTAAATAGTTTTCATTGAAATAGCTTTCTCTTCCTATTCATGTCTAATCAGTTTATACAATAACTAATTAAATTAAGTAATAAGCACAAGTGGCATAAACAGATTTGGAAAGTATGCAAGAAGTATGAGAAGTACCTAGAAAATTCCAGAGAAATATACTACCCACCAGCATCAGTAACGTTTCCCAGCAAGAGGAAAAGGAGAGATTGTATGTTTGGTGAGTCTGAAAGAAGATACTGGGCGCTCCAGGCCCTGTCCTCTTTCTTCCCCTTTGAGATGTGTCTACTAACAGAGAGTATCCTTTATGGGTTACTGCTCCTGAAGGGGGAAGTTATAGCTTCAAGGCACTGGCTGTGATTTGGTAGATGTCTCTGCCTAATTTGGGGAGGAAGTACTAGTAAGCAGGCCCTTTTGGCATCAGATCTAAATCCACATTCTCCAATCCATTTAAGTAATAATAAACAGGTCATTTTCATATTCTCCATCTGATTTCTGCACCTATGTTTCTTTTAACTCTAAATTTGGAAGGGAAAGAGAGATAGATGTTACTGCATGGAGGCAAGACAAAGTGTACCACATCCTGCAAGCCAAAAGTGTGATAAAAGAAATGAAAAACCCAAACTCAATAGTAATTTTGGAAGAAATGCAAAAATAAAAATCTGAAAACCCTCCAACCATGAAAAATAAAAATTTAAAGATAAATCAGGTGGTATATAGGAAAAAAAATCATAAAAATAGAAGATCAATCCAAATAAGAAAAAAAATCTAGAGAGAGAAAAGGAATGGGGATAAAAATCTTCAAAGAAGGAGATGTGGCTCGGTACATACATAATATATACACACATACACACATCACACACATCACAAATAAACACTCATCAAAGAAATAATTTAAGAATTTTTCCAAGAATTACAAGACAAGAGTTTCTGGAAAGAAGCAGCCTACCAAGAGTAATAAGGCAAAATACTGGTACTAATGCACATCCTAATGAAATGTTAAAACACTGGGAGTAAAGAGAAGATTCTAGAACTTTTCAGCAGGGGGGGGGGGGAGATAAGATTACTTCCAGAATCTGAATCTATTCAAGCTTCCTAATAATAACATCAGGATTTAGAAGACAACGGAGCATGTTGTCAAATGTTGGGAGAAAATTATTTCCAACCTAGAATTCTACAATCATGTTTAAAGGCAAGATGAAGAAATTTCCACTTGTGACAAGTCTGAAAATTCTCGTTCATTCTTTCTCAGAAAGTTCCTAGATGATGTGCTTCCCCCAAACAAGGGCTTGAAGCAAAAAACAGGAGCGCTAAGACCTAGCTCAAAAATAGAGGTGACTGGAGACCTAGGAAGACATTAAAGGAATAATGCAGAATGACAACTGTGAAGTATAGCTCAAACACGACTACACTGAAGCATCTCAGGAGCTTAAAACAGATAATTTTGTAAGGTTTAATTTTAAGTCCATAGGAAACTAAGAAAACAAACAACAAAAAAAAGGTTGTTTTTGTTTTTGTTTTTAATTTTTACCCTAAGCCTGAAAGCGGAGCAAGAAAGATAGTGTCATCCTAGTAACCTGCATGTCTTGACTGTGAACAGTATTTAGAAGAAAATAATAATATTGATACTGAATACTGAGCTAAACAAAATTTTGACAGGTCCATGTTAAAAGGAAAATGTGTATGTGGTTAACAGACAGTAGAAGCGACCTTGATCATCATCTTCCATGGGGATATCAAGAGAGAAGGTCTAAAACTGACAAAATCAAAAATAACCTGTTATTTAGAGATATAAAGACAAATGACTACAAGAAAGCTACATTATCTAAAAATGATTGCCTCTGGAAAGTAAGAAATGGGGAGTAGAAAGCAATGAAAGTTTTCTTAATCAGATTTGTATAATTTTCTGACTTTAAATTATGTGGCTATATAATTAATTTTGCTAAATTAAAATCTATTTTTTTTTTCAAAAAAGTTTTCTCTGGCTGTTTTCTACATTTAATAGCAATGGATATTGTTTGCAAAAATGAGATATATCTTCTTTTTTGTTGTTCACAAAGCAGTACCTTCTCTGAAGGTCTGGAATTTCTGCATTGCAGCCTACAGTGCTTCTCTTTTCCCATGTTATTCTGTGTAAGTTATTTTACACTTATAGTGCATTATTTAGAAATTCTGATCAACCACTTTATCATTTACCACTCATTTACCCGAGACTACTAAAAATGGATGATTCCTGAATTGAATAATTACTATTATCTCTACAGCTATTACCTAGGCCCAGTTTGATGACATATTAATAACTAAAATAATAAAACTCCAGTTTTTCATTTAAAAAAAAATCTTGTGTGTAGAATACTCTGAGTACTGCATTTTATAAGGTATATAAACGAAAAACTCCTGGCTTTAATTGCTTGAAAAAAATGACTTAATTCTAACTCTGTCTTTTTAAAGATAAATCTATCGGTTGGGGATATAGCTCATTATCTATCATGTAAGTGTGGAATATTGAGGGCAGTGCTCATATGCATAAGTGAGTCCGTTTTAAATAAAGACCATTATTTTAAAAATGTATGCTCAGTCATGTGTATGTTGGTGACATAAGCTAAAGACATGAGAGGAAAAATGGTTTTAAATTATTGACTTACATTTAGTAACTCCCTAAGATGAAAAAATAACTGAAGTCTTTTAGTGTTTATGGATTTAGTACAATCCATAGTAAAAAAAAATTAGTCATATGATTATTTGGGATAGTGCCATTGTATAGTGCCATTGAGAGTGCCATTTAAGAGATTAAAATATTCATTTGGATTTAAATATGAAGTCAAGCATAGCACAAAAACAAGTGCTAAAAATGTTCTCTGCAAAAGAAGGGGCAAAGGAACTCTCTAGAGAATACTCTAGTTCATAATCCTTAATAAGGAATTTTCAAAGGCAGAAATACTGTCAGTTACATCTGTACACTTTTAAGGTGTATAAACAAAACAATGACTGCCTTTCATTGCTTGAAAAAATTAGTCCATTCTATCTTTTTTAAAATAAATTTACCATTAAGCGTGGAATATTGAGGGTAGTAGTCAGGTGTACAAGTGAATCTATTTTAAATAAAAATCATTATTTCTAAAAAAAGAGCCTATGCACAAATCAGAACCAACAAACATCAGTTTGAAGAGGCCTAATTCTCACCAGAGTCCCTGTGCCTCAGGGTAGGAAGTTCCTGCACAGTGCCTTGCACAGGTAAACCCAAGCTGGTAAGTTAAGACACCAGATCCCCAAGCATCTGCTTCTCAACCCAGGGTTTTCTCCCATGGCAGGACCTTTCCTTCTCAGTAAAGGTGCTTATCATCACATATATGAAGTAACAACCATTATGATAAAACCACATTTATTGAACCCTTACTATGGGTCTGGCACTGTTTCCGGCACATTCCAGGAGTTAGTTCCTCCCATCATCCCAAAGACTGGGCACTCTCCCTAACCCAATTTTACCTAAGGAGTCCCAGGTACAGAGTTCAATAGCAGCCCAAGATTCACCAGCCAGTGAGTGGCTGAGCTACAGACTCCACTGAAACTGAACCCCCTATTTAACACATTAACTGTTTATGGTAAAGAATAACTGAATGTGTTTGTAGAAGATCCCCTGAGATCTTTGTTATCAAGCAACTTTCTCTCCTGAGAGTAAGGAATTTGGAAGGTAGGGAAAATGGTTTAGGAAAGAAACTATTTTATTTCATATTTCCGAATATATGTCAGGTCCTTGTTGGAAATATATTTTAAAGTAAGAATCATAAAAATCATAACTTTATCACCTGTAAGGTATAAACCTGAGCCCAGCAAACTTTCATCGCTAAATTCAAATGTAGAAGGAAAAAAAAGAAGCAGAGACTTGGTAATATCTATGAGGCTTTGAGATATATATAGTACATATATAAATTTTATATATAATGTGTAATATAGACAGATATATATATATACATATATATGTATATATAACACAAAAAGGAGGGAGGGAGCGCGCAGTAGCCACACAAGGCAGCCCAAATCCTCTAAAGCCTGAGGCCACCAGCCCCCCAGGCCCACCACGGGACTACTGCCCTCCCTGTGCTATATGGCCTCAGCAACTCATGTGAGGTTGAGAGGCCCCTGGCTGAGATCTACCCTCACTTGGGCAAACAGATCCACTCTGCCTTGTATCCCACGCCACGTGCGCTGAGGTCTCTGACTGCCCACTGGAACCAGTCCAGCAAAGGCAGCACACACGCGCTTGCAAACCACGGATCTCGCCGATAGAGAGACACACCCCCAACCCCAGCCAGCCCTAAGAAGTCTCCAACTTCTAGTTCCTGGCAGGTTCCGGGGGCTATAGCAGTCCGAGATCTGCAAGGAGGCTGCGGCAACCCCGGGACCGCAAGGGCGGAGAGAAACAGATGTGGGTTCCCAGGCCAAGCGTGGCAAGTCCGCAGCCGTTGAACACAAATGCTCTTTTTCATAATCAGCAGAGCCCGCGCCCCGCCTGCTTAGCTGGCAGGGATTCGGCGCAGACAGCCTGGAGTTCGAATGCTCAAAACATGCCAGGCAGCCTACTGTCAACACCTCCTGCCCCTTCGTTCTAAAGGGTGTGTTCATTCAAGTTCGAGGCCAAGATGGGAAGCGGGATGGCTACAGCTTATCCTCAATGTATTCTCTGCCTACTCTCACCTGCTTCTGAGGTTCCCAGCCTCAGGTTGTGCTGGCCCCTATGGCCAAAGCTCAGATGCCAGTTCGTACCAAGATGTAGACACACCCTGCGCATGGCTCAACCCTGCTCCCCTCGGTGGCACAGGGGTTGCGAAGAGTTTTGCTGGGGTTTCACCCCAGGCACTCCAGGCGCGTGCGCACTGAAGGAAATCGGAGGCGGGATTCCCTGAGTGCAGTTCACGCCAACCCCTCTACCACCGAAGAGGAATCTGCACTATGCTGGGATCTCACCACCAACCCCGCTCCTCGCAGTCTACCTGCAGTAAAATGGGCCGCAATAGGGGCTTCCGCTATTACCTTTCCTCCACCATACTCGCTGCAGCCATAGCCACCATTTCCAGTCTTGAGCACTTTATCCAGTTTGGGTATTATTCCAAACCCCCTAGAGACCCGCCGAGAAAATTTGGCGCTGAGTGGAGGCAGGTGGAAAGGAGATTCAATGGCCGCTTTTCGAGAGCGCTCCCGCAAAAAAAGTCTAGTTCTGGGCGCTCTAGAGACTGTGATGACGAAAGCCCCGGGGAAAATGAGTGTTGCCCGAATCCAAACACTACGAAGCATTAGGGACTAAAGGGGTCATGGGAGGAATGACAGAGCGACACAATGAGACTTTTAAAAGACGCCTGGGGTCTGGGAAAGCGCAGCTAGGAAAATCGAGAGGCCCGGGCGTGAGCCAAGTGGCAGCGCGCAGCTGCACAGCGTCCTAGGACACTGCCACTGAGCGGGAGCGCACAACAGCAATGGAGAGGGTAACAACTTCTTTCGGCCTTGGCATGCTTCAGACCCTGAAGCAGGGCACTGGTGGTGCGCCTCTAATCGCCAACCCTGCGCTGGCAAATAGGGAGCTGGGAAGAAAAAACCCGAGTGGTTTGACAGCACCTGTCAGACATGGACCCGCAGAAGACGGCTTTCTCCTTGCCCAGACCCTTCCACCTCCCCAGGACCCTCTAAGTACACCCCTCCACAGCGATGGGCGATCCTCAAAGATCGCTGCCAAACAGCTCACACCTGGCAAGTCCCCGCGCACACCCTCCCGGGATCCTTAGCGCCACAGGGAACAGTGAGGTCTGCAGAGAACAGGACCGGTGTGTAAGGAGAGTCGCGGAGAGAGGATGGGTTAGGACCAGGGGTCCGGGACGCGCTCCTGCTCACCTCGCTCACTGGCCTGGATGTAGCGCACGATGTCGTCCAGGTCCAAATCTTTGGTTTCGTCGAAATTGTAGGCAGACGTATGCAAACCCTCCTCCTGGAAAACCTCGTGAACACCCTCGAGGGTAAAGTAACAGTTCCGTTCCAGTTTGTCATCGCTGTAGACGAGCGCAGCGCGGCTCCAGTGGTGGTGGCGGAACAAGGCTAGCATCATCTCGCCCATTTTGGCGTAGGCAGGCGCCACGCGCGTGAGGTGCGAGTATTCAGTTTCCTTGTGTTGGAAGCCCGCGGCCAGTGCTCCGGCCGACAACATGGGCAGATCCCAGTGCGACGCAAGTCGGGCCACCGGTGCTGCAGCGTACTCGCAAACAGGCCCCAAGATGAGGTCGGGCTTGGCGCCTCGTGCAGCCGCGACGCGGTCCACTAGACTGAAGAGTGCGCGGTTACCGCAATCCGAGTCCTCGTAGGCCACCTGGAAGCTAGTGCCGGGCGGCAGAAGCCGTCTCCCGGTCCCGTTGCCCTCCACGCTGCGCAGGGCATACTCGATGGCCGGCCGCACCCGAGCCAGTGAGAACAAGTACGAGTCGTCCTGGGGCAACAGCACCAGCACCTCGATCTTCTGAGGAGGCAGCGCCTCTCTTTCCCGGCGCCCGCTGCCTGGGCCGGTACCCCCGCCGCCACCCGTGCCGCCAGCCAGCAACGCCCAGCCGAGCAGGACGCACGCGGAGAAAGTGAGCACCAGCAGGGACGGCATCGTGCCGCAAGAAAGCGGTAGCCTTCGCCGCCGACTCACCCTCTGCCCCCCACCCACCCTTCCTCTTTCTTCCCCACTCTTCTTTGAGGTCCCTGCGCCCCCTTGGGCGATCTAAGAAAACAGAATACCCCCTTCACTAACGCGCCAAAAGATAGAGAGGAACAGTCCTTCTCTTCAATGTCACTAGTTTTTTTAAAAAAAGAAAAAGTTCACCGAGTGTAAACCTGTGCGTCTGTAATATACATATATACTTATTATAAATATATATATATTCGCCCTCCCTTTATACATATGCTGTTTGCTTAGAGGTGGCTTCTTATTTGGGCGTTGCTAAGGTTGCTTTTGAAAGCGTATTTGTAAAAGAAAAAAAAAGTTAGACTTGTCCAAGTGCTTGTAATTGACGGTGCATCTCCTTCGCGTTTGATCTCATTGATTCGCGCCGGTTCCTGGATCCATAGCCCGCGTTTAAATAGCGTGGCAGCGGCGGAGCGTGTTACCACACATGGCGAGCCAAGGACGGACTTGTATTTCCAGGGGGTGGGGTGGGTGGGGGTGGGGAAAGGTGGGGGCTGGGCTGGGGGAGCCTGTCATTAACATTCTTACATCAGGGCTCCTCCCTGCACCCCTTCCTTGCCCGCCGCTCCCCTCTTCCCTAACCCTCACTCCTGGCCGGCCTCAGGCCGGTTCCTTAGACCTTCATCCGCCCACGTCTGCACCGGCGGCAGCCCCTACAGATCCGCGCGCCTCTCGGATCCCCGCCTTTCCCTGGCCACGCTCTCTCCAGCTCTCCAGGCTTTAAGAGGAAATGTGTTTGAAAGTAAAGAAATGCGCGCGCACACACACACACAAACACTCACTGGGGGAAAAAAAACGACAGGATTGGAAGGAGGGAGTGGTTCTCGAAATTGATAGTTTTTGTGCAAAAGTCTTAGGTCCCCTTTGCTCTCACCTCTTTAATGATCCGTGCACATTCCTTCCTGGTGAGCCTATCCCGGTCGGGCACCTGACCTTCCTGGTCGCCTGGAGAAAGGTCAGGAAACTACGAGCAAGGTCCCAATGCAGAAGGCTCATTTGAGGGACCGACGTGCCCAGCCGACCGGGGCATTACCCTCACCTTTCCTTCCCCGACTCCGCCAGCCCCCTCCCTCTGAGCCGCGCAGGTTCACTCTGGGAGTCACAGCGGTGTCGGGGTCGGTCACTGTGTTTCCGCTTGCAGACCCTCCGCCAACGCACTGAGAGCAAGAAAGCGAAACCTGTTGCTCCCAAAGCGAGCAAATGACTCGGCTCCTGGAGATGGCACTACGCTTGCGTCGCCGAGACGTTCTCCAGGCTTTGTTGGTTAAACCAGGTAACTAAATAAAGGGACTGTCTCTTCGCTCTGCTTCCTGGAAGATCCCCTGAGTGGGGACGAACGCACTCTGCCAGACCGAGCTCCGGGAGATCCATTCGCTTCTTCTCCCGAGTGCGCTAGGCACTAGGCTGGAGGCTAGCGATGCCAAGGAAGGTCCTGCTTCCTAGACCCAGTCTATTCACTGGTCACAGCCACAACGGCAGTAGAGACGCGGTGGAAACAGAGGAGCACCGCCAGGAGTTCGCCGCGCAGCTAGGCAGATCAAAAAGGAACTGGACCCTCTGTACGCCTTAACACACCGAAGTCATTTGCACTGTGAACGTGCTGCATTGCACGAGAGAACTCTTAAGTCCCGCAAATTAAAATAAATTGAAAAATGTTATAAAATGTTCTTTCATTTGACTGGGCGCCCCTGTCCATAAATTTCTATTAGTCTTAAACGTACGCCCTCTATCGGCAGAAACTTACATCTTAACCCCGGTGCCACCGCCCAGGCGCTTTTTTTTTTTTTTTTTTTTTTTAAACGTTGAAGCCCTAAAGCGCCCTCGCTCTGGTTTGTGACCGTGAAAAGGCAAATTGAGGTTTCCGGAGATGTGGCAACTTTTGGCATCAGCTCTCTTCGCTCTTAACGACACTCCTTATCGCTCTTTCTGGCATCATAAATGTAATTATGGGTAACGTCTCAGCCTCTTGGTCATTTAGATTTCAGATTATGCGCCGTTTTTGCCTAAATCCTAAAGTAGGAGCTTCTAACTCCTACGAGAACTAATTTAGTTAGAGCTGCCAACCAGTAGCAAAAGCAGCATCTATATAAAATGTAATTCCAACAAACAGGTAATAACACACACACACACACACACACTGGAAATTTATTTTTTTTAATTTTTATTGGGTTGTCAAACTTACAATTTCTGACTATCATATCCACACTTTGATTCGGAAATTTAGATTTAGCGCTTCACAGCAATTAAATCCTTCCAGAGCTCTAGTAGGGCGGACGTTTGTTTATAGGATCATAGTTACTTCAAAAAAAAAAAAAAAAAGACAACAGGACAACAGCTAAATCCAGAATTCCAAGGGTCTTAATGGATTTCAACTGGTTGCCAGGAGACGTGAAGGACCGAGGTTTCTGATTACTCCCCGGTATGCCCAGTGTCTGGGGAACACCCGCCAAGGGCGATATGATTCTGCAATGTGTGATGTGGGCTTACTCGGAGAGTCTGGGGTTTCAGTGGCAACCGGCATGAATGCCTCTCCTATCCCGGCGCTGCCCAGCTTCGCCCGAAGGTCAGCTGCGGGGCAGTGCGATTACGTTAGGGTGAGCACCTTAGCCTCAACTTCCAGCTTGTCACTGAACAGTTCTGTCACTGAACACCAAGAAAGCTGGTGTTCCTACCCTTGCACATACTCCAAACACCCCTTGAAAATTCCAGTGAGCAGAAGTTAGGATTCCAAAGAAAGTTCTTCAAATGCAAACAGGCAGAAGATTATAGAAAGACTCACCAAGTATTACAAGTATATGAATTTTAATGGTATGGGCTTGTTTCTTTCCGTCAAATCAGATTATTTTTTTAGTAGCCAGCTGAGAGTTTGTGTAAATATAGTGGAGTTCTGCAAGAAGTCACTCAGCTTGACATCTCCACTTCTCTAGTTGAAGAATTGAGGCCCAAAGAGTATAAATCATACAAATAAATACCTCTTCAACCCCTGAGAACATCTTAAGAGGGTTAGAGACAAAGCCAACACCCACTTTAAGTAACAACATTATTTGTATCGATTTTTTTAATCTTATATATTGCTGTTTCCAAGCTATATGGCCCACTAAAACTAAAAATAACATCATTTTATAACAGAATTTTTGTAATACTATCATAAAACTAAAACAAGAAAAAAGGAAAGGGGTGAAAATAAAAATAACTCATCCTTGGACTCAATTTTTAAATATGATTCCTTTTCATTCTGTGAAACACTGAAATGGGAGAAAAGAAGCATAATTTCATATTAAAAAAAAAAACCACTAAGCTTTTTAATGGGTGCATTTTTTCTGGCTTCAAATGTCACATGAAAACAAATGAAAGTTATGAAGAAATGCTACAAAATAAAATTAACCAGTTGAAAGCCTGAAGACAATGTTAGTCCTAAATGTGATGTTATAGAAATTAATAGATTTTTTATAGGTTTAGATATGTTTTCATCAATATCCAAAAAACATGATTTTTAAACTTTAAACTACTAAAATAAGGAGGCAACGTTTCCATAGAGTATTCAACTGCTTAGTTTCCAGCTCTGTGAACTGAAATTTGTGTCCATATATCATTCTACTTCTATCTGGAAAGACAGCACCACATAGGGCAACTAGCATGAATCTATGTAATGTAGTAGAAAAGCTACTGGAATGAAGTTTTCTCTAACCAT
Organism: Marmota monax; assembly: GCF_021218885.2. Lineage (NCBI taxonomy): Eukaryota > Metazoa > Chordata > Mammalia > Rodentia > Sciuridae > Marmota > Marmota monax. The sequence continues at coordinate 5,337,006 of NW_026694610.1, forward strand.
TCGTAACAATCTCTACCACCCTGCTCCCTCAGAATCCTGGCTGCAACCTTTAAAGTGGACTGTTCATATTTTCAAGGGGCCTCTTCCTTGTCCAGTCAGCTCTGAAGTCACACTAAAGAACACTCTGAAAGCCTATAGCCTACAAGAAAATACCTCTGGGGACAGAATTGTTGAAAACACACTTCCCCCTAGAGGCAGAAAAGATGAAAAAACATGACACATAATTTAAGAACATTTCTGTAATTTAAAGATTTATGTGATTTGAAAAGACACCAGAGTAATTTAATGAGTGTCAAGATCTTCATTTCCAAAATAGAATTGATATTTCAGAGGGAACTAACTGCCCAAGAAGTGGGAGAAAACTTAACAGACATCAAAAAACTAAATTAAAACTTTGACTCTGGGTTTTAGCTTTCTTTGCAGAGACTCTATTAATGGACTCCTTTTCTTATATTATGCAAATCTATATACTTTTTTGCCAGCACTACAAGTAATAGCAATTGTGTCTTTTTCTATTTAAATTTATGATTCAGTTTCATCTGAAACTGCAGTTAAATGTGGCCTTGAGAAGGCTTCTATTGAAAATCCACTGTGTGTATTATTATCCTTTTAGTCCATCAATTACAATATTCTTTTCCATTTACTTGAAGATATTCTGAGACAAAGTGGCACTGGGAAGATCTCTGAAAAATGTATTGCTTTTCTGTGATTTGACCTCAGTACTGAGATAAGAATGCAAGCTACCCAGTCTCATTGACATATGGAAAAGTTATTTCATGTAGATTATTATATTACAAAACAAGACATTACATTACCTCCAAAGTATCTGTACTTCAACTTCATGGGTATAATATTGACTGCGTTTAATTGGTTTCTTTAGTTACACACTGTGTTCTTCCAAAAAGCATTTTAGAAGGCCACCTAAATATATAAAATGGAACTTCAGAAAACTTTCACTTAGGATAACATGCACAGTCAGTGGGTCCTACTCTCTTGGGATTTATTTTCCTCCTTAAGCCTTTAGTAGTGGACCCAAGCCTCAGAAATGTTCTGCTCTTCCATCTGAGTTTCCATAACATTCCTGGTTCATGATCACACTGAATTATATTTCCATTTAATGAGGAAGTCTCTCTGGGTTGAAATAAGTCTCCAGGGTTTTGCAGCACAGAAAAAGCACGCACTCAGAAGCTTCACAAATAAGTCCGCAGGTTATCTTCTGACCTGTTTGACTTTCAGTTTCCTCTATTCTCACACTTTTAAAATGAAGATATTGTCCTTGGGTTATAGAAGTAGGTTGAGAAAAAAAAAATGAAAGCTGAACACTTGGTATACTGCAGAAAATTAATAAATGGCAGCTCTTGTTATAACATTCCCTTCAATGCCTAGTTAAAAAAAAAAATATATATATATATACACACACACACACACTACACCAAGAAAGTGTTCAATAAATGTTTATGGGATGAATGAATAAATTCAAGGGCCAAGAGCAGTGGCCCATGCCTGAAATCCCAGAGGCTCGAGAGGCTGAGGCAGGAGGATCACAAGTTCAAAGCCAGCCACAGCAACTTAGCAAGGTCCTAAGCAACCTAGAGAGACCATGTCTCTAAATAAAATATAAAAAGGGCTTGGGGATGTGGCTCAGTAGTTAAGCAACCCTGGGTTCAATCCCAGGTCCAAAAAATAAATAATAAAATAAGTAAATGAATTCAAAACTCTAAAAAAATATGATTTATGTGTGACTCAATTGCAACAGACCTTATTTTATAATGTTTGTTTGTTAACAGTGGCCTCCCTGGGGGAACCCTTTTGGCAATCACTTTGGTATTGGCCCTGGATTCCCAGCCTCAGCAATTTCCTGGTAAGCTTGTGACAAGAGCCTGTTCAATATTTTTTCTCCCCCATAACGGGGCAAAGAGAGCAGGAGCTAATATTTGTCACCCTGCACCTACCCATAACAACCCCAAGGCTCCTCTAGAATTCAGACTGAGAGAACTAAAGAGAATAAGGAGAGACAAGGGTCAATCAGAAGATAATAAAAATGAGGGGGAACAGGAGAGGTGGTGCCAGGCACAGGATTTTGAGGATTGGAAGGGAGGAGGAAGCAGGAAACACAAAGAGGATTGTATTGGGAAGAATGTATTTAATTTATAGATTACAGATGTTAGCATTAATGAGGGAGCAACAGAATGTACCATAATGTACTAACTACCCAGGCTTTAAAAATGTTTGGCCCAGAGCTTAATGCTCTTGTTCAATTCAAACTTTTTAAACCTCTACAATGTGTCCAGGACTACGGTGTTCTGTAGCTTTATCCTATTGTATCAGATTTTGTTTGGAGAAATGAGTTGACCCAAGTTATATTTAAATCTACATGATAGCTAGACATGTTATAATGTCACACTAAATTCAAGAGCAACATTATCAGGACAAGAATATGGCAAATTTCAGAAACATCTCATAAAATGATTTATCTGATCTTATACCATAATCTTGAACATTTTAAACTCTGAATTAAATCAGCATTCAATCATTAAAATATAGATTCCATAAAGTCTGGAATTTTTTTCCTTCAGTCCTGTATTCCCTCCTTCAAGAATGATATGTGGATGCTTAGATTTTTATTTTACAATGATACATCCACAGAAAGCAAAGATTACTATGAAATACAATTGAAAAGAGAAATCATGAAGCAATAAAAGGAAAAAGGATAATTCAAAGAGAAATTAGCTCATATATATAAATTCATGTATATGAAGTTCTAAAATCAAAATTCTCAGAACTTTTAGATATGATCATGTTGGATTTTTGATTGTCTAAACGATGTAAGAGGCCCAAGATCCTAAATACTAATTTTTATGATTTTTTTCTTCTGTTGTCATTTTTTGTTTTATTTTGTTTTATGGTACCAGGGATTGAACTCAGAGGTGCTAAACCACTGAACTACATCCCCAGCCTTTAGCCACTAAGCCACATTCCTAACCCCTTTTTTTATTTTGCAACAGGGTCTCACAAAAGTTGCTTAGGACCTTGCTAAATTGCTAAGGCTGACTTTGAACTTGCGATCCTCCTGCTTCAGCCTCCCAAGTTGCTGGGAATACAGACATGCACCATGGCACCTTGCCTAAATACTAATTTTAACTGGTCTTAGCACATTGATTTTTTACCAGCACCTCATCATTCACATTTAATTCTTGATTATTTTCTTGCTAATGAGAAAAATGCACTACACAGATTCTTAAAAACATCAGGGCATTATCTTTTATCATCCCCCAAACAGGAATTAAAGGTGATAAGGAAAATTTCTGCTACCATCATGTGCAATGTTGTGAGATACAGGTTTTTATTTCTTTCCAGCAAGTACATTCCACTTGGCACTATATCTTGGATAGCTGATGCATGAGACCAAAATAGAATAGAATGCCATGAGGAAAACATCAGGAAAATTCTTGACATTTGCCCTCTCATATTTTTGGTGATCATGTTGTGACATCAAATTTCACCCTCACATTAAGGGAGAAAATTGTCTCATCAAGTTGACATTGTTCCTGTTCGATTGTTGGTAATTCCTTAACAGTACATGTTCTTCTTTGCTGTTTATCTGACCTAAAAAATATTCTCCTTTCAGCCTTTTTGTTCTTTTTCCCTTTGCCATCTGCCTGGAGAAATAATGAGGACTATGTTAACCTGAACCCTGCTTCCTGGCAGATTCCTGATTGCCTTTAGGTCTGACCTGGAAACAACCTTCTATGTGGATGATTTCTCATAGTCAAGTGTATATTGATGTACAAATTATCTTAAATTGCAAATCATTCAGTGGTCTAGTGAATGAATCTTTTGGGTTCTTTTTGAACCTTAGGTACCAATTTTTAAGTTAGCTGTATCCTTAATCCTAAGCACATTCATCATCATTCCCCAGGTCCTGGCCTTATTTGATTTTTCCCTTCATTTCTCTCTTCACATTCCTTTTATTTAGGATCCTTTCTAATATGATTAACATAGGCCACAGATAAATTCACATTCTTGAAAAAGAGTGTTCTTTGTGCATGCATGTATTATTCCAATTGAGAAACTGTACTATATTCTTTTTCATTTTCTCAGAGAGTAACGTGGATAGGTCTGCACACATACTAAGTGTAAAATTTATCTCATGACTTTGGCATGTTGCCTAATATTCTACTATACTTTATTTATACATTTTCCAAGATTTTGACCCTTATGTTAATCCTTGCTACCAGAAACTGGCCTCACGAAGATCTTCATCTGTGTTCCCTTATGGACTTACATGACCACTTCCCTGGGTTCATGTTTCTGGCTCAGTGGAATATGCATTTTTATTTTATTTAGTATGCTCAAATTACTCCACAGAATGGTAGCATCAGTTTGCTCTCCCACCAGCTCTATAGAAGGGTTCCCTCAGTACAAACTGAGTATGTTTCTAATGCCTGTCGAGAGTGTCTCCATTACCAAAAAGAAGGACTGAATTGCTTTCCTGAGATCCTCCCTAGCTTCAGACTCTTTTTTTTTTCTAGATAAAAACAGAGTTTGAACACAAAGCCTGAACTTGACCTCTAATCGATCTTAACCAGGTCATTTACTTCTTTCTGTTCAAACACTGTAGACAAAAGAATTTCATGTGATTACTTAATAATTGATTGCCCTAAGTAAAATCCCAGTGTTGTTGCCAAAACAGGGAGAAATGGATGATGAATGACCAAAGACAGGGAGATAACTGGAAAATATAGTCGTCCCTTGGTATCCATGGAGAATTGGTTCCAGGATTCCTTATGGATATCAAAATCCATGGATGTTCATGTCCTCTATATAAAGTGGTGGGTTTACAGAGTGGTGACAGCAATCCAGGAAAGCAAGTCCCAATGCATAAGTACTTCTCAGGCCTCTAGCATGACACTTGCTGATGTCCCATTGGCCACACCATGTCACATGGCAAAACCCAGAGTACTGTAGGAAGGCACTACAAAGGAAGTGAGCACCAGGAGCATGCTTCATTGGAGACCATGAAGTAACAATTGACAATGCTAGAGGACCATCCCATAGCTTCTTACACTGAAATTGAGTTTCACTAAAAATCATCTAAGAAGAGGTACTACCACTAACTAGGCCAAGAACTGCAATCAAGTATGACAAACCCACAAAACATCTGTCTTCTCTAGCTTATGCCAGCCCATAGTATAACAAGGGAGCACCAAGGTCATGGGCATTTAAGATGACACCTCACATGAAGACTAGAGAGATGCTCAGAGCACAGACAATATACAGCAATGGGCTTTGAGCTTGAGCCAGGTTCTTGGAGCTGAGGATGTCTACTGAACAGGGCCCCTGAGCCATGTGAGTGATCTGTGGCAAAGATGGCTAGTTGTCCATCCAATATCCCTTTTTCTTTATTAACAGAACCCTATTTTATTCAAGGCAACAATCTTCCCTGCTTACATTATACTAACTAGCCCCCTCTTGAAACTAAAAGTATGGCTAATGTATGGCTAATGAAATGGAAAAGGAAGATGTTGGGAAAGTTCTAAGAAGCCTTTTTTTTTTTTTTTTTTTTTTACCCCAAGGGTACTTAACCACTGAGCAGCATCCTCAGCCCTTTTTATTTTTTATTTTGAGACAGGGTCTCTCTAAGTCTCTTAGAGCCTCGAAATGTTGCTAAGGATGTTTTGAACTTGTGGTCCTCCTGCTTCAACCTCCTGAGCTCCTGAGTTGCTGGGATTATAGGCATGATGAGTGAACCATCACACTCAGTCCAAGAAGGCTCTTTAAAGGAGGGAATACACTCTGACCTTTGGCCCTTTCTCTTCTTCCTGCCTGGAATGTGTACAAGATGGCTGGAACTCCAGCATTCCTATTAAATCCTAAACTGACCCTGAGGATGGAACCCTCACATTAAGGGTAGTGGAATAGAAAAATCAGGGTCTGAATGCCTGATGCTAGACCTGCAAGCTTCTTTTACAAGAGTGAATAAACTCATATACTTTATGGTATTTTTTGAAAGTTGGACCAATGCATCTGAACCTAATCCTAATGTATCAAGATAGGCTGTTATTGTGTTATGTAAAGTGAGCTGTTTGTGGCTTCTTGAAATTTGGTGTTTATTTTTTCTTTTGTCCTCTCCTGTTATTAGAAAAGTCTTTTAAAGTTCTGTCTTTGTTTCATTTTGCACAGGGAAAACAAGGAGAGAGGATTTTGCCTATACACAGATTGAGTATGGCTCACCCAGGGGTCAGTGTGGTAGTGGTGCTGGTGGTGGTAGTAACAAAGGAGAAGACACTCAAGGGAACATAATTAGGACCACAAAAGAGTCTCCTCTTTCCACCTGAACACATTGTCAGTCAAACATTGGACATTCTGATTCGCTAAGAAAAGTACATTCTCTTTATGGAGAGGCATCAGATAAACCTTGAGCCATTCTTTAAAAGAAAGAAAACACTCAGACACAGAAATGAAATGACAAAAAATATATATATTTCATATAGGGTTTGGTATAAACAGAAACTTTCCATCAGAGTGTAGTATGCTGGGCGGACCCTGAGAAATGAGACTCATTGGAAGCCAGGTTGATGGTGGAGAGTCATGGGAAGTTTATTTGGAGAGGTGGGATAACAGGAGAATAAATAAAGCATTTAATTATATTTTAGGGTTTGAATGTTTCTCCTGAAATCTTGAGGACAACCTGAGGAGTTCTGAGCAAGGATATAATATAATAAAACTAGTGTGTCACAGAAATTAGAAACAAGTATGCTACTTTAACTTAGCAAGATTAAGTTTTCAACTTCCACCTGAGCTAAATTCAAATGAGAATATGTTTCCTTTTGCCTGATTTTGTGCCCATTGCTCTCTGAGGAAGGTTGAATGACAATCTGTTTGAATATTAAAAAATGTAGATTTTTGCTGACATCAACCATTAGACAAACTGAAGATAAACACTGGCAAAGCCCCCACAGATAGGAAATCTGATAGCTTATAATGTTCACCTGAGGACACCAGCAGATGATCATTCACCTAACTCTAAACTGTGAAGAACTGAACAAGTTAGAAGTTCCCTGGGAGCCAGGTATGGTGGCACATGCTTGCAATCCCAGCGACTCCGGAGGTTGGGCAGGAAGATTGCCAAGTTTGAAGCCAGCCTCACCAACTTAGTGATGCCATAAGAAACTTATCAAGACTCTGTCTCAAAATAAAACATAAAAATTTATTTAAAAAGCACTGGGGATGTTGCTCAGTGGTTTGATGAGGGGTGTGTGTATGTGTGGAAAAGACGTTTCTTGTGTAGAAAGGATGTAGCTAAGAAGTGAGGGTGTTTTTAACCATATGATTACAACATATTAAAAACAAATATAGATTATAGTCCTGCAAGTCAAATCATCCCATTGCCACCTCCTATGGAGTCGTTAGGCTTAGGGTCAATTAATAGCAAACTATCAAGAAACAACAAAAAGAAACAAGACAAAATGTTCTTCTGGAATAAGGACAGTAACATGAACTCAACATTGATTTTCCTCCCTGTCAGTCCTTACAGCATCCTGACATGCTTGCTTTGTTATAGAGTCAGGCTAAATTTATCCGGTTTCCATGAAAGAATTTGCAAATTGATCTCCTAATTCTTTTCCAAGGACCCCATCCCCATCCCAGTGTGAAAATCAAGCCTAAAGGTCCACAGTTTCCAAAGTTAACTTTCTCCTCAATCCCATCCTAAATGGAAAATAATATTTATGGAATTTCCCACATTCCACCCAAGCAGATGTCAGAGTTTTCCAATCAGTAGCCCATGTTGTTGCACTATCCTGAATTAGTCCTCTTGGGGTATAACCATAACTTGCAAATTGGAAATCATAAAACCTAACATCTTCGTTTCTACTTTTCCTTCCTTCAGATTAACTTTCCTCCATATCTGTCAGGTATAACTGAAAGAAATGGAAACACTACAGGTATTTCAAACAGAAAGGGCTTTAACACAGAGATTTAGATGCTTTAAAATCTATTGGAGGGCTGGGGTTGTGGCTCATTGATAGAGTGCTTGCCTAACATGCACTGGATCCCTGGCACCACATAAAAATAAACAAATAAAATAAAGGCATTGTGTCCATCTACAAGTAAAAAATAATAATAAAAATAAATAAATAAAATAAAATAAAAACTACTGGAATTTGCTTTGTATTCATGTATTAAACTTCCTCTACATCCCTCCCAAACTTTTTTAAACAAAACTTTTTTAAAGTTCACTCTAACAGGTTATTTCGGTATAAAATTCCTGCCTATTACTTCCACCAGTAATTTGTTGTTCAGTACCCACACATGGAGCCCCTGTTTTGCATCAGGCACTGTGCCAGCAGTTGGAATATGTTTCTGCTCTAGAAAATTATAATAGGTGGAGTAGAAAGCCAAAATTCTAGAGCTGGTATTGTACCAACCCTGGAGAATATTTTAGTTTCTCAGTCTTCACTAAATTCACCTAATTGTAATTATAGTGAACATGATTTTAAGAAAACAAACATAAGTTATAGGATGATTACACTATTTTAAACAAACTATCCTCCAACTAAGAAAAGAGTCATCGGAGTCTAGAGGAGCAGAATTGGAGATCTCAGCTCGTTTTTTTCCAGAGGCCACCTTAGTGCAATGTCAAGGCTATAAAATGGTGGCCACAACTTCTGTCTCCACTGCCTTTTGCTCCAAAGATGGTGTTTCAGTCAACTCTTTTGCTGCTGTGACCACAAGACCTGACAAGAACAATTTTAGAGGAGGAAAATTTTATTTTGGAGCTAATGGTTTCAGAGCTCTCAGTCCACAGATGGCCAGCCCCACTGCTGTGGGTCCAAGATGGGACAGAGCATCATGGCAGAAGAGTGCAGTGGAGGAAAGCAGTTCAGGACAATGCCACCAGAGAGCAGAGAGAGACTGAGCTCAGCTCACAAGATATATATCCAAAGGGCACTCCCCCCATCACCTACCTGCCTTCAGTTACCACCCAGGTAATCCCTATCAGGGGATTAGGGTACTAATAGGTTAAAGTTCTCATAACTCAATGATTTCACCTCCAAACTTTCTTGCATTGTCTCATACATGAGCTTTTGGGGGACACTTTATATCTAAACCATAATAGTTGGTGACTGAACTGTATAAAACATATCTGGCACAGGGACAATGGTCTTCCTCACTTCTGCTTGCCAGTCTCTCAAGAGATGCAGCCAGTATTAGAGCAGCAAGGGAGTTTGGGTAGTTTCCCAGGCTCTGTGATGTATGCAGGACACAGGAGGGGGTGAAACACGTAAAAAATATCCACATTTTATATCTAGACTACCCTCCAAGTCAGAATGTTTCATGATTTAACAAAAAAAAATTTAGATGCTGTGGACCTTTGACCTATAGAAAGACGGAATGTCATCGATATCACAATGAGCCTCCTCCCTGACCTTCACTTTATTCAACACAATTTCAATCGCCTTTCCTAACCCTTTTCCTATTTCTGACCTCACCCCATTTCTGACCCTCACCTCATCCTTGACCACAACTTCATTCCACTCCTAATCGCCAGCCTGTTCCCTGGGCGTCACCTAACAACTGTCTCTCACCCCTTCCCTGATTTCAATTCACCCCCCACCATCCCACTATCCTTGATCTTCACCCCTTTCTCCCTGGGTAGACATCTATCCCTTTTTTAAAATGTGAAGCACCCTATTTTAGAAAGGTCACTTGATAAGCACTTGACCAAGCATACCTTCCACTTACATCCTCCTGCCATTCTATTTTTAAAGAGATATCCAATGCTAGTAGAAGCAGCTACCCCATCCCTACATTGCTGAATGTCTCAAATGTTTTTATATTCTGTGTTGAATATAAACAGTAGCAAAATAGTAGCAAGCTCAAACACTTGTCTTCTTCACTCAAGACACACTGAAACCTAGGGACTCCATGCTTCTGGCTACAGGCAGAGAGAGGCAAAAAGCAAACACAGCTTAGTCCTGTTGTTTCCTGATGGGCAACTTGGGTTGAATGAAATGCTTTTTTAGGTCTCTTATATGAAAGCGGAGGAACAGAGGAGCAGAAAGTGGCACTCTGAGAATAGGAAGGGGGACATGTGAGGGGACTTGATGCTCTGCAAGCCCTCCACCCCACCAAGTTTCCCTGATCCAGGCCCTTCTCCCCATATTTGGAGTCTAATCCTAAATTTCCCAAAAGGCTCAATGAAAAAGCCAAGTTTTGAAGAAGATGACTTAAATATAAAAGAATTATAGTACTTTTGCAATTCACATTAGCAGAAATCTAGGGGATGTATGAATATATATTCTGAGAATTTTTAATCATGTAAAAAAAATCTAGATTCCATTTTTAAGTTGGATTGAACTTTTTAAAATTTCTTAGGTACCAGGGATTGAACTCAGGGGCACTCTACCACTGAGCTACATCCCCAACCCTATTTTGTATTTTATTTAGAGACAGGGTCTCACTGAGTTGCTCAGTACCTCACTTTTGCTGAGGCTGGCTTTGAACTCACGATCCTCCTGCCTCAGCCTCCTGAGCTGCTGGGATTCCATGCATGTGCCACTGTGTACCTAGAAATAGGATTGAATTTAATGTTATGGGTATATTGATGGCCAAATTTTAAACTGATATCATAATTATACATATTGTGGGGCATGATGTGATAATTTCATACACATATACAACATATAATGACTAAATCTGGATAATTAACATTTTTCTGTGCTGGGAAGCTTCAAATTCCTCCTTTTTTAAGGTATAAAATATTTTTATATCTTAAGGTATAAAATAAGTCATTGTACACTCTAGTCAACCTATTATGCTACAGAATTAGAACGAGAACCTATTCCTTCTACCTCTATCCCACCTCTCTCTATCCACCCACTTCTGCTAATCACTACTGTAATCTCCACTTTCAGGATATCAACATTTTTAAAGCTCTGCATATGAGTGAGAACACACAGTATTTGTCTTTCTGTTCCTAGATTATTTCACTTAACATAATGTCTTCCAATTCTATCCATATTGCCACAAATGACAGGATTTCATCCTTTTTATGGCTGAATAGTATTTCACTGGGTATACATACCACTTTTATTGCAATGGTCAGTTTTATGTGTCAACTTGTCTGGGCATATTTTCCCAGTTATTCAATCATCTAAGTGCTGTTATGAAGGTATTTTCTAATGTGATTAAAATCTGTAATCAAATCTCCCTTATTTAAAATACTTAAAGCTGGGTTCCAAGATCCCAATGCCAACTTGCCCAGGGGTCCTTGAAATGTTCGGGTATTCCCCTTCCCCCCAGTGACTAGTTATCTGAGTAAATAGCCATAGGTCTCTCTGGGGAATTGTAGCCTTGAATACTTGCCATGGTACTCCAGGTCCTTCCTCCTGGACCCATGGTTTCTCCTTATTTTTTGGATCTGTGTCTTGAATCAAGTCTGGAAACTTACCTAGAGATCATGGCTTTTTATTGGGCTGGCTGTCTTCTGCTTTTTATCATCAATCCTTTATTTCTCTGAATCGCATAAATTAAACAAAGCTCTTATTGCCTGCCCATCTATCTTGTTCTTAAGTAATACATCTTCTATTAACCAATTTTTAGCCTTCTTAACAGGTCAGACCCATGTCACCCTGCCCATGGCACTCTGGTTTTATAATTCCATTGTTTATGATGGTTAAGTACCACCCTTTATTATTTTGCAATCCTGACATCTCTGTGTTATCAGCAAGCCCAGCTATTACCATCTCCTATCATCAGGCCTAGTCTACAGGGACAGCCACCAAAGAGAAACTCAGTGAATCGGTGCCCTTTCACCAGCATATTCTTTAACACATTGACAAATGGACTGTCTTCAGGGTCCTTCGTTGGAACATGGTCAGCTGGTAGGTTTTCTGACCTTGGGTTGTGTGTGCACTCCAGCTCACCCACTGCTTTGAGCCTTGTAATCCATTTTCCCACTGTCTGCCATATCAGGTCTTGAATTTCAACTTTACTTAGTGTAAACCTTCACCTTCTTCAAATTTCCAAGTCATAGTTTCCCAGAGTCATTGCCAAAGACGTTAAGTCATATGTCGTGGAAAAACTGGAGCCCATGATCCGGTCCCACACCAATTCTCCCAGCTGCTGCTAGTCCACATCGGTGAGGTCTTGCAGGCCCATCCTTCCCTAGCAGACCCAGCATCAGATGAGTTATATTGGGATTGGACCCTAATTATTGATCCTATAGCTAGAAAATGGGCTGGTGTAGATCCTGAGGGGTTTCAATTGTCCTGCATGACAGAAGCTTCTGAATATCTTCAAGCAAGAGGGCAGCACAGCCCTTCAAGGGGAAGCATTGTGCCCTTTCTGCAGGCTTAGAAAGTTCAGAGAGATCTGGGGATTCGAGATTTTCCAATGCATGGGCCGGATGTGGTCATCCCAATCAGGGCCCCGACCTTAGTATCACAGGCTTTCTAATGTGGAGAATCAGACCTCCTCTGAAGCTAGTTCTATTATTAATATTATTATTATCATCATCATCATCATCTGCTAGGCCTGATGCTCAGGTTTTTCTGCCTTCAAGCTTCAGAAATCTTTTCATATGCTGCCAGAGTGGCCCTCTCTCTCACACTTAGCCTTTAATTACTGATTAATACCTTTTGACTTTTCATTGTCTTATTCCATTGCCTTAATTACCCCCAGTAATAGCCATTTAATTTCACAATTCTTCTAATTACTACCTTCACCAACTTCACACATACCTGCTGTATTTCCCTACCTCTGTGTTCCTTTCCATACACCAGCAGTGAAAGCTGTATGGAGTGTGTGACAGGGACCTGCCACCAGGGATGCTGTTCTTTTTTTTTTTTAATTGTTATTCTTTTTTTAATATTTACTTTTTAATTATACATGACAATAGAATGTATTTTGGCAGAATATACGTACATAGAATATAACTTATTCTACTTAGGTTACCACTCTTGTAATAACACATTCATAATGTGGAGTTACCCTGGTCACGTATACAAATACAAGGTTACGAAAGTTATGACCAGTTAATTTTACTATCTTTCCTATTCCCCTCCCCCAGCCCTTCCCTTTGTTTCCTCTTGTCTAGTTCAAGGGATTTCTAGTGTTCTCCCCACCAACCTCCCTTGTTTTGGGTTAGCATCCACAAATCAGAAAGAACATTTGGCCTTTGGTTTTTTGGGATTGGTTTATTTCACTTAGCATGATCTCCTCCAGTTCTATTCCTTTACCAGAAAATGTCATAATTTCATTCTTCGTTATTCTTTATAATTTCATTCTTCTGAGTAATATTCCATTGTGTATATGAACCATATTTTCTTTATCCATTCATCTGTTGAAGGGCACCTCGGCTGCTTCCATAACTTAGCTATTGTGAATTGAGCTGCTATAAACATTGATGTGGCTGTGTCACCATAGTATGCTATTTTTAAGTCCTTTGAATACAGACCAAGGAGTAGGATAACTGGGTCAAATGGTGATTCCATTCCAAGTCTTCTGAGGAATCTTCATACTGCTTTCCATAGTAGTTGTACCAATTTGCAGTCCTACCAGCAATGTATAAGTGAACCTCTTTCCCTACATCCTCACCAACATGTGTTGTTCCTTGTATTCTTGAAAATTGCCATTCTGACTGGAGTGAGATAGAATCCCACTGTAGCTTTAATTTGCATTTCTCTAATTGCTACAGATGTTGAACATTTTTTCATATCTTTTAACCATTCATATTTCTTCTTCTGTGAAGTGTTTGTTCAGTTCCTTGCGAACCAAATTCCTCAATAAGACTCCTAAAGTGCAAGAAGTAAAATCAAGAATCAATAAATGGGATGATATCAAACTGAAAAGCTTCTTCACAGTGAAGGAAAGAATCAAGAATGTGAAGAGAGAGCCTAGAGTATGGGAGGAAAACTTCACCACCAGTACCTCAGATAAGGCATTAATTTCTAGGATATACAAAGAACTCAAAAAACTTAACCCAGAAAAATAAATAGCCCAATCAATAAATGGAATGCTGTCCATTTATTGGAAGGAAGGAATGCTGACCTTAATGCCAGCCAGCTGGAAGTTACCATGCTCCAAAATCTCATGCGCTCTGCTTCCCCATACAGCAGCTGCACCAGTGGGCTCAGATTTGGTAACCAGGAAACAAAATTTGAGAGGACACTTGTGTGCAGAAAGTTTCTTGTTGAATGTTCTTGTGATCAACATCGGTCAGTGAACAAAGGCAGGAAGATTTGGCAGAGGGAGGGGTGGAAGTGCAGTGTAATTCCCACCAGAAGCTCTGGATCTAGAATGTCCAACTCTAAAGCAAGGTGTGTAGACCCTTATAGCCTCAGCCACCGATACTTCTAACAAGTAGCAAAATGAGTGCCTCTGTCCTACAGGGAGGGTTTTGACAGCACAGAACATAAATCACCAGAGAGAGACTGAGACTGAAATGATCCCTCTGATTTCAACGCAGCAGCTTGAATGACCTAAGAGATGTCGAAGGCCAACATACAGGACTTAATACTCAGTGGTGAAGTAGAAACATGTGATTACTATTGTACAGGACAGGGACAAGGAACCCAGGACATAGCATGCAAGATGTTCACTCCCCAGGTTGTCAAGAGAGAGGCTTGGCACTGGCTTTTCCTGGAGAGTGAGGGCCTGCTGGCACCCTGATTGCCTTCCCTTCCTTGCGTTGCTGCCATCATAGACGGGAAATCATCGCTGAAATAGTGGTCAGACCACATGAAACTTGGGTGACTTTTTATGGATTATTTGATTCCTAGCATAAAAATATAAAAGTTGAGCTTCTATAGCCCTGCCTAATAAAAAAAAAATACCAAGTGCTAAGAATGGCCTAGGTCATCACACTGACCAAGTGTTTCATGACATGGGAAGGATACCTGGATACACAAAATGCAGATATCATTCATACACTTTAAATATATGTTTAGGTGGAATTGATGGATCCCATGAAAATACATACACACATACATGAATACATGTATATAAACATATACACAAATATATAAACACCCCTCTCAATGCATATGTACACATTCACAAATACATACACATGTGTAAACACAGACGCAGACATATATCCATTCTACAGGACAAATTCATGCTTCTTACACTCCATATCCCTAAGAAAGAGCCATTTCACTGACTGAGCCTCTTTGAATTTTGAAGGTACCGTTCACCATGTTTGGGTTTGCTATACCGACACATGTGGACGTCGACGGCTAGCTTTCAGTGGGCACTAGGTCAAACAAGCTTTCCAACAGGTCCATGCTGAAGTGGAAACAGTTGATTACCTATCATTCTGATTTAAGAGATTCTTGAAGTATCTTTGGAAGACAGGAATATATCTAGAGCCTATCACAGTCTTTATCAGAATAATCACAATGAATGGCCTAGAGTTTTGAAGCAAGTAAATACTCCCTTAAGAGAAACATCACCATTGGCTTGCTGCTGTACCCAGATGGAGACTGTCTGATCATGGACCACCAAGTGACCATGTGACATGCACTATCCATCATTAACTGAGTTTCATTTAACCACTTAACATAAAGTCAAATATGCCCAACAATAATATATAAGGTCAAGACCAACAAGTCCAAAGGCATGAGCCACTTCTGCATGCTCCAGTCCAGGGCCAACTGCCAGTACCTGCTTCCCTGACTGAGGGGTTCCTCAAAGCAGGAGAAGGCTGCTCTGCCTGCGCTCATGGAAGCCAGAAGGGCCAGATGATGGGCCACTCCAGGAGCAGCCTTCAGTCTAGCATTGACAATGGTCAGTACATGAACACTTCAGTGCCTGCCCCCCGTGGGTGACATAAGACATATGTCCCCACAGTTTCTTTCTTCAAGATTAATTTCGGGCTGGGATTGTGGCTCAGTGGTGGAGCGCTCGTCTAGCACGGGCGGGACCTGGGTTCGATCCTCAGCACCACATAAAATAAAGGCATTGTGTTGTATCCATCTACACCTAAAAAATAAACATTAAAAAAAAAGATTAATTTCAGCAGCCCCCGTGAGGACGGCACACTTCCTTACCTGCCTTCTCTTTCTGTCTCACTTCTTTAGCCTCCTAGCCTCCCATGTAAACTCCCTACATTCAAATTCTTTTCTCTGGGTCTGCTGGGGGGCCAAGGGGACTAAACTAGTTCCCTCTTGGAAAAAAAAAATGACTATCACTGAAGGGTATTGGAGACTCCTTGAGGGGAATAAGAGCTCACAGCCAAGCCTTAGAAATAGACTTCCCGAAGTCACTCAGGAAGGCAGGTTTGACAAAGTCCTGCCTTGTTGCGTCACTGTGTCCCTCACAGAAAAGTAAAGCCTGAGAGATGTGTCTAGTTGGCAGAATCCAAGATGCAGCCTGCTTCAGGCTGTGGGTGCATGTTGGAGGAGAGAAAAACATCCCATTCATCTTCCTAGGTGGGAAGTGGGTGCCATCTCCCATCTAGACTGCGCTATGGGAGCACTTGCAGCATAAGCTGGGATGCTATTATGAGGAAAGTTTGGACACTTGTCAAAAGAAGAAGAAGAAGACAATGTCTACTTCAAGCAGGGGGAAAAAAAAACCTAGCTGATGGCTTTGCATATACTTAATTTTATTCTCCAGGGTCACTGTCAAAAAAGAATACAATTCAGTGATACTGGTCTGAGCCCAGTAAGGTAATCTTTATTCAAAACCATTGCAGTAGGTACAGGGACCACGGCTATGGAATTTTGCAGTATGAGAGAGATTAGGCTCAACTCTGAATACAGCATGGGCAAGTGGGAATGTATGGCCAAAGAACAGAATGAGTGTCATTGGATGGAAAATTATTTAAGAGGAAACATCATGGGTAAGGGAGATCTGGCTAAATTGACCTAACAGGATTCTTGCTGAAAAGCTGGGGGTGCTGGAGGATGAGGAACTAGATCAAATGAGGTTGATCAGATATCAACAGGGGTAACTGACTTAGCTGGGATCTGCTAAAATTGGATTTTACAAGGAAGTGCACAGATGGGCACCAGGGAGAGGGAGCCTGACTAAAGTTTGGTCAAGAAAAGAATCTTTGTCATCATGAGGAGGATAATGAAGCCATTGGCTGACATCTGCTCATACCATCAGTATGACAGTCATAGTCTTTGCCCTGTGCTTTAAAAAAATGTCTATGGTATTAAAGCTTCAAGCAAGTAAAAGTGTTATGTTCTTTCCCAACCTAATATTGGCTTGTTTATTGTTTTTTAAGCTGTCATTTCTTCAGTTAGTTTCTCTGCCTTTATAAACTCTATTGTGACTTGCTTTTCTACATTTGCAAAATAGTTTAACTTTGTCTTATACTGGCTACTCTGTTTTTCACCCAAATATCTTTCATTTATTTAGTAATCATTTCTCATTTTTTCTTTAATTTTCCTAATCCTACAAGATCACCAGGGCACAGAGCTGAGATCCAAGGAAGCAATTGGTATAACAAGAGTATCTACTACATCTTGTGCTGGGGATCCAACCAAGGGCCTCACACCGGCTAGGCAAATGCCAACCACAGAGCTACACCCTCCCCGCAGTCCTCTACCACTTATTAGGCACTATCTTACTAAGTAAAAGACCCTATTAAGTACTCTGTATGCCCTATCTCATTTAATCCTCATAATAACTCTCTAAATAAGAATGATTATCAGCTCCAATTTAGAGATGATGAAACTAAGCCTTCAAAAAATTAAATAATTTTCCAGGCATGGTGTTGCATACTTGTAATCCCAGCTATTCAGGAGGCTGAGGCAGGAAGACCACTAATTCAAGGCCAGCCTGGGCAACTCAGCATTGAAAGAGCTGGGGATGTAGTTCAGTGGTAAAGCACTTGCCTAATATGTGTGAGACCTGGGTTCAAACCTAAATACCACCAAAAAAATTGAAATAATTTGTCTGTAATCACACATTAGTATGTGGCAGGGCTGGGATTTTTATTTTTTAGACTTTTTTTTTAAGTTGTCAATGGATCTTTTATTATTTATTTATTTATTTGTATATATGCAGTGCTGAGGATCAAACCCAGGGCCTCACACATGCCAGGCAAGCACTCTACCACTGAGCCACAACTCCAGTTATTCATCTCTCAAATGCATATTCCTAAGAAATATTCCATAGACAAAACAAAGGATGAGTTCAGCCAGAACTAGAGTTGAACTTTCCCACATCAACTGTCACTTTCATCTTGGGAGCAACTAAGCCTCCATTTACCTACCAAAATGATGGGCACCCTGCTCCATTACTGTGCAAATGCCACCTCCCCTCTTTATTTTGAAAAATCATTGCCAAGGAGCTTCTCCATTTTAGACATCTATCTTTTTCATTTCTATTATAAAATGAAGTATCTGATTCTACATTTCAATGTGTATTAAAACTATTAGGTACTGATAATAAATTAAGAAGAAAGGTCTCAGGTATGGGGATGTAGTTCAGTGTCTGAACACTTGTGTGCATGAGGCACTGAATTTGATTCCCCAGCACTGTAAGAAAGAAGGAGGAGGAGGAGGAGGAGAAAACTCAATCAGTGGGATTTTCCATTTGAAAACCTAAAATTGAGCCTGAAATAACTATAGAAAGAATCCCAAATACATTATTAAGAGTTTAGAGTTGGAAGAATTCAGCCTGTTCAATTCTTTCATCTCATGGATGAAGAAGGGCTTGGGGAGTTAAGTGAATGTTCCTTGCCATCAAATGAAGATGAGCTAAGTCCAAGGAATAATGAGTCTATCAGACCTCTTTATAATGCATCGGACTGTTTAATCAAACATTATGTTATTGCCAGGAGCAATGGCGCATGCCTATAATCCCAGTGGCTTGGGGGACTGAGGCAGGAGGATCGCAAGTTCAAATCCACCTTCAGCAATTTAGCGAGGCACTTAGCAACTCAGCAAGACCCTGTCTCTAGTAAAATACATATATATATATATATATATATATATATATATATATATATATATATATATGGGGCTGAGGATGTGACTCAGTGATTAAGCACCCCTAGGTTCAATCCCCAGTAACCGCCCCCCCCAAAATTATGTTTTTAAGAACTTTTGGAATTGTTTTGAAGTGTATAGAGATATAACTCTATGATAGTGTTGACTGAATCTACTAAATCCAGCTTTACCAAGCAAGTCATTTTTTTTAACCTACTAAAAATGTTTTTTAGGAAAATATTTTTTAATACTTTCTTAGTCCCTTGGGCTTTATTTCTATTTGATTTATCCTTTCCTGGTGAATCACTCATTTTCTTAGAAGTCCCTGTGATTCACAGTCTCACTGTGAGCAGATGCTCTTCTGTTTCCCTGCAGGAGTTACTTTTAAGCTGCCAGAGCTATGGAGATCAAATGGAGGATTTAGTTGACACATCTTTTATGCATCCAGTTACTGGGCTTGGGTAAAGATTCACATTGTGCAAAGTTTACATTCGGGTGGCTATAGACGTATATTCACCCTATAAAATCCAGAAAGCCTCTTATTTCATGCAGATATTCAAAGATGATAAAGCAAAACAACGCATTGCTTTCTTCTTTTGAACAAGGAAAAACCATGCAGACTTAGTTAAAAACTAAGAAAAATAAAAATAGACTGTGATACCCAAAGAGCATTCTATATTATGGAAGAATACTCTGCCCGCACAGTCCCCAGAACCACAGGGCTGGGCTATTCTAAACCTCAGATGCATATGAGCCTTGCTGGCATGTGGTTATGCACTGGGAGAGCATGATGCAAACCGGCTTAGAAACAGTACCCCAGGCAGCCTTTGAATTTTTATGGTTAAGGAAAGAAGAATGGTGTCCCTAGGATTTGCTTCCCTCAAGTAATGGTAAGGTGACAAATTCAAAGACAAACGCATTTGAAAGAAGACATTTTCTTACACATCCCAAGAGAAGAAGACACACCACACCATGCAGGGCCACCTGGGGAGGCACCAAGTCCAGCAAAAACAGCACAGCAGAAGGCCTGGCCCGAAATTTTATAGTGATTCCCTTGGGTAGGAATGGGCTTGGCAGGATGGGCAAGTTAAGATTAGGATTGGGCAGCTGGAAAAATTTCAGAGGGCTCTGAGCCATAGGGGTGGTCTCTCCTTGTCTGTTTCTGATCTTAAGATGATTTAGGACAGAATTAGATAAAGGAAGTTGGGAATACAGGTTTTAGATCGATTGGTTTGTGTTTGAAAGTTATGCCCACAAGGGAGTCATTTGCTATCCCCAGCAATTAGCTAGGGGCAGTCTCACCCCTGCCAACAATGCTCCTCAAAATGTCAAAGAGCCATAAAAAAGCCAAAAATAGAAGACACAATTAATACAAGTATCATGCAAGTTCTTTTAAGGCAGAGTTAACCAAAAACAAAATTTTATAGTACAATTACTATCTGATGTTTCATGAAAAACACAGAAGGAAATTTATACAATCTGTAGATTTTGCATGTAGTTCTGCCCTGGACATCGCCAGATGCTGGTGGATGTGTTACTGGATGAATCACCTAAGTCACAGGAATATACTTAATTAAGTTTAGCATGTTTTACATCATTATAAGAACCCACGGATATTTTATCCTCCTCCCCACTAAACATACACTGGCCTTTTTATACCAGGGCCCCTCCTTTGAAAAGCCGTCCTTAGCAGAGTCACTTTCCCTTCTGCCGTCCTTTGACCTTCCACAAGGTTGATGCCCTCCCTAATCCTTTGGCCAGTGTGAAGTCCCCTCTCTTTTGCTGAGCTTTCTAAATTCTCAAGAGAAACCCTATCTAAGTGGTTCAGAAGTTAACGGCTAAATCTTTCTTTAAAATCTACTAACACAAAGCACGTAAATTGATGTGAGGTCTGAGTTTCAGAAAAGTAATATGTGACTACCTAAAAAAGACCATGGGATACGGCTCTAGGAGGCTGAGGTCCATCATGATGTTTTGGAGAAGAAAAAAGGACTCTCACACCCTAGATGAGGAAGATCCAGCCCAGCAAGTCGCCTTCAAACCAGCAATTCCTTTCCCTCCCTATGAAAGCCCTTTGCACCCCTGCGGCCCCCCAAGGTGCAGGTATGAGGGCAATCACCCCTCCATCTTCTTTAGAGCTGACCCTTGAATAAACCTGATTTCTTCCTACCAATTTATCTCCCAAATATTGGCCCTTCAAGTGGTGAGCGGCAAGGACCTTGTTCAGTAAAATTTTGCATTAACATTTTTTCACTTGAAGATGTTGCTTTTCAGATGACAGTTTCCTTTCCCTTCTAAATTTGTAGTTTTAGAATAAAAGGTAGAATGTGTTGACCAGCAAAATCTGTATTCATAGCTAGTAACTGAAAACAGCCTAAAGATTCAAAATTAAGAGATGGACTAAATTGAGGTATCAATGCTATTGATGAAAAATAATGACTGCCGCAGTCCGGCTGCAGCAAAATAACGGGGGGGGGGGGGGGGGGGGTGGGTGATGAACAACTTGTGTAGATTGATACAGCAGGAGTGGGAGCCCTTTATTGTAGGGCAACAGAGGTATTTAAACATTCCACACAGCTTATCTTAATTAGCATAAACTAGATACAGCAGTCAACCAATAAGGAATCTCCACACTTAATGGCTAGCTGGCGTTACTTCGCAAACCACTCCCCCTGGCAAAATGCCAGGCGCCATCCTGACTTGTTTACAGACCTTAACATTAACCACTCCCTCTGGCAAAATGCCAGGTGCCATCCTGACTTGTTTACAGACTCTAACAAATGACTTATTTCATTAAGTTAACATAATGAAAATTTTAAACTATAGAATTCCATATCCCATATGATCCTATTTTCTGAAGAAAAAAAGAGAAGTATTTGCAAGCTTTTAAAAAGGGAAAGGAGGCCGGGTGTAATGGTGCATACCTGTAATCCCAGCAGCTCAGCAGGCTGAGGCAGGAGGATCACAAATTCAAAGCCAACCTCACCAACTTAGTGAGGCCCTAAGCAACTCAGGAAGACCCTGTCTCTAAATAAAACACAAAAAAGGGCTGGGGATGTGGCTCAGTGTTTAAGCACCCCTGAGTTCAATCCCTGGTGCTACAACCTGCATGGCCATTAATTAGAAACCAGAGAGGGGCGATGGGGTTTAAGAAAGGGAAACAAAAACTTATAGAGAGAAAGCCGGGACCAGGTGAGACACCATCCTCTGATGGAGGAACAGTGAATGACCCAGAGCTAATTCAGCATGTTTATTATATAGGCTTTATTGTGGAAATGTTATTTGTGGGAAAGTTTCTGCAAAGCAGGCAGACTTGAAGGTTGTGGTCACTTTCAAGACCCAGTGGTTACCTTGTTATGCCCAGAATCCTCTATACCTGGCTGCTGGTATCTGAGCTCAAGGTCCAGACTGACATAGTTCTGTGTCTTTGCACAGAGCCTCCTTAGGCAGAGCATCACCATGGCAACTGGGCAATCTTACACAGAAAGTCCCCAGTGCAAATGCAGCCACGAGGCAGTCAGAGACCATGATCCAAGTCACCACTCTCCACACCCTGGTACCAAAAATAAATACATAAATAAATAAATAAATAAATAAGAAGGGAAAGGAGGAAAAAATGGGCATCGCCAGTCAGTAGGCATAAAATTTTCAGTTAGGATGAGTAAGTGCTAGAGATCTTCTGTACAACATTGTATCCTCCACAGCAATGTATTACACCCTTAAAGTTTTAAGAGGGTAAATCTCAAGTATTTTTACCACAATAAAAAACTTTTTTAAAAAAAAGAGAGAGAAGATAGTGTTGTCCCCTTAAAATTTTAAGAGGATATATCTCATGTGTAGTGTTTTTACCACAATAAAATACTTTTTTAAAAAGAAAGAGAAGATATATTTTCAACAAACGACTTCATCTGTTAAAAAAAAAAAGAAAAACAAGACAGATTCCATAGTTATACAGACTCATAAGTAATTTATCTTCTTCTTCCTCCTTATTTGTATTCTTTTTTCTTATTTTTAACCTTTCACATGGGTTTATTGGCTTTTGAGATAATTTTGAATATGCCAAGTATTTGTGTGTTTGAGAGAGTGGCAGATATAGTTTATATGTTCTGCTGTTAATTTGTCAGCATGTATTGGTATGATATGCAGAGAAATAAAATAATGCCAATTAATGTCAATCCAAATATTGTACAAAATTCAAAGTATAAAAATGTTACAAACAGTAGTGAAGATCCCAACATAACATTAGGGTGTTTGGGGATACAAAATGAACTATTACTATGCCAAAAAAATAAAAGGAATTCAAAATCCCTCAAAATGGTCAATGGATGAATGATGTTAGGTGCATAAAAAGAATAGGGTTCCAGATGCAAATCAGGAATATACAATAAAATTAAATATCATCTAATTAACGGCACATAATGTTTCTCTAATTCATTATTTTATTAAAATGAGAAAGTAATGATATTGTTTATTTTCATTGTACTGGAGTTCCTTTGCCTAAAGATATTTTCTTCTTCAAAATCCAAACAGGCTCACCAAGCTTTATGCCTCATTTTAAACCAGGCAAGGTTCAACACCATTTCTCTCACCATTCCAAATGCTCAGAGCACCAGACTCTAGCTACTCACCAAGATGGCAAGCCACTAAACTTTCTTGGTGTTTCTTCTCCTTCATGAGTACACATGTATAGCTAAGGCACCAAAGGAGTTTGCTGTCTCCTGACACCAAGTCCCATTGGCATACAATTTCATCAACAGCAGAATATCAAAATGATCAGAATTTCGTGTATCCAATATCCAAACTACATTGTGACAGAGAGTAGGAGAACTGACTTAGCCTCCTTTTAAGCAGTGGGATAGGATTATATATTACAAACACCTTGGAGAATACAATCTGGCACACAATGACGGAGTATGGGTTTTGATTAGTCAATCTAGCACACTCTTAATTTGATTCCTAAAGCCAACACATTAAATCCAGAACCCTGCGTGAGTGCTCCTATGTTAATAAATTCAGACCAAAAAAGCTCTAAATGTCCTCCTTGGTATAACATCTTGAGAATCCACTCTCATTTATGCTCTCCAGACTTGTGCCAAAGCCTATCAGTGACATCTTCCAACTCTGTGTACAAGATCTCTCTTCCAGACCAGGCTTTGTACCTCTTCATCTGGGTTCTGTTGGGTTTTAACTCTTGATATTAGTGTAGAGGTGATGAGTGGTATGCCTCAGGAGGGAGGCAATTGCCAGGTGTTCTCATTTAGAAGGTTTCTAGCAGAAGAGAGTTTGTTCCTCTGCTGGCAAGAGAGTTACTGGGAATTTACAGCCCAAGTTCTCAACCTTCTCTACGTCTGCCAGATAACTCTCATAAACCCTGCTTTCCAGTTCCCTTACCCTAGGGTAAGTAGTTCAGCACGTTTAAGCATTTCTTTGGCGCTGTAATGCTTTGTTCTTGACCCCTCAGCTGTACGGATCCTGCAATGGCTTTCTGGTTACCCATGTGTATTCTCCATTCTGGGTCCATAGCTTCACACTTCTCTTGTACCACTTAGAGTCAACAACAAAAAAGTCAGATGACACCACAATCTTTACAAACACTACTATCACTATAGTGACTAAGTCCCACAGCCACTTGATCTCCCAATATCTTGCCCACCACCTGCACTTCACATCTTATACCTCCCACTGATTAGTTGAGTAATCATGATGCCACCACATGCCATGAATTACCCACATCCCATTCCCCCTATGGCCAAGAGAGCACTCTCTGTACTTCATAAACATATATACAACCCAACCCCAGGTCCTGCTTGAGGAGGCTGTTTTTTGAGCTAATGTGAACTAATATGAATAATAACTGGATGGCGACCAGTTCAATAATCTTGTGGTGGGTGCCATAATTATACCAAAGATGACAACTGTTCCCTTCATTTTACATCAGATAAATTTTTATCCCTATGGAAGCCAAGATTCAGAAACTCAGTATCTCTTGACTTTCACTTTCAAATTTTAATAATTACTTGTTGAATTTTTTGGTAGTCTTTACTGAATACCGCATGGTGGAGTCAATGAAAAGGATCACATTGCCTATCTTTTCACTTTAAAATCTCATCCCTTGGCTTCCAACTGCTCTCCTTCTCCCTACTTTACTACCAAAATGTCTCTTTTCCTACCTCGGCTATTAATTAAGCACTTCCTTATGGGTCTTACTTTCCTTCTGAAGCAGAATGTCAACCTACTTCTTCCCAAAGAAATCAATGTTTTTGTTTTTTTGTTTTTTTCCAGTGATTTGCAAGTTCAAGGACAGCCTGGACAACTGAGTGAGACTGTCTTAAAATAGAAACTAGAAGAGATGAAAATGTAGCTCAGGGGTTAAGAGGCTCTGGGTTCAGTCCCCAGTATTAAAAAAAAAAAAAAAAAAAGACTAAATTTCTTTGCTCATTACTTTTGGATCCCCAGCATACAGTTCAATGACTGCCACATAAAACAAAATTATAATAACAATGATACTTTAATTTTTGATGTTTGTTATGTGTCTTATATACTATATCTCATTTAATCTTTATAACAATAGCATATGGTACTTAACAGTTGTCCCTCAATATCCATGGAAAATTCTAGGACCCCCAACGATTCCAAAATTCTTGAATGTTCAGTCTCTTATATAAAAGTGACATAGTATTTACATATAACCTATTGTTGTGGTTTGGATCTTGAATGTCCCCCCAAATCCAGTGTGTTAAAGGCTCATTACCCAGCATAGACTATTGGAAGTGATGGAAACTTTAAGAGGTAGGCTAGCAGGAGGTCTTCAGGTCATTGAGGCATGCCCATGAAGGTGATATGGAATACTGGTCACTTCCTCTTTTTCCCTTTCATTTCCCATGGAGGAGGTAAGCACTTTTGCCCTACCACACAATCCTGCCATAAGTGGCTGCCTCTTCAAAGGCACCAAAGCAAAGGGGCCAACTGATCATGGACTAAAACCTCCAAAACTGTGAGCCAAAATAAACCTTTTCTCTTTATAAGTCGATTATCTCAGGTATTTGTTATAGTGGCAGAAAACAACACACTTCTCTATCTGCTTGTATACTTCAAGTTATCTCTAGATTACTCATAACAATGTAAATGCTATATAAATAGTTATTGTATTGATTAGAGAATGACAACAAGGAAAAAGTCTACATATTTAGTACAGATGCAATCTTTTTTTCCAAACACTTTTTTTTATTTGAGGTTGGTTGAATCCAAAGACACAGAACCCACCAATATGGCAAGCTGACTATACTGTTATATTCCCCAATATTATGAGGAAATATGAGGAAGTGGAGGCTTAAAGGGTTGAAGGAACATACTCAAGGTTATACTCAGTTGATAAATTAGAGAACTAACTCTATTTGATGCTAAAGCCATAGCCTCCACAGTTTTTTTTCCTCGATAGTTCTTTTCAACAGTAGAAGTTAGCCAGATAATGAGCCTCATGAAGGACCTGTGTATTTTTTTTAATTCTTATGGTTTTATTCCCACATTATTTTGTTGACTCAAACAAATTCCAAGTATCATCAATTAACCCTTTTGCCAAACCTCTCCTCTTAATGACTCCATCCATGGTGGTGTGTAACAGAAACATCCTCTGGATAAATTAAGGATTTGTTGAAAGGCAAAGGGCAGCCCATAGAACTAAAGCAACAGATGATCAGAAAGTCTTGAAACAGAATTCAGGCCAAATCAGAGAGCGCAGGAGCAAACACTAATGGACAGGCTCCTTCAGCCTCCACCTTTGGGAAGAATCAGCTTCAACTATTTTCAGTTCTTGGGTCACTCTGCTTCAAGCTTCAAATTCCAGTGAGAGTCTGGCTGACATCATTTGGATTCCCTGTCCAGCCCTTGGCCAGAGAATAAGGGGTGAAGGGGATGGGACACTGTGATTGACACTTCCATGAAGATTGCATTCCAGAAACGAAAACAAAGGGGCAGAAAACCAAGAGAAGTTTTCACAGACCCTGGGCAGGCAACTAGAAGACATCTGTAGTGCCTTTAACCCATCCACCATCAGAGAAGCAAGATTCATACTATTGAGAATATTAAAAAGAATATAGTATAGAGATAATTCCTAGAGAGAAGGTCCAAAATTTTTAGAGCACTGTTCTACAAAAGGATTATTTTGAATGTAAAAAGGTCTCACAAACCATCAAGTGTTGTATTAAATTACTTTTGACTGTGGTGTTACTCAAGTATGTCCAAGCATGAAACCAGGAGTAAAAATCTTGGACTTATAGCACTCTTAAAATTTAAAGCCACAATAAATTTTAAAATGCAATTCAAACAAAATGACAAAAACAATATAATTCCAAATTACTTACATAAGTTTAACTTGACAGATGTTGTTTTCCTGAAACCGATCTGCTGCTCCCAATGTGCTGCTAAGTTACAGGTATCCTGGAGTTCAGCACCACTATGCTGTTGCATGCATTATGATGACTCAGTTGTCCCACCACTTTATCCCTTCAATCCACTGGGAACCTTGGGACCGCAGGGTCAGGTCATTACTTGGCCTTCACTTGGTGTGAAAATATCTCTGCTTTTTTCTTATTAGCCCATGACAGCTAAAGTGTGTTATTTCAAGTTGAATTGGAAATACAAGTGCAAACAGGGACATAAAATTCTTGGCAGGTCTCAGTTATGAATTTTCTAGATGATCCATAAAAGGATGATGTTAAAATTAGACTATTTTTTAAACAAATGCAAATTTAAACATTCTTTAGGAGGACTCATGATTATCCAACAACACATCCTTGGAGCCCCAGGGATACAACCCTCAGTTGGAAAAACCATGTTTTAGAGCAATGACATTATCCCTAGAACAGATGTGTGTCCTCTTTAGAGGAACCCTTTGAAGGTTATTATAATCATTCACTGCTTTAAATTCTTAGATATGAATTTGGTGTAAATTTTCTATAGGCATTCCAACAGTTCTTATGCCTTGGTTTTCTGTGTACTTTCACCTAAAGAGGAAAAATACCTGACAACCTTTTGATCATCTTATTAAGTAGGTGAAACCTCCTGTTTCTATAAGTACATTCATACATGGTTTTCTTTTCATACTAATACCTGTGCATGTAAACTGATGTTGCTTCATTGTCAAGTGGTATTTCAAACAAACAGATAAATCAAGTTCATGGATACATGTTGAGATTCAGACTTTCCTTCTGGCTTTGATAAGCAATATATACATATAAACAATAAAATTGACTTATCATAATTATATAGTTATCTTGTGGGAATTCTTTTTTCTTGATTTGAAATATTTCTGTTCCAGTAAGGCTAAGCAATATTCTGTTTTATTTAAAAAGATGAGCAAATTTTACATACACTGACTTCCTAAATGAATTCTAAAAATTATTATAAACTATATGACAGAGTTACTTTAAGAATTGTAGTACCTAGAAAAAGAGAACAGCGGGCACAGTGGCGCACACTTGTAATCCCAGTGGCTCAAGAGACTGAGACAGGAGAATAGGGAGATCAAAGTCAGCCTCAATGATTTAATGAGGCATTAAGCAACTCAGTGAGACCCTGTGTCTAAATAATATACAAAATAGGCCTGGGGATGTGACTCAGTGATCAAGTGCCCCTGAGTTCAATCTTCAGTACCTAAATAAATAAATAAATAAATAAAAGAAAAAGAGGACAGAGAACTGAAAGTTAAAAAGAAATGCTTTTGTATGCGTTATGGTTAGATATGGAACATCCCCCCAAAGCTCATGTGCCAGGCAATACAGCAATGTTCAGAGGCGATCAGATTGGATTATGAGGGCTCGTACCTCATCAGTGGATTAATCCATTTGATGGATTAATAATTTAAAAGGACTACTGGTACCTGTAAGCAGGTGATTGTGGCTGGATGAAGGTGGTCACTGGGGACATGGCGTTGGGGCTATATCTGTTCCTGGCCCCCTTCTTCTCTCTGCTTCCCAGCTGCCATGAGCTGAGCGGCTTTCCACCCCAATGCCACCATAAAGTTTAGCAATGGAGTTGACCAACCTTGAACTGAGACCTCAGAAACCAGGAGCCAACATAAATCTTTCCTTCTCTGAGTTGTTGTTGTCTAAGAACTTTGGTCAAAACAGCAAAAAGCTGACTAAAACATTGTATAAAATAAATATAAGAATTCTATAAAAATGCTTAAATTTTGCATTTATATTTATAAAATGATCTAAAAAATTTCACATCAGCACGTTAGAGGTACCCATTCTCACTACAACAATACAAAATATTTTGTTTATAAAATTAGTCTCTTTAATTTATAATCATGTTTTGGAAACATGAACAAATAGCACTCATATCATTTATCTAGGAAAAAGCAGTCTTGGCCAGGCATAGTGGCACATGCCTGTGATCCCAGTGACTTGAGAGGCTGAGGCAGGAGAATTACAAGTTTGAATTTCTGACTGTAAAGTGAAAGCCTATCTCAAAATTAATGACAAAAAAAAAAAAAATAAAGGCCTGGGGATGTAGCTTAGTGGTAAGAGCACCCCTGAGTTTAAACACCAGTACCAAAAAAAAAAAAAAAAAAAAAAAAGGCAAAAGCAGTCTTACATGTACTAGTTCCAAATGCCAAAATGATTCTGATTAGGTGGATTAACAGAACTAGTTAATGTGCTTGGGTTATGAAGAGTGGCTTCACAGAAAACTCTTCCTAATGTGCAGTTTCATTTGAAACAAAATATAATCCTTAACTTTACAGTCAGAAATTCAAAGAATTTGCCTTTAATAGTAATATAGTAGAGTAAAATGTTCTGTCAACATTTTATATCTCTGTGTGAAAACCCCCATGATGAAGGTCATAGTGAAAGAATGTAGGGCTGGGCATGTTTAATTGTTTGCACAATTTGGAATGAGTTAATAGTTGGATCATAGCAAAAAAAAAAAATATGAAGCTTTCTGCATCATCTATAATTTTTAACTGGCATCTTTTACCATCTCTTATATGAAATAGAAAATTTTAGGAACATCAGAAAACCTATAGATAAGTCCTCTGTTAGTGTTAAGTTGGGTATGAGAGAAGCATCCTGTAGAAAGGGTCAGGCATTTTATGGTCTTCATTTTCTAAGTGGATATGAACTAATTTATGAGCACCATGGGATGGAATAGAATGGGTGGGCTTTGAAGCCAACCGTCTAGTGCTGAATACAGGCTTTGCTCTTTATTCACTGTGTGATGCTAGGCACATCCTCCTTTAGCACTCTGAATGTCAGCTTCTTAACCCAGGTAAATAGAATAGTAAGACTTACCTGTAGGAGTTGCAGGCCTTAGAAATGGCTCTCTAATTTGTTCTGGGATTTTGTCAAGTCATATGGCTTCTGTTGTGGTTTGGATCTGAAATGTCCCTCCAAACTCATGTGTTAAAAAGCATTGTCCTCAATGGAGCAAGGTCCAGAGATGGGCTTCTAGACAATGATAGATCATAAGGGGCTCTGACATCATCAGAAGATCAATCTATTGATCACCAAATGAAGTAGAGGGAGGTTGGAAGAAGTAGGTCACTCGAGGTTGCCCTTGAAGAGTTTATCTTCTCCCCAGTCCCTTCCTCCTCACTCTGTTTCCTAGTTGCCATGAGCTGAGCAGCATACTCCACTATGCCCTTGTTCCATGATGTCTGCGACACCTTAGGCCCAGAACAATGAAATCAGTCAGCCAAGGTTGAGACCTCTGAAACCATAAACTACAATAACTTGTTCGCCTTTAAAGTTGTTCTTGTCAAGTATTTTGGTCATGGTGATGCAAAACTAACTAACATAACTTCTTAGGCCTACCTATCTTCTGGTGATAATGAAGGTGTCAGTGGTTCTCAACAAGAGCAATATGTTTTCCCATCCTAGGAGTATCTGGAAATGTGTGGGCATCACAAAAACTAACGAAATCAGAAACACCCTGCAATTGGAGAAAACAGCTCCATTCAAAAAGAATTTCCATGTGGAAAAACAACAAAACCCTACTTAGAAACCAAATTAGATCACCTCCAAAATCCTTTCCACTTTGGTAGTTCATCATTATATTTTACGTCATTACTTCTTGACAAATATTTTGCATGAGCCAGATCATTCAATGCTGTCAACCAGCATGAGGCACATGCACAGGTGTATCAAAATAAAAAAATCATGGAGTAAAGAGTTGGCTTTCTTCAGTTGGAATGGAATGCCAAAGACACGTTTAGGAGTGAGTGAGGCAGATGCTTCCTTAAAATCAATTCCAAAAAATAGCTCACTAGGAAAAGTAAACACATGCAACAAGCACAGTTACAGATGCCTTGAGCTGGACTATCCCACTCAGTTCACAGCAACCCTGGGTCATCTGTCCTATCTTCCCTGTTTCACAGATGATGGCATCTACCCACAGCTCCAGGAGAATTTTTTTTTCCTCAATGTAGGTGACCAGAATAAAACTTAAGTTGTATGTGTGTTTCTGAAATCATGGAAAAGAAGTACAACATAAAGAGCACATTAAAATACTGTGCCTTATTCTGGGACCCTTCCCATCTGCCTTTAGGTCACATGGCCTAGGGTACCCACCACCACCACCATCTACCACAGAGACTTTCTGAACATTTCCATTTGTCAGCATCCAAACCTGGCCCATCCCAGAGCCAGGAGGAAGCTTTTCCCCTAGCTTGGGTGAGATCCACCTGGTATGTCCCATCCTCCTTCTCAGTGCAGACCTCTTTCCAGGATGGCTAGGGATGGGCTATCTTTTCCATGTAGGGGAAACTCCATCTCCATCCACAGGACCACAGTATACTTCTTAGCCCCCCAAAGACATCAGAATACATTTCTCTATCAGTATGTTTGCTAAATGGGTTAGTCAATCTTTAATAACTCCATGTGGCATCAACCATAATCCCATCCATATTCCTTTGCTTCAAGCAAAGTTCCTTGGCACAGCCTCTCCTCCAGCACAGAAAGGAAAAGATTATGGCCTGCATGTGTTTCCACACTCTCAGGTTCCTTGCTCCTGATCTGGGAGCAAGGATATCCATGGCTCTAGCATCCAGGGAAATGACTTTGACAGCATGGCCTACAGCTGGACCTATGAAAACCTTCTCTGAAGGAAAATTGACAGGTCCAAGGCAGTTCTGCCCTCAGTAATGGCCCCTGTGTACAGAATGCATATATACCCAAGCTCACACCTCTCCATTCCAGAAGAGGGTCTTTGTTCCACATTTCATTACTAAAGGCCTGTGATGGCTAGTTCCCCAGCACAAAGGGACAGTCTATAAACTAAAAGTCAGGAGCCTGGAAAATATATCTTGCTGTCCAGTTTCAGCTCACTGAGTGTTCAAACGTTATGTGGAACAGTGTGAATCAAGATCACTTGTTACAGTGCAACCTGCATTCATGGATTGCTCATTAGGAACCAGGTCCAATGACAAGTCTGAAAAAACAAAAATGATTACAGGAAATAAAGCTCTAGACTCAGGAATAAACACATATAGAAAGTCAGTCACAGGCTCCTCATAAACAAATTCTCACAGCAAGCCTTCACTGCTATACATCTCTCTGGCAAGCCTGAGAATTTCGATGCCTGTAAAACCTAAGTCATTCCTGATGGGCATATTTAGAAAAGGAAGATGGGGGCAGGGGGAGTGGGAGAGTTGAAAATAGAAAATGAAGGCAAATCACTGGGCATTTCTGCAGTGAAACCTAAGAAACTAAAGGAAGCTGAGAGAAGCCTACTTCCTCAGAATT
This sequence comes from Marmota monax, assembly GCF_021218885.2. NCBI lineage: Eukaryota > Metazoa > Chordata > Mammalia > Rodentia > Sciuridae > Marmota > Marmota monax. The sequence goes on from NW_026694610.1 coordinate 5,369,701, forward strand.
GCACCCTGGGATTATACAGAAGGAAGGAAGTAGGACATACATAACAGGGTCTGACAGCCAGGGCTGAGCAGTTACACAAGGATGTTCCTCATAGGCCAACACATTAGCATGTCTTCAATCTTTTTTTTTAATTGCTCTACAATTATTTGTTATGGATAGGGTTTTATTGTTGTTGTTATCAAAAAGTACATGTAACTTTTCTTCTTCCCCTTCCTTTTTCTTTCCTTCTTGACCCATTCAGTCCTAAAGCTACTAGATGAAAAGGAACAAGGGAGGTATCTGCACCAGATGGGGACAGAACTGTGATGGAGCAGAGCCGCATGACAGGACTCAACAGGAACACAGTGCTTGCACATGGGGCAGCCCAGGGGGTGCAGAGCCCTAGCATGAGGAGGAGGGGATCCTCCCAGAGGAGGTGCTCCGGGACATGTTGGGGCAAAGTGGAAGGATGTTTTGTGGAAGGGCAGCCCAGCAAGGGTGTCAGCACTCTGGGAGTAAGGAGAGCGTCTGTACAGAAGAAGAGATGGCAAACCATTACATGCCGAGGGGTTGATCACAGGACTAAATACAGATAAAAGAAGCCAGGCACGGTGGCACCTCTGGTAATCCAAGCAACTTGGGAGGCTGAGGCAGGAAGGCAACTTCAAAGCCAACCTCAGCAACTTGGCAAGGCTTTAAGCAACTTAGTGAGACCCTGTCTCAAATAGAAAAGATATAAGGGCTGGGATGTGGCTCAGTGCTTAAGAGCCCGTTTGTTCAATCCCTTGTACCCAAAACAAACACAAAAAGATAACAGAAGTCAGTTTTATCATGCAGAAGAGGTACAGATACGGAAAGGAATGAATGAACCTGATGTGTTGGATTGAAATTGGAGATATTGGTGTAAAGTCAGCTTTCAGTAGGGAGATATGAAATACATATAGATGGAAATGTGTATTTACACACATATGCATACATACACATATATATTGAGAGAAGCCACACCCAATAGCAACCAACACATCTAACACCTAGATCTTGAATTCTCCATTCAAGGAACATGACTCAGGTGGAGATGAAAGAGGGAGACAAAGGTGGGCATAAGTATAAAAGGACAACAGAAAAGATCTTATGGTGATGAAAATGTTCTGGGCCTTGACTGTATCACTGTCAATATCCTGGTTGTGATGCTGTATTATAATTTTGCAAGATGTTGTTATTGGTGGGAACTGGTAATTCAGGATCTCTCTATTATTTCTCACAACTGAAAGCAAATCTACAATTATCCCCAAAAGTTTAATTAAGAAAAAAAAAAAAAGAGGAATCACAGCTTCTTGAAGAATTGGCTAGTAACAGGGCTGCGCAGGGAAAGTAAAAAATGAGCTGGGAGCTTCTTATGCCAGAAAGCAAGAAATTCTCAAAGAATGAGGAGACATGTCAAATGGATGCAGAAGCCAACCTGAAGAGGGACAATTGGACTATGGAGACAAGTAATTGTACTATTAGATTATAACCCAAAGACAAGGGTCATACTCACATTGGTAAAACAATCAATGAATTGTACGTTTAAAGAAGTACAGGATATTTACATAATTTTGAAGTCGTTCTCCACAAAGTATACATGTAGACATAAATACAAAGGGAAAAAGGGAAGCCTGGCTGGAGGAGTTTCCTGTACTGTACTTGCAACTTTTCTGTTTGCAATTATATATGTATCTCACCTAAAAACACCAATTCAATTCTACTGGTTGGAACAGAATTGATGGTCTGAAAAAATTCAACAAAACATTTCCAGCTTTTCTAATAGGTCTTTCCTTTTGGAATTTGCTAATCCTAGTCAGTTGCTAGCAGGCTTATTAAATAATAAATTATTTCCAAGAAAGTTTCTTATGCCATTTTTCATTTGGTTTCAGAATTCCACCTGTCTGGGCCTTCTGATGGTAAGACTGCATGTGGGCAAAATCTTGTAAAAATCTTTAGGAGACATAACTTGGCATTCAAGTTATTTAATTTCTACTTAAGGATGTTGTCCACAGTACCAACTGAAATTGAAACACTGTATTCCTTTGCAGTTTGAGCACCCTCTGGATTACTGTTCTGAGCAGATGCCTGCTTCCACCACCCCTCCCCAGGCTCTGTCAAGGGTATTGCATTTGGAACCATAGGTGAGTGTGAGAAATGACTGTCAACAGTCCTGACTCACGGACCATTTGGAAGGGCACCTAAACACAGAGGAAGAAAATCACTCTTACTAGACATGCTTCCTCATCAAAACCAAACAAATTTGCATGCATTTTTGTTGAGAGTCACAGCCAAAGCGGCCCCAGCAAACTTCCAGCTGATTGGCTCACTGAGGCCCCAGCAAACTTCCAGCTGATTGGCTCACTGAGGCCCCAGCAAACTTCCAGCTGATTGGCTCACTGAGGCCCCAGCAAACTTCCAGCTGATTGGTTCCTCTGCGGTGATGTTCATTGAGCTGTTTCCCCGCCCTTTCAGACCACAGAGCTGCTCAATGGGGGACTCTTTTGGCTCCGCCCACACAACCCAACCAATCGGGCTCAAGAGCGATTGAGAGGCTGGCCGGGAGAGCCAGTAGTGGCAGTTGGGCTCTGAGGGAATTCCTGAAGAGCTTAGCTGTGTGGTTTGGCCTGTGTGTTCTAAAAATAAAGTTTGTTTCTGCTTGACAGGTGGCTCCTGAATTGTGCCCAGCCAGACTGCACCTCATTTTGTTACAAGTGCAGAGAAGAGCCCAAGAAGTTTCTATCAAGTAAGGTGTTTCATATTTAAATTGTATTGTGTCTGTACTATTTCTTTAAAATGTGTAAAATTCAATGGAAAGTCAGAAGCACTAATACCAAAAAGACAAAAAATAACAAGTGTTAGCATAGATAATGAAAAGGGAATGTAAATTAATACAGTCATTATGGAAAATAGTATGGAGGTTCCTCAAAAACCTAAAAACAGAGCCACCATATGACCCAGCAATCCTATTACTAGGTATATATACAAAAGGAAAGAATATCAGTACATAATGTATAGAGATATATGTATTTGCATGTTTATTCACAACAGCCAAGATAAAAATCAACCTAGGATTGATGGACTTGAAAAATGTGGAGAGATATAGATATATAGATATAGATTTTTTTAAATGTGGGAGATATATGGATATAGATATAGATATCTATATCTATCTATATTTATCTCTATATATTTTAAAAATTTATATATATGAATTCATATAAATTCATATATATATATTCATAGCCAAATAAATAATTATAGATGGGATATTTTATATATATATATCTGTATATATAATATGTATCATATATAATATGTATATTATATATATATATATATATATATAAATGGGATATTATTCTGTATGATATATATAAAATGGGATATTATCTGCCATGAAATTTGTCATTTGCAACCACATGGATAAGCCTGGGGGGCATTATGTTAAGTGAAATAATCCAGGCAAAGAAAGACAAATGCCAAATATTCTTACTCATTTGTGGAAGCTAAATGAGTTAATCTTATAGAAGCAAAGAGTCAAATAATGGTTATCAGAGGCTGGGAATGGGGAAAGAGATATAGAAAGAGATTGATAATCAATACAAAATCACAGGAAGGAGAATATCTAATGTTTTACATTACAGTGAGGTGACTATAGTTAACAATAATTTATTGGACATTTTAAAATAACTTGAAGAAAGAACTTTGAAATTTTCCAGCTCAAGCAATATAAAGGTTTGAAGTGATCCATTACACATTGCACACATATCACACTGCATCCTATAAATATGTATAATTATTATACGTAAATTTAAAAATGTTTTCAATGCTACAGATAACCCTCTTGAAGGCATGTATGGCTGAGCAAGGTATGCCCTGCTTTAGGGTACCTGTCCAAAGAGGACTGTGTTCTCCCAGATAAAGATGTGACTTTCAAATTTTGCACACAGCATACAGCTATGACGCAATAATAGCCCTGAATGTATTATCTTCATTGCTCTAACGTAGTGAAAACAATTGTAGAAGAGTTTCATATGTTCACTTCTGACTCTACGCTCTTGGCTCCATAAAGTCTTATGTTTTTCAACTATAAATTCTCCTGCCCTGCAGGATGTCCAGAACCTCATCCTTGCAATTTTGGAAGACTAGAGAAATAGCACAACATGATACTTGCAGAGTAAATGTACAGAGTACTGGTGGGTTCGAAAAGGAGGGGAGATTGGATTAAATTTCTAAATGGCAGTTACTTTTAAATTTTCCTGTAACATTTTGTATAAGGTAGAAACAGTAGAACTGGTAAAGTCAAATTCACTTATTTCAATAAAGTCCTACCCACTATTCAATATTATTATAGTGAAGAGACAATTCTGTATGTATCATAAGGTTTTTCACTAACATATTTTTCTATCCAATTCCATAGAGAAAATTAATGTCTGTTCCATAAGTCCCTGTTGGGTGAGGGGCAGATTCTGAAACACTGACTTTACCCTAATAAAGCAAGTTCATGCTGGAATTACCACACTAGAGGGATTATTACTTTAATAATAAGTAAATCCTTATTACTTTATCAAGTGGAACTTTGCACAAAAGGGAAATAATAAAATACATTCTCAATGATCACGCCATTTAAGAAGATGACCAGGAAATTTATGAACCTACTAATTATATAAGAATTTAAGAGGGCTGGGGATGTGGCTCAAGCCGTAGCGTGATTGCCTGGCATGCGTGCGGCCCAGGTTTGATCCTCAGCACCACATGCAAAACAAAGATGTTGTGTCCACCGAGAACTAAAAAATAAATATTAAAATTCTCTCTCTCTCTCTCTCTCTCTCTCTCTCTCTCTCTCTCTCTCTCTCTCTCCTCTCTCTTAAAAAAAAAAAAAGAATTTAAGAGCCTGAAGTTTAGATGTTAGATCAGTTTTTAAGTCAGGGTACAGTGTTGAAATTTATAAATCATTAATTGGTTTAGTATGTAATCATTTTAACATTATATTATAGTGCTAACTTTCCACTGCTTTAATAAATACCTGAGGTAATCAGCTTAAAATGAGAAGAGGTTCATTTCATCTCATGGTTTCAGAGGTTTTAGTGCATGTTTGGTTGGCCTATTGCTTTTGGGCCTGTGGCGAGTCAGCATATCATGGCAGAAGCACATGGCAGAGAAAAAGCCTTCACCTCATGATGACTGAGAGGCAAAAAGACAAAGAGGTAGGGCCAGACTCCCACTGTTCCCTCCAAGAGCACACCCCCAGTGACCTAGGACCTCCCATAGGCACCACCTCTTAAGGGTTTCCAGTGCCTTCCAATAGTGCCAAGCCTAGAAGCAAGCCTTTAACATATGGCCCTTTGGGAAACATTCCCAAGCCAACCATACAGAATATAGAGAAAAAAGTTGTTTTTAAAAATAGTTAAAATAATTGCAGTATATCTTATGTCCAGACATTTTAATTAACTTATGGATTTATTTTTAAATATTTCAAACTATGCACAGGAGTGTAGGGAATGATATAATAAATGTGTGGAGCCCACCACTTATTTATAACAAATATATTCATGTTACTATATTAATTTCAGTTTTTTGTTAAAGAAATGAACTGGATTCACCAATGGGGCTGCTGTCCTTTGTGTGTCTTCTCCAATTCCATTCTGTCTCTCCTGTCCAGCGGAACCCACTATTCTGCAACTGGAGTATTCTATCCCAGGCACATTCTTATGTTTTTGGTTTTTTTTCTACATACATATCCACAAATGACAAATTTATAACTTGGGTTTTTGTTTTTTTTTTTTACTTAACATTACATTTTTAATATTTTTATGCCAACATATGCACTCTTAATTCATTTGTGGTAATTATTATAGAATATATCAATAGTTTTTTTTGTCTGTCCTTCTACTGAAGGAAATTTTAATTGTGGTTTTTCACCATTACAAACAAGACTGTGAGGAATGCTTTCATACATTCTTACCAGAGCACCAGTTTGAGAATTTTTCCAGCAAGACCTATCAGTCCCATTTACTTCTCCATAACGTCTGCCTAAGTATAACAGATTTAGACAGCTATTCCTAGTGACCAGAGCGTGCTGAAATTCTTGCCTTCATTAAGAAAAAAGCAATGGCTGAGAAGGTCTCTGGGTGACTGGGCTTCTACCATGTGCAACACTCTTACAGAGCCCACCTCACTTGAGAAACAGCACACACTTTCTAACCCCATCCTCCTCCAAAGAAAGAGCCAACAGATCTCAGGCACATACCTCCTATCCTGGCGGTACCTAGGCTTATAAAATCTGGAACGGATCAATGCAAGCTTTGTAGAAATGATGTGTGCATATGTCAAACACCAGATTTGTTTGGAGGTTTAAAGTCAAACATGACAACTGTGACAAGCTGATTAATATCGCCCCACCATGGATTTCCATATGCTAATTCTTGAAACCCCTCAATATTTCACATAGCAGAAGAGATTTCATGGGGGTGATTAAAGATCTTGGGGTGAGGCAATTATTCTGGATAATTGGGGGTGAGGGGTCCAAAGTAATCATAAGAATCCCTACAGGAGGGAAGCAGAGGTTCAGTCAAAGAGAAATTGAAAAATGCTATGCAGCTGTTTTTGCATATAGAGGAAGGGTCCACAACCCAAGGAATGCAGACACCTACTAATTATATAAGAATTTAAGAGGGCTGGGGATATGGCTCAAGCGGTAGCGTGATTGCCTGGCATGCGTGCGGCCCGGGTTCAATCCTCAGCACCACATGCAAAACAAAGATGTTGTGTCCGCTGAGAACTAAAAAATAAGAGATGGAGAGGAAAGGGCATCCAGAAAAACACAGTCTTGGTGTCAGTCCAGTAATACCCACTGGACTGAGGGGAATACCAGGGATTGAACTCAGGGGCACTCAACCACTGAGCCACATCCTCAGCCCTATTTTGTATTTTATTTAGAGATGGGATTGCACTGAGTTGCTTAACACCTTGCTTTTGCTGAGGCTGGCTTTGAACTCACCATCCTCCTGTCTCAGCCTCCCTGGGATTAGACATGTACCACTGTGCCCAGCTAATAATACCCATTTTTTAACTTCTGACTTTTAAAACTGAAATAATAAACTGATGTTGTTCACAGCCACTAAGTTTGTAGTGTTTTGTTTTAGCAGCAATAGATATTAACACCAATTTTGATTCACCTCCTGGATAATCATAGAAGAGGAGGAGTACCACTGAATTTATCCAGAGAACAGAGCTGGCTAATAGGGAATGACAAGCCTGACACAGACTGCCCATCAAAACTAAAGTCATCAGCATCACAGTTGTTCACTGAACTTGTGACTTGGCAACCTAGTCACAAGTAGTCAAGTGGTCAACAATGACCTTTAGAATATGTTTAAGGTTAGTTGAAGTTATTAAGTGTGCTGTTTGGGTTCCTTTCCCTGCTAGGGTTCGGAGGAAAATACTCTCTGGCATCACTTATCTCTAGTCAACTGGGTCCCACTAGACACACACTTGCCTCCTTATTTTGGAATCTGAGGCATTGCTCTGTCTCCTTGTTCTACTTCTGAGAGCTGCTCTCTGACCTCCACCGGGCTGGGATCCTGCCCTCCAGCCTGGGTGGACCTTGCTCTGGGCTGACCTGCCTGCCTAGGCCCTCTCACCCAGATTAGATCCTCTGGATATTGACTTCTGGCCTGTTCCATGAACATGTCTGTGTTTTATGAAAAATTTGGATTTTGCTGCCTCCTTCCCCAACCTTGTTTTCTTTATCTTCCAGCTTGGCCTGACTTTTTAGACCTAGACCTTGACCTATCAGTCAATCAGGTCTTGTTTTAGCTTTCAGACTTGTTATGTACAAAGCAGCCTTCCTAGTTCATTCTTCTACCTGCTCAGTTTAGCATCCCTGCATTAAAAGGAAGGTCTTTCTCTACTCAGCCTAAGTAGAAGAGTGGCCACAATGAATCAATACCCTATCCCAGTGCCTGGAACCATGGCTGGCAGCTCTGCATACATATCCCGTTGGATTCTAAGATACCAAGGTAGGTCAGTGCCTCGGGCCTCTTCTGGAAAACACACCTTTGTTTCAGAGAACTGCCCTACCCCATCACCCTCTATGACTGTTTAAATAGTGGATGTGGCTAATCATAGTTCTCCATTCTCCCAGCCACAATGATATGTGAGCTGAGCTGATTAGAATACCCCATCCACCCCTCCACCCTAGCAATTGGCCCAAGATTGGGCACAGGAGCTCAAGTCAGGGGCTAATAACAGCCTTCTCCAGAATGATTTTAATAGAAATTGGAGGAGGAGCATTGAGAAGGAGGGAAGGAGGCAAGCCAAGAGGTAGAAGTCAGATCTCTAATCTCATGGGGAAAGCTGATTTGAAGAGAATGAAATAGAGCCAAGGACACAAGAGTCACACAGAGAAAATGAACTTTGACAGCATTTCAGTCCCTGGAAAAACAAAAGGTTAGTAGTTCCAAGTGTGGGTACAGAGTCACTGCCTTGGCAACCTTGGCAAACTTCTCTGACCCTGATGTTCCTCTTTTGTAAAGAGACGATAATAATAGTACTGTTGTAGGGACTGAACCAATGAATGCATGTGAAGTATGTTGAGCAATGTCTGGCACATGGTCATCTCACAATAAATATTAACAATTATAAGCTACTCCAGTTGTCCATGAAGCTATCTCCACCCTTGTCCTACCTTTGATTTTGTTACCGGAGCAAATGGTTTCCGCTTCTTGCCTAAACTAGTGTTTGATCTCTATTACTTTCAACCTGAAGTGTCCTAAAGAATGTAGTCATTGTTTCCCTAAATTCCTAAATTCCATGAGATGCTTTATGAAAAGAAGTTTCCATAGCTGGGTAAGTTCCGGCAACACTTAGCTATTCATTGCATTTTAAATGATATGTTGCTCCCTCTTTGAGAGACACATTAGATTTTAAGCCTCTAATGAGGCTCTGAGTGATCCTACAGTTTAAAAGCCAGTTGAATTTCATTCAACTTAGCACTGTGACTCCCTTTTGTTCCTGTAACATTTTTTTTTTCTATTCTGCAAAAGTCATGTTCCAGAGAATACACTTTGGTATGACAAATGGAACATCTGGATAAGAAAATTGAAGACTTTTCTGAGTCAAAAGTTGAATCCAGATCTTTCTTTTTTTTTTTTTTTTTTCTTTTTTGTGGTCTTGGGGATTGAACCCAGGGCCTCATGCATGCCAGGCAAGTGCTTAACACTGAGCCATATCCTTAGATCTAAGATATATGCTCTTTTCAACAGCTCTGCACATATATGTATTCACATGATTACCATTGACCATGTGAAAGGTAAGTGCAAGACACACTGATTTTCTTTTTTTTTTGTAAGAGAGAGAGAGAGAGAATTTTTTAATATTTATTTTTTAGTTTTCGGTGGACACAACATCTTTATTTGTATGTGGTGCTGAGGATCAAACCTGGGCCGCACGCATGCCAGGCAAGTGCGCTACCACTTGAGCCACATCCCCAGCCGGACACACTGATTTTCAATGTGCTTTTTTTTTTTAATTTTCTTTTTCTTTACTTTAATTAGTTACACATGACAGTACAATGATCTTGACATATCATACATTTGAATCAGATGGGGTGTAATTTCTCATTTTTCTTAGTGCACAGGTTGCAGAATCACATTGGTCATACAGTCACTTATATACATACAGCAATAATAATGTCTATTATTTTTCAATGTGCTTTTCCATTTTGTTATTTTCCCATGGAAGAGAGTTTCAAGTGCTTGAAATATTCACATATAGCATATAAACATAAAGGCAAAATTAAAGCTTTTTAAAACAAATTTGAATAAAATTATCTGAAATAGTAACCTCTTAGGAGAAAAATTATTTAAAAAAAAAAAAAAAGGTGGCTTTTGTTTTCTAGTCAGAGCCAACTGTGCAAGAAACACTCACCTGGGAGATGTTTTCACCTCCCAGTGTCAGATACCTTTGTCTTTAATTTGTAGGATAGCCAGATTATTGCACAAGTCACTCACATGTCTCTCTGGGCCAAATTCTAACTACCAATTATCCAAAGCGATGCATCTTGAGCTGTGGTTCAAGTCTGGGCAATGGATATCATTATTATGATAATTGCTATTGATCAACACTGATTGCTGGGCCCCAAGAATTGTCAGACAGAAGGGACTTTTGGAACCAAGAAGAGACTTAAGTTCCCTCTGGCAGCCTTACAATCTAAATTAGACTGAGTTGTATAACAGTTTTAGGCATCTGATATGGGACTTGCCAAATTTCATGGCTTCAGGCTCACGGAATGCACATCCCTGTTCCAGGGAGGCTAAATATTTTTCCAAATCAGTAGATAAAACAAACTCCCTGACCTCAACTTACTTCCTGGCGCCTGGAGTCCTGAGTAGCTGATGAGGAGTGTCTGTCTGCTATCAAGTGACAGGACACATTCAGACTGGCTCCTGCACTCGGGACCATGTGGTACCTGATCCCGTCTCCATCTTCGGAACTAAGATTTTGGCCATAACTGAAAGACCCAAGTCCAGAGGGCAATGGGCCAGGGTTAGATACCATTAAATGCCATTGAATCAGCCTTGAAGGTCAACTGTGACTTCTTGGTGCATGAGGCAATGCACTGCAGCTGGAAGGCGGTGAAAGCTGGTGATCACAGACGCTGGGCAAACCACGTCTCTAACGTCATATCTGAAATGGAGAGAGGGCTACATACTGTCTTAAGTAAATACTATGCACAGATTTTAGAGCCAACCAAAAAGGGAGTTAATCCATCCAAGAGAACTTGAAGCGTCTGACCCCAAAGGCTTGTTGAATGGACACCTTGACTATTAGACAGTGACATCTACTGACTGTGTTGGACATTGCCACCTTACAAATAAAACAGCTAAGCCTTGAAGACTCAAAGAAACGTTAAATGGGAGGACATTTTTCTATGGGTGGTTTTAGAAAGATGGAATAAATTAATAGCAGAAGGGAGATGGCAGAGATTTGAAAGCATTATACTGTGTTCTAGACAAAAAAAAAAAAAAAAACTAATTTCCTAATGGCACAGTCTTAGTCTTTCAGGAGAGGACCTAGCTCATTGCGTACCATATTAGCCTTCTTATATTCCTCAGCTCATTCTGATGTCATTCACCTTGGGGTTTTTCCCTTTCCAGTCAATTCCAGCCTTCTAGACTATTCCACATTTTCACTGATAAGCACAGCCATGCTTTTCTCCCTACCTGCTCCTCTCCCTGCCCTTTCTCTGCAAACAAGTCATGTTTAACCAAGAAAGGTGGGTTTTTTATTCTTTTTACTGAGTAATCTAAATACAGCAACTTTCTGCTGTATTTAGAGATCTGCACAGCATATTTTCCCCTTCACATCCTACTTCCTACAACTAAATGTGCGCTAAATAACACAGCCACCCTTCTCCCCAAGCCACTGAGCTAAATCACCTGCTGCAGGCTTCCCAACCCACTGTAGGTACTGACTGTAAACCCTTGGAAAGCAAGGGGAGCGCCATGTACCTCCTCTACATCCCTTAGGACCTATCTGGTATGCTGTTATACATACAGTGGCTCTCAACAAATCCTAGCGTATGAATGAATGATGGAGTGCCTTGTTTTAATTCTAGGACATCAACAGATTAAGGGTTTACTTATAGCAGGCACAAACACCCAAGATAAGAACCATGGACATGAAACATTTTCAAAGAACCTGAGAACTGAGTCTCTTCCTAGCCTTTTCTATCATTGTCTGGAAATGATCAAATCACAGTATTCTTAGCTTCTGCAGTTCTCTTTCTTAGGAAGTGGATCTAAGTTCCTCAAGGAAATGTCCAAAGAGGATCCTGTGCACTAAGAGTCAAGACTTGGATTGGAAGGTAGCTCAGCTCTGCAGATCTAAGACTAGGGACCTGCTTTCAAGAGTAATAGCAGGATGCAGAGAATTATAGCTTCAACTGATTTAGGAAAATAAACAAAATCTTGATGTTTACTGCCATGATTGCCCTTAACTTGATTTTTACTTGGTAGATAAGAATGCATGTGTGGAACAATATTTTCCCCAAGTGTCACAAGGATTGGATATTCATAAGTGTTTAAGCATAAATGTAAAAATTGTAGGGCTTTCATTATTGCTTATGAGTAAACCTATATGGATTTAGAATGGATCTTGATGTTGTCTGATATTGTTTAGTAGTTATGAAAAACAGACTAGCCAAGCAAGGTCTAATATAACTATTTGGTTTCACCCCTTTTACTATCTTTACTGGGGGCACTTGATATCCATCGTTTGGAGGGAAGACTAATGAAAGAGTGAACAGACCAAAGTTTAAGGAATGATCGATCATCCAGGGCCCAGATGAAAAGGGTGACATGTGAACAATGCATTCCACAAAGGGTGCTGAGCATATCATAATGACAGATCCTAAGCTCTAGGGAGACAAAAGGTGGCTTACTCTTTAACCACGGCCATCGAAACAGAGGGGTCCCAGGAGTCATCTGGACTCCTGTCACTAAATGTTGAGGGGCATTCTGACTATTGTCTCGCTGAGGTTCTGCCTTCTGGGCCAAGTCCTCAAAAGAGAGGTAGGGAACTAGGGAGAATATAGAATATAACCAAAGGCGTTTAGGCATTCCCTCCTGGATTAGAACTTGGAAGGTTTAGGGTCTTTAATACTACAAAAGTGAGGGAGTGGGGCTGCTCATTACAGTGAACTATAAGCAGTGAAGATTTACTGTACTTCCTGCTGCAGTCTGTAATTCTTTGTCTTTTGTCAATCAGTACTTTCAGGAAAGCTTCTAAATGACATAACCTTGTCTCAGCCATGCCATAGGGCATGTGTAGAAGAGCCCCTGCTTCCTTCTTTGGGCCAGCTTTGCTAAAAGGCAAGAGACAGATACTCCCCACTCCCACCCCTGCCTCCACTCAGGGTGGAGGTGGTGGCAGGGATGCATGGGAGGGAGAGAGATTAACAACTGTGTACTGGAGCACAGGAAGCAAACTTTGTGGGACAAATGTTAGGCCTACAGATCCAGCTGCTCCTTCCCCACCTCACACTCAGGAAATCCTTTCTAGCATTAACCTTAAAGGATCTTGTTATTATTTTTCATAAAATTGGGGGCAGGGAATAATTACTTACAACACATACTGTTCACTAAATAAAATGATCGAATATGTGAAACAATAGTAAGCAAATGTTCTAGCTTCTGGAACAAATCTTGCCCTGTACTGAGGTGCCCATTAAAACTTAACACATTCATGGGCTACTGAAAGTTCTTCCAAGTTCCTCATCTCTACCAAGTAGGTGATGGTGTGAACAAAGTACATTGCATGCTCCAAGGCGCAAGGGGGACGGGACTTCATAATGGAAAGATGATAGCATCTTTGTGGTTTAACAGAATTTCCTTTCCAAGAAACATTAGCATTCTGAGAAAGAATTTAACTCATGTTCTGTAAACACCTTGGTGGTATTTTACAATATTACTCAATAAGCTACATATTCCAGTTGGTAGCCTGTGGTGACTCTCAAATATTTAGCAGGTTACATGGAACATACTAGGTCTTCAGGCATCATCTGTCAAGTTGAATTTCACTTTAGAAGAAAACACTAATGGTTATATTTCTGAATTTCAAATTTGCTATGGTTGCAATGAAGAGTATTGGATTTATCTCTGTATGCAACCCCAGGGGTAATTAGTAAAGGTATGCAATGGTCACTCAATAAAAGTTGGCTTAGGCAATGAAATTTAACAAAACAGAAACTCAGAATGTTGAAATAGCTGGTGAAAACTGCAAGTTCCTTTCTGATGTGGATGAAGTTTGCTCATATTTGCCTCAGTTTGCCTCAAGTTTCTCAATCTGGGTTCTTTTTTTTTTTCCCCTCCAATATTCCTGACACCATGTCAAAAAAATTATAAAACAAAAATTTTAAGACAATCAGCAGAACATCTGAGTCATAACTAAGACATAATTCAGCAATCTGAAATACAAATGCAACTAGACCATTTCTTCGTGAAGTATTTGAACCAAAAACACATGTATAGAATATAACAATATAGAAGGTCAAGCTACTTGAACTTTACAATATAGCAGTTTTTGCAGTGTCGAATTAGTAGAACAGATACTTTCTGTACAATGCTCTTACTTTGACCATTTGAAAGCAGTTTCTAACTCTTTTATCAGGCAGAACAATGAACTGAATTGGATGTGTAATAATTTTCATCATTTTTCAGGGTAATGAATGTTCATTATGATAAGTGGTATCTCTGTAACCAAGTCATTTTCCCCTGGTCCACTCCTTTCACTGAAATGTTTGTGTTCTTTCAAGATATTTTCCTGTGCTATGATTTTGAGGTCTTGCAATGAAAATTTGGGAACCAACTAACAACTGTGCCCTGGAGCAGAGAAATAATTTTTCCTCTTCCTGACCTGTGGGTAAGGTACAGCATAACTATGAAAAACTGACATGGTAAGAGGTGAGGTCACTGGGGGAAATTATTGCCACTAATTAGAGCTTCTTCATATTTGCGTGACTTGAATATCCGGTGCATAAATTGAAAACTTCTCGACTTTGACCTTTTTTTTTTTTAAAGCAATTTTTGTTTTATTTTGTTCTATTGTTTTGTTTTTTCCCTTATCACAATCTCTTTTATTTAGTTTGCCCATTTCTGGAAATTCAGAACCAGGGTTTGGCCTCCAACAGCAGACATTCCTTTAATTCCCTTTGTCCATGAAAGCTGATTCCAAAGAAGCTGTTTTAAATGCAGTGATTTGATACATCTGCAAAATTTGAGCTTTGGTGAATCATGGGTTACAGCGGGCTTCATAGTTAGGTTTTTGGTTTTTGATTGTCGCTGTTTTTTTAAATTTACATAATATTGACTTTTTAAAGGAAAAAGCAAACAAAGAAAAGGGAAGATATTGCACCTTTGGGTCTACTTTGCAAATGGCAACAATTGGTGATAGCCAAGGAACAGCTCCTTGTTAAGACAAGGCATAATCCCTACAATCTGACCAGTACCACCATTTCTAACACACCATGGCCTACACCACGCATTCTCTTTCTCTGCCTGCCTACTGGAGCCCCTTGAGTCTGTGATCACTAACCTACATCAATACTTGGATTAGTTAACCAAATGAGTACAGTAATGCCCCCCACATCACAGGGTTGCTATCTAGACTTACGCTGTCCAATACCATAGCCACTAGCCACAGGTGGCTAATGAGCACAAGAGACTTGGGCAATAACAAAATAGAATTTTCAATAATTTTATTTAATTATTGAATTTTTAAATTTAAATGTAAAACAACAGCATAAAGTTCTATTGGAGAGTTCTGGTCTCTACTAAAAGAGATTGTAAGATTGAAAGGTTTTGTTAACTACATGAAAATTCTGGTCAAACATTATTTACCTCAAGATCTGAACAGGTTTCTTGATTTTAGATGCTCTTTGGTGAACTCCACACCATGAATTACCTCCTCTGTTACAGAGCAGAGAAGTCCTTCAGCACAAACAATTCAATGTCTCAAGCTCTTTCCTCTATTTTACTTACAATGACCAGTATTCAAAAAAAATCTCTAGGAAGTCATTTATATATTTAAGAGGAGACAAAAGTGACAACCTTCAGACTTTCTTTTTTCAAGTCCTATTTTGCCCTCGAATCACCTGAGGCTATGCAGGACATCTGGTGGAAAGCAGAGGATCCTGGGAGACAATACATTGGCCCCCTCTCTGCTCTTCAGCGAAACGATACACTATGTGTTCTATGGATAAGGCTAGAAGTCAGAGGGGGGCTTTGAGAGAAAGAGACAAAGACCTCTGTATGAAGTGAGGATAGCTTGACTTTGGGACTTTTCCTAAGAGAATCCATAGGACATCAGTGGAAGGCAGTGACCCTCCAGGAGAATTAGCAGTAGAGAGCACAGCCCCAAAGGCAAAGAGCAGTTGCCTAGAGAGAAGAAAGGATTGAAGGCAGATTGCTTTACCGCCCTACCCAAATGGGTAGCGCTTGTGCTTCTATCAAAATGCTCGGAATAAAAGCTGTTCCCCTTCTGTTCCTAAAATAAGATTAAAACCTCTTCTCTCAAATCCTTCTGGATAATTATAAAATGAATTCCAACCAATGAGGCCTTGGATGATAAGCTTGTGAACACAAGAATATGGATGGTTACAATGAGTTAGTTGTATTATCTGCTTGTCTTATACACATGATCCCCAATTTGCAATGGTTCAATTTATGATTTTTCATCTTTACAACAGTGCAAAGGTGATATGCAGTTAGTAGAAACTATTATTCAAGTACCCACCCAACAATTCTGGTTTTCACTTTCAGTACAGTTTTGGTAAGATACATGACATAATCAACATTTACTTGATTATAAACAGTGTTTACATTAGATGATCTGGCCCCAGATTATGATAGTGTTCCAAGCATGTTTAAGGTCGGCTGGGCTAAAGTAGGTTAGGTGTATTAAATGCACTTTTGGCTGACTTCTATTTTCAATTTATGATGGGTTTATTGGGATGCAACTCCACAATAAATCAAGCAACATCTGTATTGTCTTAGGCTCACTGAAAAAGAAGAGCAAGAATAATCTTTTATGTGGCATCTACTACATATGCTCATAGATGATAATACATTCATTTCACTTTTTCTCCCAATAATACTATCACTAACATCATTCCATCTACAGATGAGAAAACTGAGGCTCTAAGAAGTCAAGCAAGTAGACACTGCTAATAAGTGTTAGATTCAAGACTCAAATCCAACATGCCCTCCAAATCCTATACTTAGATCACAACAAAGATCTTCTAAGATGATACTACACAAGAAAAGAAAGTTATCCTATTGGGAAAACATGGAAACATTTCTGAATGTGAATACAAGGAGCACCCATTGAGGTCATCTGATTGAATTCAAGGCATTCTACAACATGATAGTATGAAAAACAGATTGGGTCCATGTAACACACCAAGTTGAAATAAGATTCTGTGCTGGCCAGTGGGCATTCATATTATGACCTAAGAGCACATCTCCACCTCCAGAACTGAAGGAGTTCCTGCAACTCTGAAGCCAAGAACGAGCAGCCTCAAGCTTCATATGCAGCAGTTTTCATTCTTCACTTAAGACATCCCAAGCACTGGGCTGAGAGTTCGCATTCCTGATGTCTTGGGTTCCATCCCCAGCACAGCAAAAAAGAGACGGAACTTGAATTTAATGCATTCAGTGGCACAGAGAAGCACCCGTAAATACTTGGTCCTCTTCACAGCACACATCCCTGCATGAGGGAGGAAGCTTGCCCTGTACACACACTCGAATGTGTGTCATAAATTACAGCTTGTTTTCTAAGGATTTCCATGAAATGTCCGGACTCCAAGACTGGAAAGACACTGGAAACTGAAACTCTGTTGCCAGAGCTTGTGGAATTTTGTCCTGTGGAAAGAGAATTATGGAATTTTAAGGCTAAAAGAAGCCTCTCAGTTCACTCCCTCCAAAGGCAGAGCTGAATTTCAGCCTTTATTGAGAAACACTGTATCTATGAAGACACTTCCTCCCATCCTGTATCTTTCACTCCCCAACACATGTGGAGGAGGAAAATACATCAATATTTTCTTTATTTGATTTTTTTCATCTTTTCATTTTATTATTTATTTTCTTTTTGAAAACAACAACTATGCTGTATAATAGGTTTTCTAAGTAGATTTCACCTTGTTCTTGCTGAATCGTAAAAAGATGTAAACGACAAAGCGACTAAGAATAGTACAGTGGGAAGGCTGTGAAGACTCCTCCAGTCTGCTCTTTGCCCCCACACCTCCATACACCCTCTCCTCAGAATTCCTAAGGCTGAAGACAAAAGTGCGGCCACAGTTAGCAAAGGCCTATTTTTTTGATTGATCACACCACGATGGCCTCACACATCCTCCTTCAAGGGGAATAGAAGCAGGCAGAATTTGAAAAAGAAGTGGGTTTGGTACAAATATTTGAGCCTCCCTTTTTCCTTGACCTCCGATGAGCAGAGAATGGGCCCGTAGACTCCAAAGAGCAACCACAAGACTTGGTTGCAAATCATTGCAATTCACCAGAACCTTAGGAATAGTAGTAGCAGGGAATCACTCTTGGTGTTGGCTGTGCTCTAAGGAATTAAGTGGCATGGACAGGAGCATGGAAGTGTTGAGGTGAGGGAAGGGGGTAGATTAGATAGTGGAGATGATTGCATGAACATCTATTAAAAACCACTGGATTGTTCACTTTCAAAGGGTAAAAGGAATATTTCAAGTTTAGAGGATCCATAACACTTCACATCTTATTCCAATTTCTTGTCATAGCTTATAAAGAACTATCTCCTAGTTCTCCTTATCATATTCCAACCATACTGCCCTCAAAACAAGCTTATTCCCACATCCAGCCCTTTGCCCCAGATGCCCTCCCTGGCTAGGATGTTGTTCTCCCCACTTCATCCTATGGCTGGTTTCTGTCACCTGGTCTCACCTCAGTTGTTTGTATGAAGCCCTTCCTTGACCACTGGAACTAATACTGCCCTCCTCCCCATGTTACTATCACATTATTCAGTTCAATTTTTTGGTACCACCTATCCTTTTCCAAACTTCTCCAATGTGATTGTTTACTAGCTTGCTGTATCTCTCACCTTCTAGAATTGATCTGTCCAATACAAAGGCCACTTGCCAACATTTCAAATGTTCAGTAGCCACATGTGGCTGGTGTCTACCGTATTGGACAGCACAATACGATCATCATAATCTCAGAAAGTTCTACTGAATTGAAATTTATTTCTATCATCTCAGAAAGTTCTACTGGGTAGCACTATACTAGGATGTAAGCTTCATCAAAGCAGCATCTTTATTTGTCTTGGATACTGCTATTTCTCTAGCATCTAGAACAGTGCCTCGCATATGGTAGCCTCCAAAAAGGGTAAAGAATGAATGACTAAACTGGAGGGTGCGTTAGGTGGGCAACAGCAGGAAAAGAAGAAAGGAATTCTGATCACCTGAACAGGAAAGAAAATGGGACCAAGAAAATAAAACATTTGTTTAGGTTCTTCTTATCATCTCTTTACTCCAATATTTATTTCTTAATCATGATAGTATCAATGGAGAACATTTCAACTCTTAGATTTTAGCCTTTCTCAGCACTTTCTTGTTGGAGAATGTGTTGAATGTATACTATTGTGAAAATTTAAAGAACTCTGAATTTTTTAATTTACCATTAATTTCTGATCTCTTAAGTTGCGGGTACTATGTACAATTTGTTAGAAATTTAGTTTGATAAATAGCCTTTGACTCAAAGAACTTTTTAGTAATCATTTTATCATACTTAAGAGGTCAGAGTTGCATTTACTTTATAGTGACTTTCAAAAAATGAGTTATAAAAAAAACAAGACTTTATAAATCTTATGGTCCATATTATAAATAGGTAGCATTTCATTATTTTCCCAGTTTGTTGTTCTTTTCTGGTTTTCATTTGGTTTGGTTTGGTTTTCATTGTGTGATGACACGTGTGATTTTTACCCAAAGTCTTTGCTACCACCTTCTGGCAAAATAATGAACACCTTAAGATCTTGGATTAAAATAAGTATACTTATTTCACTTGTATCTACAGCAGTTAAAAACGAAAGCTGTTAAATGACAACATAACAGGGGAAAGCAAGACCACAGAATATCCTTTTTCTCCAATACCTGAGAAATAAAACTTGGTGTTTTGTTTTGTACTGGGGATTGAACCTAGGGACACTTTACCATTGAGCTACATCATCCCCAGGTCTTTTTATTTTTTTAATTTTTTAAAATATTTTTTAGTTGTAGTTGTTGATGGACCTTTATTTCATTTATTTATTTTTATGTGGTGCTGAGGATCAAACTCAGTGCCTCACACATGCTAAGCAAGTGCTCCAACACTAAGCTACATCCCTAGCCCCTAATTTTTAATTTTGAGACAGGGTCTCATTAAGTTGCTTAGGTCTAACATGTTGAGGCTGGCCTCAAAGTAGTGAATCTCCTGCATCAGCCTCCCAGGTGCTGGGATTACAGGTGTGCACCACTGCACCCAGTTTGTTTTTAATACCCAATATTCAGTAGTAGCAATAAAAGAACACAATGGTGGCTAAGAAAATAAGCAGAAAACTCAGAAGGAAAACATTTAAGGACAATCTCTCAACAGCAGACTCCCCCATTCCAGCCTTACCAGGGCAGAAGTGTTAACCAGCCTCCTCCGGGGCACTGGGTGAATGAAGTTGGAGAAACAGGCATAAACTCATTAGGATGGGACACACCAATGGCTAGGTGGAGCGAGTCCTTGCAGGACATTTTGATAGCTCAGAAAATAATAAAACCTCAAGCCCCTCACCAATGGCTGCACATGGTTCCATAAGAACTGACCCCTGCCTATCATACCCTCTTCTCCACAAAGAACAATATATTGCTGTTGTATAGAAAAATGAAGGTAAAGCAATACACAGCTATCAAGTTGTCATTCAAAGGGAGTAAGACAAATGGACCCTAAACAAAGTGGTAAAAATGTCAAGGAGAATTTACCCACACTATATAGGAGGAAATAGGTTTGGACAGAATTGCTTGCATTAAATGTAAGCAATATACAGAGAAATGGCACCAGAGAATAATAAAGCAATGAAAACAAGCGAGCTATAATTACATACAACTTATGTGGATGAATCTCACACAGAGAATGCTAAGTGAAATTTTCAAAATACAAAGCAAAAGAATGCATGTTGTATTATTTTATTTACAAATTATTAAAAAAAAAAACAGGCGAAACTAAACTATGCTGTTATCAGTGAGAATACTGATTCTTTTGTGGGGAATAGTTGGGAGTAAGAGATGTCCATTTCTAGTGAATAGCATCTCTCCCAGTTCCTAACCAATTTCATCCAAGTTGTTAATGATCTTCTTATTAACATTTTCATAATTTTAAAAAATTCCTGGCACAGATAGATAATATAATAAAATCTTTACCTATTGGAATAATATAACATGGAATCATTTTGTCCACAATTCACTCATTATAAGAAAGACTTTACCATGCAGAATAAACAGTATTAATTCTTCAAAAAGTCATGCTGATGGCAGCTATGGTAGTGAGGTCAGTTCATCAGTGGAGTCCATGAATCTGCTAGATCCCATCTAGAGAATCACTGTCTGTGGCCCTGTTAGGAGAGCATCAGTGTCCCAGGGCATAACTTAAGTTGCTGGCACTTTCATCCAACCATGAGTATTGCTGTGACTTACCCACTTTGAGAGGAGTATATGGTCAAAGTTTCTAGCTGCAGACAACGGTAGCTAGCCCATTGGTTCCGTAGGGATTTGTTAGTAGGTATATAGACCTTGTGGAATCAATAGGAAAGTTGATGAAAGATTCTAGACTGAGCTTCAAGGAATGAAAGCCAAACCACACTGTACAATAGAGCCACACAGGAAGCTGCTACCTCTCACAACATCAGACACAGAGAATCAGAAAGCTACCATTCCTGTTGGCATTGACTCATTAGGGCTATGCTTACAGGACTGAAGCATGAGCTGTTGACATTTGTGATGTGCCAGTGGCACAGGTGTGTCTTACATAGCTTGCTCAGTTCTCCAAGACCAATACTTTTCAAACTAACATGCTTACAAATTACCTGAAAATCTTGTTAAAATTGTAGAGTCTGCTTCAGAAAATCTGAGATTAGACCTAAATTTTCAATTCTAATGAGCTCTCAAGTAAGACAAATGCTGCTGCTCTCAGTTCTATCTGCAGCAAATTTCTTGGTACTTTCAACTTGTCTCCACTTTCCTGCTTTACTGTGACTTAGTGTTCCCTGGAGGACATTGATCCTGCAGCCTTCTTCATTAATGTTGGAGTTTTTTGTTTTTTTGTACCAGGGATTGATCCCAGGGGCACTTAACCACTAAGCCACATCCCCCACAGCCCTTTTATTTTTTTATTTTGAGACAGGGTCTCTCTAAGTTGCTTAGGGCCTTGATAAGCAGCTAGGGCTGGCTTTGAACTTGTAATCCCCCTGCCTCAGCCTTCTGAGCTACTGGAAACACTGGGGGTTTTTGTCCTCACTTGTCATACAAAAGACAGGGTGGAAGGTCTCCTTAATCCTTCCAAAGTATGCTCCCTGTCACACATCATTTTTCCTCCTTTCCTCTTGAAATTTTTTTGCTAGAAAAATCCACGACCACCTTAATCAAGTTCTCAAAGATACTACAAGTAACAGGATAAAAAAAAAAAAAATGTTCCTCTTTATAAGGTGTACTAAGAAGCTTCTCGAGTATTCTTGCCAAATATCCATAACCTGAATTTAATCATCAGCATACATCAGACTACTTAAATTGAGAGACATTCTATAAAATAAGTAGTTGGTATGCTCTAAAAAGTCAAGGTCAAGAAAGATTTAGTAAGCGCTTCAATTCAGAGGAGAAAAGACATGATGAAAAAATGAAGTGTGTGATTCTGAATCGGATCCTGGACAAAAAAAGAGAACCTTCATGGTCCAACTGTATAATCTGTAAAAACAAATAGTCCCAACAATGTTAGTTTCCTGCTTTTGATGTTATAGTTATATAAGATAAGAATAATGTAAGAATCTAAGTGCTTACAAAAATTCTTTGTAATTTTTTTGTTGTGGTTTTTGTTGTTCTGCTTCTATTTTGTGTAGTGCTGGGGATAAAACCCAGGGCCTCACAAAAGCTAGGCAAGTGCTCTGCCACTGAGCTACATTCCCTGTCCTACTTCAAAGTCTGAAGTTATTTTTTTTTAAGTTATTATTATTTTTTTTTAATATTTATTTTTTAGTATTCGGCAGACACAACATCTTTGTTTGTATGTGGTGCTGAGGATCGAACCCGGGCCGCACGCATGCCAGGCGAGCGCGCTACCGCTTGAGCCACATCTCCAGCCCTTAAGTTATTTTTTTAAAAAAAGAATAATTAAAAGTGTTTTTAAGCTATAGATTATTTGAAACTCATGCCAGGAGATTGGACTCCCCATTAAGCCAGTCTCCACATTCTGTCACCATCTCACCCTTTCCTAGCATACCAATGAGACTAGAATATTCTATCTGCTCCTTTCCCAGATCCACTCATTAAACAAATTTTCCTCCACCTCTCCTCAGTCACCTCTGAAATCTTAAATCAAAGCACCCAAATTATACTACCATGCACTGGATTGGCTTTCTATGTTGTTTACCCAAAGTCTCACTTCTAAAAATTCTTTAACTTCACTGAGACCCCTAAGTCACTGACACTGTCATTTTTCCAGTACCCATCACCTACCCCTCCTCCCAAATATACTATTTTCTGTCTTTCCCCACTTAGTTATATTCCATGTTTTGCACTCATAACTCCCTTGGCTACCTCACTCTCCTCCAAAACTCAATACTGCTTAAACCCACTATCCACGTGAACAGCTGAATGCTGTCAGAAAAACAATAACCAAATATGCTGACTGGTCCTATTTACAACCATAAACAACAATGGGTACTAATACCCAAATGAATACTAACACTGCAAGGTAAACCTATGATCCTGCTAAACTCACAATCACACTGTAGGAGAAACCAAGTGCAGATTGCATTTGGATCAGTATCTGGGGAGACACTTCATGGCTGGCATTCCTATAACTGTTGGGAAAGAAGAAAGTAAAAGTTGAGCACAGAATGTCTGTAATTTTCTTTTTCACTCTAGATAACTATATTTTATCGTCACGGTGCAAACAGAAAAAAAATTGTCAACTGGATTTGTAAAATAAAAAATTCCAAAACATTCAGGCAACACTGGTCTCTATTCTCACACACTAACCAGTTTTTATTAACTCTGACATTCCCCTGCTCCAATATCCATCCCCAATTCAGAAAAGACTCTTGGAAAATACCAGTGCTGTGTTACTGATCCAAAATCAATCAAGTACAGAAACAGAGAGGGTGCCTAGAAGCACTTACAGTAATTTGACACTGATGCATTATCCAAACATGGGGATCTGTTCCAAAGGTACCTGTCAATTCAGGTGTCGTCACTCTCAGCTGGTGGGCTGCGGACTAGTTATGAGCAGCGGGTATAATGGGTAAGTGTTGTATACTTTTTTGTCAAGTATAACCTAAAAGCATATGTAAATCTTGGAAAACATAAGCATTTCTTTTTAATAACTGGTTAAAATCAATTTGAATAACAATAATTTTGTTATTCAAATTGATTTTAAAATTTATGGTTTTGGGGGCTGGGGTTGCGGCTTAGTGGTATAGAGTTTGCCTGCATGTGTGAGGCACTGGGTTTGATCTCCAGCAACACATAAAAATAAATAAATAAAGGTATTGTGTCAATCTAAAATAACAAAATATTTTTTTAAAAAAATTATGGTTTACACTACAGTTAAGTTAGTGAAGACAAAATGGATCAAAGACTTAGGAATACAACCAGAGACCCTGTATCTAATAGAAGAAAAAGTAGGCCCTAATCTCCATCATATGGAATTAAGCCCCAACTTCCTTAATAAGACTCCTGTGGCACAAGAATTAAATCAAGAATCAATAAATGGGATGGCCTCAAACTAAGAAGTTTCTTCTCAGCAAAAGAAATAATCTGTGAGGTGAATAGAGAGCCTACATCTTGGGAACAAATCTTTACCCCTCACACATCAGATGCAGCACTAATCTCTAGAGTATATAAAGAACTCAAAAAGCTAAACACCAAAAAAAAATAAAATAACCCAATCAACAAATGAGCCAAGGACCTGAAGAGACACTTCTCAGAAGATGATGTACAATCAATCAACAAATACATAAAAGAATGTTCATCATCACTAGCAATTAGAGAAATGCAAATCAAAACCACTCTCAGATTTCATCTCACTCCAGTCAGAATGGCAGCTATTATGCGTACAAACAATAAGTGTTGGCAAGGATGTGGGGAAAAAGTACACTCATTGCTAATGGGACTGCAAATTGGTGTAGCCAATATGGAAAGCAGTACGGAGATTTCTTGGAAAATTGGGAATGGAACCACTATTTGACCCAGCTGAGCCTCTCCTCCATCTATACCCAAAGGACTTAAAAACAGCATACTACAGGGACACAGCCACATCAATGTTTATAGCAACCTAATTCACAATAGCTAAATGAACCAACCTAGACGCCCTTCAATAGATGAATGGATTAAAAAAAAGTGGCATATATACACAATGGAATATTACTCAGCAATAAAAGAGAATAAAATCATGGCATTTGCAGGTAAATGAATGAAGTTAAAGAAGATAATGCTAAGTGAAATTAGCCATTCCCAAAAAACCAAATGCCAAATGTTTTCTTTGATATAAGGAGGCTGATTCACAGTGGGATAGGGAGCAGGAGCATGGGAGCAATAGACAAACTCCAGATAGGGTAGAGGGGTTGGAGGGGAAGGGAGGGGACATGGGGGGGGCAAGGGGTTATTAATGATGGTGGAATGTGATGATCATTATTATCCAAAGTACAGATATGAAGACACGAATTGGTGTGAACATACTATGTATATAACCAGAAATATGAAAAATTCTGCTCTCTATGTGTAATAAGAATTATAATGCATTCCACTGTCATATATAAATAAAAATCAATTTTTAAAAATTTTTTTAAATTTAAAAACTTAAAATAACCATCTTAAATTAAAAAAAAAGATCTAACTGGCAATTAGTTGCTGTATTTATATTTCTGTACAATGCATTGGATATGGCTTATACCATTATTTTTGTGTATGTTATGAATAAAATGAACATGGGTCATGGTCTCTAACACAATAATTTTTCACTTTGATAAAAAATATTTATGGTTTTACACTACAATTAGTGAAGGCATTTATATTATATAATAATTCATTTATTTTTATCTTTTTATTAATAATGCTTATGATCATGATAATGGATACAAGATTTTCCAAATAATCATATATTCTACTTTAAGTTTGAAATTACTCCAAACTTTCAGAGGAATTGCAAGAATATTGAGAATTACCACATACCCTTTCCTCAGATTCATCAACTTTTATCAGCCTGCTTTTTATCAGCCTGCTTTATCATTCTGTGTCTGTGTGTGTGTGTGTGTGTGTGTGTGTATTTCTAACCCACTGGACCACAATTCTCCTTTTTACCCTTTACCTTTTGAATTTCACCTTGTAAACCAATGCAATGTACTGCTTCCATCATTGAGAAACTCTTGCTATTTTAAAAACAAAAAGGTCAGATGATTTTTTTTAAGATGATCTTAATGGTATATTCACTGATGTAGGAAAAACTCTAAGTGACATAAAAGCTAATCTTTGGAGATAAGAATACCCTATTATGTAATAGTGTACCATCTGATCATAAACTACCATTGCCTGCTGAGATACTATGATTACTGAAGAGAGGAGTTCTGTTGAAAATGTCTGAACTAAGTTTAAAAAGTTTTTTCTTTCTTTTAAAGGATGTGAACTGAACAACCATAGCTCTCTGATAGCTTTAGTGTTTTCAATTATTTTAATACCTTTATGTAACATGTTTTTAAATGGAAAATAAGATCTAAGGACAAAAACAAAAACTAGAATTTGGACAGATTTATACAGACTGAAATAGCATTTAACATAATTTAGCAACAATCACCAGCACCCAAGAAACTGGGTAGAATGGTGTAATGTTATTTTTATCAAAAGATGTAATGGATCTGGAATTAATTTCTTTCATCAAAAGATAATTTAATTATAATAATAAATTGTGAGAGTTGGCTACTATGGAGGATTGAAGATAAATTTTGGAAAATGTAGCCTCACTTGCTTTATTCTGTAGAAAAGATAAAAATTAGTATCCTGAGTTTTCTGAGATGGCTTTAAAGTATTTTCTCCTACTACTAAACTACTTTGCCAGACAATTTCCTGTTTTATGTATGTTATTCTTGAAGAGTAGAAAGTTTAGTTACACATTATCCCTTATGAGCAACACTGCCATCAACTCAATTGACATTAGATAAATCCTAACAAGCAAGAAACAAGTTTTATCACATAAAAAACTAAACACACTGATAATATATGGTGTGTTCAAAACTACATTTAGTCATTTAATATGGGTAAGTACTCATTGTAAACTAATTTTCTTTAGTTTATTTATATTTACAATGAATAATGCACAGTTCTTATTTTATGCCCTGTGTTTTGCTTGTTCCAGTTACATTTACTAAAATATTATTCTTTACTGAATCTAATATTGAAATGGAACTTGCATTTTGTGTGTATTTGCTTTTTATATAATTTTCCCAACAATTTTTGTTGTATTTTACAAAAGTAAAATTAGAATTGGATTGGAAATAATTATTTCACTTCAGATAATTTGAGAAGTGCAGTGGCCTTTACACTCCCTAAATAGCCACTAGGTGGTGCCCAAAGATCTCCCAGGCTGTTTACATCATCCTTGGAATGGCATATGCCATTTGAGAAATAGTACCACACTTCAGATGCCACAAACTTTTCCAGTGTAGACTGGCAGAATTGTCAGATCACCTATCAGGTCCACAGAGAAGGCAATTTGTCTTGAAAGGAACTCTTGTATATACTGCAGTTGACTTACACAAATGAAGATTAAATATTTTCATATCAATGTTTTGCCAATTGTTAAGAAGCTTTCCAAAAAGTACACCCATATACCAAAGCTGTTATAACTATTGTCATCAAAACTATTTTAGATCCTCTTGTTTAACAGTAGTAACAAAAGTCAATTTCATCCAAGCCAAATTATAAAAAAAGTCTATAAATTTTTTCATTGCCCACATCACCCAGAATCAGGAGGGCCAGAATGGCAGGACAGATTCTAAAAAATAACTTGCTGAAATCTCTTCAGAGACCAAACCTCAAAAGGCCAGAAGTCTTGCATTTAGCTCTCATGAATATAAGATCCACAGCCAAAAGAAAAACTCCCTCCCACAATATTGGTAGTCCATGATCCTTCCTGCTGTTTCCTCAGAATCTACCCTCACAGACATTCCTCTAAAGATATGCTGGATGCTATTAAAAACAAAAATGAAAGATGTTGAAGCTTTCCATTCATAGGTATAAGAACCCAATGCTGAGGAGCCCTGCCACAGCTACTCCCTACATGAATGTTCACCAGAGAAATTCATTCCTTCAGCCTTGTTCAGCCTTGTTCTTGTCACCAATACTTTTCAAAACTACCAACAGTTTTCAACAAATTATTACCTTGTGAAAGGCTTTTGCATCAATGGGGGCAGACAAGAATGAAAACTGCCTCTGGTCAAGGTTGACATCATTGCATGTGAAAAATACTCAAGGTTTCCAGGCCCACTGCCACTTGTGATTGGGAGGAGTCTGATTTTCTACTAGCCTATGTCTTCTCTGGCCATTCCTCAAGCTTGTTAACATCCAAGTACTCAGAAACTTCCACCTCTCCCTATCTAACTCTCACCTTGTTTTGCTTGGTTCATCTGGCAACCACGTTTGTGAGTTAAATGTGGTAGAACTGTCCACTCTGTAAAGGAAGAATACAGAGGAATGGCAGCCACTGATATTCATCAATGCACAGGAAGGAGTTGCCCTAGTTGTTGCCATAACATCATGTTCCTACTGAAGGCTTTGATTCTCTTCAGTATTAAAATAATACAGAGATTATGTAGCCTTGAAATAGAGAAGTCTGCTTATTGAATTGCTGGATAAATCTTTGAAGAACTCTTTTGGGGATTAATTTGCTAGTTGACCTTATCAGTTGGCCAGATGCAGTGGCTCACACCCATAATTTCAGGGACTCAGGAGGCTATGGTGATGTCATCAGTTGTTTCTGGTCACTACTGACTGCTCTTAATTGCCTTGTAGGGCTAAAAGAACCAAACCATTAAAAACAACTAAGCAGCAGAATCACAGCCTTTGGGACAGGAGTTCCCTGTGTTTCTCCTTTGCTAGCAAAGCAATAAACTTTTTTTCCTGTTTCTCAAAAATAAATTAATTAATTAATTAAAAATAAATAAGCAAAGTCCTTTGCAAGGTTAAAGATAGGTTTGAAGGCACACTCACTTGTCTTCCTTTGACTTCAATGTAGAGGGCCAGGTAAGAGTTTTTATTCCTGTTCCATAACCTGTCAATCTTATTTTTCCAGTTTGTCAAGTTCCCAGTTTAAGCCAATTCAAGGAATAAGATTAATTAAGGTATGGGCTGGGGTTGTGGCTCAGTGGTAGAGCACTTGCCTAGCAAGTGTGAGGCACAAGGTATGCTCCTTAGTACCACATAAAAATAAATAAATAAAATAAAGGTAGGAAAAAAAAAGATTAATTAAGGTAGCATATTTACAAAAGTGTGTGTAAAGGCTTAAGAAAACCAAGGGTAACCCGAGCTAGTACCCAGAAAGGAACTATTACCATCCCTCAGTAAGTTATAAAAATGACAACAAAAGTGATACAGAGGAAGTCATCTTGAGTGGAGTAGTGATAAAGAAGTACAATAATCTGAAGTTATCCCACCCCACCAAGCCCTCCTTTCACCATGCAACAAATTCCACAGAAACTAGAAAGCATAGCCCAATGATGTTATCTATACATGTCAGCCTCCCAAGGCAGAGAACAAGACTGGATCTGGGTTAGGGAATAGATGGATTATGTACATACACACACACAAGTGTATAAATGGCACCATTCAAGCCTTTTTGCCTGCAGCATCCTCTCTTGCATTCACCTGGTAGAAATATGGAGTCCCCAATGTAGGGTGGGAACAAAGTTACACCAACTACCATTCCATTACAAGATAATATCAATTTTCTTAAATACCTGAAAGCTGAAATAACACTGGAGTTACCCATATCACTTATTTCCAAGAAAATGCAGGGAGACAAGGAAAAAAAAAAACTAAATGACATAAAACATTGTTATGACCATCTCAGCTTCTTTGAGGTTTGTTTGACAACGTAGCTGCCTTAGCCCACCATCCATCCACCTGTTTGCCTCAACCTCTCCCAGCACCTCTTCCAGACTGGCAGCGGAATCCATTACTTTCACTCTTATAGCATCCGAGTCTTTGGAGGTCTTCTATTTATGGGTTGTTACAGATATTTGTTCAAGATAATTGGTCAAAGGAGTAAAAAAGTACCCAATAAACACTTTGTTTCCATAGTTTTGCTTGCCACCACCATGTAGCAACAGTCCAACTTCCCTCAGACAATCAAAATCAATAAACAGATGGTGTAACAACCTCCTTCTTCACCTGGTAGTTCAGTGACATGAGAAGCCCAAGATGACCAAAGGGTAATATCCACTGCCAATGCAACCGAACCATGTTTCCTTTCCACATTAGGTCCCCAAAACATACACGCTTTTTGAAGAATACAAAAGAGAGGGATGGGAAGACATCTTTAAATTAGAGAGCAACTGCCACCTTAACTTACCCAGTGATCAAATGTCACATGACCAATAGTGAAGCAACCTGATATAACTTTCAGTGTGATGCAATAAGAAGTCGAACACCTCACCTGTGTAGTATTCTTACAAGACACTTGTAACCTGAATTGAACTATAAGGAACAGACAAATCCAGAAAATAAGTTATAATACTAACCTGGACTCTTAATGTCATGGAAAACAAAAATTGTAGGAAATTTGTCTTAGTATACTGTTTTCTGCTATAACAAACAACTGGAAGCTGGGTATGTAAAGAGGAAAAAGGGTTTAGAAGATGAAAGTTTTAGAAGATGAAAGTTCAAGATAGGGCAGCCCCAATTGTGTGGCGTCTAATGAAGGACCGTTTATCTGTGTCACAACATGGCAGAGTAAAAGGAAGGGAAACAGTTGCTTACAGAAGAGGGTAATTTGAAGGGGTGGCTTCACTTTGTAACAACTCACTACAAAAACTACAAAAGGTCCTACAAAAACTATATTAGTCTCTTCCAAGGGTGAAACCCCCAGTGACCTAATTATCTCCCAGTGGGCCCTATTGCATAAAAGTTCCACTACTTTCCAATACTGCCACACTTGGAACCAAGCTTCTAGCACATGAACCTTTGGGGTGCACACTGAAATCATATCTAAACTATAACAGAATTATACTAGATTGAGACAAGAGAGACCAATAACCACATGAAGTCATTATCATTGATCTGACACTGTATCTGGAAGAAAAAAAAATATTTTTGGTAACCAGTGAAACTTAAATATGAATACTATAAAAATGTGAATTAATTTTTCTAGATTATAATAATATTGAAATTAGGAAAGAAATGTTTTTACTCTTGGTAAATGCATATATAAGACCATTAACTGTCTCAGGAAAATCACAGGCACAATTGTTACAAAATGAACTACTTGCTTTTTCCATGGAACACCACTCTTACTTGCAAGAATGAGTAACAAGCTGTGGGTTATTCAGACTTGTATATATGGAAGACATGTCTCAAAATGAACAAATCAAGTATGTCACTTCTAAGAAAACAAGAGACACTTGTTGCCAATGGTGAAATTCAAGCTTCCAAATGAATATTACATATTGCAACAAACCTTTAAGAAACTATCATTTGTCAAGTTTTGTGACTGGTATCCACAATCGCCTGAGGTTATTTTAAAAGTCTCTTTTTCAACTACACATCTCTTTGAAACCAAGTTTTCTTCATTTATTTCAGCCCAAACAATATATCATACAGTTGTTCGAATGAAGAGAATTGGCAAAAGGTAAAATAAATGTCACTCTTCTAATTTTTGTTTTTTTGGAAAATATTTCATCAAAAATAGTTAACATATATTCTATTAAGTGTACTTAAAAATGAGCTAATGTCTGCAGTTTATTTTTAAATAGTTCCTCAAAAAAAAAAAAAAAAAACTGGGTATATGTATGTACAACTATGCACCACTTGAGAGGGATATGGTCTAAGAAATCTGTCGTTGGATCACTTTGACCAACATCATATATGCTTAAACAAAACCAGCTATAATAATGTCAATAAGCAACAAAACCTTATTGGGATCACCGTCACACATCCAGTTAGTTCATCATTGAAGAAAACACTGTTATACAGTGCATGACTGTACATGTGTATTTTTGTAGTATCACAGATATTTGGTCTTTGTCCCTGGTTCCTGGCACAGAGCTTTTAAAACCCACTTTCTTGGGCTGGGAATGTGGCTCAAGTGGTAGTGTGCTCGTCTGGCATGCGTGCGGCCCGGGTTCGATCCGCAGCACCACATACAAAGATGATTTGTCCGCCGAAAACTAAAAATAATAATAATAAATATTAAAAATTCTCTCTCTTAAAAAAAAAAAAAAAAAAAAACTTTCTTGAGTGGTAAGAATGGTATAAGCATCGTTCATTTGATGAGGCAACTGTTGACAGGGATCCTAAATAACCTCAGAAGGGAGCTGGTTGCTATGAAAACTTTTATTAGAAGCTTGGAAATTTCAACTTTATCTCCCAACCTCTGGGGATAGAAGGACTGGGGTTTGCGTTAATCACCAGTGGTCAGTGACTTAACCAGTCAGGCCCACACAGTGTAACCTTCATAGAAATGCCCTAAATGATGGGGTTCAGAGACCTAAGCTGGTGAATACATCAAGGTGTTGGAAATCGGCACTCCCAGAGAAGGATGTTCCACATCTCTTCTATTTGGCTGTTATCACATTATATCCTTTATAATAAACCAGTAATTCTAAATTTAGCAGTTTTCCGAGGACTAAGTCATTTCAATGAAATAACAAACCCAAGGAGGGAATTATGAGAACCCCCTGAAATTTTTAGCCAGTTTGTCAGAAGTACCAGTGACAACCTCGGACCTGAAACTGAAATCTGAAATGGGGGTAGTCTGGTGGGACTGAGCTCTTTAACTTGTGGGATCTGACAGTAACTCCAAATAGACAGTGTCAGAATTTAATTATAGGACACCCAGATGGTTTGAGAGTGAGAGAAAGGGTGTTTGAAAAGAAATTATGCTTTTGTGCCAGAGCATTGGAAGTAAAAAAGCTCAGAATATGTGCACACACACATATGTATATATCTACAGTTTACTTTCAGTTCAGTAAAAAAGAATATTGCAACGTAACAGGTGAATAATGAGTGTTCCTTGTATTATTCATTCAACCTTCCTATAGATACCAATTTTTTCCAAATAAAACGAGGGGAAATTAAGTACAAGGTCAGTATAATGGAAAGCAAACATCCTTTAACTGGCCATTTTATGTAAGGCCACTTAGGACATCCCCTGGTCTAGGAGCTACTCCCACAAACTCTCAAGGTTCTTCAAAAATAAATTTGCAGAGGTCTTAAAATTCCTTCAGAATAGGCAATCCTCCTGGAGAAGAACCCATAACTTTAACAGGAATTGTTGAGATCTAATTCTTCTTATAGGGGCCTGCCTCTGTAAACAATAAGGATCTGGAGAAGTTCTGAGGTTTAAACTTCTCAGTCCAAATATCCCCATCTCCTTTCCCACCATTGCCCTTACTGTAACTTGAGAGACCTGGTCTCTCAGGGACTAACACTAACTGGAGCTGCGACTCCGCAACCCTTGCAACCAAACCTGAGTTTGTCCCAGAACTGCCCTGTGAGCACAGATAAGAAATCAATTCAAAGATGCCATGGAGGCTCTCTAGCACTGAATTTCCTACTTCTATGTTCATAGGTTTTTGGTTGGTTGGTTACTTGTTTTCCTTTTCCTACATACCTTTCTCCAGAGCTGTTGTGAGGTATCCACAAAATCTTTTTTTTTTTTTTAATATTTTTTTTTCCAGTGGTCACAACATCTTTATTTTATGTGGTGCTGAGGATCGAACCCAGCGCCCCGCGCATGCCAGGCAAGTGCATTACCGCTTGAGCCACATCTCTAGCCCCACAAAATCTTTATAATTAGAGTTAGAACTCCCAATAATGACGATGTACCATAACCATTTGGTCCATCGAGGTCTTCTACTCCAATTGCACTTCATTCCACACTAATACACAGTGACAGTTTTAGTTGTGGTACCACCATATACCATAATTTACTACTATCTCATTGCCCTGATCCCAAAAATGACCTTTCAACCTTGTCCTCTTCAAATACAATTTTAAGGAGCAGTTTCTGGTACCCACTACTGTAGCAGTCATGGTGCCAACAGGAAGATGACACAAACTCAAATCACAACCTGAGGACATGATGGTTAATTTTCAGTGTCAGTTTGACTGGATTTAGGGATATGCAGACAGCTGACAAGGCATTAATTCTGGGTATGTATGAGATGGGTGTTTCTGGAAGATTGGCATTTTAATCAGTGCGCTGAGTAAAGAAGATACCCCTCACACAATGTGGCAGGCACCATCCAAATGGCTTAACAAAAAATGCAAAAGTGAATATATGCTTGTGAGTTAGCATGAAAGTGCACACTTGCTTTCTCTTCTGGAACCGCAATACCCATCTTCTGCCCTTGGACATCACAACACCAGATTCTCAGGTCTTCAGCCTTAGACTGAAAAGTTCTACCATGCATGGCCCTGGTTTTCCAGCTTTAGGGCTTGGACTGTCATATGCTACCAGCTTCCCTGGTTCACAAACTGCAGACAGCATATAATGGGTCTCAACCTTTGTAACAAATCCCCCCTCATCCAATCTCCTATTTCTCTGGAGAATCCTAATACAGAAGATTTCAGAAAGACCATGTAAACAAAAGAGTACAAGAACACCTCAGGGATATTAAGGTAAGCAGAACTGAGCTCAAAGGGACAGTAAAGGAGTCGCTACTGGAAATCAAGAAAAAACTTAAGAGATCACCTTTTAGTTGAGGAACACAGTTCAAGTTAACCCTGAAAGAAAGAAGACATTGAATGTCTAAGTTCATGTCTCTCCCTCCAATTTCCTACTGGGGCTCTACACTGACTAAACCAATCATGAGCTGGGGAGAAGAACATATCCAACCTAGACAGCCTACCAGGGACAGAAGAGGAGAGAGTCTGAAGGAGCTCCAGAAGACATCCCACATTCAGTATACAGAGTCTCTGGGTCCAAATCCTACCAACTTTTCATTATATCTATTAAAAAGTTGGGAGAAGGGGAGAGTAAGAGATTTTCTCTTCCTTTTCCCAGCAGTGTCTTCCTAATTGGCTAGTTTTTCCCATATAATCACAAAGCCCATGTTATCAACAGAGGTAAGGATAGTTAATTTCTTTTTGAAAATCCTAACCCTTAATATTCAAGCATAATTCAGCCCATGTCTATTTTTATGAGTTCTAGTCAAGGACAGAGACTATACAAACCAACAAAAAATTTCTTAGTCTTGATAAACGGGTTCATAAGTGTTCACCAGAACCTGGCATACTACCTGAGGATGCAAGTGTGGACAGCTGCCTTTTCTGCTACTGCAGGGAGATGTTCTGAAAAGGTCATATAAGAAACCAAACAAGATTAACTGGGTCAGATGCTAATCCCAGCTTTCGATGCCAGACAACAAAAATCAGGGTAAGGATTACACAATAAAGTCCATTGTTAAACCAATGAACTAAAAATTTTGCCACCATCCTAGTCTATTACACAGTAACAGTATGGGCTCAGGTTTTGGAACTAGCCCAAAGTGAAGTTCAAATCCTGCCTCGGTCACTTATTGTGTTACTTTGACCAAATTAACTATTCTCTGGAAATCCCTATTTCCTCACCTATAAAATGTATCTAAGTAAGAGTACCTTCCCCACAGGATGAAAAGTAAATGGGAAAATAAATGTCTAATACTTGTTACTGCCCACATTTCTCCACTCTGGCACTCAACAAGTGGGGACCATTAATCCACATATATTATACACCAGGCTCTCCCCATAGGGCAATTGGCAGTAAGAGAATTTTTACATAAACTTAGTAGAGCTTCGGCCTTTTTTTTTTTTTTAGTTATAGATATTTTATTTTTATATGGTGCTGAGGATTGAACCCAGTGCCTCATGCATACTAGGCAAACGCTCCACCTCTGAGCACAACCCCAGCCCAGCTTCTCTGCCTTTAAAAAAAAAAAAAAAAATTCTAAACCTGAGAAAGTCTAACCCAAGTCCTTTTCAATACTTACAGGAATGAATCCTAATTACTGTTTTACCCACCTCCAAAGATTGCTAGTTAGAAAGGTTGCAGAACCATGTTTTCAGCGCTCTTTAAAGTTTATTTTAAACGCATCAGCCCTTCAGCAGTTTCTTAAGGAAGTGTCTTGCTGACAACATTACTTTGAATACCTCTTTATACACCAATAACAGTTCTACTTAAAAATTCAAGAAACCAATTTGTTACAGGGCTTAAACATGTCAAAAATGTTCTCTATTGTTTCTAAGAACTTTCTTTACCAATTAATGGCTCCACAGAAAACAAGAAGCATTTCCCCATATTCAGAAGAAGAAAAAAATGAGTCATAGATTAAAAACAGATCCATTTTTCAAAGTTTGGATATCAAAAGACCTTAAGGAAGAATTCTGAAGAAAACCATAGGGCTTCTGAAATTACTTTTCAATGAATAATATCAAGGCCTGTTTTTCAAACTTGAAAACCAGGAGTTATTTTTGATTCTTGGTTATTAAAAGTATTCATGATGTAGGTGACATTTAGGGAAAAAAAAAAAAAAAAAAAAAAATCACCAGAAAAACTAAAGTGGAAAATGACTGAAATTTTAGTTGACACCAAAGGTCAATATAAATATGTACTTAAGGAAAGCAACTCTGAACTCTTTGATGCTGCACACTGTATTGTCACACCCCAACCTTGATTCTAGAAACCTCTGCAGCCACCGTCCCATTTTGATCCTTCTCAACTAAACTACTCAAACAAGTTGTTCACTCCTCATTGAACAAACCTCTGCCCTGGCCCCTTTGTCAGTATCAGTAATGGGCTTCATTCACTTCATCAAACCTTCAGAAGTGACAAGGTTGCAAAAGTCAAAGGAAAAAAAAAATGATCAGACTGAATTGAGACTAATGAAATAAGCAAACAAGATATCTGACCCTGGGTTGGAAGCTTGTACTAAGACAATTGACAAAATTTGAACAGGATTCCTGAGTGAAGGGATATTCAGAAGTTCTCTTACCTTCTTGCAACAACTTGATACTTCACATCCACATTACTTTCCAAGATGTAGGTTAATCACACACAATTTAGCTGTGTTCTGGGCTTGGATGGTAGGGAAAGCACTTTGTATACCTTTGTAACCATGAATGTTATAGTATCCAACTGGTTGAAATTCACCTTAACTGCCTTTTTTCCCAGAAAAGTTAGTTAGTGGTATAAATCATCGTCTAACAATACATTACCCAGCAGAAGGATAACCATTTAAACTATCAGGAGCCTAAGAGTGAAACAAGGAAAGAAGAGTATTTCACTTAATGTCAAGGAGGTGCTAGTAATCCAAGACTAAAATGGCTATAAAAGTAGTCTCAAAATCTGAACTCTGTAAGAAACTCATCAAGCATTTGGGGGGGGGGGGGTAACTATGTAACAAGATTTTTTTATTCAGAAGGACATGGATAGACTGTTACAGTTAACTACTTCCATAGAATTCTTTCAATGTTTCATGCTTTTTATACTATATAAACTTTAAGTACTTTTCTTGACTAGATTTGACTCCACATTTCACTGAAACCAATTTACAGTTGAAATAGAAATAAGAGTCATCATGAATCCTTTCAATCTTTGTATAAGTTCATAAACAAATTAAATAAAATCCCTATGTATAAGAAAAAAAAACTGATTAACAAGAGGAAATAGATACTTCATAAACAAAAATGACAAGTCTGAAATACTCCAAAATCCACTATATAGTTAAGTATAACAAGGAATCCTCTCACTGCAAAGCACTTAGAATCAAGCAAAAAAAAGGAGACTGTACATCTTGGTATTTGCATTTTTCCATGTGCATCAGGTAGAGAAAAAAAAAATGGGCCCACCCCATCCCCTCTCAAAGGTCTTCAAAAGATTTTATACTCAAAAATTGATTCCAAGCATTCATAACAGAAAGGTATTCTATTTGTTAGTAAAACACATTCAAAAAATAATCCATTCATCTTCAGCCTTGTGAAACTGGGAAAACACAAAGACCACATTTCTTACTTTTATTTCAACATTTAAAATATTCACAGGTGGAGAATCATATTCACTGATATCTCCATGGAAGATGTACAAACAAAGTGTACAGGCATTCCACAATTAACAGAATTACATATTTGTGACTATGTGCATGTTTATACTAGAGTATATCTGGAAAAACACTTTCTTAAAAAACTTGAGTGCTTCACTATTATTAATTTCCATAAAAAGTGAACCACAAAGAATTTCAGGAGAATACCTAAATATTGGTCAGCCATTTTATAATTTTCAAACTTTTATAATATTCTAACATAATTCTGTCTAGAACACTTAAATAATCAATATTCAATTCTTTCTCTTTTCTCCTCAGTAGCTAAGACAGGATGTAATTTCATTTTTCCCACGAAGTCTTTGTTTCTAAATACATTATGTAGAATAGATTCATCATCACAGCATCTTGACTAATTAATGAGGTAGGAATATTCTTTAAGAGAAGTTTTTAAGCAAAGAAAAAGAAAATAACCAAAATGCAAAGGGTTTTTCTTTTTCAGTCATTGTTCTTTAAAATCCAAAAGAACTGGAAATTGGTCTAATGTTCATATTTAAAAGAGAAAAAACTGTAGAAGGCCCTGCTACTGAGTATATTAAAGGACAAAACCTGAATATGGACATTAATTAAATTCATTTTTGGCATCACAAAGTAAGATAATATGCCTCAAAATGCCGAGCTTTCTTCTTGGGAGAAATCTTACTGAGGAGATAAAGTTTAAACAGAAAATAAATGTACTCTATTCTTCCGTTTCATTACAAGTTAGTCTGTTTTATTTTAACTCAATTTTCATCCTTACCTACAGAGAAAAATATTAATAATTTCAGTATACTACACATCCAGTAACATAAATGAATTTAGCAGTCAACTTACCATATAGCCAACACTCCTTATAAGATTTTACTAATTTTATGCCAAACAACCAGTAAATGCCTAGGTGATAGACTACTGTGCCATCTCAGTATAAGTAGATTGCACCCTCTGAATTCATGTAAATCTAGGAAATTTATCCATGATTCCTTCTTCATCTACACCAAAACCAAAGTTCTGTATAATTAACAACCCTTTCTCTGTGTCAAAAATAATACTTTTAAAAGTATCCAATATAGGACATTCATGTTCCCAAATAAGGGGGCATACCAATCAAGAATGATTTGTCTAAATACATACAGTATGTGAACACGTGAGTACCTATTATTTGATAGACTAAACTATCAGGGGAAAAAAAAGATCTATTTTAGCAATTTGCACCTAGAAAATATATATATATATATATAAAAAAAAAAAAAAGACTAACTATGTGACCTGGCAGATGGTTTTAAAATTAAGTCCTTAAAATTATACTACAAAATGTTTTAAAACATAAGAATCATATTTGCTGAAAGAATAGTGCAATTTTCTTGATATGGTAGCCCTAAATGGCAGTAACCATTTGAGATCTGCTACCATAAACAACTTGTGAAAGTTATTTTTACCTCTAAGCCTTTTGTTTTTTACTATTCTACCTAGAATTGTGTTATCCTATTAATATGATTAAAATCTCAAAAATATCATATCATTTAGTTTGAAGAAAATTCTTTCCTCTTTACATGCCACCTTCCTTAATTTCAGTATGTTTCCTTTACATTCTTTTATTAAGGCACACCATACCCTATTTATTGCTGCAAAGCCCCTGAAACATGCGCCTTAATTGTCTGCTTCACTACAGTTAAAATGAAAACTACTTAAAAGCATTTACTAAAATTAGTAACATTGTGTCTAGAATGCCATTGTCCAGTAGGCTAACTGCAAAATAACAAACTCTACTGAACCAAAGGCCAAAAATCCTAAACATGTGATCTTTCCCCTAAAAACTGACCACATTATCTAACTGCACCGGTAAAGCTCAGTGACCTCTCTGGCTACACATAATTCATACTCAAATATTATAAAATAAAATGTTAGGCCAGTAAGCTTTCACAGTTTTTATTAAATCCTAGTCTAGTTTAACAATATCTGATTTTACAGACATCCCATGGTGAACATGTTTACTAAGTGAAAGCTAATCAGACATCTAATCATTATTTTCTGTACACTAAGCAGTAAGATAACTACACAGAACACTATGAGGTAATGACATACACCTGCTTGAAGTTTTCATACAAGCCACATTACCAAACTGTATCTGCTCTAATAACTACTACAGATTTAGTGATTGTAGTTCCCTTATTTGAAGTAACTTATTGAATCAACATTTTGACAGTTTCACTGACTTTTCAAATTAGCATAATATATTCAACAAAAAAAGAGTGAAATAAAAATGATTGTTATTAAGTGAAAATGAATTTTAAAAAAATAAAGTGACTGGGACAAATTTTGACATTTGGCTTGAAGAGATCATGGATTTCACAAATCTAATGTTAAAAAACTCAATGCAATACAAATCTTTTTCATGTAAAAACTGAGTTAAAACTAATAGGTCTATAAAACTGTTAATTTTGGCCTTAAAGAATATCTAGTCTTTTGATCAAAAAAGGCCACAACAGTTAAGATTGTAATTACTTGATTTTATTTTACACTAAGTGGTGGGCACAAAGCAATCCTCCTTAATAAAGTTGACAATTAGCTTCACTCAGAACATTTTTAATAATGCACATTAAAAAAAAGTATTCATCTTACAAATTGTTCTGCAATCCAAATATACAATAGCTTGGAAAACAACGTTTAGAAAACAAAAGCCAATGTAAAAAGACAGATTAAAACAACCAGAACAGTACAGGATATATATGGCTCAGATTTTACAGTTTTCTTACTGCATCATCAATGTCAGAAATCTGTTCCTTCAGCTGGCTCCATTGCTCAGGATTTAAAGAAATACCTAAAAGAAAGTTTAAAAATTCAAAGTTGAAAATTTATTCAAGCTTGCTTATTTTCATACTTCCAAATAAAATATTATTTTACAATTGCCATTATTTATTATAATTTTGTTTGGTTGGTTTTTGTTTTTGTAGTGCTGGGAATCAACCCAGAGTCTTGAGTGTCCAACCACCTGCTCTTACCACTGAGCTATATCATTGGCCCCAAAACTACCATTCTGAATGGCACAATGCTATAATACTGAAAATTCAATCTTACTTTTTTTTTGTACCAGGGATTAAACCCAGGAGCACAACACTGAGCCACGTCCCCAGCCCTTTTTGTCTTTTATTTAGAGAAAGGGTCTCACTGAATAGCTTAGTGCCTCACTAAGTTGCCAAGACTAGTTTTGAATTTGTGATCCCCCTGCCTAAGGCTCCCAAGCACTAGCATTACAGGCATGGACCCCTGGAAAATCTTACATTTTTATCTACAAACTCATCAGTTTCCTAAGTAGATCAAGCTTGTATCCAGTTTCTCTTCCCGCAATACATCCTGCATGATGTCTAATACAACCAATGAGAACAAATGATGATTTGAAGATGCATCTCACAAATCATACTAGTAAGCTAAGTGGTCGAGGCTCAGATATGGCATATTAAACATCCATTGATACAAACTGAGTTTTAATTTAACACTTGTCCCAAATTCCACAGAAATTCAAGGTGAATGGATACTTTTGAGTTCTTCCAGAAACATTCATTTCACTTTGAAAAAATCCTGGGATGTGAGTCACACAGGACCTCTTGGAATGTATAGATAGGGTGAGAGTGCATTCTGGTTTCATGCTGTCAGGATTCAAATCCCAGCCTATTACTGTGTGACCCTAAAAAAATTAGTTTCCTCTCACCAGTAAAACGTTATTTACACAAAGGGTTGTTGTAAATTATTAAACTTGGTAATATGAAAAAAGAACTTGACATATTACCCACCTAAGTAAATACTTGAATTAATTTATTTCACAAAAAACTGCTGAGGCCATGAAACTGAAAGAATACACTGGGGCACTAAGGAAGGACTTGAAGCTAATCAAATTGTTTCCATAAATATTTCAGGAACACACAACCTGGCATTAACCACTCTGAAACACCACAAATATCCAATCCAGAAACAACAACTTCAACAAGAAAACATAAAATGATATGAAAAACGGTGCATGCCTATATCTGGACCCAGGAGGATAAGGCAGGAGGATTACAAGTTCAAGATCAGCCTAAGCAACTCTTCAAGACCCTGTCTCCAAAAAGAAAAAGGCCATTAGATGTAGCTCGATGAGTAAAGTGCCCCTGAGTTCAATTCCCAGCACAGACCCCAAAAAAGGAAAGTATACAGAGGTTGCCTTTTAATAAGCCTGAAAACTGCATGAAACAAACATGTGGTACCTTGAAAACTGACAAAAAACAGAGTAGTACTAAATAAGAAAGCATTTTTTATCATCTAACGAGCAACCTCAAATAACTAAATGCCCAAAAATACAAATTTAGGTTGGTTTAACAAATGTCTCTAGCTATTTGATAACTGAATAAAGTATGCTTCTACATGTAAACAGGATTGGGGCAGGATGAAGCACAAACAGAAGGACAGCAACCCACTTGAAATATACTATAAAGAATGATCTTAAGGAGCTGAATCAAAATATAAACCAGAATTTTTCCATTCCCAATTTTACAACTTCCCAGATAGTGCCTAATCTGCTTCAGAATTACTGTAAAATTAAAAAGAAAATTATGGGCTGGGAATGTGGCTCAAGCGGTAACGCGCTCACCTGGCATGCGTGGGGCACTGGGTTCAATCCTCAGCACCACATAAAAATAAAATAAAGATGTGTCCACTGAAAAAAACTAAAAATTAAA